>NW_027150931.1:1163090-2363090 GCF_020186115.1 Histomonas meleagridis
ACTTAATGTGAATATATGAAATTACTTAATGTGAATATATGAAATTACTTAATGTGAATATGTGAAATTACTTAATGTGAATATATGAAATTACTTAATGTGAATATATGAAATTACTTAATGTGAATATATGAAATTACTTAATGTGAATATATGAAATTACTTAATGTGAATATATGAAATTACTTAATGTGAATATGTGAAATTACTTAATGTGAATATATGAAATTACTTAATGTGAATATGTGAAATTACTTAATGTGAATATATGAAATTACTTAATGTGAATATATGAAATTACTTAATGTGAATATATGAAATTACTTAATGTGAATATGTGAAATTACTTAATGTGAATATATGAAATTACTTAATGTGAATATATGAAATTACTTAATGTGAATATATGAAATTACTTAATGTGAATATATGAAATTACTTAATGTGAATATATGAAATTACTTAATGTGAATATATGAAATTACTTAATGTGAATATATGAAATTACTTAATGTGAATATATGAAATTACTTAATGTGAATATATGAAATTACTTAATGTGAATATGTGAAATTACTTAATGTGAATATATGAAATTACTTAATGTGAATATATGAAATTACTTAATGTGAATATGTGAAATTACTTAATGTGAATATATGAAATTACTTAATGTGAATATGTGAAATTACTTAATGTGAATATATGAAATTACTTAATGTGAATATATGAAATTACTTAATGTGAATATATGAAATTACTTAATGTGAATATATGAAATTACTTAATGTGAATATATGAAATTACTTAATGTGAATATATGAAATTACTTAATGTGAATATATGAAATTACTTAATGTGAATATATGAAATTACTTAATGTGAATATATGAAATTACTTAATGTGAATATATGAAATTACTTAATGTGAATATATGAAATTACTTAATGTGAATATATGAAATTACTTAATGTGAATATATGAAATTACTTAATGTGAATATGTGAAATTACTTAATGTGAATATGTGAAATTACTTAATGTGAATATATGAAATTACTTAATGTGAATATATGAAATTACTTAATGTGAATATATGAAATTACTTAATGTGAATATATGAAATTACTTAATGTGAATATATGAAATTACTTAATGTGAATATATGAAATTACTTAATGTGAATATATGAAATTACTTAATGTGAATATATGAAATTACTTAATGTGAATATATGAAATTACTTAATGTGAATATATGAAATTACTTAATGTGAATATGTGAAATTACTTAATGTGAATATATGAAATTACTTAATGTGAATATATGAAATTACTTAATGTGAATATATGAAATTACTTAATGTGAATATATGAAATTACTTAATGTGAATATATGAAATTACTTAATGTGAATATATGAAATTACTTAATGTGAATATATGAAATTACTTAATGTGAATATGTGAAATTACTTAATGTGAATATATGAAATTACTTAATGTGAATATATGAAATTACTTAATGTGAATATGTGAAATTACTTAATGTGAATATATGAAATTACTTAATGTGAATATATGAAATTACTTAATGTGAATATATGAAATTACTTAATGTGAATATATGAAATTACTTAATGTGAATATATGAAATTACTTAATGTGAATATATGAAATTACTTAATGTGAATATATGAAATTACTTAATGTGAATATATGAAATTACTTAATGTGAATATATGAAATTACTTAATGTGAATATATGAAATTACTTAATGTGAATATATGAAATTACTTAATGTGAATATATGAAATTACTTAATGTGAATATGTGAAATTACTTAATGTGAATATATGAAATTACTTAATGTGAATATATGAAATTACTTAATGTGAATATATGAAATTACTTAATGTGAATATATGAAATTACTTAATGTGAATATATGAAATTACTTAATGTGAATATATGAAATTACTTAATGTGAATATATGAAATTACTTAATGTGAATATATGAAATTACTTAATGTGAATATATGAAATTACTTAATGTGAATATATGAAATTACTTAATGTGAATATATGAAATTACTTAATGTGAATATGTGAAATTACTTAATGTGAATATATGAAATTACTTAATGTGAATATATGAAATTACTTAATGTGAATATATGAAATTACTTAATGTGAATATATGAAATTACTTAATGTGAATATATGAAATTACTTAATGTGAATATGTGAAATTACTTAATGTGAATATATGAAATTACTTAATGTGAATATATGAAATTACTTAATGTGAATATATGAAATTACTTAATGTGAATATATGAAATTACTTAATGTGAATATATGAAATTACTTAATGTGAATATATGAAATTACTTAATGTGAATATATGAAATTACTTAATGTGAATATATGAAATTACTTAATGTGAATATATGAAATTACTTAATGTGAATATATGAAATTACTTAATGTGAATATATGAAATTACTTAATGTGAATATATGAAATTACTTAATGTGAATATGTGAAATTACTTAATGTGAATATATGAAATTACTTAATGTGAATATGTGAAATTACTTAATGTGAATATATGAAATTACTTAATGTGAATATATGAAATTACTTAATGTGAATATATGAAATTACTTAATGTGAATATATGAAATTACTTAATGTGAATATATGAAATTACTTAATGTGAATATATGAAATTACTTAATGTGAATATATGAAATTACTTAATGTGAATATATGAAATTACTTAATGTGAATATATGAAATTACTTAATGTGAATATGTGAAATTACTTAATGTGAATATATGAAATTACTTAATGTGAATATATGAAATTACTTAATGTGAATATATGAAATTACTTAATGTGAATATATGAAATTACTTAATGTGAATATATGAAATTACTTAATGTGAATATATGAAATTACTTAATGTGAATATATGAAATTACTTAATGTGAATATATGAAATTACTTAATGTGAATATATGAAATTACTTAATGTGAATATATGAAATTACTTAATGTGAATATATGAAATTACTTAATGTGAATATGTGAAATTACTTAATGTGAATATATGAAATTACTTAATGTGAATATATGAAATTACTTAATGTGAATATATGAAATTACTTAATGTGAATATATGAAATTACTTAATGTGAATATATGAAATTACTTAATGTGAATATATGAAATTACTTAATGTGAATATATGAAATTACTTAATGTGAATATATGAAATTACTTAATGTGAATATATGAAATTACTTAATGTGAATATATGAAATTACTTAATGTGAATATATGAAATTACTTAATGTGAATATATGAAATTACTTAATGTGAATATATGAAATTACTTAATGTGAATATATGAAATTACTTAATGTGAATATATGAAATTACTTAATGTGAATATATGAAATTACTTAATGTGAATATATGAAATTACTTAATGTGAATATGTGAAATTACTTAATGTGAATATATGAAATTACTTAATGTGAATATATGAAATTACTTAATGTGAATATGTGAAATTACTTAATGTGAATATATGAAATTACTTAATGTGAATATATGAAATTACTTAATGTGAATATATGAAATTACTTAATGTGAATATATGAAATTACTTAATGTGAATATATGAAATTACTTAATGTGAATATATGAAATTACTTAATGTGAATATATGAAATTACTTAATGTGAATATATGAAATTACTTAATGTGAATATATGAAATTACTTAATGTGAATATGTGAAATTACTTAATGTGAATATATGAAATTACTTAATGTGAATATATGAAATTACTTAATGTGAATATATGAAATTACTTAATGTGAATATATGAAATTACTTAATGTGAATATATGAAATTACTTAATGTGAATATATGAAATTACTTAATGTGAATATATGAAATTACTTAATGTGAATATATGAAATTACTTAATGTGAATATATGAAATTACTTAATGTGAATATATGAAATTACTTAATGTGAATATATGAAATTACTTAATGTGAATATATGAAATTACTTAATGTGAATATATGAAATTACTTAATGTGAATATATGAAATTACTTAATGTGAATATATGAAATTACTTAATGTGAATATATGAAATTACTTAATGTGAATATATGAAATTACTTAATGTGAATATATGAAATTACTTAATGTGAATATATGAAATTACTTAATGTGAATATATGAAATTACTTAATGTGAATATATGAAATTACTTAATGTGAATATATGAAATTACTTAATGTGAATATATGAAATTACTTAATGTGAATATATGAAATTACTTAATGTGAATATATGAAATTACTTAATGTGAATATGTGAAATTACTTAATGTGAATATATGAAATTACTTAATGTGAATATATGAAATTACTTAATGTGAATATATGAAATTACTTAATGTGAATATATGAAATTACTTAATGTGAATATATGAAATTACTTAATGTGAATATATGAAATTACTTAATGTGAATATATGAAATTACTTAATGTGAATATATGAAATTACTTAATGTGAATATATGAAATTACTTAATGTGAATATATGAAATTACTTAATGTGAATATATGAAATTACTTAATGTGAATATATGAAATTACTTAATGTGAATATATGAAATTACTTAATGTGAATATATGAAATTACTTAATGTGAATATATGAAATTACTTAATGTGAATATATGAAATTACTTAATGTGAATATATGAAATTACTTAATGTGAATATATGAAATTACTTAATGTGAATATATGAAATTACTTAATGTGAATATATGAAATTACTTAATGTGAATATGTGAAATTACTTAATGTGAATATATGAAATTACTTAATGTGAATATATGAAATTACTTAATGTGAATATATGAAATTACTTAATGTGAATATGTGAAATTACTTAATGTGAATATATGAAATTACTTAATGTGAATATATGAAATTACTTAATGTGAATATATGAAATTACTTAATGTGAATATATGAAATTACTTAATGTGAATATATGAAATTACTTAATGTGAATATATGAAATTACTTAATGTGAATATATGAAATTACTTAATGTGAATATATGAAATTACTTAATGTGAATATATGAAATTACTTAATGTGAATATATGAAATTACTTAATGTGAATATATGAAATTACTTAATGTGAATATATGAAATTACTTAATGTGAATATATGAAATTACTTAATGTGAATATATGAAATTACTTAATGTGAATATATGAAATTACTTAATGTGAATATATGAAATTACTTAATGTGAATATATGAAATTACTTAATGTGAATATATGAAATTACTTAATGTGAATATATGAAATTACTTAATGTGAATATATGAAATTACTTAATGTGAATATATGAAATTACTTAATGTGAATATATGAAATTACTTAATGTGAATATATGAAATTACTTAATGTGAATATATGAAATTACTTAATGTGAATATATGAAATTACTTAATGTGAATATGTGAAATTACTTAATGTGAATATATGAAATTACTTAATGTGAATATATGAAATTACTTAATGTGAATATATGAAATTACTTAATGTGAATATATGAAATTACTTAATGTGAATATATGAAATTACTTAATGTGAATATATGAAATTACTTAATGTGAATATATGAAATTACTTAATGTGAATATATGAAATTACTTAATGTGAATATATGAAATTACTTAATGTGAATATGTGAAATTACTTAATGTGAATATGTGAAATTACTTAATGTGAATATATGAAATTACTTAATGTGAATATATGAAATTACTTAATGTGAATATATGAAATTACTTAATGTGAATATATGAAATTACTTAATGTGAATATGTGAAATTACTTAATGTGAATATATGAAATTACTTAATGTGAATATGTGAAATTACTTAATGTGAATATATGAAATTACTTAATGTGAATATATGAAATTACTTAATGTGAATATATGAAATTACTTAATGTGAATATATGAAATTACTTAATGTGAATATATGAAATTACTTAATGTGAATATATGAAATTACTTAATGTGAATATATGAAATTACTTAATGTGAATATGTGAAATTACTTAATGTGAATATATGAAATTACTTAATGTGAATATATGAAATTACTTAATGTGAATATATGAAATTACTTAATGTGAATATATGAAATTACTTAATGTGAATATATGAAATTACTTAATGTGAATATATGAAATTACTTAATGTGAATATATGAAATTACTTAATGTGAATATATGAAATTACTTAATGTGAATATATGAAATTACTTAATGTGAATATATGAAATTACTTAATGTGAATATATGAAATTACTTAATGTGAATATATGAAATTACTTAATGTGAATATATGAAATTACTTAATGTGAATATGTGAAATTACTTAATGTGAATATATGAAATTACTTAATGTGAATATATGAAATTACTTAATGTGAATATATGAAATTACTTAATGTGAATATATGAAATTACTTAATGTGAATATATGAAATTACTTAATGTGAATATGTGAAATTACTTAATGTGAATATATGAAATTACTTAATGTGAATATATGAAATTACTTAATGTGAATATATGAAATTACTTAATGTGAATATATGAAATTACTTAATGTGAATATATGAAATTACTTAATGTGAATATATGAAATTACTTAATGTGAATATATGAAATTACTTAATGTGAATATATGAAATTACTTAATGTGAATATATGAAATTACTTAATGTGAATATATGAAATTACTTAATGTGAATATATGAAATTACTTAATGTGAATATATGAAATTACTTAATGTGAATATGTGAAATTACTTAATGTGAATATATGAAATTACTTAATGTGAATATGTGAAATTACTTAATGTGAATATATGAAATTACTTAATGTGAATATGTGAAATTACTTAATGTGAATATATGAAATTACTTAATGTGAATATATGAAATTACTTAATGTGAATATATGAAATTACTTAATGTGAATATATGAAATTACTTAATGTGAATATATGAAATTACTTAATGTGAATATATGAAATTACTTAATGTGAATATATGAAATTACTTAATGTGAATATATGAAATTACTTAATGTGAATATATGAAATTACTTAATGTGAATATATGAAATTACTTAATGTGAATATGTGAAATTACTTAATGTGAATATATGAAATTACTTAATGTGAATATATGAAATTACTTAATGTGAATATATGAAATTACTTAATGTGAATATATGAAATTACTTAATGTGAATATATGAAATTACTTAATGTGAATATATGAAATTACTTAATGTGAATATATGAAATTACTTAATGTGAATATATGAAATTACTTAATGTGAATATATGAAATTACTTAATGTGAATATATGAAATTACTTAATGTGAATATATGAAATTACTTAATGTGAATATATGAAATTACTTAATGTGAATATATGAAATTACTTAATGTGAATATATGAAATTACTTAATGTGAATATATGAAATTACTTAATGTGAATATATGAAATTACTTAATGTGAATATATGAAATTACTTAATGTGAATATATGAAATTACTTAATGTGAATATATGAAATTACTTAATGTGAATATATGAAATTACTTAATGTGAATATATGAAATTACTTAATGTGAATATATGAAATTACTTAATGTGAATATATGAAATTACTTAATGTGAATATATGAAATTACTTAATGTGAATATGTGAAATTACTTAATGTGAATATATGAAATTACTTAATGTGAATATATGAAATTACTTAATGTGAATATATGAAATTACTTAATGTGAATATATGAAATTACTTAATGTGAATATGTGAAATTACTTAATGTGAATATATGAAATTACTTAATGTGAATATGTGAAATTACTTAATGTGAATATATGAAATTACTTAATGTGAATATATGAAATTACTTAATGTGAATATGTGAAATTACTTAATGTGAATATATGAAATTACTTAATGTGAATATATGAAATTACTTAATGTGAATATATGAAATTACTTAATGTGAATATATGAAATTACTTAATGTGAATATATGAAATTACTTAATGTGAATATATGAAATTACTTAATGTGAATATATGAAATTACTTAATGTGAATATATGAAATTACTTAATGTGAATATATGAAATTACTTAATGTGAATATGTGAAATTACTTAATGTAAATATGTGAAATTACTTAATGTGAATATATGAAATTACTTAATGTGAATATGTGAAATTACTTAATGTGAATATATGAAATTACTTAATGTGAATATATGAAATTACTTAATGTGAATATGTGAAATTACTTAATGTGAATATATGAAATTACTTAATGTGAATATATGAAATTACTTAATGTGAATATATGAAATTACTTAATGTGAATATGTGAAATTACTGTGAATATGTGAAATTACTTAATGTGAATATGTGAAATTACTTAATGTGAATATATGAAATTACTTAATGTGAATATATGAAATTACTTAATGTGAATATATGAAATTACTTAATGTGAATATATGAAATTACTTAATGTGAATATGTGAAATTACTTAATGTGAATATATGAAATTACTTAATGTGAATATGTGAAATTACTTAATGTGAATATATGAAATTACTTAATGTGAATATATGAAATTACTTAATGTGAATATGTGAAATTACTTAATGTGAATATATGAAATTACTTAATGTGAATATATGAAATTACTTAATGTGAATATATGAAATTACTTAATGTGAATATATGAAATTACTTAATGTGAATATATGAAATTACTTAATGTGAATATATGAAATTACTTAATGTGAATATATGAAATTACTTAATGTGAATATATGAAATTACTTAATGTGAATATATGAAATTACTTAATGTGAATATATGAAATTACTTAATGTGAATATATGAAATTACTTAATGTGAATATATGAAATTACTTAATGTGAATATGTGAAATTACTTAATGTGAATATATGAAATTACTTAATGTGAATATATGAAATTACTTAATGTGAATATATGAAATTACTTAATGTGAATATATGAAATTACTTAATGTGAATATATGAAATTACTTAATGTGAATATATGAAATTACTTAATGTGAATATATGAAATTACTTAATGTGAATATATGAAATTACTTAATGTGAATATATGAAATTACTTAATGTGAATATATGAAATTACTTAATGTGAATATATGAAATTACTTAATGTGAATATATGAAATTACTTAATGTGAATATATGAAATTACTTAATGTGAATATATGAAATTACTTAATGTGAATATGTGAAATTACTTAATGTGAATATATGAAATTACTTAATGTGAATATATGAAATTACTTAATGTGAATATGTGAAATTACTTAATGTGAATATATAAAATTACTTGATGTAAATATGTGAAATTACTTAATGTGAATATATGAAATTACTTAATGTAAATATGTGAAATTACTTAATGTGAATATATGAAATTACTTAATGTGAATATATGAAATTACTTAATGTGAATATGTGAAATTACTTAATGTGAATATATGAAATTACTTAATGTGAATATATGAAATTACTTAATGTGAATATATGAAATTACTTAATGTGAATATATGAAATTACTTAATGTGAATATATGAAATTACTTAATGTGAATATATGAAATTACTTAATGTGAATATGTGAAATTACTTAATGTGAATATGTGAAATTACTTAATGTGAATATGTGAAATTACTTAATGTGAATATATGAAATTACTTAATGTGAATATATGAAATTACTTAATGTGAATATATGAAATTTACTTAATGTGAATATGTGAAATTACTTAATGTAAATATATGAAATTACTTAATGTGAATATATGAAATTACTTAATGTGAATATATGAAATTACTTAATGTGAATATATAAAATTACTTAATGTGAATATGTGAAATTACTTAATGTGAATATATGAAATTACTTAATGTGAATATGTGAAATTACTTAATGTGAATATATGAAATTACTTAATGTAAATATGTGAAATTACTTAATGTGAATATATGAAATTACTTAATGTGAATATATGAAATTACTTAATGTGAATATGTGAAATTACTTAATGTGAATATATGAAATTACTTAATGTGAATATATGAAATTACTTAATGTGAATATATGAAATTACTTAATGTGAATATATGAAATTACTTAATGTGAATATGTGAAATTACTTAATGTGAATATATGAAATTACTTAATGTGAATATATGAAATTACTTAATGTGAATATATGAAATTACTTAATGTAAATATGTGAAATTACTTAATGTGAATATATGAAATTACTTAATGTGAATATATGAAATTACTTAATGTGAATATGTGAAATTACTTAATGTGAATATGTGAAATTACTTAATGTGAATATATGAAATTACTTAATGTGAATATATGAAATTACTTAATGTGAATATATGAAATTACTTAATGTGAATATGTGAAATTACTTAATGTGAATATATGAAATTACTTAATGTGAATATATGAAATTACTTAATGTGAATATATGAAATTACTTAATGTGAATATATGAAATTACTTAATGTGAATATATGAAATTACTTAATGTGAATATATGTAATTACTTAATGTGAATATATGAAATTACTTAATGTAAATATGTGAAATTACTTAATGTGAATATATGAAATTACTTAATGTGAATATATAAAATTACTTAATGTGAATATGTGAAATTACTTAATGTGAATATATGAAATTACTTAATGTGAATATATAAAATTACTTAATGTGAATATGTGAAATTACTTAATGTGAATATATGAAATTACTTAATGTGAATATGTGAAATTACTTAATGTGAATATATGAAATTACTTAATGTGAATATATGAAATTACTTAATGTGAATATGTGAAATTACTTAATGTGAATATATGAAATTACTTAATGTGAATATATGAAATTACTTAATGTGAATATATGAAATTACTTAATGTGAATATATGAAATTACTTAATGTGAATATATGAAATTACTTAATGTGAATATATGAAATTACTTAATGTGAATATGTGAAATTACTTAATGTGAATATATGAAATTACTTAATGTGAATATATGAAATTACTTAATGTGAATATATGAAATTACTTAATGTGAATATATGAAATTACTTAATGTGAATATATGAAATTACTTAATGTGAATATGTGGAATTTACTTAATGTGAATATGTGAAATTACTTAATGTGAATATATGAAATTACTTAATGTGAATATATGAAATTACTTAATGTGAATATATGAAATTACTTAATGTGAATATGTGAAATTACTTAATGTGAATATATGAAATTACTTAATGTGAATATATGAAATTACTTAATGTGAATATATGAAATTACTTAATGTGAATATGTGAAATTACTTAATGTGAATATATGAAATTACTTAATGTGAATATATGAAATTACTTAATGTGAATATATGTAATTACTTAATGTGAATATGTAAAATTACTTAATGTGAATATATGAAATTACTTAATGTGAATATATGAAATTACTTAATGTGAATATATGAAATTACTTAATGTAAATATGTGAAATTACTTAATGTGAATATATGAAATTACTTAATGTGAATATATGAAATTACTTAATGTGAATATGTGAAATTACTTAATGTGAATATGTGAAATTACTTAATGTGAATATATGAAATTACTTAATGTGAATATATGAAATTACTTAATGTGAATATATGAAATTACTTAATGTGAATATGTGAAATTACTTAATGTGAATATATGAAATTACTTAATGTGAATATATGAAATTACTTAATGTGAATATATGAAATTACTTAATGTGAATATATGAAATTACTTAATGTGAATATATGAAATTACTTAATGTGAATATATGAAATTACTTAATGTGAATATGTGAAATTACTTAATGTGAATATATGAAATTACTTAATGTGAATATATGAAATTACTTAATGTGAATATATGAAATTACTTAATGTGAATATATGAAATTACTTAATGTGAATATATGAAATTACTTAATGTGAATATATGAAATTACTTAATGTAAATATGTGAAATTACTTAATGTGAATATGTGAAATTACTTAATGTGAATATATGAAATTACTTAATGTGAATATGTGAAATTACTTAATGTGAATATATAAAATTACTTAATGTGAATATGTGAAATTACTTAATGTGAATATATGAAATTACTTAATGTGAATATATGAAATTACTTAATGTGAATATATGAAATTACTTAATGTGAATATATGAAATTACTTAATGTGAATATATGAAATTACTTAATGTGAATATATGAAATTACTTAATGTGAATATATGAAATTACTTAATGTGAATATATGAAATTACTTAATGTGAATATGTGAAATTACTTAATGTGAATATATGAAATTACTTAATGTGAATATATGAAATTACTTAATGTGAATATATGAAATTACTTAATGTGAATATATGAAATTACTTAATGTGAATATATGAAATTACTTAATGTGAATATGTGAAATTACTTAATGTGAATATATGAAATTACTTAATGTGAATATATGAAATTACTTAATGTGAATATATGAAATTACTTAATGTGAATATATGAAATTACTTAATGTGAATATATGAAATTACTTAATGTGAATATATGAAATTACTTAATGTGAATATATGAAATTACTTAATGTGAATATATGAAATTACTTAATGTGAATATGTGAAATTACTTAATGTGAATATATGAAATTACTTAATGTGAATATATGAAATTACTTAATGTGAATATATGAAATTACTTAATGTGAATATATGAAATTACTTAATGTGAATATATGAAATTACTTAATGTGAATATATGAAATTACTTAATGTGAATATGTGAAATTACTTAATGTGAATATATGAAATTACTTAATGTGAATATATGAAATTACTTAATGTGAATATATGAAATTACTTAATGTGAATATATGAAATTACTTAATGTGAATATATGAAATTACTTAATGTGAATATATGAAATTACTTAATGTGAATATATGAAATTACTTAATGTGAATATATGAAATTACTTAATGTGAATATATGAAATTACTTAATGTGAATATATGAAATTACTTAATGTGAATATGTGAAATTACTTAATGTGAATATATGAAATTACTTAATGTGAATATGTGAAATTACTTAATGTGAATATATGAAATTACTTAATGTGAATATATGAAATTACTTAATGTGAATATATGAAATTACTTAATGTGAATATATGAAATTACTTAATGTGAATATATGAAATTACTTAATGTGAATATATGAAATTACTTAATGTGAATATATGAAATTACTTAATGTGAATATATGAAATTACTTAATGTAAATATATGAAATTACTTAATGTAAATATATGAAATTACTTAATGTGAATATATGAAATTACTTAATGTGAATATGTGAAATTACTTAATGTGAATATATGAAATTACTTAATGTGAATATATGAAATTACTTAATGTGAATATATGAAATTACTTAATGTGAATATATGAAATTACTTAATGTGAATATATGAAATTACTTAATGTGAATATATGAAATTACTTAATGTGAATATATGAAATTACTTAATGTGAATATATGAAATTACTTAATGTGAATATATGAAATTACTTAATGTGAATATGTGAAATTACTTAATGTAAATATATGAAATTACTTAATGTAAATATATGAAATTACTTAATGTGAATATATGAAATTACTTAATGTGAATATGTGAAATTACTTAATGTGAATATATGAAATTACTTAATGTGAATATATGAAATTACTTAATGTAAATATATGAAATTACTTAATGTGAATATATGAAATTACTTAATGTGAATATATGAAATTACTTAATGTGAATATATGAAATTACTTAATGTAAATATGTGAAATTACTTAATGTGAATATATGAAATTACTTAATGTAAATATATGAAATTACTTAATGTGAATATGTGAAATTACTTAATGTGAATATATGAAATTACTTAATGTGAATATATGAAATTACTTAATGTGAATATATGAAATTACTTAATGTAAATATGTGAAATTACTTAATGTGAATATATGAAATTACTTAATGTGAATATATGAAATTACTTAATGTAAATATATGAAATTACTTAATGTGAATATATGAAATTACTTAATGTGAATATATGAAATTACTTAATGTGAATATATGAAATTACTTAATGTGAATATGTGAAATTACTTAATGTGAATATGTGAAATTACTTAATGTGAATATATGAAATTACTTAATGTGAATATGTGAAATTACTTAATGTGAATATATGAAATTACTTAATGTGAATATGTGAAATTACTTAATGTGAATATGTGAAATTACTTAATGTGAATATATGAAATTAATTAATGAGAAATTACTTAATATGTAAATTTTTTTAATTGAACAATTTCATCCAAAATTAGTTAAAACTTTTTGAATTTGTTCGTTTATGAATCTAAAAAAATGAAGGGTGCCCCAAAACTTTCCATTACCTCCTTGAGTCAATTGTGAACTCGTCCAAGATTGACCAAAATGAAACGTAGTTAAGAGCGCAAGTCCATGATATCAAATTTTCCACATCATTATCGTATACAACATGTTCTGTATCTTTTATCCTCTTTTTCTCCATGTCTTTTGTATAGACGTATCCAACAGGCCCACCATTAAGCTTCCTGATGACTATGTGAGGTGGTTCTTTCTTATTTGCAGGGAAAAATTGGGTATACGAACCGTCAAGTTCAACTTGGCCAATCAGCTCTGATACTGTTTCATCTTTGAAGTACTTAAGGTTGAAATGGTCAATGATGTAAAATCTTTTCGAAAATTTGCCTTTGAATACTCCACCAGTTTCTCTCTTTAAAATACCCGATTTATTGTAATTTGGCTCTTCTAATGAAACAGAAAACCCGAAAAAGACTGGAATCGGGTTATCTTTCAACTCATAATAAATTTTCTCTTTATATCCATCAGGGAGTTTGACACCTTTTATGAAGGAAAGGAACTCAGCCATTGGCAATACTTTTGTTTTCCGATAGAATATGGAGAAAACAATGCAAGCAACAGTAATTTGTGCAATATCTTTTCGGGAGATAACAAGATATGGATTAGCAGTAGAGTAAACATCAGCAAACGAATCAAACAATACTGCAAGATGTTTTTGATTGATTGGAAATGCAATTCGTGATAATAATAATCGAGCAGCTTTTGGAATTGACATATATTCAATGTTAACAGAATCAAAATAATAATATAATAATGTGTGAGAAGTGCTTGGGCTTGAGAAAACATAATGAGCTAGAGCCCTTGGATAAATACCTGGACAATGCATTAAAAAAGGACCAAGGTTACTTTCTTCTTTAAGCTGCTTCATAGTTTCTTGTATTTCTGTGATTGCTGTTGCTGGTGATTGATTAAATTTTTTAGCAAAATCTGGTGGATAATCAAATCTTTTTAGTGCATAAGGATAATCAATTTCTTGAAATTCAGGAGCTCCCCCTATCCAAGTTGTTGTCTGTGGATCTTCATTATTGTATTTTTGGGATAATGACGCAACGTTTTGAATTCCCATTTCTTCAATAGCTTCTTGTGAAGGAGCTCCTGAAGTAGCTTGATCAATGGGAGATTGGTTTGGAGGAGAACTTAATGTTTCAAACACATTTTCGCTGCTGAGTGACATTTTGAATTTCTCAGCTGATTTGTACAATAAACGGTCATAAGAATTCAATAACCGATAGAACGATAACCGTTTTGATCGAATAAAAATATTTCATAATAAAAATGATATAAAATTAAATTTCCAATGAATTTTTTTTCTAAAAATGAAGGGAGTAGAATATTTAAAAATTTATTTGGGAAAATTAATTCATCAAATAAAATATGATATAAAACAATTTTGAATGATATCATAAATTTATAAAATTGTAAAATATTCAATTGTTCTGAATCGTAGTACCTCACTTGAAGATAAAAGTCGTGGTGCAGAAACGATCACTTTCAGATCAATCGCTGCGAAATACCTATACTGAATAAACCAAACAATTAAACATGCGCTTTGTCTTTGTCGCTTTTAAAAACTCGATTCGTTCAAAATATTTTTTTCTGAAAAGAATAATATAAATAAAGGATGAAAGATTTTTCAAAAAAATATCATTCGTTTTCGTTTTATTTTAAGGAAAATGTTTGTTAGAACTAATAAATGCCAACAAAAAAAAATGAATAAAAATTTAATTCTTTATATATTTTTTACTAAAATAAACCAATAAATCAATAATATATTTTAATGTTTCTTTTGCTTCTTTTCTTTTTTCGCTATTCTTGTGTCTTCTATTTCTCTATTCATATCCATAAAGAACATTATCACTGCCACAACCACAATCACTATTATCATTCCTACAACATAATATACCTTTGAGTACAACGCAAATGATATTTCAGCCGAAATCTTTATCCGCTTCAAAATTGGAATGTTTTTCCATTCTTCTTCGAATTGGCTCATTAGATTTGTTATTTGATCTTCATCGTTATCATCAATTTCGAAGCGAACTGATTTAAATTTATTAAAATCAACAACAGCAAAACAACTCGACGTGTTTTGACATATGGAACGTGCTAAAACGGGATCATTGATGTTGTTTACATGTACAAATGGATACTTAGCTTCATATTCCAAAAAATGTTTTCGCGTATTGGAATCAACAGTAGGGCCTACATAGGTTATTGATGGTGTAATTGGTGGTAATGGGCTATCCCATGGATGTTGCTCATGTAAATAGATAAAAGTTATGAGATTTTGTAATGTGAAATCATTTCGAAATGAAGTGAATTTAAGATTGGGAGATATGTAAACAAAAGAAGTAAGGGGATAATGTGAAAAGGTTTCGTATAGAGACATTTCAGTAATGAGACCAAATTTGATATCATGATGAATGAAATTTTGAGAGAGCTCACGAAGAATTGGAAGCTTAATTTCAAGATCACCGGCATTTGCTCGAGCTACAAGACAAAAAAGTGGTGTGCGAGATGAAAATGATTTGACTTCTTCAAGGGTATTTAATTCATGATAACCTTGGCATTTGACATCTTCAGAGAGTTGACGAATTGAATCGATTGTCATAGGACGCTTCGATTGAAGGATATTCTTATGTGGTGGAAATGAAATATGAACTTTACCAGGTTTAAGCTTCAATTTCGAACATAAAGTTGGTGATTTATCGCAATTTACTAAGGCAATTACAAAATCTGTAGAATCAGATGATTCATTACAAAATTGGTTGAAAATTGAAAATTCTTCAGATTGGTAATTATAATAAGGGAAAATAATATGTGGAAGATTATATGATGTATTTGTTGAATTAAATAGATGCCTATCAAATTTTTCAGCAATGAAACAAACAGAAAAGAGGAAAAACATCTTTTGCTTCCTATCGGACCATCATGACTCAAATAATTGACTGACTATGTGAAAAATAATCTGTTTCACGCCGATACATTTTCACTTAGTAATTAATTACTGAAAGATATCTTCTTTAGGAATACATTAAAAATTATTTCAAAGACATTAAAAAGAAACGCCATAATTCTATTTTAAACAAGGGAAAAGATAATGTTAAATTGAATAAATATTTTTCATCTTTAGAAAATATTATTTATTATTAAAAAACATCAAGATAGTATTATTTTATTCACCAATTTCAATTGTTGGTGTACTTACATCTATTGTTGGAATTACTGTATGTATAAATTTAAGGAACAAGAAAAAATATAAAGGCGCACAGAACTTTTCGGGGTTCTCTAGCCTTTCTATAAAGTCCATCATCACAGTGGCGTGGTGGCATGGATGAATTGATAAGCATTTCATATCATAAAAAGGATGCTTCTCAAGAGTAACGGTCTTTTCAGCATGTTCTGCACTTATGTCTTGGTACATTTCTTCCAAAGTAAGCTGCTGGCCAATGGAATCAACGCCAAACATGTAAATATGTGGAACACTGTAATATTTATCGTATACTATAGATATGTCATAAGTCCGGAAATCAACTGTTGGTTCAACAATAGGCTCTTCTTGTTCGATGGAATCAATATCAATCTCATCGAGATCGATAACTTGATCATCATCTTCAAGATCAACTTCCTTGGCTGGTTCACCACATTGAATCCATCCTTCTGGAAGATCAGTTTCAAAAGTAGTTAGTTTGTTGAAATCTGTAGCACGTAATTGAGAAATAATTCTTCTATTAATTAAAAATTGTTTATCTTTGGGAAGATAGTCTACACATTTTGATGACTCAGCTGAAGACCAAGACCAATTTGGACAAACTGAAATTAATGAATCTCCTGCAATAACAAATTCTTCAGGGGTTATTTTGCCATCCTTGAGAAGCGTTGAAGAGTGTTGAACCTTCAGATAAGGAGTTACAATGTTCATGAATTTTTCGTATAATGCGTGTTTCATTTAGGTTGCAACGTTTTAAATTAGGTAAATAATGCCGATTCATATAAACTTGTCAAATTAACCGCCGCGGGCACCCCCAAAAATTAAAAGTGACAATTGGTCGGCCTTTAAAAATGGGACATCTTAAAGCTCACGAACTGATCCAAAAATCACGTGCTGATCTTCTTGAAGAGCTCGCCACTCTCGAGAAGAAGCTTTTTGAACTCCGTGGTCAAATAGCTACATCATCTTCCCGCCAAAAGCTTTCAGAAATCCTTAATGTTCGTCGTGATGTTGCTCGTGTTAAAACAGTCCTCATGGAACAACAACGCAAAGCACTTAACGAAAAATACCAAGGCAAGAAATTAATACCAAAGGATATTCGTAAGAAGCAAGTAAAGGCTCAACGTAAAGTCCTTCCAGCTAAGTATGCAAACAAGCTTACCAAGAGAGCTGCTCGTCGTGCGAAGTATCTCAAACCAGTCAAATTTGCTCTTAAGGCCTAAGTAAAATTTTGGTTATAACACTCGTCATTCTTTAATGCACTTAATTTAAAAAGCATTGGAATTGGTTCCATATGTTGTTGTTTTGGTTTGTGAGACTTCTGGTGGAAAAAGTGACGCAATTACTGTACGTTTAGAAAACAAATTAAAACTTGAATTCACCATCACCTCCAAGTTCTAAATTCAATTCTTATTCACCACCAACGCCAACTACAGATTCATCTTCATTTACTCCTCTTATCACTAAGAGTATTTCATCCGATGGTTATCAATCACCTCCTTTATTTTCACAAAGGGAAAGATTTGTGTTCAAAAGAAAACTAGCACAATTAGAAACAGACATACAGTTTTTAAATCAGAAGTATTCATCATTAAAAGAAGAATCACAAATTCTCCAATCATCATTAATATCTGCTGGAGAACTTACTTTTCTTAAAGTATCTTCAGCAACTCAAATTACAGAGTCAAATTCCAAAAATATTATTTCTCTTACTAATGAATACAATGAAATTTTACATGAAAAACATAAACTTGAAGAAACATGTAAATCTTTTAATAATCAAATCCATGAAGAAACAATAAAACGGGATGAAATTCTTCGTGAATTAAAGACTATTACAGATACACTTAATATCATTTCTTCTTCATCTTTCAAATTTCCAATTTTAACAAATGAAAAACCTTTAACAAAAGTTCCCGAAATTTCATTTCTTAAAGAAAATCTTCAAAAAGCTCAAAATGAACTTCTTCAAGAAAACATGCGAACATCATCAGAGCGAATTATTCTTAATGCAGCGAATGCTATATCTAAACAACATGAAAGTGAATGTAATGTTCAAAGTTCCGAAGTTTCGATATTACGAAATCAAATTCAAATATATCAAAGAACTTTATCTGATAGTGAATCACGAATACGAAAACTGGAAAATGCAATAAGTAAAGAAAAACAACAATTCCAAGAAAATCAAATGCAAATGTCAAACGCAGAACAACAATTAAATATTAGTAATCAAACGTCATACGAAAACTTCAAAAATAATTTAAATGAAATGAATAATAACATTGAAAATATTAAATCGCAAATTTATCATCAAAAAAAACTTTTCGAACGAACGAAATTAGAAATTAATGAGTTATCACAGATTGACTTTATTAAAGAAGAAAATGAAGAAGAAGAAGTTGTTCCTGTAATAAGTAACGATTATGTACCTGAAGTACTTAAAACTACAAAAATTGGTTTGGAAAAAGAAATCGAAATGCTAAAGAAGCAAATGAATCAAATTAAATCATCAACAAAAAAGAAAGAAGCAAAAATAAAAAATAGAATAAAAGAATTATATCAGAAATATTTAACATGTAAAAAAACTTTTGAACAAGAAAAACAAATTAGTCATGAAGAAAGTTACTCTTTGCCTATCGATAAGGATTTAAGAAAAGTTATTGAAAAAATAGATCTATCAATTAATAGTCTTCAAAAGGAATTAGATATATAGTTTTTAATAAAATGTTATTTAATTTTATAATGAAATTTTATTTTTTTGTAAACCGTTTATTATTTAATTTATAAAAGTGTTGAAATCTTTAGAACAAATCGTGTTTAATTTAACTGATGAAAACTTTGATTCATTAATTCAACAAACAATACAATTATTTGAACTAAATTATGTATATTCATTCAATTTGATCATTTGTAGATTGGTTTACGTTGCATTTTTTTCACAAAAGAATCCAAATGATTTATATTTAAAATACTTAGAATCAATTCAAGCAAAAGAAGAAATGGCCAAAAATGAATACAAAATTATAAATATTTTTTCAAATTTTATGTTAAAAATGAGGACACAAGAATCATATTATTTGATTAATAAAATGATTGAACGAAATTTAATCAAAGCAGATATTACTAAAAATATTAATTCTAAATATTTTGCACACTTTAAAAATGAAAAAGAAATTAAAAATCCGAAATTAATTTGGCATTTAAATCATAGAAATTATGATATAACAGAAAAAACATTTTTTTATAATTATGAAAAGCTTTTATATAATAATTTTGAACTTCATAAGAAATTAATTCAAGAAGGTGTTAATCCGAATGAAATTGCGAAAATAATTCGAAATGATGAAATTGAAGAACTTCAAGAAATATCAACAAAACCAAATTTTAATTTTAATCAAACAATTGAACCATCACTTTATGAAAAATGTTCATTTATTAATCAAAGAAATATTTCATTAATTGATTATGCAGCATTTTTTTCAGCAGTTAAATGTTTTAAATTTTTATTAATGAATGAAGCAAAAGTAACTAATACAGGAAAATATGCAATTGCAGGTGAAAATGAAGAAATTATTCATTTATGCGAGCAAAATCATTCATCATTTGAAGGTGCATATAAAACAGCAATTGAATTCCATCGAAATAATATCTTTAAATATCTTTATGAAAATCATTTAGGAAACTTTAAAATTAATAAATTGGGATGTTTTTGTATTAAGAGTGCAAATTATGAAATTATTTCATTTTTGGAAAAAAATGGAATGACAATTAATGATGATATTATATATGAAGCGATAGGAACTGGAAATTTATATCTTGCAAAACATTTTCTTCAAAATAATCAAATTCCAAAATATATCTTGAAATCATCCGTTGAATCAAGAAATATTGAACTTATCAAATATATTATTGAGCAAGGAATTGATATCAATGTTAAAGATATTTATTTATTTTATTTGATATTTCAAAACAATATTAGGAAAATATTTAAATTTTTCTATACAGCACTAATGAAAGCATCTTTAGAAGTTTATATAGAAATTATCAAATTACTTGAGCAAAAAAGAATTATCATTGAATTGTTATTTCAAACACATAACTTCTGTTTTAATTAGATCATGATATAATATGAAAAAGGTTTAATATATTTATGTTTATTTAAATAACGCTATCAATAATATTAACAGACAAATGTGGAACATTTTCGATGTCTTCTTTTTCCTTCTTTTTATTTCTATATAATACAAACACAATGACAAGTGCAACAATTATAATGACCACAAATGGAACGCCGATGTAAACAAAATACATTAACTTATCAAATTCATTAAATTTTGTATATCCATCGCATTTATCTTTCAAATCATTATCAACCTCAATATTAATACCTAACCATAACTCATCATTGCAAAGATTAACGTCACTGCAATTGTTTTGATAATTTTCATAATCATCTTCATTAGGTAAACAAATACTTAAATTTTTATTTTGAAAGATATTGTTATCAAATTTTATAGGTGGTGTTGATGCTAAAACAATAACTTGTATGTTGTTACAATTATAAAATATATTCGTGGAATTAATTGATACTGTTTTTAGGCTGGGAAGAGATACATATTCCAAATTAGTACAATTATAGAAATGATTATCACCTTCAAAATAATTCACATCTTCAAGAAATGCTGTACGTAATGAAATGCAATCTCTAAAACATGATGAAGGTAATGTCGTTAATGAATTTAATAAAATGTTTACAAGTTTAATGCATCCTAAAAACGCATTATCTCCAATACGTATAATATGATTTATGTTAACTCTTTCAAGTGATATACAATGTTCGAATGTGTTTGTTCCTTGAATACGCATTAAATTTTCCATAGTTATTGTTTTTAATGATAAACAATGTGAAAATTCAATACAATCCAAACAGATGCGTGATACTGTTTCTGATTCTAAATGAAATGTATCCCAAACATAACTTAGAAATGAACGAAATGAATCAAAAAATAAAAGAACCTGAAATGTCAAATTAAGAAATAATAGAATCATTATGTGATACCCAACAATGCAGTAGATCGATCACTGAAAGAAACAATATCAAGTAACAATGAAATCAAAATATGAAAAATTAATAAATGAAATCGAAACAAAACAAAAACAGAAGAAAACACATGAAAACTAAATCGAAGAAGTTATAACATTACGAAAATCACGCGAAGAAATGATATAACAACTTCTATTAAAAATCGAATATAAAATCAAAGAGAAAAAGTAATGAAAACAGCAAAAGAGCAGAAACAAGAAATAAATTCTCTTAAAGAAAAACTGGAACAAGCAGAACAACATGAAAAAGAACAACGCCGAAAAATGCAACTTCAAACATTAAAATTTAATGTGCAGAAAGAATATATCAAAAATAAAGAACGCATTGAAGAACATAAAAACAAGAATTAGAAGTTAATAAAATTAAACAAAAAACAGAAAGCACAAGAATAAAATTTCATGATGCAGAACATTTCTCAGAAGAAATTAAATAAAAAAGAATTAAACCCAAAAAATAATGCAAAATTAGCTGTAAAGAATTACAAAGAAAGCATAACGAAGTTATGCGAACAAAGAAAATTGTTGCTGAAAAAAAGCGGCAATAATTAAAATAAAATAAATATCGTAATGATTCGCGCGGAAAGAAAAATGAAAATTCAACAACAAAATAAAATAACAACTGTTGAAATGCCAACAAAATAATGAAATAAAATTAGTAAAATACATTGATTTTTTTTTCTTTTTAAATTCCAAATCCTTCAACAGATGCATTCGAGTTATCACCAATAAGTTCAATGAATGCAAAAGATGACGAAGAAATCAACGAGTCAAAATCTAAATTGGATGAAATAAAAAATTCATTATATATATTTAAACAGATTAAAACAAAAAACAGAAAAATAAGAACTAAAAAAAAAAAATAAAAATTAAAAAAAAGCATTTCAAATTGAAAAAGGAAATGAATCAAATGAAAGAAGACATAAACAAAATGAGACATATGTAAGTTTTTTGTGAATTAAAATATATAAATATTTTTCATTTTTTTATTGTTTATTTATATGTTTTTTTATATAGAATTGCATGAACTGATGATCTTTTATAAAACGTTCTCAATCATTTTCGAAATATTCAAAAAGTTCTATTGTATCGCGATATTTGAAATAGAATGATGAAAACCACTTTCAATAAATTTGGTCAGGAAAAGTGAACCGAAGTGATTTCACTATCGATATAAAGTATTGAATTAGGCATTATTTGTTGGGTTGGTTTTTCATTATCCCTGTAGAATTGGGAAAAACTAGCATCATTAATCGAACAAAATCATTATTAAAATTAGATTGTATTCATATGCTATTTCGAGATATTTTGAAAAATCACAGATAAACAAATCCAATATAATTGATATAACAAAAATAGTTTTAAAAAAGTACACAAAATCATTTAATCAATATAATCATCACATTAACGTACTTATTTTCAATATAAGAAAAAGATTAAGTGGAAACAGTCAATGTAAATGAATAAAATTGAGTTATAAACAATTGTTTTAGTAATTAATTATGTAAAAAATATTGAATGAGTAAATGTTCTGCCAAAATGTAATGAATTAGTCAATGAATTTAATTATCAAAAGTCCGAGCTTGCGATTGAGTCATTTATCAAAAAGTTAGTAAAAAGTGTCATATTGTCCATGCAGAAACAAGATCAAATAATAGCAAATATATTAAATTCAAAAGAATGGGAAAAACTACAATATATCAAACAAATCATTTTTGATATAGGGAAGGAAAATATTGCAAATACAGTTTCATTAATTGATAATTTTGGAGATGATTATAGTTTTTCTTTTAATCTAATAATTAGCCAAATGATATATATATTCATCATTTATCATCCAAAAAAAAAGTTGTGATTTATATTTGAGATTTATTAATGAAATTCAAACACATGAAAAAGCTTAATAAAATCAAATCCGAAATATTTGATGTTTTTTTAGAATATCTTTTTAGCATCTACCGAAATTCCGAATGTTATTCATCAGGCCCATTATATTTTATTACGAAAATGATCGAATTCAATTATATCGATCCAAAGATTATAGAAAATACACCACATGCATTTTTAGCGCATTACTTCTCTGATAACATGATGTTTCCTGTTGATATGTTACCAAATTATGAAGAACTTTCAAAGAATGATTGGGAACTTCATAAGCAATATATTAAAGAAGGACATAATCCAAATGAAATTGCAAAAATAATTCGAAATGATGAAATAGAAAAACTTCAAGAAATATCATCGCAAACAAATTTTGATTTTAATCAAATAATTGAGCCATCAATTTATGAAAGATGTTCATTCATTAATCAAGAAAATGTTACATTAATTGATTATGCAGCATTTTTTTCTTCAGTTAAATGTTTTAAATATTTACTTATGAATGGTTCTGATATAGAAAATACAGGTAAATATGCAGTTGCAGGTGGAAATGAAGAAATTATTCATTTATGTGAACAAAATCATTCATCATTTGAGGATGCATATGAAACAGCAATAGAATTTCATCGAAATGATATCTTTAAATATTTTTATGATAAAAAATTTGAGATTGATTTAATAAAATTAGGAAATTTATGTATTTTCTATCATAATTATGAAATTTTTTTGTTTTTGATTAAGGAAGGAATGGAAATTAATGATGATATTATTAATGAAGCAGCAAAAACTGGTAATATATATCTTACCAAACTTTTTCTTAAAGAAAATTCAATTCCAAAAAATATTTTAGTTTTTTCATCATTATCAGGAAATATTGAACTTGTTGAATATATAATTGAACAAGAAGGAATTGATGTTCATGGCAAAATTAGAGTTTGTTTTAATAATTCAATATTTGAAAATAATATTCGGAAATTATTTAAAATATTTGATACAGCACTTATTTTAGCATCAGATGATGGTCATCTAGAAATAGTTAAATTACTTCTTGAACAAGAAGGAATTGATATTAATACTAAAAATATTTATTTGTTTTATTTGATATTTATTTAGATAATTTTATATTTCAAAATAATATTTCAAAATTATTTAAATGATTTCGAACAGCACTTATGTATGCATCTATAAATGGTCACACCGAATTAGTTAAATTATTTCTTGAGCAAAAAGGAATTGATATTAATGCTAAAGATATTTATTTGTTTTATTTAATATTTATTTTAATATTTTGAAATTTCCAAATAATATTTGAAAATTATTTAAAATATTTGATACAGCACTTATTTTAGCATCTCAATGTGGTCATATAGAAATACTTAAAATACTTCTTGAACAAAAAGGAATTGATATTAATGCTAAAGATAAAATTTATTTTAATAATTTGATATTTAAAAATAATATATGAAAATTATTTAAATTATTTCAAACAGCACTTATTAAAGCATCTTGTAATGGTCATACAGAAATAGTTAAATTACTTCTTGAACAAAAAGGTATTGATATTAATGCTAAAGATATTTATTTGTTTTATTTAATATTTATTTTAATAATTTTATTTTTCGAAATAATATTTGGAAATTATTTAAAATATTTAAAACAGCACTTATTTTGGCATCTCAATGTGGTCATATAGAAATAGTTAAATTACTTCTTGAACAAGAAGGAATTGATATTAATGTTAAAGATAAAATTTATTTTAATAATTTGATATTTAAAAATAATATATGAAAATTATTTAAATTATTTCAAACAGCACTTATTAAAGCATCTTGTAATGGTCATACAGAAATAGTTAAATTACTTCTTGAACAAAAAGGTATTGATATTAATGCTAAAGATATTTATTTGTTTTATTTAATATTTATTTTAATAATTTTATTTTTCGAAATAATATTTGGAAATTATTTAAAATATTTAAAACAGCACTTATTTTGGCATCTCAATGTGGTCATATAGAAATAGTTAAATTACTTCTTGAACAAGAAGGAATTGATATTAATGTTAAAGATAAAATTTATTTTAATAATTTGATATTTAAAAATAATATATGAAAATTATTTAAATTATTTCAAACAGCACTTATTAAAGCATCTTGTAATGGTCATACAGAAATAGTTAAATTACTTCTTGAACAAAAAGGTATTGATATTAATGCTAAAGATATTTATTTGTTTTATTTAATATTTATTTTAATAATTTTATTTTTCGAAATAATATTTGGAAATTATTTAAAATATTTAAAACAGCACTTATTTTGGCATCTCAATGTGGTCATATAGAAATAGTTAAATTACTTCTTGAACAAGAAGGAATTGATATTAATGTTAAAGATGTTTATTTGTTTTATTTGATATTTATTTTAATATTTTGAAATTTCAAAATAATATTTGAAAATTATTTAGATTATTTAACACAGCACTTATTTTAGCATCTCAATATGGTCATACAGAAATAGTTAAATTACTTCTTGAACAAAAAGGTATTGATATTAATGCTAAAGATATTTATTTGTTTTATTTAAAATTTATTTTAATATTTTGATATTTCAAAATAATATTTGGAAATTATTTAAATTATTTAGAACAGCACTTATGTTAGCATCTGAAAATGGTAATATAGAATTAGTTAAATTATTTCTTGAACAAAAAGGAATTGATATTAATGCTAAAGATGTTTATTTGTTTTATTTAAAATTTATTTTAAATATTTTATAACACAATATAATATTTGAAAATTATTTAAATTATTTTGGACAGCACTTATGTTAGCATCTGAAAATGGTCATACAAAAATAGTTAAATTACTTCTTGAACAAAAAGGAATTGATATTAATACTAAAAATATTTATCCGTTGTATTTAATATTTATTTTCATCATTCGGAAATTCAAAATAATATTTGGAAATTATTCAAATTATTTAATACAGCACTTATTTTAGCATCTCAATGTGGTCATATAGAAATAGTTAAATTACTTCTTGAAAAAGAAGGAATTGATATTAATGCTAAAGATATTTATTAGTTTGATTTAATATTCATTTTAACAATTTTGGATTACAAAATAATATTTGGAAATTATTCGAATTATTTAGAACAGCAGTTAGTGTTGCTTTCAATAATGATTATATATAAAAAAAATTGATAGTTTCTAAATAAAAGGAATTAAATGGTTCCAAATGTGTCTTCCAATAAATATATGGATATATTCTGACTTATATTTGTTTTAACATTTACATTTGACTTCGTACACAAAGTATTGTTTTTTATGTCACTTTTTGACATTCAAATAAGATGTTAATACTGTCAGTTTTAAATATGCCTTAGAAATAATATTTCAATATCGAAATAATGTTTTATAATAATGAATTTTGAATAATTAGTTATTAAAAAACATTTATAAATTTTGTTATATTTCTTATAAATATCAAAAAATCGATTTTCATTAAATTCGAAAATTTCTCAATTTTCATAAATTTTGGATTTAATGCAAGAAAAATAATTAGCATTGAGCAAGAATATTTTATTTACTTAAAATTTTTGAAATAACAAGAATTGTCGAAAAATCAAAAAAAAGGGGCTGGCTTATTTCGAATTAGCGGCGCTGGATGTTGGACGCTATCGGAGAAGAAAATTCCCCAAAATTTTTTTAGGTATTTAATATATAAATCAAAAAATTTTGAAAATGAATTTATTCGAAAAATTTTGAGTAAAAAAAATTTTCGATTTTTTTAATATTTTTCAAAAATTCCAAAAAATCAAAATTTTTGAAAATTGCAAAATTTTCAATTTTTACAAATTTTTGATTTGATGCAAGAATATTAAACTACAAGATTTAGAGAATTTTTTGATTTAACCCTTAAAGTAAAATTTTTGATAATCTTGAAATTTACAAGATTTTTGAAGTTAAAAGCAGACAAACAAGTGTAAATGCCGTATTCATGACTAGAATATAAAAAATTTCAGTTTTTTGAAATTAGTCAAAAAATTGAATAATTCAAAATTATAATAGAAGAAAGTTCATTAAAATGATAATAAATGAAATTGTTCTATTAAATATCTATTTAATTTTGAAAATATCAAAAAGATTTCAACAAAAAAATGAAAATTAACAGAAATTAAGTATAAAAATAACAATTTAAAGAGTAATTATGAAGAGATATATCAGTTAAATGAAATTTAAAAAAATATAAAAATTGAAATTTCCAAAAATTTTGAAGTATAACATTAATACTATAAGGTTAAATAAAGTAAGAAAGAATTTTAAATAATATAAAATTGAAGAATAAAATAACCAGCGACCGTTAAGAGTATTAAAAAATGATGAATAAATAAAAAAGTTTAAAAAATAAAAATTGATAATAAATCAAACGAATAAAATCAGATATAAAATATAAATTTAAACAATATTAAAAGAATTAAATAATTTTTAAAGTAATTAGATATCGGATAGAAAAAATTATGAAAACAGAGAAAAATCAGGAAAAAATAAGAAATTAGATGAGAAGTACAATTTAAAGCAATCATTAGTTGATGTTATAATATATAAAACAATGAAAAATTTTACGGTTTTTTATGACGAAAAATTGAAATTTTCTCACCAAACTGAAGTAATATAACAATCAATAGTATTATTAAACAATAAGTCAGTAAGCAAAGTAAATAAATAAATAGAAGAAGTAATAAAATAATTTTGGTGAAAAAGTGCCACTTTCCGTGTAAACCATTCAAAAAATTCTATGAAGCCCACAATTAATTCTATTAGTATCATTGAATAAGAAAATTCATTAATAAATTATTTTTGTAAAAAATCATCAACAAAAGAATCTTGATACTATTTTTTGATTATTTGATATTTTTTGCTTTAAAGCAAGTTTGAATTCAAACATAAAAAAGAAAAAAAAAGTTAAGGGTAGCATCAGATTGTAAAATTCCTTTGCACTAAGGGGTTCTCAATTTTCTGAAGTTTATTGCGCGGGAATTTTTTATTTCGAGTCTATCTCATTATACATAGTATTTTATATAATTTGATAAAATTTGCCCCATATCCTCATATAAAGAACTATTACATGGTTTATATGAAATTCTTTATTATAGAAAACAGCGCAAAAAAGAGCGGATATTTTATTTATTTTACACCATAATCACTAAAATCGTCTAATAAAAAAAAATTCATATATAGTTATAAAACTAATGAACATTGTATCAAATTAAAGAAGAAATATGAGTTATAATAATTTTAAAATATAAATACATTTTTTTTACATGTGTATCGAAATAATCGAAAAATTAGAAAATACTGAATAAAAATCATAGTTACATCAAAATATCCAATGAAATTTAACCAACATTAAATATCTTTAAAAATCGATGTCATCACTTTTAAATACTATATATGAATTAATGTGGAAATTGTTTTATTTTTTATAATTTTTCCTTAATTGTTTAAATAAATTCATTTTTTTTGTCTTATGTTTTTTTGCTAAATATTTATTTTTTCAGTCGAAACCGATCAAGCTGTAATACAATTTGACTTATTTTGACAATAATCTGCCATAAACTGTTATTAGGGATGCCCTGTAAATTTCATATCAAGTAAACTATACAAATCAACGTTTGAGTCCATAAATGGCCAGTTAATCGTACGATTAAAAACATCAACCATCTGTTTTAATTGGCGAGATGGAACAACAAGACACAGAACAAAAGACAAACCAATATTGTTGTGATCAAATGGAGACAATTAAACAAATTATTTTTGGGTTAAATAAAGAAAATATTTCTCAATGTGTTGATTCAATCAATAATAAAATCGATAAAACTTATCCAATTTCTTTTAATCTAATTATTAGTCAAATGATATATATAATATTTAGGATTAAAATGAATGATATTAATGTTTATTTAGATTTCATTAATGAAATTTATAAATTTGAAACAAAAAATAATTACAAATCTAAAATCATAGATGTGTTCACTCATTATCTTCTTGACAAAGACTCACAAGAATCAAATTATATACTCAATAATATGTATGAAAATGATTTACTTGAACAGGAAATTACTCGAACCCAAAATTCTGCACACTCTGCTCGTTGCATTAATGATTGCGAACTTCATAAACAACTTCTTAAAGAAGGACATAATCCAAATGAACTCGCAACAACAATTCGAAATGATGAGATAGAAAAACTTCAAGAAATATCATCACAAAGTAATTTTAATTTTAATCAAACAATTGAACCATCGCTTTATGAAATATGTTCATTTATTAATCAAAGCAATATTTCATTAATTGATTATGCAGCATTTTTTTCAGCAGTTAAATGTTTTAAATTTTTATTAATGAATGAAGCAAAAGTAACTAATACAGGAAAATATGCAATTGCAGGTGGAAATGAAGAAATTATTCATTTATGCGAGCAAAATCATTCATCATTTGAAGATGCATATGAAACAGCAATTGAATTCCATCGAAATGATATTTTTCATTATCTTTATGATAATAAAATTAAAGAAAATGACAATTTAAAAGCATTAGGAAAGAAATGTATTTTATATCATAATTATGAAATTTTATCATTTTTAGAAAAAGAAGGAATGACAATTGATGATGATATTATACTTGAAGCATCAAAAAATGGAAATTTATTTCTTATAATACATTTTCTTAAAGGAAGTCAACCTTCAAAATCCTTGTTATTCAATTCTATAAACACAGGAAACAGTGAACTCATTCAGTTTATTTTAGATAAAGGTATTGATGTAAATTCTTTAGATATTTCTTTGTAATTTTTTCGATTTATTTTGAAAATTTCATGGAATTTGCATAAATTATTTAATACAGCACTTATTTTAGCATCTGAAATAGGTCAATTAGAGATAGTTAAACTACTTCTTGAGAAAAAAGGAATTGATATTAATGCAAAAAATGTTTATTTGTTTTGTTTGAAATTTGTTTTAATAATTTTTTATTTCAAAATATTATTTGAAAATTATCAAAATTATTTAAAACAGCACTTATGCTTGCATCTAAAAATGGTAAGACAAAAGTTGTTAAAATACTTCTTGAACAAAAAGGAATTAACATTTATGCTAAAGAAATTTATTAGTTTTATTTAGAATTTGTTTTAATGATTTTGGATTTCAAAACAATATTTGGTAATTATCAAAATTATTTGAAACAGCACTTATGTTTGCATCTTTAAATGGCCATATCGAAATAGTTAAATTACTTCTTGAACAAAAAGGAATTGATATTAATGAGAAAGATATTTATCCGTTGTATTTAATATTTATTTTAATAATTTACTGTTTCAATATAATATTTGGTAATTATTTAAATTATTTGAAACAGTACTTATGAAGGCATCTTTAAATGGTCATACAGAAATCGTTAAATTACTTCTTGAGCAAGAAGGAATTGATATTAATGAAAAAGATATTTATTTGTTTTATTTAATATTTATTTTAATAATTTTATATTTCAAAATAATATTTGGAAATTATTTAAATTATTTCTAACAGCACTTATGAAAGCATCTTATTATGATTATGCAGAAATCGTCAAATTACTTCTTGAACAAAAAGGAATTGAAGTCAATAATAAATATATTTATTTGATTAATTTAAAATTTATTTGTTTGACTCGAGATTTATTTTTTTAATTTTTTATTTCAAAGTAATATTTGGAAATTATTTGATTTGTTTAAAACAGAACTTATGATTGCACTTCAAAAAGGTTATACAAAAATTGTTAAACTCCTTCTTGAACATGAAGGAATTGATGTAAATGCTCAAGATGTTATATTAATAGATTTGTTTTTTATTTTTATAAAATGATGTTTCAAGATAATTAGCGGGAAATATTTAAAATATTTCAAACAGCACTTATGTTAGCAACTTCGAATGCTTGCATAGAATCATTTGAATTACTTCTTGAGCACAAAGAAATCGATATTAATGCCAAAGATATTTATTTACAATATATAAAATTTATTTTAATAATTTTTAATTTTAATATAATTTTTAAAAATTCTTTCAAATATATAAAACAGCACTTATGTTAGCATCATCAAAAGGAAATATAGAAGCAGTTAAATTACTTCTAAAACAAGAAGGAATTGACATCAATGCTAAAGATATTTATTTATTTTATATAAAATTAATTTTATTAAATTTTCGTTTCATAATTAGATTTAATAATTGTTCAAATTATTTAATACAGCACTTATCGAAGCAACTCAAAAAGGTCATACAGAAATAGTTAAATTACTTATTGAACATAAAGGAATAGATATTAATGCTAAAAATATTTGTTTGTTTTATTTTGGTTTTATTTATTCATTTTTATGTTTATAATTGCTATTTGGAATTTATTTAAATTATTTAAATCAGCACTTACAATTGCCACTAAATCAGGTTATACAGAGATAATCAAATTGATTACAGAACATAAATAAAAACTCTTAACAATCTCATTTCCAATAAAATAAAAAATAAAAATTACTTAAACATCAACAAAATAAACTGATTCACATCAACCTTATTTATATTTTTGAATAATTTTTTTTTCCAATTAATAAAGTCCATGTTGTAGATAAAAAACTGCACGAAACTTTTTTCGACTATTTTTAGATGTTAGAATATGTAAAGCGCATGATAACTTCCGCATTTATTAACAAATCTTATATCTTGCATACCCATTAGTAAGGTTATGATATGCAATGATTGAATAAGAAGAACATCATAACAAAGCAATTGCTTGTATAGCTATTAAAAATGGTTTTGTATATAACCTTTTCCAACAACATATTATATACTAGATTTCCTTATGAATTAACTCATTAATTATTAGATATCAATTTTTATATACAGAAGTTTATTGAATTTATTAACTGTGTGAAAAGTTCAAAAGTTAATAAATTGATCTAACAACTACACTTATTAGATCCGTCTTGATTCTTATTCTCTTCAAGAGGTGTCTTTTTTTGTATGTTTGTATCTTGAATTTTTTCAATACAATTTGCAGCTTCGTAAAAAAGATTTGTTACTTCTTGTCCGGTTTGAGATGATGTAAGAAAATGTGCTTCTGCTTTGTACTTTGAAACCATCTCCTTTCCATCTTTCTTTAGCTGTATTAATTCTTCCGATGAAAGAAGATCAACTTTTGTTGAAACCAAAATAATTAAACAATCCGGTACTTGGCTTCGAACACGAAGGACCCACTGTTCGACTGTGTCGATGTTTGATTTGTCGAAACAAACGAAGGCAATGTTTGAATCATGATAAAACATTTGACAAATAGCTTGATATTGTTCTTGCCCAGCAGTATCCCAAATTTGTAGTTCAACTGATAAACCATTCTTAAGTGGGATGTTAGCGCTACAAAAGGCAGGAGCAACTGTTGGTAATGTCTGGGTTTCGAATTGTTGATTATAAAATTTTGTAACAAGGCTGGTCTTTCCTACGCCCCCTGATCCGACAAGGATTAGTTTTAATGTCTTTTTTATCTCTGTTGCTGTCATTTAGTTGATATGGTTCGAACGATAAGTAGTGTTTATATAAACTTTGAAAAAGTTTGAAGATCATGTAAAGCATTCAATGCCAAAAAATTTGGTCACAAATGTATGTTCGGTTTTTCAATTCACTTTTTTAAAAGTGATAATAAATTCACCAAGTAATTACACCGTAACACATTTTCAGGGTTATTGAATATGAACGGATTATCATCAAAAAATAAATGAATGTTTTTCAAGATGATATGTCGGTATTTAAATAACTTAAATATTTGATGGTGATGATATCATCACCAATATTTTTTTTGAAGCTTTTCCTTTTGATAACTCTGAGCTATTTTTCTAATGACTTTTAAAGGTGTTGTTTATAATTTTTTTCAAAAAAAAAAAAAAAAAAAAAAAATAGTTCTTTTTTCTTTAATAAGGGTTAATGACATCATTGTATTAAAATCCAATTTCTTATGCTTTATTCATAAGACTTGAAATAATTAAAATGAGTTAATACCTAGGTAGCAGATGCTTAAACGAAATGAAACTCAAAATGCCTTAAGACACCTTCACATGGTATTGTAAACTTTTTATGTCCGTTTATTAATTCAAGCTTTATCGGTTTAGAATTAAAATAAAAATGCAAGCCCTTCTTTCTCCTAATCAGTTATGCATTTCAATTCTTTCAATTCTTCCTAGTGAAATGGATAAGGAGAATATTTCAACAAATTCACCAAAAAGTAATACAAAGTTAATACCAAATAGATTATTCAACCAAAAAAATTCAATAAAAAACATTAAGGAAATAAGACAACACCTTAAATCCAATGATAATTTTAAGGATATTCTTCGTCAATATCATTTTGAAGCAGAATTTAAAATTCCAATATTCGATCAAATTAAACCAAATCTTAGTGATATTGTAACAATATTTGATTCATATTTAATGATGTATGTTGATGATTCGCTTGCTACGCCTAAAAATTGTCTTGATATGTTAATTTCTTTCACAAAACTTCTTAAACTTAATATTTCAAAACATTACAAAAAAGTTTGCATATCGGCTTTTTATAATCTTTGCAAATTATATCAAAAAATTGAAAAAACATCAAAAGAATCAAAACAATTTATATATATTTTATTTGATTTCTTTTCAAACCAATATGAACTACCCCCAAAATGTTATAAACTTTTAGCGAAAATCTCGAAAATTATTTTAGATATTAATGAAGAACAATTAACAAAAGATTTTATAACATTTATTGATTGTATTCTACATCAAGATAATTCTCAAGTTCCTTATGAAGTAATTAATGATATTTCTGAGTTAACATTTGATTATATTTCTTCATTAGATATAACTTCATTAACTTTCTTTTTACATTTAGAACCAATATTAAGTCCACAAATAATATCTCAATACATTTCATTATTACCAATTTCAATTCTTAATTTTATTAAATCACAATTGCCTTTTATTAAAGACAATAATAATAATATAATGTTAGAAAATGTTATATATAATAAAGAAAGTTTAACATTTAAAGAACCAATCGACTTAACTAATAAAATCAAATTTCCTGAATCATTAAATATCGAAAATATGATCTCAACCAATTTATATTCTAAATTATTTATATTAAAGCAAATTATTTGTTTTAAGCAAGAATTTTCTGAAACATTTATTAATGAAACAAATGAAATATTAAATAGTTATATAACGGATGAATATAAATTTGATATTTATGCAACTTTTCTTAAGATATTTTTAGATATAAAATCATTATATCCAAATGTTAAAATACCAATAAATTTATTATTTAATGATATAACATTTTATAAATCAGGAATAATTGATACAAAAAATGAAAATTGGAAACAAATTAATACAATTAGAAATTATTCAATTGATTTATTAATGAAAGAAAACTTTGAATCAATACAAATTGTAATCGATTTATCGATTTCATATCCGATATCATTTTCTGAAATAATACAACGAATTCTTCAATCACAATCATTAATTACAATAGGAAAAAACGAAGTTACGATTTTATCAAATTCATTAATGTCAGCGATGTTACATTTTCAACATTTAAATAGTAATTCACCTGAAATTAATAATTCAATATTAAATGCACGTTTAAATATTTTAATATATTTAAATCATTTATTTCTGAACAAAAAAATATTAGAAATGTTTTTTAATAATAAATTCTTTGTTAAATCATATATTCAAATGATAAATGAAAAATTTATTCGTCCAATTATTTTATCAACAATTGTTAGTTATATATACAATGAAAGTTCAATTAAAAATCAAATGTTAATTAAATGTATTATTAAAACATTTAAAAATAATTGTAAATCAATTAATGATATTGAAGATATTATATTATTAAATGATATTTTAATTACATTAAATAAAATTATAACAAATAAACCAATTTTTTCAAATGATTTTAATGAAATTATTGAAATCATTTGTTCAAATTTAAATAAATTAATTAAATCAAAAGAAACAATTGATTTCATTTATAATTTTTTAACATTTATAATCATATCAAATCATATATTAACATCAGTCGAATTATCATCAATTGAAATAACAATAAAAAATATATTTCCAATAGAAATAGAACCAACGCCAAATTTATTTACCAAAATTATACAATTAATTTCAGGTAATCAATTAACAACATTAAATCCATCATATATAATTCAACAACCTAAAGCATTAAATTTATTAATTAACATATATAAATCATCGAAAATAATTTTAGATATATTTTCATATATCGCAAAATTGATACAATTTTCAAGACAAAACATTGAAATTTTACATAAAAATGAATTTGATTTATATTTAATTAACTTATTAAAAGAATATCGTAATGATAAAACAATATCAACACAATTATTTGCAAGTATATTATCATTATTAATGTTAATAACATCAATAATATCATCAACGTCAATAGTATATAATTTTATTTCATTATTATCACCAATTGAAGGACGATTTTATCCATATTATCATTCATTAATTATAAAATCATTAATTACAATGATAAATAATTCACAAAATAAACCATTTTCTATAATTCCAATGATATCACAAGAATCATTTAATTTTAAACATTTAAATAATGAACAATTAATTAATGGATTTACTATATGTTTTTGGATATATTTAAATAATAATGACTTTTCTTATATTCCACATATAATATCAATAAATGATTCCAAAAATATAAAATTTGATATATTTATCATATCAAATTCTATTTTAGTATCAATGGAAGATGGGTATTTACAATCATCAAAGAATTTTAATGAAACAATTCCAATTGAAAAATGGACATTTGTATCAATTACATTTATCCCTTTATTTAATATTCATCAAACTAAAGTTTCATTATTTGTTGAAGGGAAAAATCAATTTAAATATTTCACATTCCCTTATATAAACTTTACAAATGGTTTTATTAATGGTAAATTCGGTGCTATTTCACGTGATTCAACAATATCTGAAATTCCTTCAACACTTGGAAACATTGGAATATTTCCTATTTTAGAAATTAATGATTTACAAGAACTAATTGAACTTGGACCATGTAATTTAACATTTAAAAACAAAAATCCTTTTATATATTTCATACCAGATGAATATAATGATAATTTAACCATTAAAAATATTGGAATTAATCAAAAGATTAAAATAAAACCAAAATTATTAAAGTATAATCATATATTAAACTTTAATGAAATACTTGTTACACGTTGTGGAATTGATATATTATTACCTTTATTTGCACAATGGGATATGACATTTGAAAATGGCCAAAAGTTTAATAATTTTCCTGAATTAACAATTGAAATATTATCGAAATTATTAATTTTAAGTGAAGAAACTCAAATTAATTTTTATAATAAATCCGGATTTATAATAATTTCACATTTATTATTAAAATCAAATCCGAAACATATTACATATAATTTATATTTATCATTTATAACAATTTTTAATAATATAATTTATGATAAACTTAAAGTTCAATTATATGATTCTATATTATTGAATATTAATTTATGGGTAAATTCTGATTCGAAAAGTAATGAAAGAATATTAAAACATTGGTCTCGTATATTAATACCAATAACTCAAAATATTCTTTTGGAAGTTCGTTCATTTGAATGGATTTTATGTATACTTCGAACTTATTATTGGTATCAAAAAGAAGAAATTTCGATAGTTAAAAGATGTCAAGATCAAAAATTAAATGTTAAAGAATGTCGTTTATCATTATTAAACATAGCGAAAATAATATCACATTATAAATTTAATGATAATGATTTTCGTAATTTAATAAGTAATATATTAACATGTCAAGATCATTTACAAATTGTTGATTTAATGGAATTTTTAAATGATTTAATTCTACAAGAAAAATCATTATTAATTAATAAAGTAAATTCATTACAAATGATTTCATTATTACAATATTTATTTAATATCGAAAATCAAGATGTTTTATGTTTAACTATTTCAATTATTATTAATTCACATAATTTTGGTTATTTTAATGATTTTTCATTAGAAAATCGTATGGATATAATATTACATCAAATAATGCCTAAATATGTAACTAAAAAATTATTAAATAATTTAATTGATCTTACAAATATTTATCCTTCTGTATTTCCTTTATGTTCATGGGTAGCATTAAACATTGGTGAAAATGGAATTTATAAATTACTTCAAAACATTAAAATTAATGAAAATATTTCAAATAATAAATATTGGGCAATTTATAGTGTTGTAGCATTATATAAATCAAATTATAAACTTCAAAATAAACTTTCGAAATTCTTAATCAAATGTTCAATTAATAATAAAGAAAATATTTATATTCTTTTCTCTACAATTGAAATTGTAGGTCGAGCATTAAATAAAGATTCTGATATTATAAAACGTATAATTATAACTAAATTTAGTAAAATGATTTTGAAAAATAACGATTTAAATGATAAAATTGATTTATATATGGAATTAATATATCATTATTTATTCTTTAGAATTAAATATGATGGAAATGCATTAGAAAAAGCTTTTAATAATAGTATATTTTATAAAAGTAATAAAACACATTCAAGAAGAAAAAGAAATTGTCCTTCTTCACCTTCTTCACCAAAACGTAAAACACGTCGTTCAAGACATTCAATACGTTCTGATTCGATATTATTTAATAATGAAGAAGAAATATATTCATCACAACTTGCTGAAAAGGCACTTGAATCATTAAATCCGACTATGCCAATTCATCCAAATAAAAAATCATTTCGACCACGAAGAAGTTCATTTTTAATATTAGGTATAGATAATACCAAAAATGAAAATGATATACCAAAATCACCAGAAAAAATTGTTGTTACATTATCACCATCAGATTTTGATGAAAAGATAAAAATAATTTCATTAGAAGAATTTAATTATCATTTTGGAATTAAAATGAATGAAAATGGTTATTGGGATGAAGAAGAATTAGCTATACAAACAATTGAAATTTTTAAAAAGAATCCGAATCCTAAATATAATACTTTAATGATATTAATTTCATCATATTTACTTCATACAAATTATAGCAAAGTTAATGAAATTATTCCATTATTAAATAATAAAACTTCTTCTTCAAATTTATTAGATCATCATTTAAGAATGAAAGGTTATCCACGATTTATTAAAACGTCAATTAATGAAAGTGAATTATTATTAATTAAATATCTTAATACGAAATATAAATTCGAATCTAATGAATTAACTATTGGACCTTTACGATTTTTAAAGCATTTTATTACATTTTTAAATATAAATTCGAATAAAGCATATGAAATATTCGAAATGATTAATGATGGAATTGTTTTATTATCAACAAATTTAATTGCTGATTTCATTGATAATAATGAACAACAAAAGAATCAAAATTCTAAACTTTGGAATAGTTGTTGGAATAGTTTTACATCTAATAAAGCTCCATGGCATTTATCATTATCTAAATCATATATTAAACAAATCCATATGAAACGAGATCCAATTTTATGTAATTTATTATATCCAATGAAATTAAAATTAAATAAACATTTTAATGATCATATGGATGCATCAATACTTAGAGATGTAGGATGTAAGAATGATGCTGATAAATTATATGAAAAGTATAAAAAAGAATTAGAAATTAAATATAAAGAAAATGCGCCAACACAATTACTTGAATTATTTGAAAATGAACAACAACAAAACCAAAATGAAATTCAACAACAAAATTTAATTAATGTTTCAAGATGTATTATTGAAATTCCTTGTGAAATAATTACTGTTAAAAAGAATATAAAATCAATTTTCACATTATTAAACAATTCCATTATAATATCAAAAGAAAATAATAATAAAATAATTTTAATTAAATTAAATAAAATTAAATATATCTATTTAAGAACTAGATTTCATAGACAAACAGCAATCGAAATATTTTTATATAATGGAGAAACATATTTTATTAATTTTTATGATGTAAATTCATTATCAATATTACGTTCGATTTCATCATTACAAATTCATGGATTAATACTTCAAAACAAATCATTTAAGTCATATTTCTCTGAAACTAATTATACATATGAATGGAAAAACAGAAAAATTTCGAATTTCGAATATTTAATGAAGTTAAATATATATAGTGGAAGAAGTTTTAATGATACATCACAATATCCTTTAATGCCATTAATACTAACTAATTATGATTCGGAAGTTTTAGATTTAAATAATATAAATAATTTTAGAGATTTAAGTAAACCAATTGGCGCACAAACTCAAAAACGATTAAATGAACTTAAAGAAAGAATTAATGAAGATAATGATATTAAACATTTATATAATAGTGGTTCGATTAACTCATTAAATGTTTATTTATATTTATTAAGATTGGAACCTTTTACTTCATTACATATTGATATGCAAAGTGGTAAATTCGATCATTCTTCAAGATTATTTACTTCGATTAAGAAAGCATTTAAACTTTCATTTAATAACTCAAATGATTATTTAGAATTAATTCCGGAATTTTATTTCTTACCTGAATTTTTAATTAATAAAGATAAATTCGATTTGGGTTCGATAAATAATAAAAAAGTTAATGACGTAAAACTTCCGAAATGGGCTAAAACTCCATATGATTATATTTATTTACATAGAAAGGCTTTAGAAAGTGATTATGTTTCAAGCAATATTAATAATTGGATTGATTTAATTTGGGGCTATAAACAAAATGGTGAAAATGCTATTAAAGCAGATAATACTTTTTTGCCTGAAATGTATCAAAACATTTGGAATGAAAAAACGTTAAGCGATCCAATGCAACGATCACAAATTGAAGCAATTCAATTACACGTCGGCCAAGTACCTCCTCAATTATTTGACAGCCCACATCCGATACGGAATTCAAAGAGTTTTAATCCACCTGCCATATCGGAAACTTTTTCAGTTGCCTTAACGGACTCTCCATTTACATTTATAACATTTAAAGAAATTAATAATAATTTAATTAAATTTATAATTATTAATAATAATGGGACCACAAATATAACTTCATTAAATCTTAAATCAATCCAATTTAATCAACAAAAAGATATAATTAAAAAGAATCGAATTCTACCAAAACCAAAATATAAATTAACGAAAAACAAAAATTTAATTACAAAGCCAACAAATGATTATATAATAATTACAGGACACGATCCAACAGAACTTTATAAAATTAAATACTCAACAAATCGTTGTGAATTAATTCATCAAAATCGCGACAAAATTTCATTCATCTGTTCCGACAATGAATGGATTGCGATATCATCAAAGACTTCTTCAAGTATATCACTATATAAAAACGAGCAATTCTTAAAGCCTTCATTTACAATACCGACATTTACATCGATAGTTAAATGTATGTCATTAAGTTCTTCGTTTAATACAATCGTTTGCGGTACCAATGATTGTTCGTTATTAATTTGTTCATTAACTGAAAAAAGTATTTTACGTATTAATGAACTTAATAATTGGAAACCAAATAAATTATTGATCACATCCAAATGGGGCTTCATAATTGTTTATATGACAAAAATCGTTGACGGAAATGTTAAAAAGGCTTTGGCACTGTATAATATAAATGGCGATTTCATTAGAATGAAAGAATTGGAATTCGGAGTTTGCGAATGGAATTGCTTCGCTTCAAACGACGGATTCGACTTCGTTGTGTTGTGTAATGAAATCGGAGAATGTTTCGTGTTCGAGGCGTTCTTCCTTGAGTTGAATGAGAAGGTTGTGAAAGTCGATTCAGATGTGTGCGACGTAAATGTGTTAATGGAATCTGCGGTGGTGGCAGTGACACTGAAGAACGGAAATCTTTTGTTTGCTCCAATTGAATTGGAGTAATGCGATATAAATATCGTGTAAATAAATAAAAGAATATCTCTATGGTGTATTTAATACTATACAATATGAAATAAAGTTTTTAGGGAATAGAATGTGATTTTGTGTATGAAAAATTGCAGATTTCAGGGAAGACAACTATTTCTAAAAAATTACATTATGGTCATTTAATTTGTCCAATGATTTTTGGCACTTACAGTACATAATACTACAATATTCCTTTGTATAACAATGTGAGTTTTTTTTAAAAAATTAATGTTTTTAAGTTTTAAAAAATAAAACCAAAATTTAAAAATTAATAACAATTTACTTATTTCGAAACTCCTTTATCACCATAATACTCAAAACAATAATAATTATCGCCAGCAGCAAATTTCCTTTTTTCATATCTCGCAATCTTTTTCTCACGTTTACAAATTCTTTTCTAATTTTCATATTTTCGTCACTTATTTCTCTTATTACGTTACAACTTTCGATTAATTTTTCATTTGTTTTATCTTTACTATCCAGCGCATATTCCAATGCCTCTTCAACAGCATATGTTTTGTCCAATGCGCTTTTGATATTATTTTTCAACTCAGAAATTTTTACAATTTTTTCATTCAGCGATTTTTCTGCCTCGTTAATAATCCACAAAGGGATTTCGCTCCGATCAAAAACACAACTCAAAACATGATTTAATAAATCGCATATTTGATTGTTATTACTATTCGAAGAAGTTATTTTCATTTTATTTTTGCACAATGGTTTCTCAGGATTAATGATTTTGATGTCGCTCATTCTACACAGCGCAAAAAAGTCTACGCCGCTTGTGAATATGCTTGCGTAGATATTACGTAATGTGTACATATCACAAAAACCCGAAATTACATTATTCACTTTTTGATAATTTGAAATGCCATTAAATAACGTTTCGCGGAAATTGGTTTTAAGCGATGAAATATGGCCAAGTTTGTTGAGGGACTCATGAACAAAGTAAATGGATCGTTGAAGACATGAAAATGATTCATAATCAATGATGTCAGATGGAATATTGCGATTCGGAAAACATGTTGTGTGATATCGAATTATGGCATACTTGAGTTCAGAAAAGGCAAAGAAGCGATTGGAAGTGAAGGAGTCATTGTTACGTTTGATTTCGTTAATAAAACGATCAGATAAATTTCTTGATTCTTGAAGTGAGAGAATTTCATCAGAGTTCCGAGGAGTAGCAAAACCAAAAAATTCAAGAGCAAAAAGAATTTCGGAAAATAATGATGAAAGCGCATATTCAAGTGGATATGTATTTGGAAATTTGTAAGTAGAATAAAATAATTCTTTCATTGACTCAAAATATACATCTTGTGAAAAAGTAATTTGAGTAAGAGAGGGAATAATGTTAAGGCGATAAAATGCTGATATTTCATGAAAACGTAATGAACATCTACTCCAATTATTATCTGGAATTGCAACGCACGGATGATTTCGCTCATGTTCAAGGAACCTTTCTATTGGCACATAAAAAACGTTATCTAACGAAATTTCGAAAATTCGAGAAACACTCTGAAAATTATCTGCTAAGCTGACTTTATATAAAAACGAAGAAGAGTCTTCCGATTTTGTACATAATATTATATAATGCGATGTTATCGTATCAAGTTTATCAATTTGTGCCCAAAGCTGATAATTTGGTACTGTATCAGGAATTGAAGACAAGTAATTAGCATTTCCTGCAAAGTAAAATGGATTTTTGCTTTCATATTCAGGTACATAAAAAATGGTTTGGTTCATCTTGTTTTCAATTACAAAAGTTTATTCAACTTTTTGAATACTTTATGATTTATCACACTTTTTTAATTCACAAACAAAAGACGAGAAGTAAAACACCATATGGCTTCATTCGAACGATTACACCATGAATTCCTTCTGTAAAAAAACCAAAAAACAAACATTGCACATCGTTTTTTGCAAGCATCATTCTTAATTTGAATTTCTGCCACGAAAAAACATGTTTTCATAGTGACACTTTTAATTCAATCACAATAACTGAGTAAAGCTTTGAAAAAAACGTTTTGACATCACAAAATGGAAAAGCTTTTGCGCCGTGTTGAAGAAATAGGAAAAGCAACCGGAAATAAAGATAACCAACAAAACCAAAATCAAAACAACAAAAAGGTTGATAAATTTACTCGAAAAAAGCGAGAAATTAATCTTCTCATTCGTGAAATTCGAAATGATATCGCCGAAAGAGATCGTTACGCTTCTGCTCGTGGTACCCGTGATGACAAGCAAGAAATTATTCGTCAATCAACATTAATCAGAACTAAAATTCAAAATGCAAAAGAAGAATCAAAAGCAATTCGTGATCTAGTAATCAAAGAAGAAGCAAAGTTTTCCAAAAAAGGCAAAGAATGTCCAAATATTGAGAACCGTTATAAGATGTGTGATTTAATTGATGCCCATATTGAAGAATGTGAACGCTGGTTCAAAGGCCTTTCCTTTGTCAGTCAAAAAAGTGATCCTCTCAAGTCTGCTCTTCTTAAAGGTTCTAACTTTTCCACAAATATAAATCCAGAATTAGTTACGTTTGTTCCACAAGATCCAACGCAAACAGAACTTGAAGAAATCGATGGAATTGATGAGTGGCAAATGCAGATCAATGAGAACGAACAAGCAATTGATGAAAAACTTGATCAAGTTCTCGAAGGTACTGAAGTCTTAAAGCATCTTGCGAAAACAATGCACGACGAGTACCAAATACTGAGCGTGATGACTGACGACGTCGATAAACAAATGGACAAAACGCAGGAAAATTTGGATGATGCAAATAGTCGATTGGAAAAGACAAAAGATGCATTAGGGACGAAGTCTGGCTGCTGCATGGATGTGTTTTTGGTGATATTATTGATATGTTGCGTTGGATTCATTCTGTGGAAATATGTGTTTTGAAGTAAATACGTTTTTAATAACATTTGCACAAATTTAAATTAAGTAAATATTATTTTTCAGCTTATATTGATATCAAAGAAAAAATTGAAATTTAAATTATTTTGTCTTAAAAAGCAAATGAGTGAGATTTTACTTTTTACGCAAACGCAACTGTGTAAAAACTTCAATATTATGTGTTAATAATATTGTATTAATGAGATACTTTAGATGTTTATGTTCTTCTTTGCTTTGTTGTGTTGTGATTTCTTTTTGACCAATTGGAAAGTTATCAAATATTTTACTGATTATTATATCTGTGTCTTGTAATAATATTTGGGCGTATTGAATATTTGGATGACTTTTGATTCGAGGATTTTAATTTGATGGGGTGAACAAGGATTTTGATCACATTCATCAATTGGGGTTTCTTTGGATATGTTAACATATGTTAATTTCTCCAAATGTTTCATTTTGATATAAATCGGATGTCATAACAGATATATTTTTAAAATTATCAAAAGAATATACCTTAGCCTTAGTTAGCCGAGTAAACAGGTTTTCTTAAATTAATTTACAAGTATACCCGAAGTACAATAGTACTTAAATGAGTTTTTAAATATTTCAAAAGAATAGAAAGAAAGAAAATTAAAAAAAAATAATAAATTCAATAAGAAATTTTATAAAAAATTTTTGTATAATCATAATATTTTGATGCAAGAAAAGCATGAAAAAATATTGAAATAACAATTAAATGATATTTCTTTTATTACTTATTTCTTCAAGTAATTTTACGATTTCTATATAACCTTTATGAGATGCTTTCATAAGTGCTGTATCAAACAACCCAAATAATTGCCAAATATTATATTGAAACAGTAAATTATTAAAATAAATTTTAAATAAAACAAATGTCTATCTTTAGCATTAATATCAATTTCTTCTTGTTCGAGAAGTAATTTAACTATTTCGGTATGGCCATTTATAGATGCAAACATAAGTGCTGTCCAAAATAATTTAAATAATTACCAAATATTATATTGAAATATCGAATTATTAAAATAAATTTTAAATAAAACAAATGTATATCTTTAGCATTAATATCAATTCCTTTTTGTTCAAGAAGTAACTGAACTATTTCTGTAAAACCTCTAAAAGATGCCCATATAAGCGCAGTATAAAATAATATGAACATATTCCAAATTCTATTTTTCAATATGAAACTATCAAAATTAATATCAAATAAAACAAATAAATATTTTTAGCATTAATATCAATTTCTTCTTGTTCAAGAAGTAACTGAACTATTTCTGTAAAACCTCTAAAAGATGCCCATATAAATGCTGTTTCAAATAATTTAAATATTTTCCTAATATTGTTTTGAAATATCAAATAAAATAAATAAATATCTTTAACATTGATATCAATCCCTTGCTCAATAATATATTTGATAAGTTCAAGATTTCTTGATTCAACGGATGATTTCAAGACATATTTTGGAATTTGATTATTTTGAAAAAAATGTTTTGCAAGATAAAAATTTCCAGTTCCTATCGCTTCATATATAATATCATCATTAATTGTCATTCCATTTTTTTCCAAAAATGAAATGATTTCATAATTTGCACTCTTAATACAAAAACATCCTAATTTATTAATGTTAAAGATTTCTAAATGATTTTCATAAAGATATTTAAAGATATTATTTCGATGGAATTCAATTGCTGTTTTATATGCACCTTCAAATGATGAATGATTTTGCTCGCATAAATGAATAATTTCTTCATTTCCACCTGCAATTGCATATTTTTCCTGTATTAGTTACTTTTGCTTCATTCATTAATAAAAATTTAAAACATTTAACTGCTGAAAAAATGCTGCATAATCAATTAATGAAATATTTCTTTGATTAATAAATGAACATTTTTTCATAAAGTGATGGTTCAATTGTTTGATTAAAATTAAAATTTGGTTTTGTTGATATTTCTTGAAGTTCTTCAATTTCATCATTTCGAATTATTTTTCGCAATTTCATTCGGATTAACACCTTCTTGAATTAATTTCTTATGAAGTTCAAAATTATTATATAAAAGCTTTTCATAATTATAAAAAAATGTTTTTTCTGTTATATCATAATTTCTATGATTTAAATGCCAAATTAATTTCGGATTTTTAATTTCTTTTTCATTTTTAAAGTGTGCAAAATATTTAGAATTAATATTTTTAGTAATATCTGCTTTGATTAAATTTCGTTCAATCATTTTATTAATCAAATAATATGATTCTTGTGTCCTCATTTTTAACATAAAATTTGAAAAAATATTTATAATTTTGTATTCATTTTTTGTCCATAACTTCTTTTGCTAGAAATGATTCTAAGTATTATAAATATAAATCATTTGGATAAAAATGAAAAAAAAATGCAACGTAAACCAATCTACAAATGATCAAATTGAATGAATATACATAATTTAGTTCAAATAATTGCATTGTTTGTTGAATTAATGAATCAAAGTTTTCATCAGTTAAATTAAACACGATTTGTTCTAAAGATTTCAACACTTTCATAATTTAAATAATAAACGGTTCACAAAAAAATAAAATTTCATTATAAAATTAAATAACATTTTATTAAAAACTATATATCTAATTCCTTTTGAAGACTATTAATTGATAGATCGATTTTTTCAATAACTTTTCTTAAATCCTTATCGATAGGCAAAGAGTAACTTTCTTCATAACTAATTTGTTTTTCTTGTTCAAAAGTTTTTTTACATATTAAATATTTCTGATATAATTCTTTTATTCTATTTTTTATTTTTGCTTCTTTCTTTTTCTCAATAATTCTCCAAATAAGTTTTAAATTGGAATGTGTTGATATTTGTAATATAGTTAATTTTATTTTTGTGGTTTTTTGATGTTTATGGACAGAATCCAAAGCATCATTTCAAAATTCTTTTCTTTAGAACAAGATAATTCCCCTTTTTGAATGAGGAGACAGTTCAACTATGTGTGTATTAAAAAAATCTTCAAACCTCTAAGTTGATTTAATTTAGTGACGAATTATCTATTGATGAAATTTTTCCAAATTTGAATGAAAATAAAAACAAGCTTATTTAGTTGATAAACTTGAACTTCATAAACAATTTCTTCCAAAAAGAAGAAGAAACCCAAAGGACTCCGATTCATGGATCATGTTCAACAATTGTATACAATATTCAAAATTTGAATACCGTCAATTTCCCATATAAATCCAAATGTTTTTTATACTTCCAATTCTTTCATATGCATTTCTTGAAATACTTATAAACAAAAGTGCTATCATTACTGGCGAATCATTTTCAGATGCACTCAATAATGCGTTGTTGACAAATATAACAGACTTTTCGGATGTAGATGTAATTCATGGGAATTTTACTTATGGAAAAAACATGGTTTTAATTGCTTCATGGTGCCGATTTATTAAAAATTTATCTTTTTCGAGGAATGTTGTAATTGTAGATGATTTATATGAATTAATAGTTTTTTCCACGGGATTAGAAAATCTTAACGTCAGTGCAAGACTTAGCTATTCCTTTTTGTTTTTTAAATCTTGTCCAAAATTAAAGTATGTTTATTTTGATAATCTTGAATCACTTGGTGCGGATTCGTTTTTTGAATGCGTGAACTTGACTTCATTTGAGGCCCCAAACTTAGTCTATATTGGTATGCAAGCATTTAAAATGTGCAAAAGTCTCGAGACCTTATCATTTCCAAAAGTTAGAGAAATTTCAAATTACGCATTTGATAGCTGCATTTCTCTCCGAAACATTACCCTTCCTAATATGATATCATGCGATCATCATGCGTTCAATGATTGTTATAATCTTTTATCAATAAGTTTTCCTAAACTTGAGTCAGTCTATGCATATACGTTTTCTCATTGCAGTAGTCTTGAAAGTGTTGACTTACCTAGTGTTAAAGAAGTGAGAGAGCAAGCGTTTTCATATTGCTTCTCATTAAAAAATGTAAACTTGCCAAATATTCAGAACATTTCGACCGGCGCATTTTACAACAACATAAATTTAGAAATTCTTAATTTAACCTCACTTGAATATGCAAGCGGTCCTTTTATTGATGGCTGCATAATATTATCTTATATTATATTACCAAATTTAAGAGATATACCTGATAGTTTATTTTATCAATTTTCACATACATTTACACTTATATTATCCAAAGTTGAAACAATTGGAAAAGATGCTTTTCGTGGCGTTTCTTTTACTGATAATTATTTTGAAAATACGAAAATAAAACGAATTAATGATTTTGCCTTTGCAGAAATTTCTGTGATACTTGATCAATCAATTTTTTCATTTGAATATTGTGAACATATTGGAAGTTATGTATTTAGTGACACAAATTTGGATAGTATATCATTACCAAAACTTAAAAGTTGTGATGAATACGTATTTAATAATTGTCAATATATTACTGAAATATATTTACCAGAACTTGAAACGTGTTCTGATTTTGCATTTGCTAATATTCCAAATCTAGTAAACTTAACTCTTCCTAAACTTGAGACAATTGGAAGTAATCCATTCATGGGATCTATAAAATTAACAATATTAAATTTACCAAATTTAAAATATGCATCCGACAGTTTCATATCGGATGTAAACATTACTCATTTTGAATTTAATAATTTAATTAGCATAGGAAATAATGCATTTACAAATGCTTATGATATCGTTGAAACAATTTGTTTTCCTAATGTTACAATTATTGGCGATTATTTTTTATATAATTGTAATAAATTAATCGAAATCGAATTACCAAAACTTGAATACATTGGTTCATATTCGTTTTCATATTGCGATAATTTAATTAATATATCATTACCAAAATTAGAAAGTTTTGGTTCTGAATTAATTCATTCATGTAACAAAATTGAAGTTATTTATTTACCAGAACTAAAAACAATTGGAAATCATTTTATATGTAGTTGTCCAAATATTTTTAATGTTACATTACCAAAAGTTATTAATATATCTAACACAGCATTTGTTAATTGCCATTCATTACAAACATTAAATTTAAACACCATAAAATATGTTAAAGAAGGTCCAATTGCTATTAATTGTAGTTCATTGACACATATTTCCATGGATTCACTGATCACGTCGCCAATATTTTTATTTGGTAACATTGCAACATTGGAATATGTGTCATTACAAAATCTCAATGAAAGTAAAGGATATTTATTTTATAATTGTACTAAATTAACACAAATTAATATGCCGAACATTAAATATATGGATCAATATAATTCAGGATTTGAATTTTCACATTGTTTATCATTAAAAACAATAAATATGGAAAATTTAATGCGTATTCAAGGAACAAACACATTCGAACATTGTATATCACTTGAAAGGGTTAACATAAATCATATTATACGTATTGGAGATAATGCATTTTTAGGATGCATTAAACTTGTAAACATTTTATTAAATTCATTAACGACATTACCTTCATCATGTTTTAGAGATTGCATTTCATTACGTACAGCATTTCTTGAAGATGTGAATTATTTTGAAGGTGATAATCATTTCTATAATTGTACTAATTTGGAATATGTATCTCTTCCCAGCCTAAAAACAGTATCAATTAATTCCACGAATATATTTTATAATTGTAACAACATACAAGTTATTGTTTTAGCGTCAACACCACCTATAACATTTAATAATAATATCTTTCAAAACAAAAATTTAAGTATTTGTTTACCTAATGAAGATGATTATGAAAATTATCAAAACAATTGCAGTGACGTTAATCTTTGCAATGATGAGCTATGGTTAGGTATTAATATTGATGTTAATAATGATTTGAAAGATAAATGCGATGGATATACAAAATTTAATGAATTTGATAAGTTAATGTATTTGGTTTACATCGGCGTTCCATTTGTGGCCATTATAATTGTTGCACTTGTCATTGTGTTTGTATTATATAGAAATAAAAAGAAGGAAAAAGAAGACATCGAAAATGTTCCACATTTGTCGATTAATATTATTGATAGCGTTATTTAAATAAATATTTGTTTTGGGACAAATAATTTTTCTGTTTTTATTTGTTGTTATAAGCGATTTTTGGTTTTAATTATTTTCGCATGAAATAGATATAAATAAAAATCATATTATTTTTAATGGATATCATAATTTATTATAATAATTTCATCCCCATAATTTTTTATATAAATAATTTTAACCATGAAATTTTTATTAAAAAAAATATTTGGTGTGGGAAAAAGTGCATAAATAATATTTTTTAAAATTGGACGCAACGATAGAGTCCATTCTGTGAAATGAATTCATTAAAATACTTTTCAATTTCTATACGTTTATATTCAGATGCGATTGTTAATGCTGTATCAAATATTTAAAATAATTACCAAATATTATATTGAAATGAAACACAAGCAAAATAAACATTAAATAAGACAAATAAAAATTTTTTGCATTGATATCAATTCCATCATGATCAAGAAGCATTTTAACCATTTCTTTGTTACCATTTAAAGTTGCGAACATAAGTGCTGTCCAAAACAAATAAAATATATTCCAATTATAATAATAAAATTGTAAAAAATCAAAATAAATATTAGTTTGCATATTTATATCAATTTCTTTTTTATTAAGAAGCATTTTAATTAATTCAATATCGTTATTTTCTGCTGCTTTCGTAAGTATTGTATGAAATATTATATGTAATTTCCGGTAAATATATTAAAATAGTTAAATATTAAAACATACATCAATAATAACAAATACACGCTTTTGACATCAATTATGATATCAACAAAATCTTGTTCGAGAAGAAATTTAAGAATTTCTGTTTGGCCTTCTTCATATGCCCATAGAAGTAGACGCAGAAGCAAATTAAATAAACATTATTTATTTCAATTCTTTCATGCTGAAGTAGTAATTTAAGAATTTCAATATTATGTTACTAGGTAACAATATCCTTTTTTTATTGCTATTTTAAGTGCTGAATTAAGAAATTGAAAGAATTTCCAAATGTTATTTTAAAATCCAATTCTATTAAAGCAAAAGTGCAATAAAATAATATAACATCCTTATTGTTGATGTTAATTAATTTATTTTCAAGAAGTAATTTAACAATATCTACTAAACCATATTTAGTAGCTAAAATAAGTGCTGTTTCAAACATTTTAAATAACTTCCAATTATTATTTCAAAATATGAAGATAAAAAAATAAATTTCAAACAAAATTCACAAAAATTTGTTGCATCTATATTAATTACTTTTAGATTGAGAAGATATTTAGCAAGTTCTTGATTTTTAGAATTCAAAGAATATAATAAAATTTTATATGGAAACAGATATTTTCGATGCCAAAATTTTATAAGATAATAATTACCATTAAATGCTGCTTCATTAATAATATCATCGTTGATTTTCATTCCGTGATCAATCAAAAATGATAAAATTTCGAAATTATTGAATAAAATACATTTAACTCCAAATTCTTCTAAACGATAAATTTTTCCTAATTTGTTAATTTTATTATCACAAAGATATTGAAAAATATCATTTCGATGAAATTCAATTGCTGTTTCAGATGCATCTTCAAATGATGAATGATTTTGTTCACACAAATGAATAATTTCTGCATTTCCACCTGCAACTGCATATTTTCCTGTGTTTTCTACTTTAGCGCCATTCATAAGTAAATACTTAAAACATTTAACTGCAGAAAAAAATGCAGCATAATCAATTAATGTAACATTTTCTTTATTGATAAATGAACATCTTTCATAAAGTGATGGTTCAATTGTTTGATTAAAATTAAAATTACTTTGTGATGATATTTCTTGAAGTTTTTTTATCTCATCATTTCGAATTATTTTTTCAATTTCATTCGGATTAACACCTTCTTTAATATATTGCTTATGAAGTTCAAAATTATTCCTTGAAAATTCTTTGTAATCATTGAGTTTAATTAACGGTAAACCAATTTTATTACATTCTTCATGAGACAGAGATTTACTTAATAATTTTTGAATTTCACCAGGTGAAATGTAGTGTCCAAAAAATAATGATAAACTTTTTTGAACACAATCTGAATTAATTAGATTTTGATTAATCATTTCATTTAATATATAAAATGATTCTTGGGTATATAAATCAAGAAGAAATTGTAAGAAAACATTTATGATATGATTATTTTTTTCATTAATTTTCACTTTTATTTCAAATGTTTTAACAAAATTTAAATAAAGATTAATATTAACACTTTTAATTTGCGAAACAATTGCTGAATAAATTAACTTACTTATGATGAAATTAAAAGAAAATGGCATATCATCAGAAAATAGATTTATCACTAATTCAACTGACTCATCGAAGTTGTCAACTGTTAAATTGAAAATAGATTTTTGTAGCTGGAGTAACATTTCCATTTTGATATTAGGGTCAAATGGGTTTTCTTTTAACCGTCGTTAACTTTTTGGTAGAATATGAGGTACCACACAACACAAGTTTGGGCTTATGAAGAGCATTTAAAACTGAATTTATGGCAAAATGTTATTCACAAAAATTTGTCAAATAATAACATTCCTCCAAGCTTAATGAAAAGAGAAAATGAAGATTTAAAATCTCTATTTATCTATATAGAGCAACTCATTTCACTCTGGTAAATAAAGTGAAATTTAAACAAAGAAAATTTTGCGATAGTAGTTCAAAAAATAATGATTTTTTTTTTTTTTTTTTTAATTTACATTTTCACTCGTTTTATATAAAGATCGACGATAGTCTAGTCATATCTATATTTTATAAAATAGAACTCCATTATCTATATTAGCATTAATAAATATTCAACTCCCGAATCATGAACTAATTTCTCATGTAGTAACAAATAAATACAAATGACTAAACGTTGTTAATGATAAAATTTTTTATTAAAGAAGAACAATATTCAAATGATTTTTATTAAATTTCGTAAACAATTTTTTCCATAATGAAAATATTCTTAAACATATTTATTGTTTACAAACAATTTTTTGATCAATTCTCCGTTTCTAATTGAATGTACATGTCCACCTTCTCATTCACGACCTTTTGCAATATCGTTAGCCCTTCGATTATTTTCGGATTTCCCGCGTTACTCATTTCATCATCGATTGAGTCGAACCAATGTTTAAATTCCATATTTTCGTACACTAATTGTTTAAAAGCTATTTTCCCATCCTTAACCTTATCACAGAAATCGACCATTTTAATTATCCCATTTAAAATCAAATCGAAATATTCGAAATCAAATTGGACATTTGGTAAAAACTCAAATAACATTTTACATAAATCTGGAATTTGAAACAATTCATTGAATTGTTCGAAATTCGCATATGTAAAAGCAGTAGCAATTGAAGTAGCTAAATAACATTTAACTTGGAAAAAATGAATTGGAAATATGTTCAAAATATTTTTGTGGAAATTTTTGCTGATAAAATTTTGTACATCAATTTGAATTAAACGTATTATCAATTTTGATGCGGCGACCGTTACGCTGTATACTACGTTGTTTTCGATTATCGATAATAAGATGTTAAAAATAGGAAGGACTTCTTCTTGTAAGTTAACCCCTTCTTGGTTAGACTTGGCGGTAATAAAGCGCATGATAGAAATATAACATTTTTCAATATCAATGCAATCTTGTTGATCAACAAAGATATGATAAAACATGTCATAAAATGGTCTGATGGTGATGTTTTGTGAGAAATGCCCTTCATTAATTGCTTGCTCAAGCATTTTGAAAAAAATTGGTTCGGGCGCAAATTGTAATTGTGATTGAATAATCCCTTGAAGTAAAATTGAAAATCGTTCCAAGTAATCATCTGGAACTGGAAAACTTAATAGTGAGCGCGTGATTCGACAGATGGAATAAAAAGTAATGTAATATGGTGGCCCTCCTTCAATGATTTCAACTAATTTATCTAATGCTCCAAAACCTAAAACTTCATCTCTGTTTTCAGTACAAACTGAAGAAAATTTAGAAAGCGCAAAAAGTGAGGTATCATCTTTAAATTGATCAAAAAATTCATATAAAGCTCCCATCTCAAAAAGATTTTGTGAAACTTGTGAGTAGTAGCCTAGAAGATAACCTAATATCTTTCTTGAACTATCATAAACAAAATCATCTTCACTATTCACTAATTCTTTTAACAAAAAAGTTAAGCTTTCTGAGTCAACATCAAAATAATATTCTGGCAACAAATTAAGTAAATTTTCTAAAGATCTATGTACGATTTCTTCGTCTTTTTCTTTTAAACGAGTGAAGGAAATATCAACATCTTTTTGTTTTGGGTGAACATATTTGGGGTTTCGAGGATCTGTGATTTCCTCATTTAGGCTGACCAACCGAGAGGCATGTTTCTTTTTGTCTTTAGTTGGGTGTTGCCGCTTGTAGGAAATCATGACAAAAACATTTTCTCAAAAAAAGTTTTGACACGAGGTTTTCCAATCAAAGCAAAAATAATTTTTAATCTACTTGGAAAATCAAATAAATATACAATAATAACCAAGCATGCAGAGCTATATTATCCTTAGTAATTGTGATATTATAAATCTCAATTATAATCTGATAATTTCTTGGTGATAATATCGTCATCAACTAAATTGAAAAACAACACGAATAATTTTTAAATGTTTTTTTTTTAATTCATCTCATATTAAAATCTTAATGTTTTTGGATTCAATGTTAATTTTTTTATTGCACATAATGCGATAACATATTAAATGTATTAAATGTTTATAATGTAACGTTTTAATTTGTTTTAAGCCTTGTTTGGTTTGCTCAATTTTTGAATAATTTCTTATTTATTTATATTTTATTTTATTGCTTTGTTATTCAAGAGGCTTTACCCTGAGAATGAATATCTTCCCATGCAAAAAATTTTCTAGCTCTAATTACTTTACCAAAATAAAATTTCATGAAATTTTAAGGATCGCGTCCGGTTGTAAAATTCATGTACGTTAAGGGGTTCGTTTTCTGAAGTTTATTGCGCGGGAATTTTTTGTTTCGAGTCTATCTCATTATAAATAGTGGCTTTAAATAATTTTCCCACATCCTCATATAAAGAACTATTACATTTCCTATTTCATTAAATATATTTAATTAAATATTTTTTAATATTGATTGATTTTGAATTTTGAATCATTTTTTTAGTGAATCATAAATGAATTCAATAGCAGAGAGAAAAATATATTTCAAACAGTTTTTACTAACACACACATTAAATTTGATTATATTCCTGAAAATCTTTCGCAAAAGGATCTTCTTCAACATGTGTAACAGGTGAAATCACCAAAAGGTCATTCGGCGTTTCCATTTCTTCTTTATTTGTAGGACTTGATGCGAATGAATTTACATCTTCCTTACGATTTCTGACACGAACAATCCAAACAATGAGTGAACAAATCAAAAGCACTGCAATGATAACGAAGACAATTATAATGATCATATTCGTATTCTCATTTTTATTATTTGTGTTAACATTTGATTTATAAAACATTAAGAAAACTGAATAAAAGCTTTTTAACATATGTTGAATATCGAACAATTCCATATTCATAAAATATAAGTTCCGTGAATGTGGAAATTAATATTGAATTAATATATGTACACAAAAATGTGTTAGAGAGAAATGTATTTATCGGAGCCATTGTCATTACGACGCCATATGAATGGGTAAAAACAAAAGAATGTGTTAAATCAGCAAAATTAGTTAATTAGATGAAAGTGCTGAATCAGATGAAGATGTTATTGGTTTGTTTTCACCATCGCTAACAATAATTGCAAATTCATATTGTTTTCCAGATTCCAATTCTGATATATTATAGAATTCTTTATTTGAATATTGGCCGTAAGTTGTTAATGAAAATCCAATTTTTGTGGAAAGATGTACATTTTATATGTTCTTGAGTGATCCAAAATGTTCTCTTCAAATATGTTATTAGTAATATCCCAATCATCGAATTGCAATGATTCTTCATCAATTGAAGCAATCCCATTTAATGCATTGAATGTACCATTATGCTTAAATCCATTGGAACTAAAATAATTAAATTCATATATTTCCTTTTATCATTTGAATTCATTTTTATATTGAGCTGAATAAATTTCAAACTTCAATTGATATTTCATATGAAATATATTTATTTGGCATAAAATCAAAATTATCCATTGTATTCAGAGCGTCATATTCATATCTTTGATTTTAATGTATTTTTTGCCAAAGCATGTGATACACATTTTGGTGGCGAAGGGTCGATAATCATATTGTTAAATACTTGCATTTAAATTCCAAAAGAAGTTTAAATGTGACTTAAGGCAATCGACACGTGCATTACTATCATGTGAACGAGCGAACATTATCCACAGCCACATCCACTACACTTGTTTGTGATTCATTATATGAAGGCAATGACTTTATTGATAACATTTTACGTAAAATGTTTGATAACTTAAATGATGAATCATTCAGATCGACGATGACTCCAGTTGCACAAGTTTTAAGGGATGTGAGCATGTTTAAGCCAGATGTCACCAATATAGTGTTAATTGGAGGTTCAACTCATATTCTACGTGTTCAACAATTGTTACATGATTTCTTCAATGGTAAGCAGCCATATCTTGATGTTGATCTGGATGATGCAGTTGCATATGGCGCAGCAGTATAAGAAGTAATTATTAAAGGTGATAGCTCAGATACAGTAAAAGATATTTTTTCATTAGATGTTGCATCACTTTCATTAGGTTTCGAAACAGCGGGTGGAATGTTAATATCATTGAACACAATTCCAGTGAAGAAGTCAAATGTCTTCAGGCCTGTGTATATCAGTCGCCTACAATCTTTTTTAAATCGGATGCTATTAGTATCAGCTCGTAAAACATCACCTGCGTATTATGATTCTTTCATGAAAATTTAGGTTCATGTGTATATTAGATTTTATATTGAAGAAGATATTAGAAATCTGTTATTGTGATGGGGAAAAATTAATTAAATAGTTCTATAGAATTTGATCAAGTAGAATATATGAAATTAATAATAAATACGCAACCCTTAATGAAAAGATAAATATAATATTGATGTGTCTATAATTATATAAATATTGATCTTATGTCAGTGTTATGAATAACATTTATTTTGCATAAATTTACTTTTTGTGGCTCTATAACAATTTCAGACGGAGACATTGATTCTTTTCTAAATAATCCTTTTGAAATTAAAAATTCAAAAGATGATTTTGTTAACTTTTTAATTTTTTTTCTTTTTGTTGAATGTGAATAATTTCTTTGTTTATCTGATGATAATTCTTGCTGTTTAATTAAATTCATTAAAGAAGTTAGATGATTTAAAATAAAATTAATATATTCACTTATAAATTCATATTCAATTAAACCTTTATCTATTCCAATACAGAATATTTTCAAGTTATAAGGATAAATTGGTTTCCATTTCTTAATATTTTTGACAGATAATGATAATAACTCATTATAATTATTTGAATTTAAGATATATAAATAATTTTCAGTAATTACCACAACACTTTTTATATATTTTGAATTATTATTTGGTTTATACATTGCAGGATATAAAATAGCACCAAAAAATACATTTTCTAAACATTTATTAAGAAAAATTTTCATAAGTTCTGAAGGTGATTTATATTCATATTTTTGAATATTTGAAATTATTTTCTTTTTTGATTTATTATATTCATTAGATAAATATTTTGGTAATAATGAAAGAATTTGTTTTTTTCCTCCTTTTTTTAAAAACACTAAAGCTTTGGAAGCTAAACGAAATCTATAAGTCAAATAAATAGCTAACAAATCATTTATATCATAATTATGAATAAATGTTTTTGAATATACAATGCTTACTGCTTGATTAAAAGCAAAAGTTATATCATTTTCATCTTCAAAGGAAGAAATTGATTTAGTCCAATGTCTTCTACAAAAATAAACATTAGTAATATATGGATTTATTTCTATTATTGTTTTGTTTTGTGGAAATGGTTCCATTAAGTTATCAGGTGATTCATATATTGCAAATGATAGTGGATCAACAAGATGAAAAATTTCATTACATAAATATTCGATTATGTTTGAAATCGGAAGGTCACACCGAATAATTAAATCTTTTCGCGTTGAATTCGGATATAATATATCAATTTTAATTTCTTTGGGATATAATATTAATTCAATTGAATTCTTAAATGCATAATCCGATATTTCATTTTTTTTATTACATAATTTGTATATAATTATCGAATCTTCATCATTATTTTCTGGTTTAATAGCTAATAATAATAGATAATTTGGAGGTATTTGCATTCCATGTGAAAATATTAAAAAATTTATTATATCTGATTCATTAAGATATATTGGAATTGTTGCATTAACTTGAGGAATATCATCTCTTCCAAAAACACGTGCCCTAACATTTATTGTATCTGAACTCATAAAAAATTAAAAATTCACAAAACATTTTTATGATAACATAAATTGGTTAAAAAATTTATATCAATAAAGTTGAAAAATTATTTATTAATTTGATATTAAATTAAACTTAAGAAAATAATATAATAAAATTATATTATAATCAAATCTTTTCTTCATACACTAAACCGTACTTTCTATTTTGATAAGTTCATTGATATCGATAAAAGAGACAATATAAATATGAAAAAATCCTTTCTTTGTTATCTTTGTTTATTTCGATTCAAAAATATTTTGGGGCACCCCACCAAACCGCTTTATATTAAAACAATCAGATGTCAAAGTGTAACCATTTGGTCAATGAAGGCATAATACAAGTCGGGGAAAAAGTTTACAAAATTATTGATGGTGATGATGGCTATCTTAGCTTATTTTCAGCTACACTCAACTCCGAATTTTCACCTGTTGAAACAAATGGTAATAAACCAACAAATCGCTACAAATATGCCTGTATCCAATATGGGAAATCACATTTTCTTCTTTTAGGTGGTGATAGTGAAACAGTTGATGATTTTGAAATCTGGAAATTCAGTGTCAAAAAAAATCAATGGGAACTTCTTCAAAACAAATCCCTGACACCACTTAAACGGCGCTATGGTCATTCAGTTGCCTTTTCAGCACAGAAACCCAAAACGGTTCTTTATATCTTTGGCGGCATCCGAGGAATTGAAGTATGTCAAACCTTAGAAGTCGTCACACTTAATGGCTCCACTTATACCTTTACCACCATTAAACACGGTAGTAAAAACTGGCCATGTCCACGATATTTCTCCACAATGATTACCATGCAAAGCACCATATGGGTTTTTGGGGGCATTGACATGAATGGCAATCGACTTTCTGATCTTTGGGAGATGGACCATAGTATATTTGATTCGCAACCACGCTGGATTAATCATCCATCGTTTCCATCAGCTCGCGATTCACACATTTCATGGGTCGAAAAGAACGATTTATACATTGCTGGTGGGTTTGGTGTCAAAGGTGTTCCACTTAATGACATTTGGAAATACTCCAAAGGCGGCTGGCAACAAACTATGATCTTTGAGTCGACTAATCCCATCTACAGTAGTAGCTTTGGGTTATGCGAAGTCTCTAACTCATTAGTTTTAGCGAAACAGCGCTCACCATTTGCGGGACTCGATGGCCTTGTTAACAAGTTACGAATGAAACAACGTACATACACAGATCAATTGCAACAAGAAGAAACGAATTTATCGGAACTTAAATCTCAATCGTCGACACTTAAAACTCAATGTGAAACACTTGAACAATATTCCAAAGATAAAAAGCGAACGAAATCGATTGAAGAAATCATTTCATTATATAGCGACGAACGAAAGAGTAAATTACTTGAACAAACTAAAGAAGTTCGATTACAATTATCGATGAACACGAAAGAAATTGTCTCTAATTTACCACATTCCATTAAAGTTGATAATTGTTTATCTAAACCTAAGTCGATATTATTATCTCGACAATTATCATTAAAAGTGAAACAAGACGAAAAGAAATTCAACAAAATCAAGTCACAATATGAAATGGAAATTGAAATTTATAAGTCACAAATCTCTAAACTTGAAAAAGAATGTAAATTCGATGTTACGAAACTTCCGAATATTGATCCATCGAACTTTAATACATTTGAAGAATTTTCAAACACAAAATTAAAACCTAAAGAACGAACTTATGCATTAACATTATTCCATGGGATTCAATTACGTGAATATCAACGATTATTATGTGAAATCCAAATATTAAAAGAGAAAATGAATAAAATCGACGAAAACTCACAAAGATATTCAACAATTGTTAATCATTTAAGTCGAAAACTTTCACGTAAATTCGCTAAAGTTGGTGCAATGCAAGAAGAACTTGAAAATTGGAAGAAGCTGAAAGGCGATGCAGATAAAGATAGTGTCCAAGTGAACAATTACTTAAACGCGTTGAAGGAATACACCGAAAATATGCAACAGCTGAAAAGTAAAATCGAAGATAACAAAAAGAAGAATTTGGCAATGCAAGAGAAGCTACAACAGGAGTACATGGAAATATGCGGAGGTAAGAAGGAAGTGATCGAGCAACTGTATAAGGCACTGCAGAACATTTGCGAGCAAATTAAGGAAATGACCGCTGAGGAAGCACACAACACAGTCGTAGAGACAATGCCGTCGTTGAACTACTACATGTCTTATATAATGTCAGGGAATAACTGAGTAAAGTTTGAGCCGAAAATGTTTTTTGTTGGAAATGAACAGTCATAAGTGTTAAATGAATTTTGTGTTTGTTCGAATTTTACATATATCATTTCATGTCACATGTACAATGCATTTTATTCATGTGTCTCATTATAGATATATGAAATGACCGTTTCTACAATTTACCGCTGTAACAGTTATATTCACATACTATTCCAATATAATTTAATGTGTGAATTAAATAAAGAATTTTGTCCATAACTCGTTAAAAAGTTGGGTTTAAGCAATCGAACCAGGATGAATTATCATTAAAGTACATGTTCTTTAAGTAATGTTAAGGTTAAAGAATTTCATAAGACATATGCTATTTTCTTTTAAATATCAAGAAATTACTCATTCACATCTCAATAACTAAACCATAATTCATAAATCTGTCTTGTGAAATTTTAGAGAATAAGTTAAACTAATTAAATTGTGAATTTTAGCTTCTAAGAATTAATATTGATTTCTCTAGGTAGCTTTAATTTTTTGATGCAAATTAACTTGTTTTATAACATAGAGGACGTTTAAAGACGTTAAACTATTTTAGCTGTATAGACCTAACAATTCTCTGGGAATCTCCTGAAAATTCAACTTATATGTGCATCATCAAAATATTATTATCTCTTTATAAAACTGCATTTTTCAATTGAAAATAAATTTTTAACATTACAAATTTATTTGAAATATATTTTCAAACTTAAAATGAAATCTATAAGGAAAAATGCTATTGACACTGTGATATACATTTTATGATGCAGATTATGTTATTGTTATTTTTCAATTGATCGTAATCCGAATATCAAAATAGACTTGTAATTCCTGATTTATATTTCACATACAAAATGTTCACATTGAGGGAATTTTTATAGTTATTAATGTGTGCGCAAGGTTAATTTTAACGTATCCTTTCAATTAGCGGTGCGTTAATTTTTAAAAAATGGATTTCTTCATCATATAAAATTTTTATAATAAAACATCAATAAATAACACAAACACAACATAAATCATGACATATTTATCATTAAAATATAATCAAAATAAATAAAACATATTAAGAAAATCGATGATTAACTTGTCGCATTTCTTCTCAATTAACTACAACCGCCATTCAACCAATTTCAATTGACAATAACCGCCAGATCAAAATCCAAAATGGCTGTCGCGTATAGCGGAAATTTCCGTATGGGACCTCAAAACGGAAAGCTTAATGACGGTACTCAAGCCGTTTCCAACACAGGAGTTCTTGACACCGCATCAAATGACCCAATCATTAATATTCATGTTTCTTGCAAAGATATTATAAAACTTGATATTGGAAGTCCTTCTGATCCAATGGTCGTAATGTTTGTTCCAGTAAACGGTAAATATGTAGAAGTAGCTCGAACTGAAGTTATATGGGATGATCCAAATCCTTCTTTCGTCAAATTTTTCCAGGCTCTTTACATTTTCGAAACACAACAACCTTTAAGATTCATGGTTTATGACTGCGATTCAGAAAATGCACCACTTGAAAAACATGATTTCATTGGTTATGCAGATACTGATGTTCAAACACTTGTAAGTGCTGGCAGCAGTGAAGTTAGACTTGAGCTTAAGCATAACACTGCCAAGAACAAACGTGGTACCCTTATTCTTACCTCTGAACAAGCTTCATCAAGTAATTCAATATGTAACATGACAATATCTACATTTGATCTCCGTAAGATGCGTACCTTCTCCAAGAACTGGCCTTATGTCCAAATATCCAAGCCAAGTGAAAGTGGCAAATTATTACCAATATTTAGATCCGAAGTCGTACCCAAAACTTACAAATGTACCTTCAAACCCATCCAAATACCACTCCAAGTCCTTTGTAATGGCGATCCGAATGTTCCAGTTACAATATCAATAATGGATTACAAACGAAACCATGCCGATGACCTCATTGGTAGCTTCACTCTTAGTCTCCAAACCTTCATTGACAATGGCAGCAACTCCGTTTATGAGATACAGAATGGCACTGCCAAAAAGAAGAAGAAATGCGGCAAATTCCGCTTCTTAACCATCAACATCATCAAGAAGCCCACATTCTGCGATTACATCCGCAGTGGACTTCAACTCAATTTAATAACCGCAATTGATTTCACCGCATCTAACATGAATCCAACTGATCCACGCTCATTACACTACATAACGCCTAACGGACTCAACCAGTACGAAACCTGCATCTGGTCCATTGGATCTGTTGTCTGTCCATACGATAGTGATCAACTATTTCCAGTCTATGGCTTCGGTGGCAAGATCAATGGCGTTGTCTCCCATTGTTTCCCATTGACATTCGATCCTAACAACCCTAATGTCCAAGGCCTCGAGGGCATCTCGATGGCGTACAAGAACTCACTTCGCATGGTCCAACTGAGCGGCCCGACGCTGTTTGCGCCCATCATAAGCGCGGCCACAGGCGTCGCAAGGGCATCGTTCCAAGAGTCGCACACGTACACGATATTGATGATTCTGACCGACGGAATCATCAACGACATGCAGGAAACGATTGACGCTATTGTCGAGGCGTCGGACGCCCCATTGAGTATCATCATCGTCGGCGTCGGATGCGCGAACTTCGCATCAATGAACATCCTCGACGCAGATGATGACCCGCTGAGGTCACGGAGCGGAGTCCTCATGAAGAGGGACATCGTGCAGTTCGTGCCGTTCAACAAGTTCGCGGCAAACAACGGAATGGGACTGGCGCAGGAGGTACTCGCCGAGGTGCCGAGGCAGGTCGACCAGTTCTGTTCGACACATGGATTTATACCGCAGATTTAATAAAGTATGAAGTGAATGTAAATTCTGTCACTTGATAACGTTTGTGTCATTAAGAGATGTTATGTTATGATTACGGACACATCTGTGTCACCACGTGCATTAAATCATGAATACTGTCAAATGTGTGAATGCTTTGATATGAATACGGACACATCTGTGTCACCACGTGCATTAAATCATGAATACTGTCAAATGTGTGAATGCTTTGATATGAATACGGACACATCTGTGTCACCACGTGCATTAAATCATGAATACTGTCAAATGTGTGAATGCTTTGATATGAATACGGACACATCTGTGTCACCACGTGTATTAAATCATGAATACTGTCAAATGTGTGAATGTTATGTTGTAATAGCACATAGCGAATGTAATTTCCTTTGACTTTATCTTGACGGTATTCAAACATTTGCCAAAGCAATTACGTTTTCTATATTTTTTAAAATTATTAATCTCTAAGTAAACCGGAAATCTTATTCTGAATCTATGGCGATATCTTTTTGCCTTTATCAATTTGATACAAATAAGTTAAATGATAACAATTGAAACAATTTGCATCATTACAAAAGAAACACAAACAATAATAATAATAATAATAATTTTTCATTATTTTGCTCAAAAATAGTATAACAATATTAAACATGTGATGTGCATCGACATATCGCTGTGCTCATTTGAATATTGTCAAATCTTTAAAACATTTATTTATCAAAAAGTGTTAATCAGCAAAAATATTTTACACTAAAAACCATATTATTTTGATGCAATACATCACAAATGCAACACAAAAACACACCTCACGTCACCGGCTTGAATGTTGGGTTTGCTCGTCCGCTCAAGTGCCTTCTTCTTGTCGGCACTTTTCTGATCAATTTCTGAACGGGCGCAAACTTTGCCCCGAAGCTGGACGATATGAATCCGCAATCTCTCTGTACCTTTGGCCTCACAATTATGTTTTTCCGAAGGAATTGTTGAGATCCTCTGTTTGAAGATAATGTTTCGATTCCACTGTTCATCGGCTGAGTTGCAAGCTCTCCCACAACATCTGCAAGCCATGGGTGCTTCAATATTTCGTCTACGTTTGGTCTGTCTTTTGGATTAAGTTGCATTAATCGCGAAATTAAATCTCGTAAATCTGGCGGAAGATAACGAGGTATGGTAAAATTGGCTTCCGCTATCTGCTGATAAAGTTTCTGTTGCCCGATGTCCTCCCACGGAAGGCCGCCAGTGACAATTGTGAAAAGAACAACGCCAAGAGACCAAATGTCACTTTTCTTGCCATCATACGGCTTGTTAAGGAGAACCTCTGGTGACACGTAGAAGGGAGAACCACAATATGTCTTGAGTAAAAGGTTTTCACTTGTATGTTGACATAATCCAAAATCTGTGATTTTAGCATTCATGCAAGAATCAAGGAGAATATTTTCGGGCTTGATGTCACGATGTGAAATATCATGTGAGTGAATGTATGAGACCCCTGAAACAATTTGTGCAAATATTTTTTTGGCTCGCTTTTCTTCAACTGGCCCATTGTCTGCAATAGCTTGAAATAGTTCGCCATTTGAGCAATATTCCATGATCAAATATATTAAATTTTGGTCATAAACAATATCATATAATTGTACAAGAAAAGGACTTTGAAAAGACTGCATAATTCGAACTTCGCGCTCGAACTTATCGAATAGTTTCTGTTGTATAAGAAATTTCCGTGATGAAATTTTGCATGCATATTGTGCATTTGTCGTAATGTCGTAAACGAGTGCAACCACTGAAAATGCACCATTTCCTATGGTCCTAATGAATTCATATCTGCCAAAACGAAATGGAATTTCAATGGAAAACTCGTCATTGATTTTTGCAACTATTGTTTCCATTATTGTCACAACGGTTGTTAGCGGGGGGTTGGAGCCATCTCAAAACCTCCCCCATTTGAAAACGAATCAAACTTTTTGAGACAAATCAATCAGTCTATTGGATTTTAAAAAGTTTACTCACGGCCAACCTGAAACCGATCCTAAAAATACGATAGGAAATTTTATCGATTTCAGCTGATTTTGTAATTTATTATAAGTCGTAGTTAAAGGTTAAATTACTTGAGTCAAGCTATTTGATAAAATTTAAATGTTTAATTAAAAAATAAGATAAAATCACAAAAGATGAGTAAACTCCTCAAATGGACCGATGATAACCTATCGGCGTTCACATGTGTTCGATGAATGAATGACAGGATGGTGTGTATATTATGTGCAATTTAGAGGTGTGTTGCAGGAGATGCCCAAGGTTTTCTTTCGCAACCCCTATTTTATTTTTGCATATTAAAAACGGATCCTCCAGCGCCGCTAACCCTCACACGGTAGAAGCTTTTGAATGCCCTCTCAATCCAAAACGTTTTTTCAATTTCAAAGCAAAAGCACAAACCGTCGTTGTAAAAATACGATAAGTATTCAATCCGTTCCTTCTTGCGGATTTCTTCTTCAAAATGTGTGGGAATGCCGATAATTGATAAAGGTGCGATTGAAATACCACTTTTTGATAAAGAAAATAACAAAAACTTGACAATCAATGTTTTTTTGTAACGTTTTCATAAAGTTTTGAATCCAAAATTTGCATCGTCTTTTGCAATGGCTTTCTGCATTCATTTCTTCAGGAAAGAACATTTTTCGACAAGCATTTGTATTTTAACATTTACATCAGAAGAAAGCAGAACATCATTGAATGATTTTTTATGTTATGATGAATGTTAAACTGTTGGTTTTTTCTCCTAGTTTCATTAAAATTTTTTAACACTGAAGTTTAAGAAATTTTTTTTGGCAACTTAAGAATTTGGTCGGTTTTTTCAGAGGATTAAGATTGAAAATGAATAATTTACACGAAAATAAAAATTTATCTCTGTTTTGATAACGTACCCCATTTCTTTGAATTTATGTAAACTTCTGAATGTTGGTTATTTCAGTCAAAAAGCAAATTCTCCTTATTTTGGCATGAGCGAAAAGAAACCAAAGCTTGTTGTTGCAGGCGATGGCGGTGTTGGAAAAACTTCAATTATCGTCCGCTATACAAAGGACCAATTTTCAGAAGGTTACGAACCAACTCTTGAAGATAATTATCATGCCAGAATCGATTTAGATAATCAAGAATCACTAGAAATAGAAATTGCAGACACAGCTGGACAAGAAGATTACAAAGCCCTTCGTGATAAGTTCATGGCTGAAGGCGATGCTTTTCTAATTGTTTATAGCGTAATTGACGCACGTTCAATACAGATGGCAGACAACCTTCTCGAACAGATATCAGTTCTCCACGAAAATGAAGATTTTAAATTTGTTCTTGCTGGAAATAAGTGTGATAAAGAAGCTCAACGCCAAGTAACTCCAGAAGATGGTCAAGAGCTTGCTAAAAAATATCATGGCGTTTTTCTAGAAACATCTGCTTTATCAGCAATTAATATTCATGAAGTGTTCCAACAAATTGGGAAAATGCTCATTGCGCCTCCTGCAGAACCTGATGTTCAAAAAGCCCAAGGTTCATGCTGTACTATTGAGTAAACGATTTTTCGAAACGAATCATAAAGATTTCTTTTATCTCTTAACCAACCTTTAGAAGTTGAACCAGCTTCATTAAGCTTTCGGAAAAGAACTAATTCATCAAATAAAGGAACTAAAAATGACCTAAAATTGTTAAGCCTATCAATGATGAAGGTACGTTTAACATTTTGAAGATAAATTTATGAAATTTCAGAGAAATACGTTTTAATTTATTTTTAGAATGGTGCGTGAAATTGTTCACCTCCAAGCAGGACAATGTGGAAACCAAATCGGTGCCAAGTTCTGGGAAGTTATCTCAGATGAACACGGCATTGATCCAACCGGTTCATTCCATGGTGATAGTGATCTTCAATTAGAAAGAATTAACGTTTACTACAACGAAGCCACTGGTGGTAAGTACGTTCCACGTGCTGTCCTTGTCGATCTTGAACCAGGTACTATGGATGCAGTTCGTGCAGGACAATATGGTCAATTATTCCGCCCAGATAACTTCGTTTTCGGTCAATCCGGTGCTGGTAACAACTGGGCTAAAGGTTATTACACTGAAGGTCAAGAACTTGCCGAATCAATTCTTGATGTTGTTCGTAAAGAAGCTGAATCCTGTGATGCACTTCAAGGATTCCAACTTGTTCATTCACTTGGAGGCGGTACTGGCTCAGGTCTTGGTACACTTCTTCTTAACAAGCTCCGTGAAGAATATCCTGATCGTATTCTTTCCACATATTCCATTGTTCCATCACCAAAAGTATCTGATACTGTTGTCGAACCATATAACTGCACTCTTTCTGTTCACCAACTTGTTGAATCCGCAGATGAAGTTTTCTGCATTGATAACGAAGCACTTTATGACATTTGCTTCCGTACCTTAAAGCTCACCACACCCACATATGGTGATCTTAACCATCTTGTATCAATGGTTATGTCCGGTACTACATGTTCATTAAGATTCCCAGGTCAACTTAACTCTGATCTTCGTAAGCTTGCAGTTAACCTTGTTCCATTCCCACGTCTCCACTTCTTCATCGTAGGCTTCGCTCCACTCACATCCCGCGGCTCACAACAATATCGCGCATTAACAGTACCCGAACTTACATCACAATTGTTCGACAATAAGAACATGATGGCCGCCTGCGACCCACGCCGTGGCGTCTACTTAACTGTTTCCGCACATTTCCGTGGAAGAATGTCATCCAAAGAAGTCGACGAGCAAATGCTTAACATCCAAGCGCGTAACACGTCGTACTTCGTCGAATGGATTCCAAACAACGTGAAGAGCTCCATCTGCGATATCCCACCACGAGGTCTTAAGATGGCTGCGACATTCATCGGCAACACAACAGCATTCAGAGAATTGTTCACACGCGTCGACTCACAGTTCCAAAAGATGTACGCGCGAAGAGCTTTCATCCATTGGTACGTAAACGAAGGACTCGAAACAGTCGAATTCGATGAGGCGAGATCGAACATGACCGACTTGATACAGGAGTACGAAATGTACGAAACAGTCGGAATTGATGAAGTAGGCGAAGAAGAGGAAGAAGGCGAAGGTGAAGGAGAAGCAATGGAAGACTAAATAAATGAATTTTTTTTTAATATTTTGTTTGGTTAAAGTAATATTTACTTTTAACTTAGAACAATCATTGAGTTAATAATTGATAATAACAATCAATATTTTGGATGCTAATGTCGAAGAAAAAATATTAATTAAAAAAAGCATTGCGCTTATTACACTGATTGATGATTCATGAGAGATTAAATGAATTTGGAATTTTCCTTAATTAAAAAGTGACAAGCCGAAGAATTGGAAAGTGGCAAAAATCTTCAGCAAAATGAGCGATTTATTCACGTTAAAATTCCAAAAATTCGATGAACTCCAGAAGTTCCTTGAAGACAATTCAATCAGTAATATTACATATTCTTTCTGTTCTGAAAAATTTATTGTTATATGTTATGATTCAACTAATATAGTAATTTATGACATAAAAAATAAGACATCTTTCATTCCCAAATCTGGCAAAACGATTAATTCTAAAGCAGTTGTTGCAACAATTTCACCATGTGAAAAATATGCTGTTTCAGGTCATGAAAATGGGCAGGTCTTTTTTTGGGAAATAGCACGTCAAAGCTCTGTTTCTGATACAACTGTAGGAAATGGTGCAAAAATCACATCTCTTTCATTTCAAATTTCTTGGAAAACATTAATTGTTTCACAAGCAGATGGAAACATTGCTCAACTTGACATATCATCACTTCTTCTTTTCCTTTACATTAAAGAAGGGCATCAATTAAAACTTGATTCTCCAGCCACCAAAATACAATGTGCATCATCATGTGACAACTCAATACAACTCATTGCTTCTTCATTCAAAGACTCAGTTAAAGTCTATCAGCAAACAGACAAGTTTGTTGAACTTATTTCATTTGAAGCAACTGATCCATTAATTTCATTCATATGTGAAGAATGGCATTTTTACATAGCCATCAGTGAAGATTCGACGATTTCAATCCATAAAATCTTTGAGAATGGCTCACATGAAGAGATAAATTCATTTCAATTTCCTTCCAAAGTTCTTGATCTCACATTTTTATCACAAACGTTACTTGTTGTCTCTACTGCCGATACTCTTTCTATCATCAACATTCATGATGACATTATCTCTCAATATAGCGAACATCTCACCCCATTAATCTGCGCTACAAATGATTTGATTTGCATGGTACCCGAAGGGGCCCTAACGATGGAAACCGCCGAGGAGAAAATCCGTTTAATGATTCATGACAATCAAATTATTCAAGCCATTGATCTTTGTGTTTCCACGTATACCAATGAATTCTCATCATATGATAGTACTGATACGCTCTCTAAAATCCAAGAACTATTAAAATGTTCCATTTTAATATTAGCAGAAGATTCAGACGAACTTGAGAAACATTTTCCACAAATAGCAGAAGCGATAGTTAAGACTGATATAGCGGACACTTTTATCCATGATTTCTTATCATATATTAATGATGATGATTCTAAGTTACAACTTTTGGTATTAATCTTAGAGACAGAAAACATTCGACCTGAGACATCTTCCACTATTTTACGAGAGATATCACAACTTCAACCATATGACAATAGTACAGTTGAAGATGCGTTATTAAATGTCCAATTCATTCCATCATTTATTAAAGAAGCTATAGGTATTGGACATACATTACATTATAATCGATTTGTTTTACATTTATTCGATCGCTTCTTTAATGATATATTACCAGCGTTTGCATTAATTGTTGACACTGGTGATAAAACGCAGATCAAAGAATTATGTGAATATGTATTCTTAACAAAACCATTTGATCAATATAAAAGTAACTTATGTATAGTATGGTTACATACACCAAACACTGGACGATTAGCTAAAGTGATTGAGTCGTCATGGGAAAACTCGGATAAACTTATAAAAGAGTTTTTGTCACGTGCGCCAATTAAATTTAGCTCAAGCCAACAATTAACAATCATTGAAATGATTCGGATTATTGTTTTGTGCTTCGAAAATGCAAAGCCTCCACAAGCAGATCCATTATTTACATTAATAGCTAATGAAGCAATTGAAAAGAATATAACATTTCCATCGAAGGCCATTTCGTCAATTATGAATTACATCTTCGAATCAAACGCTTCGCGATTAATACGCGAAAAGTTATTTATGAAAATAGTAACAATTGATTACCCACAGATTGACGTTACGCAATTTAAGTTACATTGCGTCAGAGCTGGATTTAGTACAGCTATTAAACATATAATGCGAGGTGAAGAAGACTTGAAACTTGAAGTTGAATGTCATTTGTTAAGTGATACGCCAAATGATTCGTTCGAATTGTTGGAAAATTTCGAAGGTTCACGTGAAAGTGCTCAAGATACAATATTAACTTTATTGAAGCCTTTGTTATATTTGGATCCAAAACGTACTGTTAAATTAATTGTATCTAAGTACCCAAGATTACATCCGAATCAAGTGATGGCAACGTCAAGAAAACAAGAAATTAAACTTTATTTCGATACTTTATTCGAAATTAACGACCCGCCGATAGCAACCTCCGAGGACACTCAATCGTACTTACGGTTTTTAGCGTCGCACGTTTCTTACCTCGTCACTTTTCTCAGAACAGCCAAAACGATATCAACCGACGTGGCCTTTGAATTTTGTGAGTTCCAAAGAATCCATATCGGATGCGCAGTGTTAAATTGCTCGAAAGGTAATTATCAGGCAGCTTTCGATAATTATCAAAACCATGTTACTAACGGAGGATTTTACGACGCAGAATTGACAAAGGTGTTTTTGGATAATATATCATTCATTAAATATCCAAAACCAGTGGTGTTAAGAACATTATTCGAACCTTTGGTTACTCAAACTACAAACGATTTTAACACATTGAACGAGTTAATTAATGACTCATTGAAGAAGGCATCGAAAAATGATGTACTAATTGCAATGTTTTCATTAATGATGGCTTCTAACAACTCTTCTCCTGCTTACAACTTCTTAAAGAAGTTTGTTACTAACTCAGGATGCTTTGTAGAGTTAAGTAATCAAAATGATATCGAATTCTTTACAAGTATTTGCAAGATAATTCCAGCTAAAAATGAAATATTTAGTGATGGCGATGTGATTGTACGTGACTATTCTATGGGTGTTGTTGTTGTCTCATCAATTAATCCGAAAAGTAAAACAAGGGAAATGAATGAATTGTTGTCAAGCAAAGCAAAGGCTATAATTCAAAGAGCTGAAATTATGCTAATGATTAATAGAATGTATATCCCTGAAGATGAAGACGCGACAATTGTTTTGATGGTTCCGCCTTCTGAAAACCAGCTTAACGGTTATTACTGAAAACAAACGGTTATCATAAATAAATTGAATTGAATTTTTGAAAAGGAAGCTAGCGGTTTTGTGGGTAATTGCTTTTTGTGTGTTTTACAAATCGAGTTTTGTATGTTGTAAAGAAATCAAATAACTGTTGAAACTGTTCAAATAATAATTTTTTTTATTTATAAAATCGAACAGATTTTGTAATTATAAACTTCGTATTGTCATTTCTAGAGTAAAATATTCATTAGATTAATATAAAATGATAATCGTAAAAATATTATATTATTAGATAATATTTATATTTATATATTATTGAGAACAATTAATCAGTGTAAGGTGATGATATGATAGAAGCATTCGAATCTTCATCACTTGAGTGATCTGACCAGAATCTTGGTAGTTGCTCAGTAGCAGGACTTCTAGGAGGTGGAGCTATTGTTGTCCAGCTTGGTGGTGCTGTTGGCAATTCAGAAACAGATGTATTAACAAATCTTTTGATGATATTTCGATAACAAAAAACAGTTCCTTCGACTTTGCTAAAGAATTGATCTTTCATCCTTGCATTTTCAGTACATAGTGCTTGTGTTAATGATGATTTTTTCAATTTCTTCTTCGTATTTGATTTCGATGCTCTTTTCTTTTTAGCTTCTGGTTGATCTCGGACATAAATATGTGAATTATCTTCAACACCAAACCATTTGAAAGTGAATGATGGAATAAGCTGAATATTTTTATAATAAAATAGATGATTTCCAGTTGGTAGATATGGAGCAAGTTCAGTGATTGTAGAATGTGAATTAACCACCACAGTTATTGGATCACCATTTCCATAATGCAGATGAAGAGTATATGTTTCCATTATCAGTCTGTATTTCGATTTGTTGTCTACGGTTTTTAAAGTTACTTTCAAAAAAGTTGTTTACCCAATTCAAATTGTGTGCCATAACGGCGATCTTAACGCTGAAAAAGTCGGACATTTGAATTAACGTCGTAATGGTAAAGGAACGCTAAAATAAAACCTTATCTACACAAAGCATCTTGATATAATATTATATCAAATAATTACATAACATCGACTAAATATTGATGCTTTTTGCATTTAGATGACCAAGAAATGACATAATTTCACATCATCAAATTACAAATAATTCAGTCTTTGATAATACTCAAAATATGATAATACAACATAATATTAATAAGATTTAAATATGAAACTGACTATATTTTGACCAAAATTGATATTCATTTAATTTATTGTGCATTAAATATTTACTAATTGATTACAACGCTCACAAAAAACTATATAAAAGACTAATTTACACAGAGATTTCAGGATTAATGTTGAATGTTTGGAATTATCAGGACAATTTAAGAAAAATGTTCACAATTTTTATTAGCTTTGTTGAAACACTTCGCTTGGGAAATTGTTTTCGATTGGATGATGGAATATTTCTGGATCTTGTAAAATTTGTTGAATTCCTTGAAAAGAACTATAGAATTGTTCTTGCAAAAGATTTAAGTAAGACCTCAGTTCATCAAGCGAAAGGTTCACCAATGTTTTCAAATCTGGAAGATCAATGTGCTGCTTGACTATTGGCAAATTATTTGATTTTCTTAATGCACGCTTTTTCTTTGCTCTTTCGTAACTATATTCTGGATTCGAAACTTTAAATTTTTGTTGTTCTTCTTTTGCTTTAGTTTTATATGGAAGTCTGCTTTCTTCATTCATTAATTTCCATTGATTTGCAAGGATTTTAGATGCTTCTGTATTCGGAACTTCTGGATTTTGTTCTCGTATTTTTGCTCTGTTTTCGATACAGTATAAAAGAAATGCATTTGGCGGACGTTTCAGTTTATTGTTTTCCTGTGTGGCTATACCTTGTGGAGAACATTCAGGTGTTTCCTCGAAGTGTGGAATTGTCTGGAGTTGAAGTTCATTAAGTTCTTCCATGGCGCGCTTTTATGAATAAACGTCCTCCCTTCAAATTTTCTATGAAAAGCGGTTTTCTCGAAGATTTTGTTTGTACTCATTTAATTCTCTTAAGAAGTTCTTTTCACCTTCTTCATCGAATTCATTTTCTGATTCACTTTCATTATCACTATCATCATCAGACATAATTAATTTAAAACTCACTTGATGATTCACTTGTGTTTTAACCATCGATGGTTATTAATAATTAATAGTATAAGACGAATAATGAATATTGTAATGAGACTCATTCAGAAGCAATAAAGAAGTAATGAAAACTATTATAAAATTGATTTTTTTTTATGTACTGTAAAATTCACTTTAATGTGAATGTTTAATTTTAACAAAATATACATAAAATTTCCCTCAATCTATTTATTGAACATCGAATTATTTTCATTTTATTACTACCCAATTAATGGTTTTATGGATAAATTTCTTAAGTTCAAACACATTCTTTTGAAGCTTCAAATCAACATTTACACAACATTTATTAATTCGAAGTAACGCGGCTTAAAGTTTTCCACCGAATGTTTTGTGTTTAGCTTCATGCACCAATACTTCTCGTTGTTCACATCGTTGGTTCCCTTCTCATACAGAAACATAGCTATTTCTATAAGTTCGTTCTGATCAATATTTTTCAAACAGTTTTCATATGATGAGATAACATCTCCGAGATCGCCAAATTCGACAATTGCAATGGACGGAAATATCTCAAACAAAACGGCAGCAGTAAAGAAGCGCGGGAAAACGGCTTTATCACACGAAAAAACAGAATCCCAAATCCTTTTCACAAACTCAATAGGATAATCACGCTTAAATGTAAGCAAAATTGATTTGTATATGAAAAATAATCCGTCAAGTTTTCGACTTGATATCCAATGTTGCATAACCGGATGAATAGAAGCAGCTATTTCAAACGATCGGCCAGCATTAAAGCGTTGGCTCGATTGCATGTTCTTAAACTGGATATCAAGTTGATTAGAGCGAAGTAAATATACAAAGTTCCAAAATATAAACGATTCGGCTTTTTCAATGGGTATCGTCCTTCCATCGTAAAAAACCGCCATATCGCCATTGAATTCTTTGATGTATAAAATCATCAACGTAGAAATATAATCTCCCATACCTTGCGTATAGCCAATGTTTGGATTATATAGTATATAAGCTTGGAACATACGAATGAAGCTTTTGCTTGCTTCAGAATTCTCATGTTTAAACATGGGATGTGTCCTTTCAGTTCTACAAGCATCATTTACAATAGTGGAACATGCATAATTGGCAACGGCTGTTTGTTGGCCTGTTTGTAGGTTCCATTGTTTTCGAAAGATAGAATATTTTGAATAATTGGCTTTTAAAAATGCTTCCTTTTCTTCTGTTGACATATCTGGCGTATAGAACTTGTATAAGTATGGCCAGATTATACATCTGACTTCATCATTTTCAATGCCATTTTCAAAAATTTGTGATTTAATAGCAGCAAAATTTAAAAGTCGCCCATCACTGGTGAAGTTAGGCTGAAGTTGATCCATTGTTAAAGGGTTGTTCCTTCCATATTTTAATTCTTTTTGAATACTTGAACGAACCTTTCTATGTGCATGAATTGATTGAACGTGAGAAATAGAAAGAGCGTTTGATGGTAAACCATATGACTTATACACAAAATTTGTAACAGTATATATAGTTTGCATTTGAAATCGTGTATTTCGCTCAAGAACGTGTTTTTCTGTAAGATCAGCAATAAGTTTCTTTATTTTATCGGCATCATCATTGAAAAATAAAAATCTTGAAAATGTTGTTACATTATATGCTGCAAAACGAACTATACAATCGCACTTTGCATCACTAATGAATTGCACATAAGTGATTTGATTTAATAAAAAGCATATTTGGCTATTTTCAATATTGCAACGATGAATATCAAATTCCTCAAAAACATTTGGTATCCACCTGAACTGTATACTACTTGTGAAAGTGATAGACATTATTCCATCAGCAGGTTGTGTATCTTCGAAATCTAATTTGCAATTTAAATCAAATTTCTTGCTTTCCTCCATTTTTTGAATACAAGTCAAAACTTAAAAATACGAATTAATATTTATTTAATATAATAATTTTATTTATAAGAAAATATTCAGTTCTCTCCCGTAGTGTAATGGTTAGCACATGGGACTTTGAATCCCGGGACGGAGGTTCGATTCCTCCCGGGAGAACTACTTTTTGTTATTTTTTTTAAAATATATATCAAATTAAACTTAATTTTATGATCCTCTCCTCATGATTTATTTTGAACAGCAATGGCTTTAAAAAATATGAATTTAAAATTAATTGCAATATTTATGTGATTATTTCAACATTGATATAGAAAAAATCATATTTTATTTCTACTTATTATTAATATAATTTCCAGGACATTTTTGAACATGTAGGTATTTAATAAATCAATTATACATAAGGGAATATAAAATTATTTTCTTTATTTTAATTCATTGAAAATGAAAGATTTTATAATGAAAATTTCATTAAAATGGATAATGTTGCAAAATTAATCGTGTCATTTCCAATTAAGTCAAAATAAACGAAAAAATTTACTTGTTTTTATTAGGAATATACTATAGTATTGTTGTAAAAATGTTTAAAATATTTTTATTGTTTCTGAAATTATCATATTTTTAGAACAAATAAATTATAAAAAGTTGCAAATTTTTGAATTTTTGCCCTGGTCTATAGATATTGAAAATCTTGTATAACTTAAAAACATAATGAAAACTAAAAAAAAAAAAAAATTATATAAATTAATATTAATAATTATTAGTTCTATATATTTATCGAATTTGAACTTCTATATTAAATTATAAAGCCCAAAAAAGCAATTTGAAATTTTGGAGATTGCTCATAAAAATAGAAAGATAACAAAATTTGGTTAGGATAATTGTATTGAATAGAATATGTATACTTATTTATTTATATTTCTTTAAATTTAGTTCAGTGGAAAATGAAAAAAATTGATTTTCTGATTTGAAACGACCGTTTATTTGGTTGACAGCGCTGTATCTGTTGATTGTTCAGATGTGAACTCACAAACCGATGTTTTCAATTGAAATTGTAAAATCTCTTAAAATTTGGCAAATTTTGTCATTTAAATCATGGCTGACAAAATAAAAATTAATATGCAAGGGGTACCTATGAAAGACACGATTCAAGAATTTGAGTCCCTTCTTTGTCAACAATCAAAATTTTCTAGTTTTAAAGATCTAGTTCAAAATCTAAAAGATTCTACACATGTCTATAAGTGTCAAAACTCATGGCAAACAAACCAAATTTCCATTGGTTGTCTTAATTGTGGTATTGAAGAAAATAGTTGCGTTTGTCTTCAATGTTATTTAAATGGAAATCATGAAGGGCATACAATTCGTGTTTTTACCACCTTTATCGGTAATTGTGACTGTGGCGATTCGGAACTTTGGGATCCATCTGGTACTTGTAGTATTCATTTGCATAATGAAACTCAATTATCAGATCTAGAAGTTTCCATATCACCAATTCTCCAACAAATTTTTGATTTATCCATATCCCAGCTTCCAAATCTTCTTCAAACCAATACATCAGATAGTGTTTTACTTCTTAAATGGCTTTTTCAGTTATGTTCTATTGGGGACAATATTCGTAGGATGATAGTTACGTCACTTTCGCGCGATAACATTTATTCTGACTTAATCAATTCATGTATTATTGCCGACTATGATTCAATACAAGCTCTTGCTGATCTTTTCGGTCGTTGTACTAATGATTCTGTTTTTAAAATTACATATGGTTATGTATATTTAATGAATTTTGTCAAATTGATTAAAGCCAAATATGAAATGATCATTCATAATGAACAATATCAAAAAATAGATTTGTTACTTTGGTCGTCTTTTCATTTTTTATCTCGAAAAGTTATTGTTAAATTGATTGAACTCTACAATTTTGATTGGTGCCAATTTTATTTAGATCTTTATTCAACTTTTCAAAAATTACAATTATCATTTGCACTTCAGCCAGATTTATGTCGACAAACGGTAGGCCCAACAACAGATTCTATTTATAAATATTTAAAACAAACTTTAGAATCGGATGAGATAAATGGCAAACAAAAATTTTTGGATAATTTTATTGATATATTTTTAGATGAAGAAGTAATTCTTTATACAAATATTAATGAAGAATCAAATGAAAATGACTTTTTCCCTTATGTTTTATATAATTTAAATGTAGAAGTGGTTTGTGATGCATTTAAGAAATGTGGAAATTTAAACATAGAAAATGTTATTAATAAAATTGAGAAATATTTAAATAAAATTTACGTTGAACAAAACATCGACAAAATGATACAAAAACCATTTTATGATCAATCATTATTCGATGGATGTTCAATTTCATTATTTTTGATACCTTATTTCTTATTAAATTCATTATTATTATCTAAAAAAGATAATATGAAAACAATTTTAACAAATTCTATTGAAAATTTGGATAATTTCTTATTATTAACTTCATTAAATACACAACGAGTTTTAATTTCAATTTATTTATTGTTTAATCAATATTTAAGGACTTGTTTTGGTTATAAATTGTTTTTATTATATATGATGTTACCTGAATTATATTCAGAATTATTTTCACTTATGCAAATTTGTTTAGGTTTTATGAATGATAAAGAAAAATTAATTAATTTAATTGCTCATAATTTTGGTATATTTGATGAAAAAGTGAATGAAACTAATAATTTGATATATTTCGATTTCATTCATTTTATTTCAACGTTAATATTCGATCGAATTCATATTACTAAAAATTTCGAAGAAGAAACTAATCAAAGATTAATAACAAAAATATTATTGAAACCAAAATTATTTAAATCATTAAATAAAGTATTTAAGACATTCAGTATTAATAATCCAAATACAATTAAATCAAGTTTAAATCGAGTGTCAAATTCAACAAATTCATTAAATGGGGTTTTGTTTGAATTAAAATCGAAATCTTTATGGGATCCATTAGCGCCATTTTATCAAATTAATAAAACGTTATCGAAATATTCGAAATATATCAAAAAATATCCAAATGAATTAATGCCATTTAAAGAATTCATTAAAGAACCATTTGGATTAGATTTAATATCATTGTTAACTTCGCCAACACTTTTAGCGATTGAATATTATATACTTTTAAGTAAAAACTCACAAGAAACAAATCAATTAATATTAAATTTACTTATTAATGCATCACAAAATACACAAAAAAATAATTCAGCTATAAATAATGAAATTATAAAAATTGATTCAATTGAAGAATTAATTAATTATATTAAAAATAACAACAATTTCGAAAATATTTTATACCAAAAATTCGAATTTAAATCTTATCAACCAAAGTCATTCATCGATTTAATTAATGAACTTGGAACTATTGGACAAATTGCGCTTTCCAAAATGAACATAACTAATTCACAATCCAAAACAAACAATAACACAAACAAAACTGAAAATAATAATAAAATGTTAAATCTTAAAGCGAAAATTATGCAAAACTTTAATTCCAAATTACAAACATTTGAAAAAGATAATGAAAATGAATTTGATGAAACTAATGATTTAACAACAAATGAAACTGATAAAGAAACTTGTTGCATTTGTCGATCCATCAATCAAGAAGATGAAATATTATGTTATCCAATTTATGTATATAATTCACGTGTTCCATTTGATAACGATGTTTATCTTAATAACACTATTGCGTGTTCTCCATGTTTCACTATATGTACACATTTAGCACATAAAGAATGTTTATGTGAAAACAATCAATGTCCAATTGATAGATACATTCGTAATATGTTTTTGCCTAAACTTGATGATCGAAATGATTTAAGTAATCCAATAATTACTGAAATAACAAATTCATTTAAAGAAAATATTTCACAATTCATTAAATGCGAATACATAATTGCATCGTTAAGTAGTTTGATAATTATTTATGAGTTACGATTACGTGCGAATCCTTTTGTATTAAATAATCGAAAATATTATTTATTAGCACGAAATTTATATTTAAACTTAAAAACAATTTACTTAAATAACCAAAACGAATTTGTTGATAATGAAAAGTCGAATATTTATCATTTTGTATTTAATGTAATTAAAGACGAAAATAAATTTAATGAAATTGTTAATGAAATCGCAACAAAACTTAAAGGCAAAGAATTAAATTTGTTTTTACGTCAAGTGAAAATTTTCGAATATTTCGTATTAGGAAAGAATTATAACAATGAAACATTCAATGATTGGAAATTAATTTTAACAAATGAAAACCTTTGTAATTATTACAACTTCGATTTCGATGGAAATGAATATGAATTCGAACCATTTAAGTTAATGAAGTTACCAAAGAATTATTTGCATTTCGCGAAAGAGCCGTATAACTTTTCGAGACAAATATCAGCAAACGACGAAATTTATTTCATCAATTTAGAAAATGGTATCATAGTAAATCGAAACCAATTACTTCTGTCGTTGTCTTTATTACATGAACAGATATATGTATTAATGGCTTTAAACGTGAAGCACTCAGAGATTCAGTTGTTGGTGAAGACTAATGATATGAAATTAATCGCATGCAATTTGCCTTCTCTTTATGTGGACTTTTTGGGTAACGAAGGAATCGGATTCGAAAATGGATTCGAACTGTTCTTGTCGGATGAAAGACTGGAAAAATTAACTGACGAATTTTTGTCTGGTGAAATATTGCAACATTTGATCAGGTAATATTTGAATAAAGATAAATATGTAATTTTTCATAAATTATTGGATTTACTCTTTCTTTGTGATATTTGTTATTTTAAAATTGTTTTTGAATTATAATAAATTACTTTTGGATCTTATAACAAATAAACCGAAATATCGCAATAATTATTACGAATAATCAAATGATTTTTGAAATATTTTTACATTTGAAATTTTTTCGCTAATCGTTTTCGCCATGAACCGCCCTCTCAAAAAGTGAAGAAATATTTTCCGAAGAGTCTGTCTAAAATTTCCTGAAAAACCCGCCAAACAATATCTCAATAAAACAACATCTCTCTTCCTTCATTTCATCATCACTTATACATTCTTATTTCTTCATTCATTCCATCATCACTTATACATTCTTATTCCCTCAATTATCATAATTTCATCTCCATCATTTAGATTATCATATTATCATTATTGAACTTCCAGAAAATTCGTTTTAAAATATTTTTTTTTGTTGTTATTACTCATTTTTTTTGGACATGTTTGCATAAAATGCCCAAAACAATGACAGATGCTACATTGATATGATTTTGTGGTTTTTGGCTTTCCTCCAAGAACCACATTTTTAGAGAGATGTTTTGGAAATTGCCCTTTCCTTGCAAGTGCAGATGGCATTCCAATGTTCACCTGTTTTTTGATGATTTCTGCTTTTTCAAAAAAATCATCAAAAAGTTGTGAAACCTTTTGATTTTGATGAGCAAGAGAAGCCAAAGGCGATATTTTTGCCATTATTGAAGTATAATCTTATTTCTCATTGTTCTTCATATCCTCAATAATATCGACTTTGGTTTGTTCAGCAGAAGGGATGTCTCTGAGATACCTATTGAGAATATGCTTTAATTCAATTTCATTAATTGTCATCAAAATATGATGACAAGGAATTGAAAATTCCGGTGCTCTATTGCGGAGAATACACCAACAACAAACTGTGGGTTCATAAATATCAATTTGTGCCTTTAAATACTCATCAGTCAGTGTATTTGCAGATATGTCTCCAATCATATTTTTGTCTTCTTTCTTTATAAGCGGGATATGTGCAAAATGATTGTTTAATGAGTGACTTATCGATTGGACAATTAAAACGTGTGCGAGATTATTTAAGCTCTCTATTGATTAGATGAAAGTCATCTGTGAAAATTAATAATTCGTTTTATAGCGAGAAAAAATATTTTCTACACGTGATGTATTTATACATTTTTCAGATACTTTTTGAAGAGCCAAATCTAATGGAAGCCAGTGCTCTCTAAGCTTAATTAAATTTGATAATAGATCTCTTCCATTTGATCTATTTTTTTTACATTTATTCTAAAGCAAATTTATAAAAACTCCACAATAATCCATATTCAATCTCATTTTGAAAAACATTTGCATGATTTCCATATCATGAAGAGTTTCAAGGTTTCGTTGGATGTGGACCAAACAAAATCCAATGATAGATTATGGATAGATTACTTTTACAGAATTGAATTGTGCTATGCATCTGTCCATGGTAATTACTCGAATTGGTTTCTTGGTGAAATCGCAACAATCTCTAAAAAAGAGAGTGAGACCTTCTTGAGTTTTTACTTTAATGAACCCATACGATAGGATTTGGGTTTTGTTATCTGGATCAATAGTAACCATTACGATCAATGGAAGATCGTAAATATTAAGCCCAGATGTATCATCAACATTTACAATATCATTCCAATATGAAGATGATGATACTTTTAAATGAATAGCTGTTAATGAATAAAAATTACCATCATTATCCTTATGCAAAATATATTTAAATTCTTTAAACGTTTGTGATTTATTAATTAATGAGTCTAAATTTTCGGTTTTTTGTTCGTGAATAACATCTCTTCGAATATTGTAAAAAATATTTGAATTTATTGTGACATTTAAATTTGAACATATAATTCCTGGTGGAACCAATTAATTGTTGATCGCGTATTTTTATAATTGTAGTGGAATCCATTAAGTTCCTATGAGCTAAATGACAATCCACATCTAATGGACGTGAATGTTTTAATTTTGATTCAATTTTATCAAAAGAACATAATATTATCGATTATTATCTTCATGAAAACCAATTTTGAATCACAACAAATTGAACCGGATCTTCTTCCATGGAAAGTACAACAGAAAACATAATTTCTATTTTTATTATGCGTTTGAGATGCAGAATAAGGAATGCCAATGTTTCTTGTAATTTATGTGATAAATTGTGTAATAGTTAAATACTGTTTGTATGGAAAAAATGTCATCTTGATCTGTGAGCATTCTTCAATAATTCGTTCCATTACCTTCTTTAAAAATAACCGTCAATTTTCTGAAAATATTTCTCCACTTTTTGAGAGGACAATCATGGCGAAAACGATTACCCAAATTTTTTTCGGAAGCAAAACTTTTTCTGTTATTTACATTTTTATCCAAAAGTGACAGCTATTTCACAACATAAAAATATCGGAGTGCCCTAATATCAAATGAGCTTGGTTGGTACATCCCAAATCCAACCTTTTGATATTATCAATAATTATCGGGTAATTAAGATGATTGCAAATGGGGGATTTGGCTCTGTTTTTTTCGTTCGAGAAAATGGATCAAATCAACCATTTGCAATGAAAATCGAAAAAACTAACAGACGAACATCACAATTTGACATCGAATATTCGGTTCTTAGACAAATTCAAGGTAGTCTTTATTTTCCCAAGCTATATTCACACGGATCTTTTCATCAAAATAATTATATTGTGATGGAATTACTTGGACCATCACTTTCCAGACTCATGTCATCATTACCCAACAATAGATATTCCATTTCCACCACCTTAAGGCTTGGAATGGAAATGGTATGTATGCTTCGTGAATTCCATTCTCGTGGTTTTGTCCACCGTGACATTAAACCATCAAATTTCCTTGTTCGATACAAAAACCCCACGCCACTTTGTCTTATAGATTTTGGTCTTGCCAAAAGATTTATCAATCCCTCCACTGGCAAACCGCATCAACAAAACACAGTTTCCTGTTTTATTGGCACTGCTAAATACTCTTCTCTGAACGCGCACAAAAAGGTTGATCTTGGACCACGTGATGATATGATATCATGGTTTCACACAATGATTGAAATGCTTAACGGGGAACTTCCATGGAACAATGCGCATGACAAAGAAGGTATAATGAAGATGAAAGAAGCAATATCTCCCGCGGAACTCACGAAAAACGCACCAAAAGAATTTGAGAACATTATTTTGTCACTTTTGCAGCTTAATTATGAAGATTTACCTGATTACGACATGATTCTGCTAGAATTAAGCCAAGCATTAAGGGACATTGGGAAAGAATCTTCAGATCCTTATGATTGGGAGAAATTAAGTGAAATTGAAATTAATTCGATCTTCCAATATCCATGTTCAAGAAGACCAAGTGATGTTTATGACTATAGTAATACACAGATAAGAACTCCGAAATACTTTGTGAAAGAGGAAAATAAGGAAACGTTTTTGTTGGCAAATGAAGATGATGACAGCTTTTTCGGCAATGATCCGAAATGTTGTTTTGATTGTTGTAATATTGATTAAATGTTATTATGTGTGTTTAAACACTTTAACTTGAATTATAGTGATGGGTAACCGTCGGTATCGGTACCCTATCGGCATTGTCACTTTTGGTACTTGTAAGGAACCTTTGGAAGACTTTTCTCTTATAGAATAGGATAAAAATATATTATTTTATTTCACATACTTTTCGTATTTTTTGTTTGATAGAACTATTTTCTGCAATATCAATTTTTTTGAAAGATATTTTTATTTGATCGAAAAAAAAATTCTGAGATGGTTCTCAGAAATTGGTAACGATGGCAATTTTATAAAACTTTTTGAATGAATGTAAACCATGTAAATTATTTTGCGCTATTTTTGATGGATATGGCCAATCCACATTTGGAAATTCCTGATTGCTTGGAGTCGCCGGCTAGCCGATGCCCATTTGGGAAACTATCTAATAACAACCCAGTGCGAACCGAATGTTTTTTAAAAAAAATTTTCGATTTATTCATCACTAAAAAGGAATCTGTTTTCATTGAAATAAGATGACAGAAATAATTTCATTGAAACAAAACGGTTTTAAAAATTTTTAAATTCAAATATCTTATTAATTATCATCAAACCAATTCCTTTTTAAATTATGATCTAAATTTTAGTTTTACGTGTTTTTCAGATCCTTCAATTCCAGAAGACGTTTAATCACTTGACTTTTTGTTAATTTTGGCAATCAAGAAATGGCTAATTAATATTTTTATGATTTGTTTTCAAATATAAAGGTTTTAGAAGATTATCTAAAATATCACAAGACAGATTTTTTATTTAGGCTTGATATCTCTAAAAACAAAAAACATTGAGGTATTTCAAAAATGGTCTTATGAATTCCTCTAATTTTCATATATATTATTCTCCATCCTATGCTGGTAATTTTGGTATTAGTAGCATTTCCTGACATTAATTTCGCATATTTCCATTTGTTTTTTTTTGTTTTATTTTTTTATTATGATTATCAATCTTTGATAGGAGGAATGTTCAAATGACATATGTATTGAGTTGGCCATGGAGGACATCCTTCAATTGTTGTTCCTTTATATACTTATAACGTGTTAAATTTATCATAACTATATGAAAACAATGTTATGGCATAAATTGCTGGAACATTTGAAAAAACATTTAATCCAAATGATGGCACCTTCTCTCCATAGTAATATATGCGTTCAAGAGTTTTACAATGATCATGCATAATCTCCAAATGTATAACTGAAGAAAGAACTATAATTTGTATTAATGAAATACAATATTGAAATGCAATTGCTGAAACAGAAGATGGAATTACAATATTTGTTAACTTTCTTTTGTTACAGACTAATCAAACAAGCATAGTCAAATTTAACGGTTTTGGTCAAGGCTCCTTTTTTCGATGCCACGTCCAGTTCTCCATCAAGATCACCTCAAAATTGAGGATGATGTTACAATTACAATTAAATCAGGTATTGTAACAGTTACAGGACCACGCGGAACCCTTACTCGCGATCTTTCTCATCTTAAACTCGACATTGAATATAATGCTGAAGAAAAAACTGTTTTAGCTCGTTGCTGGTTCGGAAATCGTAAGCTTGTTGCTCGCATTGGTACACTCTTCGGCCATATCAAAAATATGGTTACAGGTGTAACAAAAGGCTATCGCTACAAGATGAGGTTTGTCACAGCTCACTTCCCAATCAAACACTCTATTAGTGACAATAAAGATTCTTTCAGCTTTACTCACTTCATGGGTCAACGTGAAAAGAAATCAGTCACTGCTCCAGAAGGTGTTAAGATCATGGACAGCCCTAACCAAAAGGAAGAAATCTGGATTGAAGGCAATGATATTGATAAGGTATCATTAGTTTGCGCTCAAATCCATCAACACACACATATCCACAACAAAGATCTTCGTAAGTTCCTCGATGGTATCTACATTTCCGAAAAAACACATATCGTTGAGTAAAGGAACAGATCTTCCTTAAAAATTGAGCAAGTTTTAGGTTAACATTCCTCATAAAATACTTGTGTTTTGATATATTTCAAAGTTCCTTTAATTATATTATGAAACGTTTACATTTCTGAAAGTATTTGAAATGTATAATTAATTTTTAATATCTTACAACCACTAAATCATCCTTAGAACAAGTTCAAAAAAGTATTAACCAATGGAGTAGAAGCTTATTTTTGCTCCACCCACACTTTAAGGCATTGCATTTTTATATCTTCACTTCTTAATAAATTATTTCAATTAGTTTATGTGAAATTTATTTAGACTAAAAATTCATTTCCTGTAACAGATTCAAATACAAAAGAAAATTATAAAAAAAAAATTGATTTTATAAAATAGAAGTTATTTATTTACACTGTTTAGTTTAAAAGCTTTAATTGCGTTCACCACGGATTCTTTGGGCAAGTTGCACATCACGTTCCATAATTGTAACACGGTTTGCATGAATTGCACAAAGGTTAGTATCTTCAAAAAGACCAACAAGATAAGCTTCAGAAGCTTCTTGAAGAGCTGCAATAGCTGATGATTGGAAACGAAGATCACCACGGAATCCAGATGCGATTTCACGAACAAGACGTTGGAATGGAAGCTTACGGATTAAAAGATCTGTGCTCTTTTGATATTTACGGATTTCACGAAGAGCAACTGTACCTGGTCTGAAACGATGTTGCTTCTTAGCACCTTGTGAATCAACAACTGGTGTTGACTTACGAGCTGCCTTAGCACCGAGTGACTTACGTGGAGTCTTACCACCAGTAGATTTACGAGCTGTTTGTTTTGTACGAGCCATTTTTTTTATGATTTCAAAACAGTTTTCATTTAGGCGGTATAACTTTTGAAATAATTTTTTGTCATTTTAGTACTTATTAAAATTAAATTAAAAATTGTTTTGATTCATATTTTAAAAAGCTGGTATAAAATGACATTTCTTATATCTTGAAAAGAGCGGGGCTTTGCAACAACCTAAACTTTGAAATATTTCTTTATTACAAAAAATATCTCAAGATTGCCATAGTTTTTTTTTTTTTTTTTTTTAAAAAAAAGACAGATCAAAGATTATCTAATAAAATATTGCATAATTAATATGAAATTTAAAAAAAATTATTATTTTTTTTATTCTAAAACTTACTTATCAGCTTATAATCCTTTTTTATAATAAAAATAACGGAAATAATAAAAATCAAATTCATTTATTAGAGGTATAAAATAATACTGACCTCCTGCCTAAAAGACATTCAGATTTTTTGTGTTAAAAGTGTACAATTTTTAGTTACCAGTAAAAAAACATGAAATAAGCTGGTGGTTAAACACATTATTCTACTATAACTACAGCTGTCCTTACAAAACTTTGTCGTGGTCGGACAAGGACTTAAAAGCATTGAGCCCATAAGAAAAGTGACATTTCTAGTGCACCCCAAAATATGTAACTAAATAGTAAATCACTTCAGATCATTAAGTTATCGCACATAATAATAACTGTCACTAAATATTAAATCACTTCAAATCATTAAGTTATCGCACATAATAATAACTGTCACTAAATAGTAAATCACTTCAAATCATTAAGTTATCGCACATAATAATAACTGTCACTAAATATTAAATCACTTCAAATCATTAAGTTATCGCACATAATAATAACTGTCACTAAATAGTAAATCACTTCAAATCATTAAGTTATCGCACATAATAATAACTGTCACTAAATATTAAATCACTTCAAATCATTAAGTTATCGCACATAATAATAACTGTCACTAAATAGTAAATCACTTCAAATCATTAAGTTATCGCACATAATAATAACTGTCACTAAATATTAAATCACTTCAAATCATTAAGTTATCGCACATAATAATAACTGTCACTAAATATTAAATCACTTCAAATCATTAAGTTATCGCACATAATAATAACTGTCACTAAATAGTAAATCACTTCAAATCATTAAGTTATCGCACATAATAATAACTGTCACTAAATATTAAATCACTTCAAATCATTAAGTTATCGCACATAATAATAACTGTCACTAAATAGTAAATCACTTCAAATCATTAAGTTATCGCACATAATAATAACTGTCACTAAATATTAAATCACTTCAAATCATTAAGTTATCGCACATAATAATAACTGTCACTAAATATTAAATCACTTCAAATCATTAAGTTATCGCACATAATAATAACTGTCACTAAATAGTAAATCACTTCAAATCATTAAGTTATCGCACATAATAATAACTGTCACTAAATATTAAATCACTTCAAATCATTAAGTTATCACACATAATAATAACTGTCACTAAATAGTAAATCACTTCAAATCATTAAGTTATCGCACATAATAATAACTGTCACTAAATATTAAATCACTTCAAATCATTAAGTTATCACACATAATAATAACTGTCACTAAATAGTAAATCACTTCAAATCATTAAGTTATCGCACATAATAATAACTGTCACTAAATATTAAATCACTTCAAATCATTAAGTTATCACACATAATAATAACTGTCACTAAATAGTAAATCACTTCAAATCATTAAGTTATCGCACATAATAATAACTGTCACTAAATATTAAATCACTTCAAATCATTAAGTTATCGCACATAATAATAACTGTCACTAAATATTAAATCACTTCAAATCATTAAGTTATCGCACATAATAATAACTGTCACTAAATATTAAATCACTTCAAATCATTAAGTTATCGCACATAATAATAACTGTCACTAAATAGTAAATCACTTCAAATCATTAAGTTATCACAACTAATAATAAATATCACTAAATACTACATCACTTCAAATCATTAAGTTATCACACATAATAATAACTGTCACTAAATAGTAAATCACTTCAAATCATTAAGTTATCGCACATAATAATAACTGTCACTAAATAGTAAATCACTTCAAATCATTAAGTTATCGCACATAATAATAACTGTCACTAAATATTAAATCACTTCAAATCATTAAGTTATCGCACATAATAATAACTGTCACTAAATATTAAATCACTTCAAATCATTAAGTTATCACACATAATAATAACTGTCACTAAATAGTAAATCACTTCAAATCATTAAGTTATCGCACATAATAATAACTGTCACTAAATATTAAATCACTTCAAATCATTAAGTTATCACACATAATAATAACTGTCACTAAATAGTAAATCACTTCAAATCATTAAGTTATCGCACATAATAATAACTGTCACTAAATATTAAATCACTTCAAATCATTAAGTTATCACACATAATAATAACTGTCACTAAATAGTAAATCACTTCAAATCATTAAGTTATCGCACATAATAATAACTGTCACTAAATATTAAATCACTTCAAATCATTAAGTTATCACACATAATAATAACTGTCACTAAATAGTAAATCACTTCAAATCATTAAGTTATCGCACATAATAATAACTGTCACTAAATATTAAATCACTTCAAATCATTAAGTTATCGCACATAATAATAACTGTCACTAAATATTAAATCACTTCAAATCATTAAGTTATCACACATAATAATAACTGTCACTAAATATTAAATCACTTCAAATCATTAAGTTATCGCACATAATAATAACTGTCACTAAATATTAAATCACTTCAAATCATTAAGTTATCACATAATAATAACTGTCACTAAATAGTAAATCACTTCAAATCATTAAGTTATCGCACATAATAATAACTGTCACTAAATATTAAATCACTTCAAATCATTAAGTTATCGCACATAATAATAACTGTCACTAAATATTAAATCACTTCAAATCATTAAGTTATCGCACATAATAATAACTGTCACTAAATAGTAAATCACTTCAAATCATTAAGTTATCGCACATAATAATAACTGTCACTAAATAGTAAATCACTTCAAATCATTAAGTTATCGCACATAATAATAACTGTCACTAAATAGTAAATCACTTCAAATCATTAAGTTATCGCACATAATAATAACTGTCACTAAATATTAAATCACTTCAAATCATTAAGTTATCGCACATAATAATAACTGTCACTAAATAGTAAATCACTTCAAATCATTAAGTTATCACACATAATAATAACTGTCACTAAATAGTAAATCACTTCAAATCATTAAGTTATCGCACATAATAATAACTGTCACTAAATATTAAATCACTTCAAATCATTAAGTTATCGCACATAATAATAACTGTCACTAAATAGTAAATCACTTCAAATCATTAAGTTATCACACATAATAATAACTGTACAGTTTCATATTTACTATTCATTTCTTATCGCTTCTATCAGTTTGTCGATGCTGAACATCGTCTGCGCGTCAGCGATGTTATTCTCCGCCGTGTGGTACTGCATCTGGTCCACCTTCAGCCCTTCGCACTCTTCCTCATCTCCGCTCAATATGTCGTTCTCTCCGACCGCCAGCGAACTTCTTGAGCCCTTCTTCGAGAACGCGGAGTACAGCGACTTCACTTCGTCCTGGTAATACTGCGACGCGAGCGCATCACTTTCGAAGTCTCTAAGCGAATCAATTTGCTTCCGGCCTTTGATTCGATTATCGCCTGGAGATTGGAATTCATTGGTGAACATTGGCTTCTTATCATTCTTCGAATCGTTTCTTGGCGATAGTATTGACTTATCTTGGAACATACTTTCGCTATTATTCTTATTCATTAACACGAAACGTCCGATCTTATTTTGCAATGAGCTGTCTGACATTCGAGTTCTTGATGGCGATAATACAAATGGAACAATATGTTGTTGATTAAATGTGTTTTGTGGCTTCTTTGGCATCACTGAGTTATTGTTGTTTTTGCCTTGATGAAAGAGCTGGCGTTGCTCTGAACCTATCTCTTGGAATTGTTCATAAAGTGACTTCTCGGATGAGTTCGATGACTCGAAGAACGTTAACGCGCGGTTACGTGGAGAAAACGGTCGCACATCGGACCCCCTCTTGGTGAAGTTCACTTGTGGTTGCTGCGGCGGTTTTCGTGCCGCTGGTGAATTTGGCAATTCGGCAAAGAAACTGAAGGCGCGGGTCTTCCGGTTGTTGCTCATCGGGAGTCTTATAGGACTTTCATCGTCATCAGATGTCTCTAGAGATGATATCTTAGGTTGAAAAGATCCAAATTTTCCAACAGAATCAGATGATGATGAAGATTGTAAAGAAGAAAGTTTTTGTTGGTTTGTATCATCAATTGGTGATAAAGAAGATATTTTCTCATTGTTTTCATCGTAATCTTCTTCTTCATCTTCTTGATCAGATGTCGAATTGAGTTTTGGTGGCATTTTCAAATTACCAAAATTAGGTGGCTGTGGATCACTAATTTCAAATGTGTTCGGTACTTCAACACTTTTCATATCAAATGATGATACTTTCCGTGTTGGCTGTAATATGTTACTTAAACTTAAAGATGAGACTTCATCAGGAGTTGGAGTAAATACCGGTATCGAGCTTTGCGCACTTAATGGCTTAAATCCTGGAATTGGTATTCGAGATTTTGAATCAATGTAATTAGCAGATGATTTTCGTTCAATGTTCATTTGAGAAATAGGTCTTTTCTCACTGGGTGAAAATGGCCCTTGTTGTAATGATGAAATAGGTTGAACTTCGTGTGGTGAGATTGGCTTCATTTCATTTGAAGGTTTTGGCTTATCTTCATTTGGTGTGATAGGGTGAACTTCACTTGCCAAAATTGGCTTAAGTTTGTTCGATCCAAATGAACTGGTTTCGCTTGACGAAATTGAGTTGACTTCGCTAGACGATGTTGAATTGGATTCAAGTGTAGGAATTGGCTTAAGTATGGCAGATGATATTGGTGATACTTCTCCTGAAGAAGCCGACTTTAATCCAAAATCAAACGGTACACTTTTGATTTCATTCGATGAATTGTCAATGGAAGAAGCTTTCTTGATTTCGGGTTCTTTTATCTTTTCGTCAGTTTGTTCTTTGGGTATAGCCTTTATTGGAATTTCGGTTTTTTCTACTGCAGGAGTTTGTTCTTTTGCTACAGTGTTCTTTATCGGACTTTGTTTTTCTTCTGCTGGAGGAGTTTGCTCTTTCATTTCAGTATTCTTTAATAAATTTTCGTTTTTATCTTGTGAAGGACTTTCCTTTTCTTCAGTGTTCTTCTTCGGACTTTCTTCTTTTTCTGATGGTGAAGTTGGCTCTTTTACTACGGTATTCTTTTTAGGACTTTCATTTTTTTCTGATGAATGACTATTTTTATGAGGACTACTTTTAGTAGGTGAACTTGTTGACGAAACATCTCCTAATATTGATAGCCGGGCCTTTTCTCTTGCAAACTTTATGATTTTGCCAGAAAGGTCATAGTCATCTATGTCAGTGGTGACCGTTTCTTCTGGCGGTTCTATTGATTTGTCACCGTTTATTAACTTATTGTATTTTTCGATTACATCATTTGATGTTAAAAATCTTTCCACAAATTTCCTGTCAATTTTCAAAGGGGGCCCTCTTACCGATAACTTATCGAGGAACACAGTGAACTCCTCGTTGTTTACGCCGATGAAGTCGTACTCCAATTCAGTAATTCTTCTGTTATCTAATAAAGCGTTAATTAAAAGATCGAAGAAATATTTTGTATATTTATATCCTAACATTGATAAAGAACGTAAAGATCTATTATCAGATAAAGAATTAAATAGAGAAGAAGCTTCAGCCTCTTGAATTTCACCATTATTTATCGATATATTCATCCAATTTAAATATTTAGATTTAACTATATATTTAGCAATGCTATAAACAGATTGTGCATTTAGTTTTAAGCAATTAAAAACAGATAAACGCTTTAAATTAGGGAACTTTCGAATGAATTTAGTGAATTGTTGATTAATACGATTTCCATCCCAATTTAAGTTTATAATATTGATCGGATTTAAAATAAGCATATCTTCATAAAAGTCATCCCAAGTATATGATGCAAATGTTGAATTGTTTAAGGATAATGTGATTGGATTCTTTAATTGTTCAAATAACTTTAACATTTCGATTAAACGCGCCTCTTTCCATTTAATTTCGTTAACTATAATCTCTTGAAGATTTTCGGGTAATATAATTTTTTCATCTAAAGGTATATTTGCTTGATTATTGGATAAATTAAGAGTCTTAAGATTTGGGAAATGATTTATGTTACAAAAGACGACTGAAATATCAATGGTATAACCCGATATTGTTAATGATTCGAGTTCTTTCGAGATGGGATAAAACGCATCAAATTTTATGTCGCGTGAATTCACTAGTGAAAATGACTTTATCGGCTTCGATGGATTCAACTGAGAAATAAATTCATTAAATTGAGTGCCATGGAATGTGTTTGTAAATGAGACTGAATTAAAGGAATTGATACTGATGATTGTGGATAAAAATCGGATTAAAAGTGGATTTAATGGAACATCAATACATGAGAAATTTTGTATCGATTTGGAGATAATTAAATCGGATGGTACTTGCCCAATGTTAATCTTGGAAGAAAAGATGATTGTGTTGATCGTTTTCGTGAATTTTAAAAATGTGATGATTATACTTAACAAACTGTCGGAAATAGAAATGTCGATTTTTAACGCAGTGATTTGCTTGAACCCATAAATACAATCAAAAAAGGTTTCGAGATCATTTGCGACTTCTTCAAAAAACGAAAGTGCTAACGTTCGCTCTTCGGATTGGAAAAAATGTTTGTAACGCTTCATGGATTCGTTTGTAACATATTTTACTTTGCTAGTAATGATATTGCAAAAGCGATAGAATGGATTAAACGGAATATTGTTATCAAAATCTAAATCATTTTGAAAACTGAAAATTGGTAATTCTTGTTCTTTTAGAAATGAAAACAAATGGGTTTTAACTATACGACCAATTTTGTTATATTCTTTATGGAATATTTCGAATTTTTCTTCTGTAAATCTGAAAATTATTGATTTATGTGATGAAAAAGAGGTAGTTAATAAAGAAGTCCAAGCAATTTTCCTTGGAGTTCCATATTTTACCTTTTTGTTCCGTTGGAGAATAAAAATACCTGTGGTAGCCAATAAGATTTGCTTTTTATCTTTTTTGTTCTTAGTATTAATTTTATCAAACTTCAAACAAACAAGCGGCTCTTCAAGTTCTGTATCAACATATTGTTGATATATTGCAAGAATTTTTTGATCAATTAGAGAAAGCATTTTCGCTCGTTTGAGGGAGGTTTAACGGTTATATATATTCAAAATTTATGAACTCATTCAATATTAAATGCTGTGCGTTTTTCGGTTGTCTACGATACGCAAATCAGCGTTAGAAGAAAAAAAACAAAACAATAAAACAAGCCAAAAAACATCAAAAATAATGAATTATCAAAATCAAAGATTAAATTCTAAATTTATTTATTCATTCATTCTTCTTTTTTGGTATATCTTTTTTTTCATCTTCCTTTTTGTTTTTTGGTTTTATTACTAATGACAAAATGTACATTATAATGCAATTTGAAAATGTTATAATGGTTCCTAAATAACCATTTGACTTTCTGACAAAGAAAAATGCATCTGCTGTTCGATACCACCATGTTGATGTTGCATTAAACATAGACATCCATATCCAAAACCTATAAATTATTCGTATTGGCAAAGGCGAATTATTCGCAACATCGCCAAACATTTGATGGATTAACGAATCTGCTTTTTGTGATGCAACCATTTCAGGTAATAATAGGTAATAAACCGGATTAAACCCATGCCACATTGCAGATACGGCAAATACTGTAGGATTTGCTACCCAATATGGACATCCATGATCAAGTAATGGATACAATAAATATCGCTTCCAAAAGATATGAGCCGAATGATTCCAACGCTGAAGCCATGTGGCTACTGTATCACTAGCAAGAACATCAAAAACGGTAAGATTGGAAATATCATCGATTTCACAAAGACCTGATTCACCTGCTCCTGTTTCATATATTCCGGCTTCTACAGATTGCCAAGCAACAAAATATCGAATAGTATGGAAAAATGTGCAGAAAATAGTTAGAAGTAAACGAATTACAACTGGCGAATTAACATAAAATGGTTTGCTATAAAATGAAATTGGTGTTATTTTCATGGCAACAATCGTAAGGATGACCCATAAAGGAATGGAGTAAAAACGTTTTTTGGCATAACTATGTGAAATTGAATCATCCGATACATGAGGACGAGTTCCAGTCTCTAGAATGTATTCATGGATTTTATAGTTGAAATGTGGTCCTGAAGTAGCTCCAAATGGTGTAAAGACATACGATATCCATTCAATTAAATTCATTTTTTTGTCAAGAGCCACTCGTTCATGGAATGGCCGAAGCTTTTCTCCTTTCTTTAGCTTACGCCCATGGTAAAGATCTAATGTTGTTGACATAATTTTTTGAAACATGATTAATGTACAGCTATTTACCATCCATTTCCAACCCTTTGCTATATTAACCATACAATATATGTTAGCACCTGAACTAAAGATAAAACTATAAATTATTGTGATAATTGGATTTAATTCAAGCATGAAATATGTTGAAATTGCCATTGCAAGTGGAATTAAAAATTCAACACCGAACATTGCAATAGCCAAAGATACTCCGAAAATCGCATGGAACCACAAATTTGCATTTCTTGATAATTTTGGTAATAAATATCGTGAAATTGGATACAACAAAACATCTGCAACAACATTAATAAGCATTGATCCGAACGTTTGGACCAATGCAGCGAGAGTGCCAAAAAAAGGCCGAGATGAGCTCATGTGAACTTTTGAGAACAAAACTCCGCTCATTGATGTAAAACTCTGAAAATTGAATTCGTGTCAGATTGACATGTCAAATTGGCAAAATTGGGAAAATTCGTTTATCTTCGCACACGACAAAGCGAAAAGAGAATTAACAATACAATTTACTATGAAGTATTCGTTCTTACATTGGTCGTTTTAATATTTACTTTAACAAAGAAATAAATGGAAAAATTACGTTTGGGAAAATAAACGGTTTCGTCATAATGAAAAAAACAACTTCAGATTCAACGCAAATTTGTCTGAAAATTTGAGAATCGATGCGACCGATAGCTATGAATTATCGACGATTTGAAATGACTTTTTTTTGAAATTGGTGAACAAAATAATCATTGTAACTATCAATGCATTCATGACAATAGCATTGCTATTATTTCATCGAAAATGCAAAACAAAAGCATTTTCGTTTCATCGAATGTGTATTAAAGCGAATGCTCTTCATGTTATAAAAATTAAATTTCTTTATCTTCTGCATTACAATGCAGTTTCATGATTTCTTTTTCATTTCCCGCAGCACTTCTTTGTTCTTCTCAGACAGCGCAGCTATGTTTGTGCAGCACCACTCGTCTGGTTTATCTCTGTTTTTGGTTTCGGTCCGTAACTCCTCGAAATCGTTTGTTGAAATATTTATATTTTTATACGCGTTAGCAAAATATGATAAATCAGTGATGTCCTTTAGCTCAGGTATGAAAGGCGCTTCCGAGTTATAAATCGAATCGAAGTTTATATTCTTGAAGATTTTGGAGTCCTTTAATTCGTTAATTTCAGGCCTTGTTTCTGGGTTTAATTGTAGTAATTTGTTCACAAATTGTTTATATTCATCACTAATTTCGACATCATTTGGCCAACTAAATTCACCTTTTACAATATTAGAAAATATTTGTGATTCATTGTCTCCCATAAATGGCGGTTCCCCAATAACTAATTCATAAGCTATAACTCCTACTGACCACCAATCAGTAGCATTAGAATATTCCCCTTTCAACAAGCTTTCAGGGGCTATGTAGTACGGAGTTCCAATGATTCTCTTGTTTAGATTTTCATTATGCTGTAAATTTGTTGTGTTTTGGCTTGAAAACCTGAACAGAAACGACCGTTTAAACTCGCGTTGCTCCGCCCCAACTTTACTCAAACCGAAATCTGTCAGCTGTAAGTGACCTGTTGTAGACAAAAGTGTGTTTGCTGGTTTTAAGTCGCAATGAACTACACCTAAGGAATGCAAGTAATCAACAGCTATGATTAACTCGGCGAGATAAAATATCGCAATGTCTTCTTCTAGGTTTCCGACAGACTCTAAAAGTGAAAATAAATCTCCTCCACACGCAAAATTCATAACAAAGAAAATGGTGGAACCAGCTCGAAATGACCAATAAAGTGATACTATTGATGGATGATTTGCTCGACACATAATCTCTCGTTCAGTATCTAAAAAATTATCATCGGCATGAAATGTATCGGTTAAAATGGCTTTGAGAGCATAGATATCACCAGTTTGCTTACGAGAACATAGAAATACTGATCCAAATGCACCACGTGAAATTGGTGCAATTATCTCAAAATCGCCCAAACGAGGTGGTGGTAATGGAGGCATTAAATATCCATCAATTAGATTAGGAGAATCTTCGCAGTCAATAGATTCAACTGCTTTTTGAGAATAAACAATAACTTTTTTCATAAGATTATGGCGCCGGCGAATAAGATCAGATAAATGCGGTGAAACATTGATTTGTCCATCATTAATACTTTTTATGAATTTTTCTGATAAATATAATGATAATTTTGATGTAAAAGTGGAACCATTAATTAATTGATCAATTGATTTTTTGATTTCTGGTGGCGATGACTCCAAAATTGATTGATTCAGTTGCTGCCACTCGAGTTTCATGGAATGGCATTTAAGACAACATTTGATATGTGTTTCAAAATTTGATGAAATTATTGGACATTCACAAATTCTACAAATTGGTTTGTCAGTCTTTGTAGGAGAAACAAAAGTTAATGATATGCTTTTAGAAACATCTGATTTTTTATGTGTTCTTTTAAAATATCGTGGAGTTCTTTGAGGAGTTAAAGTTTTATTTTCAAGCTGGAACAGAATTTGCTTGCTATTTTGAGGAAAAGGATAAAGAGCATGCTTAAATTTTAAAATTAAAAATAAGAATTGTAATCTTGTTTGTGTTTCTATCTCATTTCCTGTGTTATTATTACCCCATGTAAACGAATCTACAATACCTTCAATCGTTTTTTCAAGATCATGAGGTTGTGCTTCTTCAAGAAGATTTATATAATAATTAAATTTATATTTGTTATTTAATTCTAGTGACACAGAAGAGTTAAATTCAGACAAGAGTGATAAACCCCATTCTTTTGTACTTTCAAGATATAAAGTCTTGTCTAAAACTGTATTCCCTTCATCCAACATTTGCACGTTTAATAAATCCAAGCACCTCACAACTTGGAAGAGAAAAAGCTTTTCTTTAATTTGGCTAATAACCATTTAAATATGATTAATCATTAATATTAGTGAGACTTGCATAATTTAAATACTGTTAATTAAAGATGTATAAATTAATATCAATTTGATCAATTTAAATCTGGGTCGTCAATTTATACTAGCATTTCAAAAATGTTTTCTAAATTGTTTACCTTTGTGATGATTGTTCAGTAGGTTAGCAAAGCAAATTAGCATAATAAGAATTAAAATTTTCAAAAAAAAAAACATTATGACATATGTGCATAAATAAGTAACGTGATAGACACAATTCAGATAAAATAAAAAATTTATTGATGAATAGTGTTGTCTTCATGCTAGATGTGTTCCATTTTTGGATGGCCCAATTCATTGAATTAATACGATGAAAAAGCAAAGAAAAAAGCCGCCGTTACAACTTCAGGCATTTTTTCAAACCCCAAAAAGGAAATATGGGTATAAAAGCACTCCTCCCATTTCTCGAAAAAGTAACACATTCTGTTCACATGTCTCAATTTTCTGGAATGACTCTAGCTGTTGATGGTTTCACATGGATGTATAAAGCCGCTTATTCATGTTCAGAAGAGTTATACCATAATCCTGCAACTCCAAAAATATTGAATTTCTGTGTTAAGAGGATAAAATCACTTCAAGCTCTTGGTATCAAACTTTTTTTTGTATTTGATGGCAGACCTCTTCCCGCGAAGTACGAAACCAATGAAGGTAGAAGACAAATCAAGGAAAATGCCTCGAATCATATTCAACAAGCTCTCAAATCACGCTCACCAGGTGATATTACCAACTATTATAATCAGGCAATTTCAATCAAATTCGAAACTGTTCAAACAGTACTTAATTATCTTCGATCACAGCAAATTCCATTCGTTGTTGCACCTTATGAAGCTGATGCGCAACTTACATTTTTAGTTAACAATGGAATTGCCCAAGGCGTCTTAACAGAAGACTCTGATATGATTGCGCATTTTTCGCCCATTACATTGCTTAAACTTAATGATCAAATGTATGCAGATTGTATTCGTATTGACGAAGTTCTTCAAGAACTCCAAATGTCACGCGATGAGTTCCTTACGTTTTGCATTCTTTGCGGATGTGATTATACACCGCATATTAGAATGGTCGGACCAAAGACAGCATATGAACTTGTCAAACAATATCAAACGATTGGACAAATTTTAAGAGTATTACGTAGTTCCCCACGCTATGGGGTCCCAAGTGAATATGAAAAATACTTTAGAAGAGCATTTATAACATTCAAGCATCAAATGGTGTATAACATGTTCACTAAAACATTGACACCACTTGAGCCAATTAATGAATTCCCCGAATACATTGGGCCGATGATACCTAATGACGTGCTGCAAAAGCATGTGATGGGGCTTATTGACCCAAATCATGAAGGAATTAACGAAAATCAACAAGGAACAATTATAGGGCAAACGATGTTACAAGAAAGTGGAAATGGGGTTTATTTAAGCCCAAGATTAACATAAGTGACACATTGTTAAAAGTCTATATTAAATAATTATTTAATAATTTTTTTCTTATATGAACAGAACCTAAAATATTCATAAATAAACCAATGATGCCTAATGACAACAAAAATACTCTTTTGCGAATTTGCAACAACAGAAGAATTTGGATTGAAAGCTTTACAAATCTTGATTTTCTAAACGTTCGCTTCCAATTGGTCGTACATAATTCATCATGGAAAAAGAAGACGCAAAAAAAGAAGCAAAGCCAACAACTGAAGAGGACGACAAAAAGACTTTCATTCTTTATCACCCTCATGAACTTTGGTTAAAAGGAAAGAACCGAAATCATTTCTTAAATATAATGAAAGATAACATCGCAAAACAACTCAAAGCTGGCGGTGTTAAATCCGCAAAAGTCAATGGTGCATATTTGGAAATATATGTTAGTTGTGATCCTGAAGAAGAAGAAAAGGTTATTGAAATTTCCAAAAAAGTTTTTGGTGTTGCTAACTTTAGCCGTTATTACAAGTGCGCACTTGATATTGATGTGTTAAAGTCCACTATTTTAGAAAAATTCAAATTGTATCACCAACAGCATAATGTCAAAAGCTTTAAGGTTGAAACCAAGCGACAGTACAAGAAATTCCCATTGAATTCTATGCAAATTTCAAGTCAGGTTGGTGGTGCTGTTTTTGAAAGTCTCAAAATTCCTGTTGATGTTAAAAATCCCGAAACGACCATATATATTGAAGTCAAAACAAATTGCATCCATTTCTTTTACGAAAAGATACCTGGTGCAAAAGGTCTTCCTGTTAAATCGTCAGGTGGTACAGTTATGCTTCTTAGTGGAGGCTTTGATTCCCCTGTTGCTTCATGGATGGCTCTTAGTCGAGGGTGCTCTCTTACTTATGTTCACTTCCATTCAGCTCCATTCGGAGAGTGGAAATCATCAATATCGAAAATTCGTCAAATCGTTCAAACTCTATCGGCTTGGGGTGGCCCAACGAAATTTTATGCGGTTCCAATTGGAGAACTCCAGCGCCAAATCGCTACTGATGCACCAGAAAGGTTTAGAGTAACTTTATATCGCCGCTTAATGTTTCGTGTTGCGAAAAAGATTGGAGAAAAACATAAATGTTTATCTTTAACTACAGGTGATAACCTTGGACAGGTTGCATCTCAAACTATGGAGAGCATGACTGCGATCCAAGCTGCTATTTCACCTTTTTTGGTAATGCGTCCTCTTATTGGATTTTCAAAAGAACAGATTTTAAAGAAAGCAAGAAAAATTGGAACACATGACATTTCAGTGCTTCCTGGAGGTGATTGTTGTTCACACATGCTTCCAAAACGAGTTGTTACCCAACCAACAATTGAAGATACAGATTTAGCAGAATCAAAATTAGATATAGATAAAATGGTTGAAACAGCAATTGCAAACGCTAAGTTAATGGATATTAACGAGCCATGGAATGTAGATGAAACAGAAGAAGTTGCAGCATGTCCATTCACATATCAAGAATAAAGGTTTTAACAAATCGCCACTTTTCTATCGTCTTGATATGACCAATTATCCTCTGTATTTCCACTTTTTGAATATTTTGCATGCCATTGAAAAAAAACGGCACTTTTGGAGAAATCAATCAATTCTTACTTCCATTTGTGCTTTTCTGAATAAAAGTGCAAATTTTTTGAACGTTTATAATATTTATGTTGGAGAGAAATAAGAATCAACGAAAATTAAATTGTTTTAAACATAAATAATAACACATCATCAGATATGGGAGGAAATCACGAAGATGTGAACAATGAATTTAACAATTTGATGACTGAAAATGATAACCGATGGATTTGATATTTCAAAATAATATTTGGAAATTCTTCAAATTATTTCAAACAGCACTTATGATCGCATCTTATTATGGTAAGACCGAAATAGTTAAACTATTTCTTAAACAAAAAGAAATTGATATAAATACTAAAAATATTTCTTTATTTAGTTTAATGTTTGATTTAATATAAATAAATAAACGGTTTTACCGATACCCTTTTTTGCTTTTGGCACATGCGTTTAGCAATTTCATTGAATGTTAACCTCCGTTGTAATGCATAGAAATTTTTTTGTTCTCATAAACTTCAGTTATAAACAAATGGAACCACTAACAGAGCTAAATCAAATAATATTTAATTTAACTGAAGAAAATATTGAGGAATCAGCTCAACAAACAGTAAAATTATTTGATTCGAATTTACCATATTCATTTAATTTTGTAATAAGTAATTTTGTTTATTCCGCATTTTTTGCTCAAAAGAATACAAGCGATATGTATTTAAGCTATTTAGAATTAATTCGAATTAAGGAAGAAGAAATAAACAAAAATATGGCCAATATCATTAAAATTTTTACCAAATACATAACACAAATCACAAGTAATGAAACAAATTATCTAATTGAGAAAATGAATGAAAGATCTCTAATCGATGAAGATGTTATCAATCATATTTCAACTCATTACTTCGATCATAGAAAATCTAAAAAGTCTAAAGAATCATATCATACTAATTCTTTATCAGAATATTATTTTAATGAAAATTATGATGAACTTTCAAAAAATGATTGGGAACTTCATAAGCATTATATTAAAGAAGGACATAATCCAAATGAAATTGCGAAAACAATTCGAAATGATGAAATCGAAAAACTCCAAGAAATATCATCACAAAATAATTTTAATTTTAATCAATTTATTGAATCATCACTTTATGAAAGATGTTCATTTATTAATACAGAAAATGTTATATTAATTGATTATGCAGCATTCTTTTCTTCTGTTAAATGTTTCAAATTTTTATTAATGAATAACGCAATTGTAAAGAATACAGGAAAATATGCAGTTGCAGGTGGAAATGAAGAAATCATTCATTTATGTGAACAAAATCATTCATCATTTTTCGGTTCATGTGAAGCAGCAATTAAATTTCATCGAAATGATATTTTTAAATATATTTATGAAAATAAATTAGAATCAGATTTAAATGAAAGAAAGATTGAGGAATTTATGTGTTTATGTGTTGAATATGGGAATTATAAAATTCTTTCTTTTTTAGAAGAGAAAGGATATGAAATTAAAGATTCCATTATTAATGAATCAGCAAAAAATGGAAATATATATCTTGTTAAAAAGTTTCTCCAAAGTAATAAGCCCCCAAATGATATTTTGATGAGTTCTTCTGAATCAGGAAATTATGAACTATTGAAATATATTCTTGAGATTAAAGGAATTGATATTAATGCTAAAGATATTTATTTGTTGAATCTAAAATTTATTTTAATAATTTTATATTTCAAAATAATATTTGGAAATTATTTAAATTATTTAAAACAGCACTTATATTAGCATCTTATTATGGTCATACAGAAATAGTTCAATTACTTCTTGAACAAGAAGGAATTGATATTAATGCTAAAAATATTTATTTGTTTTATTTAATATTTATTTTAATAATTTTATATTTCAAAATAATATTTGGAAATTATTTAAATTATTTAATACAGCACTTATAATAGCATCTTCAAATGGTCATACAGAAATCGTTAAATTACTTCTTGAACAAGTAGGAATTGACATCAATGCTAAAACTATTTATTTGTTTTATTTAACATTTGTTATAATAATTTCTTATTTCAAAGTAATATTTGGAAATCATTTAAATTATTTCAAACAGCACTTATGAATGCATCTTATGAAGGTCATACAGAAATAGTTAAATTACTTCTTGAACAAGAAGGAATTGATATTAATGCTAAAAATATTTATTTGTTTTATTTGAAATTTATTTTTATAATTTAATATTTCAAAATAATATTTGGAAATTATTTAAATTATTTAAAACAGCACTTATATTAGCATCTTATTATGGTCATACAGAAATAGTTAAATTACTTCTTGAACAAGAAAAAATTGATATCAATGCTAAAGATATTTATTTGTTTTATTTAATATTTATTTTAATAATTTTATATTTCAAAATAATATTTGGAAATTATTTAAATTATTTAAAACAGCACTTATATTAGCATCTTATAAAGGTTATACAGAAATAGTTAAATTACTTCTTGAACAAAAAGGAATTGATATTAATGATAAAGATAAAATTTATTTTAATAATTTTATATTTCAAAATAATATTTGGAAATTATTTAAATTATTTAAAACAGCACTTATATTAGCATCTTATTATGGTCATACAGAAATAGTTAAATTACTTCTTGAACAAGAAGGAATTGATATTAATGATAAAAATATTTATTTGTTTTATTTAATATTTATTTTAATAATTTTATATTTCAAAATAATATTTGGAAATTATTCAAATTATTTAATACAGCACTTATTATAGCATCTAATAAAGGTTGTATAGAAATAGTTAAATTACTTCTTGAACAAAAAGGAATTGATATTAATGATAAAGATAAAATTTATTTTAATAATTTTATATTTCAAAATAATATTTGGAAATTATTTAAATTATTTAAAACAGCACTTATATTAGCATCTTATTATGGTCATACAGAAATAGTTAAATTACTTCTTGAACAAGAAGGAATTGATATTAATGATAAAAATATTTATTTGTTTTATTTAATATTTATTTTAATAATTTTATATTTCAAAATAATATTTGGAAATTATTTAAATTATTTAAAACAGCACTTATATTAGCATCTTATAAAGGTTATACAGAAATAGTTAAATTACTTCTTGAACAAAAAGGAATTGATATTAATGATAAAGATAAAATTTATTTTAATAATTTGATACTTCAAAATAATATTTGGAAATTATTTAAATTATTTAAAACAGCACTTATATTAGCATCTTATTATGGTCATACAGAAATAGTTAAATTACTTCTTGAACAAGAAGGAATTGATATTAATGATAAAAATATTTATTTGTTTTATTTAATATTTATTTTAATAATTTTATATTTCAAAATAATATTTGGAAATTATTTAAAATATTTCAAACAGCACTTATATTAGCATCTTATTATGGTCATACAGAAATAGTTAAAATACTTCTTGAACAAAAAGGAATTGATATTAATGATAAAGATAAAATTTATTTTAATAATTTTATATTTCAAAATAATATTTGGAAATTATTTAAATTATTTAAAACAGCACTTATATTAGCATCTTATAAAGGTTATACAGAAATAGTTAAAATGATTGAACAGAAAGAGACATAGATATTACAAATATTTTTTCATTAAAAATTTAATATTCCAAAGATGTGTATTAATTTCATTTAAAAGAAAAATATTTTTTTATATGTTTTAATAATAAAGTGTTTTAAAATTAACTTTCATAAATGTTAATGATTTCCAAGCTAAGTATCTTTTATCATTAATAACGAAATTCATAATATAGTAAAAGTTTTTATCATATTTAGTTATGCTTTTGCATTTTCTTCTCGGATTTCTAGATATCCTATTTAATTGAGGATGATTTGAATTCCTTCAAAGAGTTGTGAATATTTCAAAAATATTATCGAAAAGTTTTGTTATCAACAAAAAACATTATTTACAGTAAACTCATTGGGAAAGTTTTAGGGAGAAATACATCAAAATTTATATGAAAATATTTGAGTTTTTAAGCACAAAGAAATCCATTTGAATATCATATACGAACATTCATCAATTTCTTCTTGACTGAAAGCTTCAACAAAATAATTTAAAGAATTCAAAAATGAAATTAATGTAAACGAAATATCATCTAAAGAACAATTATAAAAAATATCTTTAATTGTTTGAAATATGACAATTTTCACAATCTTGAAGCTAACATAAGCGCGGTCTTAAATAATTTGACGAATCTCCAAATATTATTTTGAAATAAAAAATTCTTAAAATAAACATTAAATAAAGTAAGCAAATTTCTTTTACATTGATATCATTTTCGATTATTTTTGTGATTTCACTTTGATTATGTCCATCTTTAATATATTTCTTATGAAGCTCCTAATTATTCTTTGCTAATTTTTCAAAAATTTTTCGAAAAAAATTCAATGTATTCTTTATTCTGTAATGTATGTGTTAAATTATGAAATTCTTTCAGTTTAAGTTTTGTAGTTTCTTCAATTGGTAAAAAATGTGCAAAATAAGGATTTTTTCGGTTTTCACATATTTTTTTTTTATATGTAAGAAGTTCTATAAAACATTCAATAAGTTTATTATAAGAATTATTATATGTTTCTTTTTCTTTAGTTTCAAGATATTTTAAAAAATTAAAGCATACCTTATAAATATTCTTTGAAACAAAATATGAATATAAAATTGAACAAATGATTAAATTATATGAAAATAGAAATTCTTTAAAATAATAAGTTAATGAAGTTTCAATTGTTTCATCAATATTTTCTTCATTTAAATTAAAAATTACTTGCACAATATAATTTAATTTTTTAATGTTATCAATGTATTTCATTATAACAGTCGAACTTTGTTTTGCTTCCATTTATTTATAACTCAGAGAAATGTTGATAAAAACGATCGTTTGATTCACGAAAAGTTGACATTTATTCGAATGTCTCATAGAAAACATTGAATGATACAAAAGTAACTTTCATCGAGAAAAGTGACACCGCAATACAATTGACAATTTTACGTAAAATTATTTTGTCAATTTTCGATCGTTTTCCATTTAAACATTTGAATGCGATAAAAAACCGAATTTTATTGAAAACAGTTTTCTATGTAACGATACAGAAATTCAATACGGCAAAACCGTTTCTTAAGAAAATTAAAAGTTTTCGATTTAACGTTTTAATGTTCGAATGTTTCACTTCCCTTCCTTTGGTTCAAACCATTTCGCAGCAACCACCATCAGATGACTTCTTGGCTGGCGCTGCTGCTGCTGGTGGATGAAGAACAATTTTGATCGCAGACTCAAAGACTTCTTTAAGATGATATTGTTTCAACGCAGAACATTCAACATAATCATACGCTCCAATCTTGGCTTTCATTTCTTCACCGGTAGATGTAGAAATTGGTTCCATACCTTTGGATTTAAGTTCTTCTGCGTGTTCTTCAAACTCGTCTCGAAGATCACACTTCATACCAACTAAGATATATGGTGTAGTAGGACAATGTTCTTTAACTTCAGGAACCCACATGTTTTGAACATTTTTCTAATGAAGTAGGTGAAACTAAAGAAAAGCAAAGAATAAAAACATCTGTTTGTGGATATGAAAGTGGTCGAAGTTTCTTATAATCTTCTTGCCCTGCTGTATCCCATAATTGTAAATTAATGGCTTGGTCTTCAACCATAACATTTGCACTATAGTTATCAAAAACAGTAGGAATATATTCACCTGGAAATGCATTAGTAGTATACGAAATCAATAAGCATGTCTTACCAACTGCACCATCACCAACAACAACACATTTAATGTGCTTCATAACAAATTATGTCATAACCGTCGAATCCCGTCTTTCAATACTTTACGTTCAATCTTTGTCATTTTTTGACACCCACCCCTAATTCATATTCAAAATTTGCCCTTTTCATCCCTTTTCTTTGAAATATAAAAAAACCGTAAAATCTATCTTTCTTTTTTACATCTTTATTGATTAGTTTTATATGTACATAATATTTTAATTAATATTCTTTTTAGTTTTCTTTATTTCATTGGTTTTTTTTAAAAAAAACATGATGAATGTATGTTTTAGCTGTTTGATTTTGTCGTATTGTTAATTCAAAAATTGAATTAAATTTGTGTATGAAGAAATGGCAAATTTCAAATTCGGTAATGGAAAATCATTTCTATCAAGATATAGGAATTTCCAGTTTCTTGTTTGTGAAATTATCCCAACGTTCCATTTTAATTTTCGAGATATTATATGTATAATATAAAATATTTTAAAATTTTATCTTTCAAGTTAGTCAAAACATTCTTTGTTTATTACACATTAAAATGAGTTTTGGTGAAATAAATTTTTTGATTTCATGAATCAGAATACATGCATAATGTATAAGATTGATAAAAATAACCAGATTATACCGATGATCGATTGTAGTTGTCACAACTTTATTCATCATCGATGATATGTAAAGTTCATAATTTGGATTCAAAATAAGAAATTAGAATACGTTCAACATAAGCATAACAATGATTTTTTTTTCTCTTATATTTGTATGTTACATAAAAATAGAGTTTTTATATCTGTTTTTCATCAATAAGTATATAAATTTAATCCTTTGTTGTCTCTAATTTTATTTTGGTGTAAATCGATGTCTACTAAAATTTTCCTGACTTTGACTTAAAATCATGCAAAGAAAACATTCTTATTCTTTTTTATTTCTAAAAATCGTAAACATATAAAACCAAGAATGAAGAATTGCTAATCGACCGATAAATTTGATATTCACTTTTTGAATGATATCGTTAAGGTGCCACAATTCTAAATGCCTAAAACCGTAACAAGCAAGACTTTTCAAGATATTTCTCAGGAAAATAATAGTATAAATTTATTACTCAAACTTGAAGATATTATTTTTTCTATTTCATCTGATTCATGTGAAGCATCTGTTAATTCTGTTCTTCAAATTTACGACCAAAAAAATAGTCATATTTTCAATGTATTATTATGTAGACTTTTATTTCAATCGTATCTTTCTAAGCGTAATTCTGCAAACGAATGTATTGAGTTTATTAAAATGATTTCTGAACACATTGAAGAAATAAGAAATTTATTTACTCAATTTATGAATAAGTCATCATATGAACATGAAGCAAATCATATGTTATCTCTAATGCTTGATTATGGATTGATAACGCCTGATCAAATTCAAAAGCGAACATTTTATTTTGCGCATTTTTATAATGAAAACATTTCAAAAGAAATATTTAATCGAATGAAATTCCAATATTTTCCAAAAAATCCGGGAATGTATTCTGTTCTTAAGAAAGATGATTGGAAATTACATCTACAATATATAAAAAAAGGAATTAATCAATCACAAATTGCACAAATACTGTTGAATGATGAATGCGATGAACTTCAACAAATTGCATCTGAACCACATTTTGACCTCAATCAAAGAATTGAAGTATCTTTATATGAACAATATTCATGTGTAATATCTGTTTCTCTTATAAATTATTGTGCATTTTTCGGATCTGTAAAATGTTTCAAGTATTTAATATTAAATGGTGCAATAGTAAATGAAAAATTTCCTGTTGCAGGTGGAAATATTGAAATCATTCGAATATGTGAACAAAATGGTGTTGAATTTTCTTCAAGTGCATTTAATACTGCTATTGAATATCATCAAAATGACGTATTCTTTTATCTTTTCGAATCAAGAGATAATAATATCGATTTTATTAATCATATGATTACAAAATGTATAGAATATTATAACTTCGAGGTGTTTATGTTTTTGATCGAAAACGAAACAAAAACTGTTGATCCACTTGTTATTATTACTGCTGCTAGACAAGGAAACATTTATATTATTGATTTCATTTTGTCATTAGAACAAAATAAAGTTATTTCAAGTGTAAAAGCTGGAAATGATAAAGATGTTTTTTTATTTTGTTATTTGTTTTATTTTCATATTTAAAACAGCTTTTCATTATGCAACTCAAAAAGGGTATACTGAAATTGTAAGACTTCTTTTACGATTTAGAAATATTAATCAAAACTTATCTGATATTTAATCCTATTTTAATTGGTTTCTATAATTTTTTCCATTTTTCATGATTTTATTTAATGTTAAATCCAATTTTTTAAGCAGCCAATACATTATGCAATTGAAAAAGGTTTTAAAGAAATCGCATTTCTTCTTATTAAAAGTGAAAATTTTAATTATAGTAATACAGTTGTTTGATATGATAATTTGATGATCTTTATTTTATTTATTTTTGAATCTACTTGAGTATGCATGTGCGGATAAGGAGTTTGAAATTGCGTGTTGTCTTATTCAAAATTGTCATTTTGATCTGAACAAAAGAATTGAAAATAGAATTTCTTTACTTTTTTCGGCGTTTTTTTCTTTTATATAAGAAACTTTATGTTGATTTTATTATAATAATGTATAATTTTAAGTTATAATACTGTTCTTCATATTGCATGTAAAAATAATCAAGTAGAACTTGTAAAAGAAATTCTTAAATGGTACAAAATCAATCCAAACGAATTTTATGTTTATTTACATTATTTAAAATTTGTTTATATATTCTGATGTTTCAATTTTTCTTTTGAAACACCACTTATTGTTGCATGTAAAAAAGGCTTTGTAGAAGTAGTTAAGCTTCTTTGTCAAAATCCAAAAATTCGAGTTAATTTATGTAAAATTATTTTATATAATTTAATGTTTATTTCTTTATTTTAAGTCACCTCTTTACATTGCTTGTGAAAACAGGTTTATTGATGTTATTAGAGTTCTTCTTCAAAATATAAAAATAGATGTTAATTGTAAAGTTAATGTGAAAAGTGTTCAAATATTTTTAATGATATATATTTTTGTTATTACAAACTTATCCTCTTCATTTTGCTTGTGAAAAAGGAATTACTGAAATCGTAGAATTGCTTTTACAAAAACCAAAAATAGATGTGAATTTAACTTGTGTTTATTATATTTTTTTTCTGTTAATTTTTTTCTTTTAGAAGTTTTTTTAATTTATAGAAATTGTTATTTTATAATATTTAAAGTTTATATGATATTTTTAATGTTTGCTTTTTATAGATTTAAAGTTACTTTTGTTTATTTGGAGTTCTTTTTTATCTAATATAATTGTTTATTTATAATTTTTTTTGTTTCTTAATAATATTTGGAATTTCTTTTCTTAATTTTTCGTCTGTTATTTTGATTTGATATTCATTTTTAAGTTAGAAAACGCCATTATATATTGCATGTGAAAATGGACATTATGATGTTGTAAAATTATTATTATCACATGAAAAAATAGATGTTAATGCAGATTCTGTTTATTTAATGAATTTCATATACGTGTTTATCCATTTCATTTGAAATCTCTTTTCTTTATTTAAAGTTTATTTGTTTTTTCTATTGTTTTTTCTTAAAATTTGATATTAATTTGTATTTTTTGGTATTTATTTTATGTATTTGATATTAATGTTTTTTATTTTTATATGATATATATTTAATGTTTTTCAAGTTTTATTGAATAACTTGTGGTTTATTTATATATAATAAAACAGCATTAGTTGTTGCATGTGAAAAAGAATTTGTGGATATTGTTCAACTTCTTTTAGAAAGAGATGACATTGATATAGAATGTTCGGTTTCATCAATGATTCTTTTGTTTTTATATTAATGAAGTTTAATTATCTTTCTTCCTTCACCACTTGATGTTGCGTATGATTTAGGAAATGATGAAATTATTGATCTTCTTCTTCAAAAGAAAGATGAGATTGATTTTGCATATGATGAAGATCTTTGAAAAATGGTTTTTTGTAAAAAACATGTTTCAACATAATTTTTTCTTAGATAATTTATTTTTTATAATTCATTCATAAACATGTTATTTTAAAAAAATTATTTGATTCATCCTTCCTTATCTTATGTTACTTTTAATATTTCACATTAATTCGATAATTAATTTTATTGGAACTTTAGGAATCACTTTTAGTTCTTTATTCTATATATTTTTTATTTTGGTTAAATGACTGGTTTTACTTGATGTTCACAGAATTGATTTATATACTATCAGGAAATTCACTCCGTTTTGTGTCAAACTTAATCTTGGTTAAAAGATGCTTTTGGGAAAAAATACGATAGTAGCCGTTCAAAGAGTGAAGTCGATGGAAAGTCAGTTTTTCTGGGGATAACCCTAATGTGATGTGAATACTAAAACAAACTATAGAACAAGGGAAATCATTTACATTATTATTAACAATGTTAAATATCTACCTCATCAAATCTATTATGAATTATAGAAAATTGGTTTTTGGAAAATCTGATTCATTATTTCAATCTGAAAATCAACGAAAAAATATGAATTATCTTCATAATAATAAATTTTTATTTCTAATAAATATTGTTTTTCTTATTAATTTATTCATTAATTTATTCATCTCAAAAATAAAGTCAACAAAATTAAAAGTCAATCTTTTTATCCATTTTTAATTTATATCCTTTTTATTCGGACAAAATCAGAACAATGGTCTGTAACTACAAAAACACTTATAATAGCAAGTGGTGATATAATAGATTCGAGTTTCAAAAATAAGTATAGTACTATTGCAGAAAAAATCATTTTTTCATATGGATTAACAGAAGTACCAGACAGTGCTCTTTACAAATGGGAATCCCCTAAAGCAGTTGAAATTGGAGAATCGGTTACAAAAATTGGAAGTTCTTCATTTAGTGAGTGTTCTAATTTAGAAACAGTTGAAATATTTGGAAATATTGCGCAAATTCCAAATTTTGCATTTAGCATATGTAGCAAATTAAATTCAATTATATTTTATTACCCAAATATTATTACATCAGGAGGGAATTATACATTTCAATATTGTTCAAGTTTAGCAACATTAAATCTTGGGGAAAACGTTGAGTCAATTGGTTATTATGCATTTCGAGAATGTTCAAGTTTGGAAACATTAAATCTTGGGGAAAATATTGAGGCAATTGGGTATTCTGCATTTTATCGTTGTTCAAGTTTGCAAACAATTATTTTTGGAAATAAATTAACAACGATTGGTGTTTATGGATTTAGTCAATGTTCAAGTTTAACAACAATAGATCTTGGAGAAAGCATTGAAATAATATGTGAACATGGACTTTATTTTTGTACTAAATTAGAAACAATTATTGTCGGAAATAAATTAACGACAATTGAGTCAACTGCATTTGGCTATTGTTCAAGTTTAAAAATTTTCAGCACTCCGACTTCAGTTACATCGCTTGGTGACTATGCATTTCGAAATTGTAAAAGTTTGGAAATATTTGAACTTGGAAATATTCCACAAATTTCACAGTATACATTTTATGAATGTACAAAATTAAGTTACATTTCAATTCCAGAAACAGTTACAACTATTTGTAACAATGCATTTGAAAGTTGTACGAATTTAACATCAATTTATATTACAGGAAATGTTGAAAATATCTGCAATTCAGCATTTCTTAATTGTGTACAACTTAAATGTATATATTATTATGGAACGCGTGAACAAATTGTTGGAGTGAATGCATTCCAAAACACACAAATAGATACAGTTACTGTAATATCAACATCATATGTGAGTGAATCATTTGGAGAACTTAACATTACCAAAACGATATTTGATGAATGTATTCCAGCAACACCTTCATTCACACGCAGTAATACATATTCTACATTAGCCAAATCAAATTCATATATTGAATCGAATACGTTTTCACAAAGTAATTCATATTCACAGTCAAATACTTATTCTCAAAGTAAAACATTTACATTTTCTGATTCAAATACATATTTCACTTTATTTGTAACAAACAAAAATTTACAATTCGTTTCAACTATTTCTTGTTCATTTACATTGATATATTCATTATCCTATAGCCAAACATTAAGCGTTTTCAACTCTTTTTTAACAAATTCAATTTCTGATATAAACTCAATATTCACTTATGTTACAACAGAATTTATTTATTATAATTATACAATATTTATATATTCAAATTATTACTGTTTTTATTCTGATTTTTTTACTGTTTTTTATATAAATGAATTTAATAAAAATGAAGAAATAATAGGTATGAGACATTTCAGAACAGTATCAGTTTTCTTGATGCTTATTTGAAATTGATTGAGTGTTATATTTCTTCCATATGGAATAGGAAAGACTTCAACATATTTAGTATACATTTTAATGTTTAAAAAAGAAAACGCAACCCAAGAATCACATTCTTAATTGCAAATTGATGAATTTTTTAAATATTTTTTTAATTTAATAATTAGAATAAAAGATTTATTTATCATTTTCATATTAGTGGCATATTTTGTGTACAAAAAATTAATGATTTCTTGTTGGGGGTACTCCCCACACTAAATAGTTGTATGTTAACGGCCACCTTTATGAAAAAGTTGCAGATAATTTTTTTCCAAATAAAAACAAAATAATTACACATAATAATAATGTTTATAAACCTCTAATTTCATCGCATTATTTTTCATCATGTCTTTTAGCCGATCTTGCAGATCTATTTCTTACGATTGAAGACATATGGTTTCTAGCCAACTCCTTTTCTTTTACCAAATCTATAGGCAACGGTGGTATAATGTCATTACAAAATGCCGACAACAACGACATATTAAAATCAATTTCTGTTTTTGAAATTTCCGCGTTTTTTTTCTGAGCTTTATTTTTCGTGACACTTTTCTGCTTTTGTTTCACTTTTTGTGTTTTCCATTCAATTATCGGTATCGGATATGGAATGTTACCATCCAAAGGCAACATCAACTTACAGTTTGCGTTGATTGCATGTAAGGAGTTTCTTTTTTCTAAAATCAGTCCTTTATTCTTAACACCGAAAATTCCTACTCTCGGATTCCCATCTATATCTGCATATAACTTTGTTATACAATTAAAATTAAAACTTCGCTGAATGTTTTGCGCGTATTCAGAAAACTCAAATCCTTCAACATCAACAATTAAATCTGTATTATAAATTCTAATTGATGTCAAAGGGATACCATCATCTGAATATACTTCATCGATATGCATTATGTAACCAGGTATATCACAAATGAACTCATCCTCATCAATATTCTCAGTAACACAAACAGAATTTGTGATGTTGTTATTATAAATATGTTTTTCATTAATGTCTTCGACCTTTGGAAGCTGTAATGACAATACATATGATGTTATCGATTCGCTTATCAGCGGCTTGTCAATTTTTTGTAAACTTCCTTTTGATGTCTTTTTAACGTTCGCGTTGTATAGAAAAGTGACAGCAAATTCATCGATGAGCGATAAAATTTCGTTTTGCTCGCAATCCAATAATGAGGAAAGTGATTCCACAAACACTTTCCAAAATTCATGTGTGCGTTGAAATAAATGATATGCAAAGACATTGAAATAGCGATCAATCGTTTCATGTAATTGTAATTCACTTCGATTTAAATCAGAAATAATAAAATTCCGAAATTTCCCTTCTGGAATGGAACGAATTAATTCAAAGCGATTACATTCAACAAAAGATGTCTTGTTGGTCCCTTTAAAATTTGGTCGAATATGTGGAAATGTAAACTCATTTCCACCACATTTATGGCATAAAAATGAAATCGGTATATGCCCAAATGATAAGTTTTCACATGACTTATGGACCCAATATTTACAATATGCACATTGAACTATCGGCACATCATACTTATTATTATTTTCACAGACGCACCGTATTATTCGACGGGTACAATAAGGACAATAAAAAGGCTCATCACGATGCTCGCGCGCGACACAAACGCAAATTCCATGTAACCAGAAATTACATTTGTCACATTGAACTAAAAGTCCATCGCAATGAGCTTGCCCACACACGCACCGGACACCATATTTCCCGGATTCGTCATCGAAATAGACTGGCTCGGGTGGTTTGAATTCAAGATTTGGAACACGAGTTCGAGGTAAACCATTACTAGACTTCTTCGGCTCTGGATATTCCGGAGCTGGATCTTTTGGCTGTTGAATTATACTAAAAACTGAAACTGATCTTGGAATTGATTGAATTGATATTGCTCTTTGATTGGAGTTGAAAGGTATTGGATTGGCCGGCCTTTGCACGTGTGATTCATTGGGAACATTTGGAATGGCTGGTAAAGGAAGTTTCTCATGAAATTTGACTGATCTTTGAATTTGATTTCCCGAATGAACATTGGTTAGCATAACTTGAGAATCAGTATCAAATGTATCTGTTACTGTTTTAGAGTTAGAAATAATTTTCACAGGAATTTCATTTGATATGTTGACCTGGATTGAAGTTGGTTTAGTCTGATATTCAATGTTTGGATTCGATGGTATTATAGTTTGTATGCCAACATTTAATGAAGAGGTATTATGGATTTGTGGTTGGAATAAAGGTGGAATAATGAAGTTCTGTTGTTTTAACATTGAAGTTGTGTGAAAGCCATCACCATAATGCTGTGCTAATGTCTTATATGATTCAGGGACTTCGGGATCTTTGGGAATAGACATTAAGGTGATGTGTTGAGCTAAAATCTTCTTTTGAAAAGCTGAAAAGTGACAATTGGAACTCTTGTATTTTTGTGGGTTTCAATGATTTAAAAATGAGGTTTACACAATGGCACTTTTGTATTTACACAAAAGGAATCAGCAAAAATCGTATTCATTTTTCACTTAAGTGAAAACTTTTTTAAAATATATAGTACCTTATTAATGTACCTGAAGAAATAATTTGGTGTTTTTATCTTAATTTTTGTTAATAATATTTCAAATTGTAGTTTTCCAATTTTTTTTTTAATTTAAATATGATTGGCAACTTATGAACTCTTTTATCTAAATTTGTGCAGTGTGAATATTTGATAAAAAAAAACTATTCAGATATTATCTTCTTTATAACATATTGATAAATTTAAATCAAAAGAACACAAAAATTTAAAGTGAATTTTATTCTAAATCATTTAAAACTGTATGAAATATTTTTTATTCAAAATTTATTTTTTATGAATCTTTTGTTTTGCAAATTTTTCGAAATAAAAGCATCATCGGAGAATCAGACGTATTAAATTTTCTTCACTTATATTGTGTAAAAAATAAAATTAGGCAAAGAATTAAATTAATACAAAATAAGTCTATCAATAAAACCTAAGATTTTATAAAATCCTGAAAAAATTATCATCAAAACAAGAGAGACAAGATTTTACGGTTTTTTTATATTTCAAAGAAAAGGGATGAAAAGGGCAAATTTTGAATATGAATTAGGGGTGGGTGTCAAAAAATGACAAAGATTGAACGTAAAGTATTGAAAGACGGGATTCGACGGTTATGACATAATTTGTTATGAAGCACATTAAATGTGTTGTTGTTGGTGATGGTGCAGTTGGTAAGACATGCTTATTGATTTCGTATACTACTAATGCATTTCCAGGTGAATATATTCCTACTGTTTTTGATAACTATAGTGCAAATGTTATGGTTGAAGACCAAGCCATTAATTTACAATTATGGGATACAGCAGGGCAAGAAGATTATAAGAAACTTCGACCACTTTCATATCCACAAACAGATGTTTTTATTCTTTGCTTTTCTTTAGTTTCACCTACTTCATTAGAAAATGTTCAAAACATGTGGGTTCCTGAAGTTAAAGAACATTGTCCTACTACACCATATATCTTAGTTGGTATGAAGTGTGATCTTCGAGACGAGTTTGAAGAACACGCAGAAGAACTTAAATCCAAAGGTATGGAACCAATTTCTACATCTACCGGTGAAGAAATGAAAGCCAAGATTGGAGCGTATGATTATGTTGAATGTTCTGCTTTGAAACAATATCATCTTAAAGAAGTCTTTGAGTCTGCGATCAAAATTGTTCTTCATCCACCAGCAGCAGCAGCGCCAGCCAAGAAGTCATCAGATGGTGGTTGCTGCGAAATGGTTTGAACCAAAGGAAGGGAAGTGAAACATTCGAACATTAAAACGTTAAATCGAAAACTTTTAATTTTCTTAAGAAACGGTTTTGCCGTATTGAATTTCTGTATCGTTACATAGAAAACTGTTTTCAATAAAATTCGGTTTTTATCGCATTCAAATGTTTAAATGGAAAACGATCGAAAATTGACAAAATAATTTTACGTAAAATTGTCAATTGTATTGCGGTGTCACTTTTCTCGATGAAAGTTACTTTTGTATCATTCAATGTTTTCTATGAGACATTCGAATAAATGTCAACTTTTCGTGAATCAAACGATCGTTTTTATCAACATTTCTCTGAGTTATAAATAAATGGGAGCAAAACAAAGTTCTACTGTTATAATGAAATACATTGATAACATTAAAAAATTAAATTATATTGAGCAAGTAATTTTTGGTTTAAATGAAGAAAATATTGATGAAACAATTGAAACTTCATTAACTTATTATTTTAAAGAATTTCTATTTTCATATAATTTAATCATTTGTTCAATTTTATATTCATATTTTGTTTCAAAGAATATTTATAAGGTATGCTTTAATTTTTTAAAATATCTTGAAACTAAAGAAAAAGAAACATATAATAATTCTTATAATAAACTTATTGAATGTTTTATAGAGATTCTTACATATAAAAAAAAAAATATGTGAAAACCGAAAAAATCCTTATTTTGCACATTTTTTACCAATTGAAGAAACTACAAAACTTAAACTGAAAGAATTTCATAATTTAACACATACATTACAGAATAAAGAATACATTGAATTTTTTTCGAAAAATTTTGAAAAATTAGCAAAGAATAATTAGGAGCTTCATAAGAAATATATTAAAGATGGACATAATCAAAGTGAAATCACAAAAATAATCGAAAATGATATCAATGCAAAAGAAATTTGCTTACTTTATTTAATGTTTATTTTAAGAATTTTTTATTTCAAAATAATATTTGGAGATTCGTCAAATTATTTAAGACCGCGCTTATGTTAGCTTCAAGATTGTGAAAATTGTCATATTTCAAACAATTAAAGATATTTTTTATAATTGTTCTTTAGATGATATTTCGTTTACATTAATTTCATTTTTGAATTCTTTAAATTATTTTGTTGAAGCTTTCAGTCAAGAAGAAATTGATGAATGTTCGTATATGATATTCAAATGGATTTCTTTGTGCTTAAAAACTCAAATATTTTCATATAAATTTTGATGTATTTCTCCTAAAACTTTCCCAATGAGTTTACTGTAAATAATGTTTTTTGTTGATAACAAAACTTTTCGATAATATTTTTGAAATATTCACAACTCTTTGAAGGAATTCAAATCATCCTCAATTAAATAGGATATCTAGAAATCCGAGAAGAAAATGCAAAAGCATAACTAAATATGATAAAAACTTTTACTATATTATGAATTTCGTTATTAATGATAAAAGATACTTAGCTTGGAAATCATTAACATTTATGAAAGTTAATTTTAAAACACTTTATTATTAAAACATATAAAAAAATATTTTTCTTTTAAATGAAATTAATACACATCTTTGGAATATTAAATTTTTTAATGAAAAAAATATTTGTAATATCTATGTCTCTTTCTGTTCAATCATTTTAACTATTTCTGTATAACCTTTATAAGATGCTAATATAAGTGCTGTTTTAAATAATTTAAATAATTTCCAAATATTATTTTGAAATATAAAATTATTAAAATAAATTTTATCTTTAGCATTAATATCAATTCCTTCTTGTTCAAGAAGTAATTTAACTATTTCTGTATGACTATTTTCAGATGACCAAATAAGCGCTGTATTAAATAATAGAAATAATTTCCTAATATTATTTTGAAATATAAAATTAATAAAATAAATATTAAATAAAACAAATAAATATTTTTATCATTAATATCAATTCCTTCTTGTTCAAGAAGTAATTTAACTATTTCTGTATGACCATAATAAGATGCTAATATAAGTGCTGTTTTAAATATTTTAAATAATTTCCAAATATTATTTTGAAATATAAAATTATTAAAATAAATTTTAGATTAAACAAATAAATATCTTTAGCATTAATATCAATTCCTTCTTGTTCAAGAAGTAATTTAACTATTTCTATATGACCACATTGAGATGCAAAAATAAGTGCTGTTTTAAATAATAGAAATAATTTCCAAATATTATTTTGAAATATCAAATTAATAAAATAAATATCAAATAAAACAAATAAATATCTTTGGTATTATCATCAATTCCTTTTTGTTCAAGAAGTAATTGAACTATTTCTGTATGACCATAATAAGATGCTAATATAAGTGCTGTTTGAAATAATTTAAATAATTTCCAAATATTATTTTGAAGTATCAAATTATTAAAATAAATTTTATCTTTAGCATTAATATCAATTCCTTCTTGTTCAAGAAGTAATTTAACTATTTCTATATAATCTTTATAAGATGCAATCATAAGTGCTGTATTAAATAATTTAAATAATTTCCAAATATTATTTTGAAATATAAAATTATTAAAATAAATATTAAATAAAAATAATAAATATTTTGAGCATTAACGTCAATTCCTTTAATCTCAAGAATATATTTCAATAGCTCAAAATTTCCTGATTCAGAAGAACTCATCAAAATATCATTTGGGGGCTTATTACTTTGGAGAAACTTTTTAACAAGATATATATTTCCATTTTTTGCTGATTCATTAATAATGGAATCTTTAATTTCATATCCTTTCTCTTCTAAAAAAGAAAGAATTTTATAATTCCCATATTCAACACATAAACACATAAATTCCTCAATCTTTCTTTAATTTAAATCTGATTCTAATTTATTTTTCATAAATATATTTAAAAATATCATTTCGATGAAATTTAATTGCTGCTTCACATGAACCGAAAAATGATGAATGATTTTGTTCACATAAATGAATGATTTCTTCATTTCCACCTGCAACTGCATATTTTCCTGTATTCTTTACAATTGCGTTATTCATAAGTAAATATTTGAAACATTTAACAGAAGAAAAGAATGCTGCATAATCAATTAATGTAACATTTTCTGTATTAATAAATGAACATCTTTCATAAAGTGATGATTCAATAAATTGATTAAAATTAAAATCATATTGTGATGATATTTCTTGGAGTTTTTCGATTTCATCAGTTCGAATTGTTTTCGCAATTTCATTTGGATTATGTCCTTCTTTAATATATTGCTTATGAAGTTCCCAATCATTTTTTGAAAGTTCATCATAATTTTCATTAAAATAATATTTTGATAAAGAATTAGTATGATATGATTCTTTAGACTTTTTAGATTTTCTATGATCGAAGTAATGAGTTGAAATATGATTGATAACATCTTCATCGATTAGAGATCTTTCATTCATTTTCTCAATTAGATAATTTGTTTCATTACTTGTGTTTTGTGTTTTGTGTTATGTATTTGGTAAAAATTTTAATGATATTGGCCATATTTTTGTTTATTTCTTCTTCCTTAATTCGAATTAATTCTAAATAGCTTAAATACATATCGCTTGTATTCTTTTGAGCAAAAAATGCGGAATAAACAAAATTACTTATTACAAAATTAAATGAATATGGTAAATTCGAATCAAATAATTTTACTGTTTGTTGAGCTGATTCCTCAATATTTTCTTCAGTTAAATTAAATATTATTTGATTTAGCTCTGTTAGTGGTTTCATTTGTTTATAACTGAAGTTTATGAGAACAAAAAAATTTCTATGCATTACAACGGAGGTTAACATTCAATGAAATTGCTAAACGCATGTGCCAAAAGTATAGATGGGTATCGGTAAAACCGTTTATTTATTTATATTAAATCAAACATTGAACTAAATAAAGAAATATTTTTAGTATTTATATCAATTTCTTTTTGTTTAAGAAATAGTTTAACTATTTCGGTCTTACCATAATAAGATGCGATCATAAGTGCTGTTTGAAATAATTTGAAGAATTTCCAAATATTATTTTGAAATATCAAATCCATCGGTTATCATTTTCAGTCATCAATTTGTTAAATTCATTGTTCACATCTTGGTGATTTCCTCCCATATCTGATGATGAGTTATTATTTATGTTTAACAACGATTTAATTTTCGTTGATTCTTATTTCTCTTTAACATAAATATTAAAATTCCGATAATTTTCAAAACTATCACAATAGTACCGCATATTATATAAATCAACAATTCATTTGACAAGGCGAAAAATATATCACAGTGTAATCGTCATAAATAACATTTGATGCTACATAACTATGAGTGGATTCAAATGTGAAATATTACTATATAAATATTAAAATGCTTTGTTTTAATCATTTTCCTTTTGGACATTTTAATATTATTTTAATTTCACATAATAACATTTAATAAAACCAACAAATTTTGATCGTTCATAAGTTATATTTATTTATCATTTATTTCATTCTGTTTTTGTTTTCTTTTTTGGTTCAGGTATTCCGAATTCTGTTCTTGCTTCCATCACAATTTCCTTTCTCATATTTTCCATTTTACTCAAAGCTTCCTGCGGCACCTCAAACAGCACCAATTTGTCTGCAAGCGAAACACCGAATTTAATGATTTCGTCGCTGAAAACGATTTCTTCGTTTTTGTCGATGTTAAATTCGAGTTTCACAACAAATCTGCACTCATTCTTAAGGTCAAAACGATTTGCATCGCTTATCTCGACCAGTCTGAGGACGTTTGGACGCGTTTTTATGAATTCTTCAATCATCGGTAGAAATTCATCAAGTGATTCAGGGAGATCATAAAGACAAATAAGGTTGGTATTTATCATGTCATACCTTTTGAGCTTAAGGCACTCGGCAAATTTGGGCGATTTGGATGAAATATGAAGTAAAAGTGGAACTTTTTGATTTGGTGATATAAGAAATTCGAATGATACTGTTGAGTTCCTTTTAAGAAGCTTATCATATACAAACCCTATTGGATCACAACGTTTAGTGATATTAAATGTTATTAAACATCCAAGATGAGATGTACGACCTGTGACATAAGCATCAAATCTATGATTGCTGTAACTAACAAATCGTTGAGGAATTACAGCATAATATTCTTTGAATGAAGAAATTATGGTTTCTAATGCACGTTTTTGGATATTTTGAATTGACTTTCTGCCATATATATAAAATGATATAAAAATTAATACAATTATAATCATTATAATTTCACGTATTTTGAATATGGTTGAAATTGGTAAATAATTAAATCTTTTTATTTTCGGTGGTACCTCATTTGGATCGCCCTCTTGTGTTGTATTCTCTGGTTCTTGGTCATCAAAAGGGAGTTCAACATTCTTTTCTGATGCAAAAAGAAATGGGAGAAAAATAAGAAAGAACATCTGACTAACGATCAATTTTTACATAACATTTCTTGAAAAAAACACAACATTTAAAGGCAAAATTAGGGATAGAGATAGAGTCACTCATAATAATTTAGTTGAAGTACTTAAGCTAATTTTAAAGTTTGAACTAAATAACTTTCATACAATAACACAATTTAAATAATTTTGTATCAAATTCATACGTATGAATAATCAATTAGGAGAAAATCTTTTTAGCACCAAGATTTTAAAGAGCAAGAATATGCTTTTACTAAAAATTACTTCATTGCGTTGTTCTTATTTGCCAACATTCCCAAAAATACGTTAAGTAATTACCACAAATGGAGCAAGAAGACAATTCTCAGCTCCACGATTTTGATCCTCAACTCCACGAATTTATTGAAGCTCACTTCGAAAAGTTAAAATCAGATCTTTGTGAATTTTTGGAAAACAATCTTCAAAATTTACAAAATGAACAAAATGATTTATTTACAAATAAAATTGAGAAACTAAAAAAAGAATTAGAGGATGAAAAAAATCACTTTGATGAAATGCATTCAGGTGCAGGTGAAAAAATGCAAATTTTAGTCAGGAAACAAGCAATTTTGAATAATTTAATAGAAATGTGTTCAAAGCTTCATCAAAAACTTCGAGATGGCAATACGAGATCCCGATACTTTAATACGTGGGTACAGATGGGCACAGATAAGGAAGTATTGTATGAAGCATTCCATTCTATTTACATCGAAAGGGCAATAGAACGTCTTTTTTTTCGCCGCTGGAATCGGCTTATGCATAAAAAGCGGTTACGTCGTCTTGAGTCCCGAATTCGAAAAAGATATTCTTCCATTCTGAAAACAAAAGAAGAAGAATCACTCCAAATCATCCAAGATCTCGAAGCCGAGCTTGCTACAGCCAAATCAGAACTCCAGAAAAGCCAAGAGAATTTTAATCAGATGCAGGACAGATTGAAAAAAGCTTTTTTGAGAGGCGTTGTTAACCTTAACATCGAAGCAATGGACGCTTTTGACGGCGCACCATTTGCTAATGAAAATAGCGAAGTTGAATCGCAAAGTACGATCGAGGATGATTTTATCGATTATGATGACGATGATGATGACGACGATTTTTATGTTGAAGATGTTCCAAGTGTATCTGTTATAAAACATCAATAAATATTTATCTTCAATTTTATGAAATTTCATTTATCATATTTATAATAAGTACAAGAATTCTTGATTTAAAATGAAATTATTTCTTAACAATATGTTTAACCAATTGGTTAGTCGTATTACAGTTTATAAGCATAATCCTAATGAAGTTATTCCAGAAACAGGTAAAGTATTCTCTATTAATATTAATTCAAATGAAGCATATGATGTTGATATATTTAGTCTTTGTAAGGATCAACTAAAAGAATTCAATCCAAAATTGCAGGAAAGTTTTTTGAACTTTGTATTAAAAATGGTGGTAACTTTGTTATAGGATATGGAAAGAGCATTATATATTTCATTTGTGCACATAAAACACATTTTTTTCTTCTTTATATGAATATATATTTATATTTTTAATATCTTAGTTTAATGATTTACATTAAATCATTAATTTACTTATGACAAAAAACAAACATATCAAAAGTAAAAATGAAAAAAAAAAAATAATTTATTACAACAATATTTAATTACGAATAAAACAAATCAACAAACATTTATTTTAAGCACTTATCGGATCCATATGAACATATTCATTTTCGTTCGAATGTTTCTTCATTAGTAACACAGCACTCAAAATAGCCAACAACAAGAAAACGCAAATTATAATGTAAACAATCATTGAACGCTTCTGCTGTTCTTTTGGCGAAAGTGTTGGCGATTGTGTTGGAACAAAAGGAACAAAATAACAACTTTCGCAATCACCGAAAACATTATTTTCAAGATTTACTTCTCCATGCAAAGAATTTTCTTTTGTCGCATTAAAACAACAGTTCGAAATTTTTCGCATGTTTTGTTTCATTTCATTTGTTTCGAAATATACAAAAAATGTTTTATTATTATACATCGAAAAACAAGAGCTTTCAATTGATACGTTTTGAGTATCATCAGAGAAATATATTGAACCGCTGTTGTTAAAAAATGAACAATTATAAATGGTACAATTTCCAAATAATGAATTAATTGTCATGTCACAACCATGACTATTCTTGAAAATGCAGGTGTTAAAAGATAGTGTATCAACTATAGATAATATATCACTGGATGAAATGGCAGAATTTGATTCAAAATCTGATTCGTTGATTATTAATTTCCCGGATTTGATATTACAATATATGGAACCACCTTGTGACGCTGTGTTTGCATAAAAAGATGAGTTAGTAATTATGCAATTAGCTGATAAAGAAACAATTGAAATGGCTCCTCCATAATATTGAGCATAATTTTGTGAAAATACGCATGTATCAATGGTTATATTAGAAGCCTCTTCGATGCTTATGCTACCTCCATTGAGATTGGATTTTTTACGATTAAAAACTTCATTATGATATTCTTTATCTTCTAATACAAAAATAACTGGTTTGGTAAAAAAGGAACAAATTGTTGAATGTAAATTTAAGTTAGTTGCTCGATTGCTATAAAATAAATGTGAGAAAAAACGTGAAAATTGAGAATTGATTATTTTAAGATGTAAGTTAGACATTAGTGGTGAAAATGATTTTGAGTCGTGAAGTGTAAGTGAAGCAATGGTTATATTTATAGATGAAACAAATCCAATTATCCCAAAAAATAGGATCATTCAGCTTGCGCTCTCTGTATCGGAATATGTAAACTATATAATTGGGAAAAATGCAAAAAACAATTTCTTGAAGAACAATGTCAATCAATGTCCCTCTCTTATGGATCTGCTATTAGTTTGGAATTATATGCAATATTAAAAGCATAGTTAAATAATAGTATCAAAATAAATAATGATAAATTTATGTTAAGATATGATGATTTTTTTTGTATACATTTTGATATATAAAACAAAAAAAAGATTTCATAATCATTCATAGATGCTAAATTAATTGCTTTTTTATATAATTCAAATAATTTTTAAAAAGTATTTTAAAATCCAAATAATAAATTATTAAAATTAGTATATATATATTTAAATAGTATATTTAGCATTAATATCAATACCTTCTTGTTCAAGAAGTAGTTTAGCTGTTTCTATATAACCATGATAAGATGCAAGCATAAGTGCTGTTATAAATGGATTTAATAATTTTCAAATAATATTTTTTAATAACAAAATATTAGAAATTGCATTAATATCAATTCCTTTCTGCCTTAAGATATATTAAACGAGTTCAATATTAAATGATTCTGATGAGTAAACTAATATGTCTTCAGGATATTTTGCTATAGAATCAACCAAAAACTCGCAAAACACATTTTTTCAACTTGAAACAAATTACATTTTCCTTATCAAGATCACAAAGCAATTCTACTTTAACAGGAAAATTAATTTATATAACACTTTATTTACATCAAATATTCTCTAATTTCTCTTCTAATTTTCATCATCGGCTTAATAAGAATCAACAAATCAGTCAACAACACAGCGCCATCGCTTATGCAAAATGTGAACATCATCCTCACCGGGTCCTTTTGGTTTGTATAGTACAACAACAAAGAAGACGCCAACAACACAATCGCTCTCACTATCGAAGGAATCATTCCCAGCACTGGGAAATTGGCAGACAGCACCAAACTTGTTATTGCGTCATTCACAGCATAAACGAAGTTCGTGTAGAATGGAATCCGTAACATTTTAATTGCGTATTCATGATAACTTTGCGGCATTTCATCAGAGATCCAAATCGACACAATTTTATCTGTCTTCGCATATAATGGCGGCATGAATGCTAAAACTATTGTTAACGATACTAATATGGAACTTACAAATAACTTAAGAAGTCGTCTTAAGTTATTTGATCCATATGAATATCGACCTGTTGTAAGTAATGCTTGATTAATTCCTAATGAAAAGGAATTAACAAATGTTTGGATCTTCAAAAATAATGAAAAACCTGATGCTGCTTCAGCTGGGACACCTATAGCATTAGCAGCTTTCATTAAATAGTTCATTAGTAAAATTGGAGGAATGGTGCCCGCGAGAACGTTTAAAATAAACGGTGACGAAAGTTTGAGAGCATCAAACGTTTCCTTGGAAAAACCGTTTCTCCATGAGCGAAGTGTTGGCTTGAGACTGAATTTACCGCGATATATGAGTATAAAGAGTACAATACTGGGCACAACTTGTGAAAGTGCAAAGGGAAGACCTGAAAATGAGGAATCAACTTTGATTAAGAAAAATAATATTGGTGAAAAGAAACAACAATTAAGAATAAAGGCAAAAAGTTGCATGGCACCATTGGTAATGGATAGGCCTTCACTTTGCAGAAAACCACAGCCCATTTGATAAAAGCCTGTAAAAGGTCCACATATAATTACAGGTAAAAGATATTGAAATGATTTGTCGGCTATGGAATCTGAACAACCCATAAACTTAAGAAGTGGCTTGGAAATGAATAAAAAGAGAATTGGAATGATAATTAAAAATATTAATGTAAGACGGAAAAGATCAGTAATAACTTGTTCTGCTTCTTTATGTCTTCTGGCTCCAATAAGACTTGGGATTTTAGCAGAAGCAGCGTTAGAAAAATAAACAGAAAAACATCTGATTAAAAATCTAACAATGGATGAAAAAGTTGGAATCTGTATATAATCTTGGCCAAAAGCTTTTGTTAAAATAAGTAAATCAACAACATCATGGAGTGCATTTCCAATGTTATACATTAACGGTCCAATAGATTGGATCATTAAAGTAACAAAAGGTGTTCGCTTTTCAAACCGAGCCATTTCAACACTTTCTGACACCATTTCATATTCCTGCATATTGGTATCCATTGAAGACATTGCAAAAAAAATTTTTAAAAAAACACACGATAACAAAGCAATTCAAAAATTGAAAAATTAAAAGAACCGGCCAATTGTTCGACGAACATTTTTAACACAAAAATTTTACATTTAAATACAATTTATGTGATTGTGTTTTTCATCCACAAAAAATGCTAGAACAAAGATTGATCATATACACAACGTAAAATATATGACTATTCAAGTAAAGTCATTACATATTAACGATAAAAATTAAATCTAACAATTATAAAAAATCTGTAATTAAAAAAATGTTTCTTAATAATAAAAGTCTATAACCAAGTTTGTCTTGTTGTTTATTATTGTTTAATAAATTTCAATTGCTTTTGAATTACTTGATTAAGAAATTGTTAATGTAAAATAATACGTATTTCTTATAAACTATTATACATTGTTTCCTTTTTAAATAAACACATATTTGGTATTTCGTATTTATAGCATTTTTTTTATGAATGCCGGAAGGTTGAAGTGTTTTCTGTTTTTTACATAACATGTCATAGTCTAATTCTGTTGAATTCATGTTTAATAATTCATCATCGGGAAACGATGTCGTTTCATCAGATTCTTTTAGTGGTCCTCTTAAGCGGAAGGGGTTCTTTTTCGGAATGTATCAATCATGTTACGGTGAATTAAATAATAAAGTTTTTTTAATTAAAAAAAATCAAAAGTCACCAAAGCCAGAACTAAAAATAGAAATTAAACCAACAACAGTAATTCACGTTTATGAAAACGAAAAAATCCCTCGTTTTGTTATATCAAATGAAGGAGAAAGTGATGTTTGCCTTGCAGCAGAAACTCCTGACGAAGTTATGGCTTGGGTTGTTGCGTTACGTTCAGCTACTTTTCAAAATCATGTCAAAATAAGTATGGATTATTTCAACATAATATCAGTTATTGGTCGCGGTTTCTATGGGAAAGTTATGCTTGTTGAACTTAAATCCAATGGAGAACTCTATGCAATCAAAACGATTCATAAATCACGACTTATTTCCAGTCGCAAAGTTCATACAGTATTAAATGAACGGAACATTCTTGTCAAAGCCAACAATCCCTTTATTGTTCAACTTAAATATGCCTTTCAAACCGACACCAAATTTTATCTGGTTATGGAATATGTTCCAGGCGGTGAATTATTTCGATACATCCGCGAAAATGGAAAACTTAGTTATCACTCATCCATTTTATATGTAGCCGAAATAGCACTTGCCCTTGATTATCTCCACAGTATTGGAGTCATCTACCGTGACCTTAAAACGGAGAACATTCTCTTAGGCGCTGACGGGCACATCAAAATAACCGACTTTGGCCTCTCAAAAGATCTCAGTTATCTTGAAGTGACCTCATCTTTTTGCGGCACGACTGAATACATTGCTCCCGAGATAATAAAGCGAGAGCACTACTCGTATATGATTGATTGGTGGGCTTTAGGGATATTAACTTATGAAATACTTTTTGGGGCCACCCCGTTTTTTAACCGTAACCGCTCGCGGATGTTTCAAGCGATTACGAATAATGACCCTCAATATCCTTCTGATACAGACCCTAATGTCATTGATTTTATTAATAAATTATTGACAAAGGATCCTAAAAAGAGATATGGGTTGTCACAACTTAAAAATCATCCGTTTTGGAAGGGATTAAATTTTAATGATGTCATGGAAAAGAAAATTAAGCCACCATTCATACCGGATGTTAAAGACAAGATACCGAGTAATTTCGATTCGGAGTTTACAGAAGAGCCTGCAGCAGATTCAATTGCTTCTGCAGTGGAACAATCATCTGCAAATTTTCCCGGATTTTCTTACGCGGCAATAGAAATAGAAAATGAAAACAACGAAATAAATAGAACAGAAGAAAGTTTGGGATCGGACTTAAAGGCAACGGAAATAGATCCGAATATAACTAACATCTCAACTGAAATAGAATAAATTATTTGAATATGTTACTAAAATATTGTTTATTACGGATATTTATGTTTTTTGGTTTGAAGTCACTGTGTAAGTAAAAATTCATTTTAATGAAATAAAGTTTTTCTTCATTAAAATTTCATTGGTTTACATTTATAAACCATTGATTCGGTAAACCAGGTCCAACTTTAGAAGTAAAATGTCGAATGATTCTATAAATAATAAGGATGTTAATGGGAGTTATCATAAACCCCAATCTGTTGATATCTTATTTCTTACTAAACTTGAACAAATCATATTTGATTTAAGCGAAGAAAACCTTGAATTATCAATTGAGCAAACGATCAATTTATTTGATTTAAATCATCCATACTCATATAATTTGGTTATTAATAATTTAATTTATAATGGATTTTATTCACATAATTATTTAAGTGATTTATATTTAAATTATTTAGAAAAAATTCAAACAAAAGAAGAAGAATTTAATAATAATGTAAATATTGTTCAAATGTTTAGCGACTATATCTCTATGATTAAAGCACAAGAATCATACTATTTAATTGAAAAGATGATTAAACTAAATTTGGTTGATGAAAATATTGTAAATAATATTAAATCTAATTATTTTATACACAGGCATAAAGAATTTATTAAACAAAACCACAGTTTTTCATATGATAATTATATCCAAAAAAATTATGAAGAACTATCAAAGAATGATTGGGAACTCCATAAGCAATTAATTGAAGAAGGAGTTAATCCGAATGAAATTGCGAAAATAATTAGAAACGATGAAATAGAAAAACTGCAAGAAATATCATCACAAGAAAATTTCGATTTTAATCAAAATATTGAACCATCACTTTATGAAAAATGTTCATTTATTAATCAAAACAATGTTTCATTAATTGATTATGCAGCATTTTTTTCTTCAGTTAAATGTTTTAAATTTTTATTATTAAATCACGCAAATGTAACTCATACAGGAAAATATGCAGTTGCTGGTGGAAATAAAGAGATAATTCAATTATGTGAGCAAAATCATTCATCATTTGAAGGTTCTTATGAAACAGCAATCAAATTCCATCGAAATGATATCTTTAAATACATTTATGAAAAGAAATTGGATGAAAATGATCAACAAATTTGCGAAAATGCAAATACTTTCACACCAAAAGGAAATACAGCCCCAAAAAGTATTAATAATTTAGGATTTTTATGCATCAGCTGTGGTAATTATGAAATTTTTTTATATTTAGAAGAAAATGGAATTAAAGTTAATGAATTAATGATAAATAAAACAGCTAAAATAGGTAACATTTATCTTGTAAAATATTTCCTTCAAAACAATCAAATCCCAAGTGATATCTTAACATTTTCTTCATCATCAAACATTGAACTTGTTAAATATATATTAGATCAAAAAGTTATTGATGTTAATGCTAGAGATATTTATTCATTTTATATAAATTTTCTTTTATATTTATAAAATTTCAATATAATATTTGGAAATTATTTAATTTATTTAATACAGCACTAATTTTAGAATTAAAAACAGGGAATACAGAAGTCGCCAAATTACTTCTAGAGCAAGAAGGAATTGACATCAATGGTAAAAATATTCATATATTTCATTTAATATTTATTTTTCTGTTTTACTATTTTTTGAAATAAAATGGGAATTATTTATATAATTTTGGACTCCACTTATTGTTGCATCTTTCAAAAATAACATAGACATAGTTAAATTACTTCTAGAACAAGAAGGAATTGATATCAATGCTAAAGAAAATATTTATTTTCCTTAAATGAAATTTACATTATTAATAAAGTATTTCATAATAATAATTGGAACTTTATCCAATTTTTTCGAACAGCGCTGTTATGGGCATCTAAAGAAGGTAATATAGAAGTAGTAAAATTACTTCTCAAACAAAAAGATATTGATATTAATGCTAAAGATATTCATCGGTTTTATTTAAAATTTATTTTAATAATTTTATGTTTTGATTTAATTTTTGGGAATTGTTAAAAATATTTACTTCAGCAATTATATGGGCATCTGAAAATGATCATACAGAAATTGTTAGTTTACTTCTTGGATATGAAAATATTGATATTAATGCTAAAAATATATATTTGTTTTATTTAAAATTTATTCTTGTGATACAAGATTTCATAATTACATAAGGAATTTATTCAAATTATTTGATACATTACTTCTATGGGCGTCCGAAAAAGGTCATGATGAAATAGTTAAATTACTTCTTCAACATAAAAAAAACAATCTTAATATCAAAAGTGCTTCTTTGTTTTATTTAATATTTGTTTATATATATTAAAATTTCATAAACAATTTTGGAAATTATTTAAATTATTTCGCTCTGCACTTATGCTTGCATCTAGATATGGGCATACAGAAATCTGTAAAATGCTTTTGAAACAAAAAAAGATTCGTGTTAATAATAAAAATATTTTTTTATGTGATTTCGAATTATTTCTAATCATTTCAAGTTTCGATATTTTATATGGATTTTATATGAATTTATCACAGCACTAATTTTAGCATCTAGATATGGTTATATAGAAATAGTTAAATTACTTCTTGAACATGAAGAAATTGATGTTAATGAAAAAGATATTTAATCATTTATTATAAAATTCATTTTAACATTTTGATATTTTAAAATAACGTTTGGAACTTATTTATATTATTTAAAACAGCACTTTCATGGGCAATTGAAAATAACAATACTGAAATAGCCAAATTACTTCTTGGACATGAAGGAATTGATGTTAATATTAAAGAAATTAATGCATTTTATTTAAAATTTATTTTATCATTTTAATATTTAATAATAACATTTGGCAATAATTCCAATTTTTTAAAACAGCACTGAATTGGGCTTCTGAAAAAAATGAAACAGAATTAGTTAAACTAATTCTTGAGAAAAAAGGAAATGATTTAAATACAGAAGATATTTATTTATTTTAATTATGAAATTTTAAATTAACATACAGAAAAAGCTTATAATATTTGATATAGCATTACTAAAAGCATTCACAAAAAGTCACATAAAAATATTTGATTTCTAAACACAAATTTAATATTCGAAGTAAAGATTTGTTGTAAGACAAGACAAACAAAATCACTTCTGAATAAACCATCGAAAATTGATATCAATTTTTCAATTGAAAAGATTTTTGAATTCATTATATGTAAATCATTGAATTCTTTGTGCGATCATTATTCATTGAAAAAGCCGGTCACTAAATGAAATCCGAAAATGAAGACATCACCGAATTTCTCGAAGATCAATCATATCGCGTTATAAAGATTGCAATTCCTGTTATTGTTACTCTTATTTTTGACGTAATTTTAACTAGAGTTATTGAAAATACACATGGCTCAACTTCATATGATCGAAGTTTCTCACAAACAATGGTTTACCAAAATATGGGAATTGATACTGCAACTTCAATATACCTTGCTCTTGGATTAATTGGTGGTATCATTATTGTTACAGCAATCTTACTCCTCTGCTATTATCATGGCTGTACTAAAGTTATTTATGTTTGGATGATTATTGCAGTTACTCTTATTCTTTCATATTATGTTTATCAAACATTTTCTCAAATTCCAGCAGTTCTCAATATACCAACAGATTACCTTTCCGGTGCCATCTTTATCCTCAACCTTGTCGTTGTTGGTAATATGTCCATATTTTGGAGAGCTCCACAAATTGTTACACAAATAATTTTGATTTTCATTTCCGTTCTTATAGCCATTGTTTTCCTTAGCCTTCCAGATTGGACTGTTTGGATCCTTCTTGCGCTTCTTGTCATCTATGATTGCTGTGTTGTTCTTTGTCCATTTGGACTTTTGAATATGCTCATCAAAAAATCTGAAGAAAGAGGTGATGAAATTCCAGCTCTTGTATATGCCTCAGCTGCATATCATATGCCTGAAAGTAATGACTCTGAGGAATCTAATGAAGAGTCAGAATCAGAACTATCAGAATATTCTAATGATTCTCAATCTACCTCATCATCATCATCATCTTCTTTATCACCTAGAAGCACCCAAAGTAATCACGATGAAGGTTCGCATAACGAAACAGAGCATCAAACTCTTAACGTTCCCCACCTTGTTCCACAACCGCCAGAAGAATCTTTTGTTCTTCCACCTCCACCAAAGAAAGAACGTGATGGCGTTAGACTTGGTTTAGGTGATTTTTGTTTCTATGGTATTCTTATAACAAGAGCAGCAAGGCAAGGATGGGATTTGACAATCCTTTGTATCTTTGCTGTTATTTTGGGACTTTCACTCACATTGTTAATTTTGGCATGGCTGAAAAGGCCTCTTCCTGCTTTACCTTTATCTCTCATTTTAGGTATTATATTCTTTATGATCGGCGCTCTCACATTTAGAAGATTCGATGCAAATCTTAATAGTTTACTTTTAGCATTTTAAGTTTATAAAAGATATCTTTTGTTGCAACATTTAGTAGTTGATTTAACTGATTTAAATTATTTTTGGAATTAAAGAAAAAAAATTTTGTTGAATACGTTTAATTTAATGTATGTAAACTATTCAAAAGAAGTTTTGTGATAAGTCATATAAAAAATTGAATATAACGAAATCCTGAATTGGATGGATGCTTCCACACTAAAGTTTGAGGTTCTTTATTGTTCAAGCGAAGATCCAAATCATCCATTCCAATACCTCTTCAGAAACGATGTGGTTTCAGGATGGGTTTCTTCTGAAAATCCAAATTATCCAATTGACGTTATTATCGACTTGAAAGGGAAATTCATATTAACAGGGATAGAAATAGTTAGTCACCAATATATGATTCCTCAAAGAGTTGATTTATATGGAACAACAAATCAAAAAGTTGACAAAACAACAAATTGGGAATCAATTGGATTTTTTAATTTTCACCCAAATTACATAAGCCAATGGAAGGCCAGAGAATTAAAACGAATCATGATTGATAATAAAACAATTTCTTATTTAAGAATGATAATTTCTGAATGTCATCAATGCCCATTAAATCAATTCCATCAGTCATCTTTTATTTCTTTAGAGATTAATGGAAGGTATTATACAAAGCCAAAAATGACATCTCTTGAAGTTTTGATATCTGACTTAACATCAAAGAAACTTGCCGCTGTTGAAATAGAGGATTACACAGCCGCCGCAGACTACAAAACAGAGCTTGACAACATTTCCAAGAATGAAGCTCTCATCCGAAATCTTTTCAATCAAAAAGCTGAAGCTCTTTCATCTGAAGATTATCTCACAGCAGAATCTATTGTACAGAAGATCCTTGATCTTATTACCCCAAGTCAATCCAAATTCATTTCTCCTCCAATCAATATTAATTATTCCCCACCGCCCGAAGTAGTAGATCGCCCTCTTCCTGGTCCTGATCTTAACCCTCCGCCAGATTCTGACTCAGACTCTCTTCCTGAGCATCCTGCAAATTCCGAATCATCCAAATCTGTTTTTCTTACAGAGTCTTCCGCTCAGCCTCCCATAGCCCCTCCGCCTTTCGCTCGCAAAGGGCCCAAATCGCCCCGTATAATTCATAAAAAAGTTGATCCTCCTCCATCGAATGAATCAAAGCCACTTAATCGGCCTAAAAAACAACGCGCACAGCATATAGGTCGAAAACGCGTTGACTTCAGTTCAGAGCCACCAAAGGAAAATGTTGATACGCTTTCAGATGCACATCGATCTGAAGCTGAATTCCTTATCAATCTTTTTGGCGAATCTCCTGTTGCTGAAGCGTATTCATCCGGTTGGAGTCATAAAGTCAACGGGTATAAGCGCCTTTGCGAACTTATTAAAGGATTAAAATCATCCAGCGACAAAACTAAAGCATTTAAGTCTCTAGCTCCTCTTACCAGAGAGCGTTTCAAAAGTGGACTCAAAGCAGTATTTTGTTCATCTATTGAAGACACGATTAGTCTTATTGATTCAATTGAACTTCCATCAGTCGAATTGTCATCTTTTGTACATCAATTTCTTCCATTGATGCTTACGAAAATGAGCGACACAAACCCTCGAATTAGTGAAGCTGCAAATCGTTTTGTGTTGTGGAGCATCGATAAAGAAAAAAGTGCTCTGAACGAAGTTAGTCAATTTGCAGTGAAACCGCCGAATGCATCAAACCAATACTTGGCACTGTCAGCAAAATTATCACTGCTAAAGGTCTTGATTGAGAAACATGGATTAGGGAAACAGATAAAAACGCCCGACGTGATGAAACTGGCAGTAACATGTTTGGAATCGAGAAAAGCAGAAGTAAGACAACAAGCATTTGAATTGTTGATTCAAGTGCATGCAATCGTAGGCTCAGTGGTGGATAAATATTTGATATCAGCACCAAGAATCTTAAAGGAACAACTGAAGGCAGCATTTGCGAAAGAAAATGAAGGAAAGTGAAATGTAATATAAAATGTAATTATGTACATAATATCATATTTTTTCCTTGAGAATTAATGAACTTGAGAAATTATAAGTTCAAATGATTATGTTTCTTTTATGTTATAATAGTAAAGATTTTGCAAAATAGAAAGAATCTTATTTTTAAATCACATGTATTATCAAACATTGATTATTCACAAAAATCGTTGTTTACAATTTGTTTGCTTGGAAAATAAAGCTGGAAATATAACATTAACTTTCTAATTTGGTGATATTATATTGAATAGTTTATTTGAAGTGAGAAAAATAAAATATGGAAAAAGTGGCAAGAGGTAAAAGATCCACAAGAACAAGTGCTGGAAATAAATGATCGCAAGCAAAATGCCTGAACTCAGTAACCCTACAAAAGATCAATTTCAGGAAATAGAAACGCTTGTTGATCTGATTTTAGATGGGAAAACAGAATCAATTTCTTTTATTGATTATTGCTACAAAATATATTTAATATGTAGCTTTGGTTATGGGAATGATCTGCTAAGTATGGTAGAGGAGAAATTCCAAAAATATATTCATGATTATTTTGTTTTGGTTGAAAATTTTGATATTGATTCAGAAAATTCTAAGCAAGAAGCAATTGAATACATCAACAAAATCGGTAATGTTCACTCGAATTTTGTTTTAATTGCTTCGTCATTAGCTTCAATTTTTGCGCACATTTTCATCATTCGCTCTGGAGAAAATACTCTTTTTGAATATCTCGAAGAGATTTTTCTCAAGGAAATAAAGTCATCAGATTCACTTAACTTGATAATTGAATCTATTATTTTAATTTATGACAATTTTCTTGATTTAAGAATAAATGAAGAAGAGCTCAAAACAAATCCCTTACTCATTAGCACCACTCATGTCAAACAATTGCTTATAAAAGCGATGCCGCAAAAATTAAGAACTCTTTCCACTGGTATTGAGCAAAGATGCATATCATATTTCCACCAATTTTCAACAAATTTCTACCAGCCAACTCAAAGCAGTGAATCTGTCAATGATAGTGAAAGTTTTTCTGGTTCTCCTTCTCTTGTTCAACAGATTGTCGATGAACCTGCAAATGATATTGATAATATTAAGCTTTACATTACGGAATCAAACAGACTTCTTCAAGCTCAATTCATAGCTACGAAGCTTATCATCGATGAAAACACAGCTTCCATACTTCAGAGCAAAGCTCGAAACGAACTCACAAATCCGGAAACCGCCGTAATTCAATTCTGTCTCTCAAAAATCCCGGTTATTATATCAAAAAGAGAAATAACCGTTTTAACGCAATTTTTTGCTTTATGTCAATACAACTTAACAACATGCGATTTGATCATCGAAAATGTTTTAAAACAAATAAGCGAAGAACCTACTGAACTAGATAAATTAATTGAAGCTATTTCATTTTATCATTTGATTTGTGATAAATGTTTTGCTTCAAATATAAAGTACAAAAAGATGATCCATAATGGTCTTTATAAGTTAGTTAACTCTCAAACGAAAAATATTATTATAAATGTCCTTCGAAGGATAAATACAGAAGCACTGAAAGATTCACCAGATATATCTGATCTCAAAGAATTGTTAAATTACTTCGAACAAAAGACTGAGCTGATTTCAGTACATACACGCCATGCAGCACGTCGTCTTGTTAAAAATTATGATCTTCAGATTGATCAAGAAACACAAATTTATGCACAACTTCTTCACATTTCTGACAAATTTGATTTATCTCAGCTTAAAATGCTTATTAATGGGGCTGAACAATCAGTTAATCTTCATATTGGCCCAGTTCTTATTGTAAATACGTCTGCATGGCCATTTCATCCACCTTATCCGAATCCTCTACTTCTTTCAGACGTTGCTTCCGAGATAACAACCAAATACAACAAACTTTTCACAGGACGCGTTTTGCACTTTCCCATAAACCATTGGTTTGTTAACGTTCGCGATACGGTTAACGGTTATGTTTTTGTGTGCACTGGTGTACAAGCTGAAATTTTACTATATTTTAACAAACATATACTTATAGCAGAGACATCTTTAGAGCCTAATATTGGTCAACAATTCGCTGTTGCCGCATTAAAAGCAATGGCTGATGAAACTGCGCCAGTTTTAAGATTGAAAGAAGATGTTTACGTAATGAACCAAGATTTCAGATATGACCGAATAGTAAAGCTTAAACAACCAGCTATAAGGGACGAAATAGCAGAATCTAAACTTGTAAATGATACGAAAAATAATATGATGGATTCTGTCATTGTCAGAGAAATGAAACAGAAAAGAGTCGTCAACTTAAGAGATATTGACGCACTCGTAAAGAATGCATTAGCTACAAGATTTAGTGTTTCAAGTGAAGATATACATAAGAGAATAGAATCATTGATTGCTAGAGAATACATAGAATATTTTGGTAAGGATAAATTACGCTACTTGGCATAGATCATATTTATTTGTGATATATAAATTTAAGGATTTTCTTAAGTTTTTATAATTACTGTCTAAACGGTCTCTATAAAATTTCCTTGTTATTGGGGCACCCTTTGCATTTGTGAGAAAAATGATCGTCTCATCCAAAAATTCCATATTTGAACGTTTCTCAAATATGACAAACTTCACAAAAAATATTTTTGTGAACTGATCAGTTCATGAGAGCTTGAACCATTCGAACGTATACCAATACATAACATCCAAACGAACCTTTCCCCATCATTAAGAATTCTTCATTAATGATGTTTATTTTCATCTATCCTTTGAAATATTGTCTAAAGCACAAAAAAGTAATTTTTCTCACCCAGAGCCGATAGGGAAAGTGACGCGATGTTTCGGATCTGACACGTTTAGCTGGTAGACGCTTCTATATCCTTAAAAAATATACAGAAGAAGTTGCCAGTAAAGTCAATGAGGAAAATCCGTGGACAAACGATAGGAATTTCATAATGACGATGGTTTTTTTCTGTGAAAAACAGATTTTTTCATTTAATTTGGGAATGATCATACCGAATAAACTATTCATTTCCAGAATGAGATATCAAATCAACAGTTGGCATTTTTATTTGTACAAATAATTTCAACCAAGTTCAGCATGGCAAAAATTTTTCAAACGTCTTGACGCAAAGTACGAATTATCCAATGCTAAACAAAATTATCGGCTATCATTAAGAATCTTAATTAAGAACATTTACTTTGGGTCATCCATTAAAATTTGGTTTAAATCAGAAAAAATATTATATTTGATTTTTAAAACATCCAACGCTTTGAAAATGCAAACCAATTCGTCTTATCAATGACAAAGCCATCAGCAACAACTTTTGTTCCTTTTGGCCCGTTTATATTTTGAATACAAAACTGTCCAATGTGACCTGAAAATATTATTGCCTGAACAACCCATGTTTCGCGATTTAGTGAACATTATGGTATCAAGACAGTGTAGCGCAAGTCAAATTCTAATGTTTCCTTTTGGTTTGGCAATAATTTATTTCGTTTTTTGTCCTAAGGTATTTTTCAATCTTCAATCGAAAATTATTTATAAGGAAAATGGAATAAACCTATATGTAGACTCAATTAAATGCTATGATCCTCATTATAAATTATGGGAATGGATTTTAAACAAAAATATGACAAAAGAAGAAATTATAAATGTATTAAATCAATTATATCCATATGATTTAATGCATCAAAAAGTATTCTTTTTTGATTATCAACGTGACAAACCATATCCAAAAATAGAAAAACGCGGGATTTATGGAACTGAAGAAATCCAAAGAATAATATACGAAAATCAATATCCAAAAGATTGTAGTCAACGTGACTTTATTATATTGCCAAGTTTAAGGAAGAATGGCATTGGATCAATAATTCATGTAATTGGTGCCCATATTGCTAATGGGATATTACTTAACAGAACTGTTGTATATGATCCCACTGATCAAAACAGATATTCCAATTTTTCACAATGCAAAGGCTTGAATGGATTTGATTGTTTTTTCCAACCATTATCATCATGTCAACTTAAACCAGAAGAAATCGATTATTCCAACCCTCGATATCTCAAAGATCCACCATTTAATCGGACGCAATTACCCGAATCTGTTAATAAATTCTTCTCTGAGACTTCGTCTCCACCCGAAATATATTATTTCTTATGGCGAATGCAAACTGCTTATTTCATCAGTCACTACAACGATAATCTTAAGGAATGGGTCAAAGAGTTTAAAGAGAAATATATTGTTAATCCAAAAGATCATTACGATGTATCAGTGTTCATAAGACGCGGCTCGAAATACATCGAAATGAAATTAGTTCCAGCTGATAAATATCGATATCCATTGGAAATCATCAAGAAACTTAAATCAGACAACAAGAAGTTATCAGTGTTTGTAAATAGCGATGACTCAAAAGCATTAAATGAGTTCCTACAATACAAAGATATGTATGACATTTCATACTACAATTGCACAAGGCCTAAAGGAGGCCACGACCACAGTTTGGCGCACGACGAGAAAAGCGCGCTATGGGAATCAATAAGCTCATTGGCGAACTTGGTGGAGCTCGTCAAAGTCGACTACATGGTCGGAACGATGGGGAGTAACTGGGGAAGGCTGATACTCGAGCTGAACATGCAGTACTTTAATAACAGCGTGCGATTCCCGTTCTTTGAGGTGGGGGATAACGTGTGCGTGACACCGTCGCAATGCAGAATATGTAATAAGAAGTTGGCGTTCGATTGGTAATTGTTTTCGTATATGATAAAAAGCACATTAAAAATGTGTATGATATGTAAATCAAAATCGATTTATTTCGTTCTTATTAAATGTTAAAAAAAAATTAAAATCTGAAACAATAAATTACAGTAAATTGAAGAGTGTTTTATACTATTTGGCTGATTTTTGTGGAGAAAGTATTGTAATTGTTGACAGTTCAAGCATTTGTAATTTATGCATTAAGTCAAGTTAGGTATGCGTTTTTGAAAAATTAATTGTGAAGAAAAAGTTACTAAATTTGGTAAATCTTTAATAATCAATATAATATATAAATTTACACTATTCCATAACGACTCATTTATTGTTTCAGAAAATATAGTAACAAAGTGATTGGCGTACGTGCGTATACGATTTAATGTTAACATTTCAACTTTTTGAATATGAATTCGATTATTTCGCATTCATTTTGCTCAACGATGGAATAATTGTCGTAATGACACTTTTCTTACAGGTTGTAATTTTGGTGGATGATTCAAACAAAAGACCAAATCATTGCAAATGTTCCAATTCTCAAATCATTTCCTCTTAGTGTTCGGTTGTGTGAAAAGGTAGAGTTAGCAAATGGACGGAATTCTGGAAAAGAAAAATATTTAATAGTTGCTATTTCAGGTGTTTTCTTATTGACACAAAAAGCAATGCACAAATCATATAGTGTCTTAAGCCAAATTTCATTTATTGAAATGAATTTAATAAAACTTACAAAAGAAGATTTAACTATTGGTTCATCAAACACTGAAATCACCATTATACATCAAGATCATATTAAAATAGCTTCTGCAATATATTCATTAAGAGAGGGATTGTTTGTTCATTCAAAATTACCAATTGAGGTTACTATTGATCCAGATCTACAAAATGATTTTGCTAATCTTTTTTCCCCTTTCCAATCCACCACAATTCTTGCAGACAGATTTTTAGGCGCAGTTTTAGATTATTTTACAGGCGAAAATTGCATTGACGAACTAATTTCTATCTATGCAAATTTTGTTAAAAATAGCACCAAATTTGAGTTTACAAAAGAAACTCTATCAAGCCAATTCTTAAAGCCGATGATTTTTGCTGTTTCATATGGCAAAGAAATTAATCAAATTACAATCAGAAATCTCAGTATGGAGTCTATTTCTGAATATTTTCGTACTCTCTTAAAGGGGTCACGAGACGTCACAAGAATATCCATGATAGATATTGATTTTAATACCAAAACAAATTATCTATTCTTTTCATCAAAATATTTCTATCATATCACGGACTTTGAGTTCACCAACTGTGATTTTTCCAAAGTAGAGTCAAAGGTTTTCTTTGAATCTTTTTCCAAGTATAATTTTCAGATTAAGCTTATTTCATTTCAAAGCTGTCAATTTTGTTCTGAAACTCTTGATATTCTTTTCCAAGCCTTATTCTTTGATGAGTGTTTCCATAGCTTAGAAACAATATTATTTAGGAATATTGAACAAGAGCTTTTCCCCATTAACTTGATTCAGTTGGTAACGTGCGCTTGGGTAATTGAGAAAAAGTGCATCAAAACGTTATCTGCAACAAAATGCGGTATTCAAATTGATCAGTTTTTGTCAATTTTATTATCAATCGATACGGGTATATTGAATTTGGATTTGAAAGGTAATACGTTTAAACGGCCGATAGAGGTACAGCCAAAACATACTTTTTCATCCTTGTCGAATCTTTGTCTTTCATGTTGCGAATTCAGTGGTGAGTCATTACTTTCTTTATTCAAAAGTTTAGAAACAAATGCTAATAAAAGCATTCGTCTTGACTTATCAGCAGCACAAATTGATGAAGAAACAAAAAACATTTTCTTCGATGGAATTGCCATCCTTAAAATTCCTTTTTTGACTGGTTTAATTTGGGAAGATAATGAAGTTAATGATAAATTTATCCAATTTATTCAAAATCAAAATCTTACAGAGTTATCATTATCCAACTCATTAAATGATAGTACTCTTCATTATCTTGATAACGTTTCATCAATAGGAACATTAAAAATCTTTTCAATATCATCTAAATCCACTCAACCACTTCTTCAAGAACTTCCACGATATGTCAAAGAAATCCTGACTAAAAATCCAATTGAATCCCTAGATGTATCCAATCAAAGACTTGGCGAAACATTTATCAATGAAATTCTTGATTTCCCTGACAGAACATATAATGAGCTTAACTTCAATAGTTTCTCCCCATCATCACCGCAAGCATTTTTCAGTGTCATTGACAAATGCATCCAACTGGCGACCGTTAAGCATGCAATCTGGCCCGAAGCGGACGTTAAGAGCATATTAGAGGTTCCTGACATGCAAGAACGAGGACGAATCATCCATAATTTAAATCTTATTAAGAAACGTTTTGTTGAGAAATTTGGTCAACAAGGATCAATTGATATGTATCCAGAAATTTCGGATAAGTTCTTTAGTGTACTTCCGAATAGCTCTGGACGAATGTTTTCGAATGAAGAGAACGAATCTGATAAAGAGCCGACGGCGACGATCAAAGAAAGTTTTGAAGTGATGAAAGAATTTACAAATTACTCAACTGAAATTTTTGACATCTTGAAGGAATGCGGGGACGTAACAGGAGAAGATCCAATGCAGGCGGTCAGAGAAGAGATTAGGAAAATGATAAGTGTGGAAATGCTAATGAAACAACTTAGGTCAATGAAAAATGAATAAATTGTTGTGTGATAAATGTTTCGGATTTAGATAATTTTTGATGATGAATACAATTAAGTTTAAAATATTTTATGTTTTCCCACCTGTTACCCAATTAAAGTTATGATTTCGTTTCAAATACAATTTCTGAATGTGTTTCGTTTCTATACATGAAAGTGTTTGTGTCATTACAAATGTTTCAGATATTGTATTTGATGTTTAGTTAACATTTCTGATGTGATTAATGCTTAATGATGAAAAAATGGAATTTGTTTAATTAATGTAGGTGTCTTTGATTCTGTGTTATTGTTTCTGAATTTGTTTCCGTTAACGTTTGTGTTATTGATTCAGTTGTAATTGATATAAGTAAATATATATATATATATATATATATATTAATGAATTTGTGTTTGTGTTAATTTGTAACTGTATTGTTGTAGCTGATGGAAGCAATGTATAAGATATTAATTTCGAAGGTGAAAAGGTTTGTAATGATTTGAAAATATGTTGATAACATAAATCTATTTCAATACATAAAATTTTGTTATTTCTGTCATATTCAATTCTTAAAAACATATTTAAGTAAAGTGCTTAATCAAGCTCAATGAGTCCAAGACCAATTGGATTGCACATAATTTTGTAAACTATTCAATTATGAGGTGCACCTATAACCGAAAAACAGACATTTATCTTCTTGTTAAATATATTAATAAATTAAATGGAAAAACAAAAGGAGAAAAAAACAAATTCAGTTCATAATTATTGGGAATTACTCACATCATTAGAGCATATGATTTTTAACTTAAGAAAAGATAATATAACACAAACAGTCAATTCATTATTTAATTTATATAAAGAAAAATATTCATTTTCTTTTAACATGATTGTAAGTCAAATGATTTATATAGTATATTCATTAAGAACAAATGATTTTGATGTGTATGTTAAATTTATTGAAGAAATTGAAACAACTGAAACAAATCTTAAAAGTAAAACAAAAATCTCTGATGTATTAACATATTTTTTTATTAATAAAAAAAATGAAGCCTCAAATTATATTCTAAATAAAATGATTGAACAACATTTAATAGATCCAAAAATTTTTTACAATGAGGAAAATTATTATTTTATACATTATATGTCAAATGAAAATATTAATAAAAAATTTAATGAAAAAAGATTAAGTTTTTTTTGGAGTGAAATAAAACGAAAATATAAAAAACTTTCAGAGAATGATTGGGAGCTTCATAAGAAATTAATTAAAGAAGGAGTTAATCCCGATGAAATATCAAAAATAATTCGAAATGATGAAATAGAAAAACTTCAAGAAATATCATCACAAACAAATTTTGATATTAATCAAACAATCGAACCATCACTTTATGAAAGATGTTCATTTATTAATTATTATGGCATTTCATTAATTGATTATGCAGCATTTTTTTCTTCAATAAAATGTTTTAAATATTTACTTATGAATGGGGCAAATGTAGAAAAAACAGGAGAATTTGCAATCGCAGGAGGAAATGAAGAAATCATTCATTTATGTGAACAAAATCATTCAACATTTAAAGATGCTTATGAAACAGCAATTGAATTTCATCGAAATGATATCTTTAAATATATTTTTGAAAATAAAATTGATACAATTGAATTAGAAGAGAATAGAAAATCAGGTATTGATACATTAAAAAAATTAGGAGAAAAATGCATTCAATACCACAATTATGAAATATTTTCATTTTTACTTAAAGAAGGAATGGAGATTTATGATTACATTATAAATGTATCAGCAAAAATAGGTAACTTATATCTTGTTAAGTATTTTCGTAAAGAAAATCAACTTCCAAAAGATATATTAATATATTCATCAAAATCGGGTAATATTGAACTTGTAAATTATCTATTAAAGCTAAAGGATGATAGTTTTAATGTTAAAGATATTTAATTATTTTATTTAAAATTTATTTCAATTATTTTATATTTTGAAATAATATTTAAAAATTATTTTAGTTACTTCAAACAGCACTTATTAAAGCATCTAAAAATGGTCACATAGAAATCGTTAAATTGCTTCTAGATCAAAAAGATATTGATATTAATGCTAAAGATATTTATTTGTTCTATTTGAAATTTATTTTAATAATTTCATATTTCAAAATAATATTTGAAAATTATTGAAAATATTTAATACAGCACTTAATTTAGCATCTTATTATGGTCATACAGAAATAGCTAAATTACTTCTTGAACAAGAAGGAATTGATGTTAATGCTAAAAATATTTATTTGTTTTATTTAATATTTATTTTTCAATATAATATTTGGAAATTATTTCAATTATTTAAAACAGCACTTAGTAGTGCATCTTATAAAGGTTATATAGAAATCATTAAATTACTTCTCGAACAAGAAGGAATTGATATCAATGCTAAGGATGTTTTCTTGTTTTATTTAATATTTATTTTAATAATTTTATATTTCAAAATATTATTTGGAAATTATTTTAAATATTTAATACAGCACTTATGGAAGCATCTGAAAATGGTCATACAGAAATAGTCAAATTACTTCTTGAACAAGAAAAAATTGATATCAATGCTAAAGATATTTATTTGTTTTATTTAATATTTATTTTAATAATTTTATATTTCAAAATATTATTTGGAAATTATTTAAAATATTTAAAACAGCACTTGCATTAGCATCTTATTATGGTCATACAGAAATAGTTCAATTACTTCTTGAACAAAAAGGAATTGATGTTAATGCTAAAAATATTTATTTGTTTTATTTAATATTTATTTTAATAATTTTATATTTCAAAATAATATTTGGAAACTATTTAAAACATTTGAAACAGCACTTACAAAGGCAATACATGCAAGGATCATTAAATTACTTCTTGAACAAGAAGGAATTGATATTAATGCCAAAGATATTAATTTGTTTTATTTAAAATTTATTTTAATAATTTGATATTTCAAAATAATATTTGGAAATTATTTAGATTATTTATGACAGCACTTATGTATGCATCTAATTCTAGTGAAACAAAAAAAGTTAAATTACTTCTTGAACAAGAAGGAATTGATGTTAATGCTAAAAATATTTATTAATTAAATTTAATATTTATTTTAATAATTTTATGTTTCAAAATAATATTTGGAAATTATTTAAATTATTTTGGACAGCAATTATGTTTGCAAATAAAGCAAAAATTAAAACACTATTTCTTGAATATGAAGGAATTGATCTTAATAATATAGATATTTATTTATTTTGTTTAATATTTCAATTTAATATTTGTAAATTGTGAAAAATATTTAATGAAAATCTTATTAAAGCATCTTCAAATGGAAACATAGGAATTGTTGAAATACTTCTTGAACAAGAAGGAATTGATATTAATGTTAAAGATATTAATTTGTTTTGTTTAAAATATTTTTTTAATAATTTGATATATCAAAATAATATTTGGAAATTCTTTTAAATATTTAACACATTACTTATTTTAGAATCTTCAAATGGACATATAGGAATTGTTAAATTACTTCTTAAGAAAGGAATTGATATTAACACTAAAAATATTTATTTATTTTATTTAACATTTAATTAATTGAATTGAAATTTCAAAATAATATTTGGAAATACTTCAAAATATTTGATACAGCGCTCAGCAAAGCATCTGAAAGAGGACGCATAGAAATTGTTAAATTACTTCTTACTCAAAATGGAATTGATATTAATGCGAATGGTGATTATTTATCTTATTTAAAAAAAATTTTAATAATTTTATATTTTAAAGTAATATTTGTAAATTGTTCAAAATATTTAAAGCAGTATGTATGAAAGCTTATTTCAATATAGAAGTGATTAAATTACTTCTTAAATAAACGAATCTGATGTTGAAAGGAACCCCTTTTTCCTGAAAAATCTGTAAACACCTCGAAAAAAATGAAATAGAAAACATAAAATTAATAAAATATATTAACTTAAGTTAACATTATTCAATATATTTATTATTTTTTAAATTTAAAAATTTATTATTATTGTGAAGATTATGTTGACACTTTTTGTCTTTTGAATTTGGCTAAAAATGTTGTTCGATATATTGAACAAAAATAAATTACAATTACTTTAAATTACTGTCTTCTTAAATATATTCCAGCTTCATGAAATTGTAAAATGGGTTCTGCATTTTCTGTTTAACGTGTTAAAACGCTCTTTATTCAAGAAAACTTTTGCAGTCTAACTTGTAGTGAAAGAAATAACAAATTTACAACAACACCTTTATTCTCTATTTTTGAAACGATTTCTTCTGTTTGGGACGAACTTTTTAACAATCATGTACAACGCCAGCACAATCACAGCCAATATTACATAACTTATAGATTTTGCAGCCATTTTATTTTGCATTACATTCACCACAATGTTATGATATGATAAATTATTTCCCACACAAAACGCAGTGTTTAAATGTATAAATATTGGCGTCTGCATATTTTTCACTTCCCACGTACAATTATATGCATTTCCAAATCCTATACCTAAGTTATCACCTTCTTTAGTATCAAAGAAACAATTCTCAAAATTAGCTTTGCTATCCCCAACACACATATATGTAAGAGGCCCTATGTTATTTGCAAAATAAAAGTTCTTTAGCGTTGTAGTTGTGTTTTGCACATAGAAAATTCCAGTTTTTGACGTGTTGTTCACTAGTGAACCAAAAATGTGTTCACCGGTGAATGTGAAGTCGATGAATGCGAGGGGATTCCCGCTAAGCTGATTAACAGCTGTATAATACCGAAGAAAGCTTTGATCTTGTGCTGGACGAAAGTGTGCAAGTCCTGAAATGAACTCAACTTCGCTATTCGATACATTGATGTTTGTCGATACAAGACGACCATAACATAGAATAATCATTCCATACCAACATGCATCACCATGCTTAGGACACTCATTGGCAGATACATATGATGTGTCAATACCAATTTTTGAACTGGCATATATTGTGGAGCCATCATTACCATTCTCTTGTCCACATCTACATAGGTGGAAACAATTACTGGTACATGTAAAATGATTCATAATGGCGTATATGGCTCCTCCTTTTCCTCGTTGACAACGACAATTATTAAATAAAGAATCTTTGATTAAAAGCTCTGATGAAGGTGAATCAATGTGAATAGCAGCGCCTGGAGTTGTGGTTATACAATCAATAAATTGACAGTTGATAATTGAAATATTTTGATCAGTTGAAAAAAATGTTTCATGAATAATTTGACTTTCAATTTCGTTAGTATAAATAGGAGATGAAAGAAATTGTTTAAAATTAGTGTTAGATATTTCTATGTTTTGTAATCCTTGAGTTCTAAAAAATGAGTTGAAAGATCTTGTAATATAAGAATTTCTAATAATATAACTAGTAGATATTTTTGTACTCATAAAGCATGGTGATACTGAAATTAATGAAGAAAATAAAGAAATAATGGAAATATTTTTCATTGTTTTTTTGCCTGATCTTCAATTTTTCATAAACTATTCAAATGTTTAATACTTTGGAACAAAAAAAATGGAAAAAATAAGGGTAATCCTTGGATCCTCATCAAAATGGAGAAGAGAACTTGCTAAGAAATATCTTGGATGTGAGTCTGATTTAATGGCAGCAGATATCGATGAAAAAAAAATTGCAAGAGAAGCCAAACCAAAAACTATCCAAGATCATCCACTTGTAATAGCAAAGGCAAAACTTTCACATTTGTTGGGAAAAGTCAATGATCCAAAAACTTTAATTCTTTGCTATGATACAATTGTCGTTTGTAATGGAAAAATTCTTGAAAAACCAGACAGCGAAGAAGAATGTATTTCAATGATTAAAATGTGGGCCAAAAAAGATGAAATAATTGAAGTCTACACTGCAATAGCAATTGGATTAACAGAACCAAGAATCGAGAAATTTGATGTACAAAGAGCAGACATAAAGATGACCCGAGATTTTACAGATGAAGACGTCCAGACGTATATCCAAAAATCTAATTCTATGTGCATCACATCCAGTGGAGCAGTAATTGTTGAGGATTTAATCGATATGAACTCAGCTGTGATCTCTAGTGGCGAGATGTCGGTGATAGAAGGGCTTCCAATCGAGGGTACCAAACAAATTATTAACGAAATTCTTAAACAAATTAAATAACAACTTTGTTTAATGATCTTACAAATGAATTAATAGCATATTAAATATTTTTATTGATTTTAAAAGCTTCATAAAATTTCAACACTTTATTACTTACGGAAAAATATATCTTTAAATGCATATAGACGCAGTGAAAAACTGTCTTTCTTGATGACATTCATAAAAGCTTTTTTCAACCTATAAAAAAGTATACATATATATGCCAAGCTTAATAAATAATATTGATCTAATATCATCGTATTTCACAAAGTCTTTTAAAGGTCATTGTTTTTAACAACTTCCAATTTGATGCAATTGTAAAAGTTAAAATTGCCTGCATTTTAAGCAACATTTACCTTCTAGTGCATCATTATATATTTTTTTCCTAGCAATTCTTCTTAGTTGTATGAAAGTAGACAGTTTTTCACTGTGTCTTTATATAAGATTATCTAAGCAAAATACACATGATAAACATGATTGATCTGTTTGAGGTCCCAAATAACTCATTCGTTTTATACCTTAACCACCTTTTATACACAACTGTATACACGATTTCAACCAAAAATACAAATTTTTGGTATTTTTTCGAACCATATCGTCAAACAAAAAATTTTGAATATTAACAATCACTTTATGAAAGAGTTCATTTATTCATATAGAAATGTTTCATTACTGTTTTTCATTCACCGATAACAGTGGTTGATCGGATATCATTTTCTCCATATTATTCATTCTCTTTCTTCTAATCAACACAACCGCATACACAGCTATTGCCGCTGCGACAATTACTGCGCTTATCACAAGTCCGACTATCAAACTTGTGTTGTCGTATTTTATTTCCGCAATTTCTTCGTCTTCGGGACATCCGTCGATAATTTTTCCTTTTGTCACGTTCAAATCGCCGAACGTTTCATTTATATATTTATTCGTCGTCATGATTAAATGTGTTCCGATATTCGTAAATGCATTTTCTAATACCATTGGCGCTTTTTCGCCATGATAATAAATACATTTTAAGTTATTACAATCGGAAAATGCCAAATTTCCAATTATTGAAATGTTCGAACAAATTTTTAATGTTTCCAAATTTGAACATGAACAAAATGAATAATTTCCAATTGTTTCAACACATTTTGGTATTTCGACATATGATAAATTAATACAATTATTAAATGCATTATCGCCAATTGTTGTTAAGTTTTCGCTTAATTTTAATTCGATTAAATTTACACATTTTTGAAACACCGAATTCATAATAATAGTAATTGTGTTTGGAATTGTAATATTTAATAATGAAGAACACTCATAAAATAAATAATTTGTTAATTTACTAATTCCATTACCTATTTCAATGTAAATTAAGCTTGCGCATGATTGAAATACCGATTCGCCAATATAATAAACTGAATTTGGAATTATAATTTTCACTAATTTTGTGCATTCTTTAAATGCATTATCTTCAATTTTTGTAATTCCTTCCATAATTGTAACATTTACCAAATTAGAACATTGTTGAAATGTTGAATTAGCAATTATAGAAATATTTTCATTAATCGAAATCGATTCCAAATTTGCGCAATGATAAAACACTGAATTACCAATAAAGTTAATAGTTTTCGGCAAATTAATATTTGTTAATTTAACACATTCATAAAATGAGAAGTCTGAAATTGTTTCAACATTACCAACGAAATTAATTGTTTGAAGATTATAACAAAATGAAAATAATCCTTCATGTATATATGTTATAGACTTTGGTATATTAACATTTATTAATCCACAATACGCAAATGCAAAATTACCAATTGATACAAGAGAATCATAAAAGTTAACATTTGTTAATTTATTACATTCATAAAATGAATAATCACGTATTGATGTTACTGAATTAGGAATTTTTATATTGTTTAAGTTATAACATCCATAGAATGAATATTTTGCAATAAGTTTAAGTTCACTATTAATTTCAACTGTTTCTAAACTTGAACATTTATAAAAACTATAAATATCAATTATCGAAATTAATTTCGGTATATTAATATGTGATAATGAATAACAATTATAAAATATATAACTTCCAATTGAAGATACGTTATTTGGAATTGTAATTTCTTTTAATTCATTACATTCTTGAAAAGCGAAATCGCAAATTTTTGTTAAACTTTCGCCAACTTTAATAATTTCCAATTTAACACAACCAGAGAATGCTGAAACTCCAATCATATTTATAGTATTTGGAATTGTTATGTTTTTTATATTAAGACAATCTTGAAATGCGTAATCATTAATTACTTTAATTTTATCATTTAAAGTAATCAATTCTAATGATGAACAACCAGCAAATGAATGAATACCAATTGTTTCAACATTATTTGGTACTATAAAACTTTTTAATTTCGAACATTTATAAAATAAAGAATTCTCAATTACATTAATTTTCCCTTTAATTGTTATACTAATCAAATTAATACAAAGTTGAAAAACAGATTTTCCAATAGTTTGGATATTATCTCCGATTGAAATTGTGTTTAAATTACAACAATGATAAAATGCTGAATCTCCAATATATGTAATTGAATCAGGAATATTAATTGATGATAATTTAACACATTCATAAAATGCATTTTTTATAATATTTTTAATATTTCCGTTAATAGTAATTGTTTCTAAATTAGAACAATATGAAAATACTCCGTTTTGTATATAAATTATTAAATTCGGAATTGTAATATTTGTGATTTTAGTACAATGAGAAAATGCAAAGTCGCCAATTGTTTTAACTAAATCACCAATATTAAATGAAGTTATATTACTACAACTATAAAATGAATAACTTCGAATTGATGTAACTGTATTAGGTATTTCGATATTTACTAAATTTACACATCCATAAAATGAATATTCGCCAATCGTTTCAATGTTTCCAATAATATTAACAGTTTCCAAACTTTTACAATTATAAAAAGTATAATCATCAATTATTGTAATTAGTTTGGGAATTATAATACTCTTTAACATGAAACATTCATAAAACGCATTATTTCCAATTGTTTCAATGTTTTCTCCGAAATTTATTGTTTCTAATTTCGAGCAAGATTCAAATGCATAACTTTCAATGATAGAAATATTTGTAATTTCGATCTTTAATAAGTTGGAACATGACTCAAATGCATGTGTATCAATTATATATAATCCTTTTCCAATTGGAATCTCAATTAAAGATGTACATTCTTGAAATGCATATGCTCCAATTGAAGCAATCGAATCGGGAAGTGAAATGTTTATTAATTTAGTACAAAAAGAAAATGCGTTTTGTTCAATTGTGATAAGTCTCTCATCAAAAGTTATTGTTTCTAAATTAACACATGAAGAAAACATAAATTCGGTAATTGTCTCAACCAAATTTGGAAGTTTGACTTCAGTTAATTTATAACAATATTGGAATACATTATATCCAAATGTGTTTAAGTTTTCGCTAAAATTAATTGATTCAAGTGATGAACATGAATGAAAGACAAAATTTCCAATTGCGGTAACGGAATTAGGTAAATTTATATGAACAAGGCGATAACATTCGGAAAATGCATAGTTGCCAATTGTTTTAACATTTTCTCCAATTGTAACCGAAACTAAATTTGAACAATACCAAAATGAAAAAAACTGAATCGTCGTTACAGAGTTTGGTATTATAAGACTGGTTAAGCTGGAACAATTGTAAAAGGCTGAAATACTAATTTCGTTTATGGTTTCACTAAGAGTTACAGATTCTAATTGAACACATCCTGAAAAAACAGAACTTCCAAGAGTGCTAACTGAGTTAGGAATTGTTATTTTTGTTAGGCTAATACAAGATGTAAAGGCATTGTCTTCAATCGTTTCAACTTTATTACCAATGTTAATATTTGACAAATTTGTACAAAAACAAAAAGATGATTTTCCAATTGAAATAACTGAATTGCTTATAAATACTGATTTTAGTAGTTTCCAGTGACTAAATGAATCATTGCTTATTGATGTAACATCGTTCATAAACATAAGTATTTCTGTTTTATTTTCATATTCTTTATACGTTCCTTGGGAAAGCTCTGCAGGACTTACTAAAAGAGTGTTATTTTCTTCGAAAAATACTTGGGATGAAAGAATGGTGAAAAAGAAAACCCACATAAAGAACGCTATAGCGTTCCACAGTTTGATAGCTTTACTTAGTCCACCAATTCACATCACATGACCAAATCATTTCATTGCATATTTTGACTAAATTATCTTGAACATGTAATAAATATTAAAAATGATAAAAACTTTTTGGTTACCTAAGAGTTTATTTCACGTTGATTCAAGATAATTTTGTTTTTCATAAAAAATTTTCAAAAGAGAAAAATTGTTATGATTTATAATTATTTATAATTTCAAAAGCATTTAGTTCTTTAATATTAAGATTTAAATCGTATTGAATTGATGTTACTGATTCCCAAATTTAGCAAGTTACTAAGCCACAAATTTGTTTTTTTTCTGTGGCACTCAAAGGAATGCAATTACCCGCACAAAGGAATAGCCTTAGTAAGATAACAAGCAATCTATGTGAATTCATTCGAAACACTTGATTCAAATTGTACAATTCACGTTCGCGTTTATAACATTTCGTTGTTCTACAAATAAAATTTCAATTTTTTTAAACACCGATCCAATTACGAAAAAAGAATTTCAAATTTCACAAAAACTTTTTACATAAAAAATGTTCTTATTATGAAATATTTATTTTTTCCACATTATGTCGCAATGTCAACGTAACAAGCTCTTGTTGTTGAATAAGGAAATGCATGTTCGATGATTCCATAGTGGAACAAGTTAGTCAAAGCTGGAAAATGATCAATGAATATGACAAACGAGTCATATAGTTTTTGATTTATTTTCCTTTTTTCGGTTGCAACACCAGATGCAATTGTGAAGAAAAATTTGATTGCATCATCAATTGCATTTGTATCAGTTTTGGTAAAAAGTATTGGAGCCAGCTCATATATCATCTCCACTGCTCCAGGAATGAGTTGTAAGTTATGTGTGAAAAGATCATCTTCGGGTTCAAATCTTAAATCGTCCCATTTGTCATTTGCCAATAACATACCTAAGTAAAACGAGAAAGGGATTGGATTAACAACGTTCTTCAAAACAGTCTTCACTCTTTTTTCCAAGAAATAATTACTTAATGATGGCTCGACTGCTTCGATGAAAGTAAAGTCATCTTCGCCACATTTCTTGAACATTCTTTGGAATGCAGAGATGAACGAGTCATAAAATCCAGGGAATGCGTCGGTATATGCAATTTCGAGAGCATCTGACAAAATCTTTCTGACTTCTACGAGCAAACCCATTACCAACAAAGATTCAGAAGCTTCTCTTATTTGATCGAACGTAGTTTTATCGCATTGAATTGTTCCCTCGTTGTAAAACTTGAATTCCAATTCAGAGAGTATCGTCTTAGCTTTTTCAAAGGAATTCAATATAACCATCAAACGGTTAACGATATGGGACATCAAAATGCAATCAATCTGAATGGCCGCTGGCATGCCGAAAGTTTTTATGATGTTCAACATCGGCTGCAGACCCACCAAATCTTCAAGGGCATGCTTCCCATCACCTATTTCAGCCTTACCTATGAATCTTCGACCTAATGGCTCATATCTAAACGATGTATATTTACCTTGAAGAAAAGTTTCGATTTCTTTCATATAATTTTCGATATAAACAGAGCATGTATAGGCTTTAGATTCTCCAGAGAACATTTTGTTTTGATCTTTTAATGAAGGTTTGAAAGGTAATGAAGTAGTCGTTAATAAAAAGCTTTTAACGAAATTCAAAAATGAGATTTTGAAGATATTAAATATAGGTAAATAATTTTGAAATGCAACTAATAATGCATTAATAGTAATTGGACTATTATTATTACCGAATATGTTTTTGCACATGTTGATTGAGAACGACGATAGAAACCGTTCGTGAAATGGGAACTTAACGGCCCCGTACTCTATCACCTTCGGGATGCCCTGAAACCCATTCAACGCGTTTGTGAACTTTACGGTGTTTTGTGAGGCGCTGTTGTAAAGTCCCAATTTTGAGTTTTGAGCTCTAAACGGTATATAATTATCGATATCAAAAGAAGGATCTAAGTTCGCTTGCTTGGAAATGGCTACAAATTGATTGTCGGGCTTCAAAAACCCACATAATGATGAAACGATACGTTGTACAAATGAATCACACATATGTCGAAATGCAGATTCATTCTTTTGATTGACTGGAAACATCGAAAATGCAACTAAGTAATACTTGATGTCGGATAATTCGATTTTTGTGTTTTTAACAATTTCAAAAAAGTCAGTGCCTGAATTAAAAATTGACGAAAGTTGAAATACATTAGTGATAAAATCTATTGGAGATCGACATAATTCTGCATGCCTTCGAATAGTATATAAATGATCTAAAATACTATTCATATATGAAAATCCATCAGACTTGGATTTAATGGATAGTGAAAACTGAACGATACGGCCGTGGGTGATCAAAAACGGTAGAAAATCGTATCGTAAACCGTTGTCAAATTCTTGTAAATCTAAGATTTCCAGCGACCGAATAAGTATTGAAATGTGGTCTGCAATTTTTTTCTCATGAGGAGGCATTGATGTGTTGAAATTAAGTAAGTCTTCCATGTATGGAACATCTAACGTAACCAAGTTAAATAAGAAAACGCGTTGTATTTGAGTTTTATGTTCCATAAATAATGATATCATACGAAATACATTACCAATTAATTCCATTGTTATTGTAATTTCAAAGTTTAAATCTTTTGTGGCTAAAAGTTGATAAAATGATATGCCTAAAAGTGATAAAATTTCATCATAATGATATACTAATATTGTATCATCAACATCTATATGATCAAAATAATCTGCAAATAAAGCTAATAAAAGTTGGTTTCTCTTACGATGAAAAGTTGCACCTTTTTGTTCTGCTGATTTAACAGCAGAAAGTAATGTATCAGATGATAAAGGAGATAATGTCTCAAAAATAGATGGGAATTGGATAGTAGTATGAAAACATGAAACAAAACATGGACAATCAGTTAAAAGCGATATAAGTATTTCTTTGTATTGATGATTGGAGGTGAAATTCCCCGGGAAAAGAATTGAGAAGAAAAGAACGGTTTCTCTGAAAAGTGAAAGATTTTGAAGTGTAAGAAAAGTGGTCGGAGCAAGTGTCGAATGCCTTTTAACATCATCTTTGTTGTCGGCACTTAAGATACTCCAATCAAAGGAACCAAATGAACCAAAAATAGGAATAAATGTTGGTAGAATTAAGTTCATGAATTGTAACATTTGAATTTTCATAAATTCAAGATGGTTATAAATAAAAGATGTGGTCTTTAATCCAAGGGTTTCCACAAATTCATTAATATAAACTTTGTCAGTTACAATATTGATGTCTGAAACTTTGGACGAACGATAACAACGCCAAAAAAATTTAAGTTTGTTGCTGTTTTGCGTAAAAACATATACTAATTGGCAAAAATATGTGAAAAGTTTGCAAATATTGATTGTTACTGGCAATCCCCATTGAATATCAATTATTGGGTATTTACCAGCAATCGTGTGTAGATGCGTTTCTGTTAAATATAACCACTGACAAATGTAATCTATTTTTGAGATGGATGTCTTGTATTTTTGGATGAATTGAACATAAGAATTTTGTTTATCAGAAGGAATTTGTATAGGATCTTGACTTAGTAAAGGCGAGTCTCTTGATTTATCAGCATTATCACTATCCGCTTTTGAAGAAGAAGATTGAATCATTATGGATGAATTCTGAGAAAAAAAACTAGTAAAGCTTGAACTTTCAAAATCATCAGTAATAAGTGAGTTCGCTGTTTTCGAAACAGTGTCAAAGTGTTGAATGAGAATTACGCTTTCTTCAAAGCGTCCAGTGGTTTTCATTTTTTCGAACCTAACGTTGTGAACTTAAAATAAAATGTAAAAACGATAAATGGAGTGGTTTAGATGGTTACTCTTTATCAAACTTAATTATTTTCTATATATATAATCGATACAAAGCTGTATAAATATTTTGTGAAAATTCAACTAAAATAGCAATAAATGAGTCCAAAATTGGTATTGATCTGGAAAGAACGATAGGAAAATGTAAATTCAAACCGTGATTATCCTATGAAAAGTCGCTATCCCAAATTACATTGAGTTCACATTTCGCATAAAGTATTCAATAAACAGATGAAGACAACATAAATGGGAATAGTTGATCAAATTTTCCTTAATCTTATTCCTATAATTGTTACTTTCATTTCATTCTTTCTTATTATAAAAATAGATCCAAAAGTATTACCATCTAACACTCAAGGTTTTGGAAAATTGCTCAAATCAACTAATTCTTCACATCGAAGAGCTTTTGCAACATTAGTTACTCCAGCATTTGCAATGGGCGCTGTTGTTCTTGGTCATCAACTTAAACTCTATCATGGAGATAAGTATGAAAGAGTTTGCCTTATCACTAAAGATGTCAATTCAACATGGCGTGAAGTTCTAAAGCAATGGTGGGACATCAGAGAAGTGAACGAATACCGCCCCATGAAACATTTCAGACGTTCATGGAATAAATTTCATATGTGGAATTTTACTGAATATGAAAAAATTGTTTACTTTGACTCAGATATTTTCATTCTCCAACCGGTTGATGAGCTTTTCAACTATTCTCAACTTTCGTGTGTACCAGATGTCAATCCCCCGCAAATATGTAATACTGGTGTTTTAGTAATTGAACCAAAGAATGGTACATTTGAAAAAATGGATAAGCTCGGACGTGTTGATGCTATACGTTTGGGAATTGGTGACCAAAGTTCAATCAATGCATTCTTCAGAGGCTTCACAGCATTACCACCGATATACAACGCTCTGAGGACACATGAGAGAGGCCTTGGCGTCCGTTTGAAGCAAAACAAGGTTAAAGTAATTCATTTTGTATGTAAGAAGCCATGGAAATGTGGAAGGATGAATACATTGAATTGTGGCTGCGGGTATATGGAATATAATAAGAAGTGGTGGGATGCATGGGATGAAGCATGTCGAAACAAAACATGCATTGAATCATGGGATGAGAAAAAATAACGTTTAATTTACATAACGATAGAAAATTCAATTGAATTTTGAATTGCACGATGGAAAATTCTATCGTTATATGTGTCAGTTTTGTCTTATCATTGTGGTAAGCTTGTACTCCAAACGGTCGCCACCAAAAAAATATTGTTTTGTTAATAAATCAATACACACTTATAATTTTAATTTGTAAACCCAAAAAAATATTTACAATTATTAATACTCTTTGTTAAATACTAAAATATTTTAATTTTAATTTTTTTTATGATAGATAATCAATTTCACTTTAAATTAAAAAGTTGATATAATCTCTCTATTGCATTTTTTAGAATTATATGGTATATTCAAAATTTTCATTAATTTTGACTTATATTCAGTTAATATTAAGTTCTATTCATTTTAAAATCAAAAAATCATGAAAATTAATTTTGAAATATAATAAACAACATAATAATTCCAATTGATGCTACCATATTATTTAGTAAATTATTATTTGATTTGGAGATAAAAATGTTTATAATAAGATAATACGATCAAAAAGCATAGAAAAGACCTAAAATGTTGGAACATGAAAAACCTGTTTTCAAATATATTTTTCTTATTATTATTTATATTTAAATATAATTCTCTTGCAATAAATGAACAACGTTAGAATAATCTTATTATTTTTTATATTTAAATACAATTCTCTTACATCAAATTAATAACATTGGTATATATATTATAAATTTAAAAAATAACATGATAATATAATGAAGTTATATTGCAATTTGCGAGTGAAATTTTTTTCAAAATTTCTTCAATATCTCTCTATTACTTTATTTTGAATATTTTTTACAATATGTTGATGTTATTTATTTCATTATATCTCTTATATCCATTCCTCTCTATTCATTTTAAGTTTCGTTTTTTATAATTGAATTGTTTTTAATCGTCTTTTCTATGCTTTTTATCGTATTTTCTTGTTATAAGCATTTATATTTCTAAAGTTAAATAGACATTATTTTAATTGAAATTAATATCAATTAGAATACAATCTATTATATAATAATGTACTTCATAAAATTTCCCACCGCAAGCGGCCGGAAATTGAATAAGTAAATCATAACAACCAGCTCACCTCATGTTTTTTTAATGTTTTTTTATTAATTACAAAATTTTTTTCAAATGAGAAATGGAGTGACATTTTTACTTCATAAATTTTATTTTCATTGAATCATTTTCTTGTGGATTTGAAATTATTGATTTACTTTTTCAACAAATATCTATAGTTATCATATATAAATAAATAATAATAAAGAATTAATACTTATTATAATTATAAGTAAATATGGAAATAAAATGTGTCATTAATACTATTTTTAGTTTCTCGAAATGATTTTTAATTACAAAGTTTTCTTTTTTCCTTTCTTTTCTCTTTCTCTTTTCTTCTCCCTGCTCCATTTTTATTTTTTTCTCTTTTTTTTAGTGATTTTTTCTTTCTACTTTTTTATTTTAAAATAATTAAGGAAACAAATTATCATAATATTAAATACTTTTTATATTAGGGTATTACTTTACTATAATTATCCATATTTATATAAAAAAAAAAAAATAAATTTCATAATACAAATTCATACTCTTTATTTTATATGAATATCTGATAACAAAATACATTTATGAATATATAATTCGTTTTGAAATGTGATTTTCCTCAATGACTTTATTTAGAACATAAATTGACATATTAATTTTGTTTAAATTTTTCAACAATTGTCACTTTTCTTGTTTGTGTAAGAAAATGTTTATTAACATAATGAAACTCATAGTCATAAAACTAATCAGGAACAATTTGTTCTGAATATAATTGGTCGAAATTTATAGTGTTTCATATTTAATTGAATTTAATGCCATGAGGAAGCTAATGTTGAACTTAGATTGCGGATTTCTTCGTTTTCAGTGGTTTCACTTAGTTCTTCTAATGTCTCTACATAGTCTTCTTTTGTAATATGATTTCCAAGATATAACGAACAATCCATCAAAACCTGAAACGCATTTAACGCGAGAATTACTAGATCGTCATTTGTAGATTCTTCAATGAACTGGAAAGTTTCCATTGCAAAGAAATCAATTTCAGGAATATCCAACATTCGAATTCCAATTTTTAGCGTTAAGTTACTAAAGAAGTCAAAAAAAGTTTCCTTTTCACTATACGAAAACTTTTGAACGTATTCTTGCATCGTTTGGAGAAATTCATATTCATATATCAAATTTGCCATTTCATCAGAATATGTAACTAATAACGTAAGTAAAGGGATTATTAAGACCGCGTCCTTTATAGAATGTATAATATGCCGCTTAATGCCCGAAAATAATATCGATTGTTCATCGAAGAATACATTTATAAATTGTACGCAATATGTTGCAATATTAATAAAAAGATGCATAACCTCATCGAAATATTGTTTTTTGATGGTAAATTCGTAAATTTTGTTGATGATTTCGGTTGGAAATAATTGATCAAAAAAAACAAAAGTCACTTTACAAAGCTCCGAAAACATACACAAAGCACTTGGAACAGTCACTGGAGTGTTCGCGTTAAAGAATAAATGGGATATATCGCAATATTTGTTAAAATAATTAATTTGATCATCAGCATAACATTGGGCTAGAATAAGATTGTTTTTGGCTATTAGATAAAAGAGGTTTGCAAAAGGCTCTATTAATTCGATGTTTGTTTGATTCTCTCCAAGAACTTGATGAGCATATGATAGTATGCCATTTTGTTGGAGATAGTTAATAAAGTTCGAATTGTCTGAAACGATGATGGAAAATAAACATACTGCTTGTGGGCAAGGATATACTTGAAATTTAGAATAAATATCATTTGGATTTTGATAAAAATATTTTGAAAAGGAAATAGAACTACTAGCAAGTTGTACAAATACTGAAAATAAGGCTTCCGTTTCACGTAGATTAGTTTCCGGTAAAATACTAATTAAAGTATTGAACCCATCTTTTCCAAGCAATATTTTTGTTATGTCATATTGTGTTGAAGCTAAACTGTCTGCAATTTTCTTTAAAGCATAGCACCTTTTGGGCTTATTGCTTAGCATTTCAATATACCCGATTATTTGATTAATAAAACTTATATCTGGAACATTTATTTTTTTTCTATGTTCGCGCAATTTTACAGAAGTTACCTTGGCATCAAAGATGCCTAAGTCAATTATATTTGTGTTTCTTTCCTTATACATCCAAACTTGGAATCAAGTTGGATTATTTATTCTCAGGTTTTTTGACCAAGTAAACATTCAAAACGATAAAAGTGCCACCGACTTTTTGAAGTTACATACAAAGAAAAATGAAGCTTTTAATTATAGTTTAAATTGAATGTTTTTATCGGATTTATTTTGCTTATTTACTGCAGAAAAATAGGGTATCCCATATCTCAGTGTAAGTCAAGTAGCAGATCTCTTTTCAAACACTTTATGCTATTCTTAAATTAATTAATTTTTTTTTATTATTTTAATTCATAAATCACTTTTTTTATAACCAAATTAAATAATATTGAAATAATATTTTATTGTAATATACTCATTATTTTCCTTAATTTATTTCTTTGTTTTCCGACAGATAATTGGACCTGACCCAAAATTTCATTATTTGTACACAACTTTCTAAATATTTCCACTAAGCCGTCGAAGTTTTGTTTTGAAATTTTTGTTTTTTGTATTTTTTTCTCGTCCATTACCAACAATTTTGAGATTGCCAACGCTAATGTTATCAAAGTTCTTGGGTTAGAAATATTCGGAAATATTTTTAATATATTTCCAGCCATATTATTTGTTTCTGTTATATCGTTTGGAGGGAATTCATTTATTGCGAACATAACAATATCTTCTTGAATTTGAATTCTCGAAGCTATTGTTAAATACAAAGAAGCGATGTTCGATAATGTATCTTGATAACCAAATTTATTATTTATACAAGTTTCTCTCCATTTTTCGATGATTGGAATCATTTGCATTATATCTTTCAATAAATTTTCATTCATTTGTATTAATAAATTTAATAAATATGCCAAGTTTTGTAACAAATTTGGTTCGGTTGCATTTTGTATTTTAGATATCAAATTTTGTAATATTAATTGCATCATTGGTTGTGATACTGTTTGATATTGTATACATTCTGTTAATGTATCTGTTATTCGGTATAATTCAAGTTCATTATCTTTAGTTGACCATTGTAATAAATATTGACATAGTTCATCGTTAATTGGCGTTTGATATTTATAAAATGGACTTAAGAAACCACAAAAATGTTCTAACAACACAGCGCACTTTGGTGACGTTATTAAAGGTTTTTCATCAAGGATGCTTGATTGAGAAGTTATAACATTTTTAATTAAATTTACACTTAAATTTAAGACTTCATTGATAATACTTTCATCAGAATTCTTTAAAATTGATTTAAGTGTATCAAATGTAGAACATACAAGGTTAAGATTTACTTCTTCATTAATTATATTAGTTAATGATTGGAAATATTTTAATTTAACATCAGATGGTAAAAGTTTACATATTTTCTGAATTGCTGTTAGTGAATTTGTTTGTAGTGATTTTGTACCTGATTTAATTCCGTCTTCAATTGATGGTATCAATTCCATAAATAATTGTGGTGCTAAATTACCCGAAAATTTGGTAATTTTTGATAATGTACTGATTGTAACTTCAAGTATTGGGACATTCTTTTTATGATATTTTAAGATTTCAATTAATCGTGGTATGAATGGTTGAATATATTTCATTGTATCATTCCTTAAAAACAATGTAATATCTCCTAAAAACTCAATAGAACGAATAATGATTTTATCATCCTCAAAAACAATACATTCAGATACAATTGGAAACATTATTGATAATATAAACTCTAATTGTGTTTCATCTTTATATAATATTGAAATCCCACAATTTAATACAGCTGCTTTTTGTTCTAAATTATTACTTTGTGTTATTTGTGTAATGAATGATATTAATTGGTCAAGTTCTTCATCATTAATTTCTTTACAATTATTAATAACATTTGGTAATTCATCTAAATATTTTATAATGTTATCTTCATTAACATTCGGTATTAAACTAACATAATTCTCTAATAATTGTGGATATTCAGTATCAATTAACATTATTAATGAATCAAAAGCAATATATGCTAATGTTCGTATATCTGGGTTTGGTGAAATTAAATTTAACATAACACCTGGAATTAATTGATGACAATAGGTATTAATACTTTGAATCGATATACCAAATTGTTGAATTACTGTTAAGCCTGCTTGTCTAAATAAATCACTTTCAGACATAATCGACGTTTGTATTAAATTAATAATTTGTTCAATGTTCTTATATGTAAGTTCTGGAATTTTTTTTATTAATACTGTAAATAATAAAAGTCCAGCAATTTGATGATATGGTGAATTAGATTGTAATGCCATTGATATCTTTTCTTGAATAATTGGATAGATAATTTCATGCTCAATATTCTTAGAACAGAATTTAAAATCATCAAATTGATCGGATGGAATTTCATTGTCTTGTTTTATAATTGTCGCAACAATGTCTAACGATACTGATAAATAAATGGATAATACATCTGTTGGTAATTGGGTTAATAGCGGGAAAAGTGACGCATGAACAAGTGAACGGATTTGGACGTCAAGTTCGGGATTGGGACTAAATTGCATAACGAGATTGATAAATTGACTGATAAGCTCATCTGGAATGAATTCAAGAGCAAGAAGATCAGAAACAGCACTCCAGAGTTGTCGACATTGGTCGATATTCAACTGTGGAGTGAGTTGGGCAGCTAAATTAAAAATAGCAATGATATGATCTCCTGAATTAGGATTAATTTGTGTGACAATGCATACTTTTTGGTAAAGAGTAACGCCATGGATTTTGGTCATTATGTCTTCATTTTGAATGGCAACAGATGAAACTTCAAGAAAAAAAGGCATTCTTTCTTCAACCTTCTCAGTTTCCATATGGAAAATGATTTCGTTGATAAGAAGAGTAGTTATAAGAATGCTTTTCCCAGATTGATAAAGATTGACGATAAAGGAAAGAAGTTCAGGCCATTCTGTTTCATCATGTTTAAAAATGTACTCAACTGTGTTAAGAAATATTTCAAAAACCTCAGGTGTATATTGAAAAGAAGCTAAAAATTGAACACATTGAGTTCGAATTAGAGCCCTTTTTTCAAAATCTAATAATTTCCAATAACGCGAAAGTGATTTCCGAAGATAAACGGCAGCACCCCTTTGATATAAAGTGGGATCTTGAAGAATCTGTAAAAAAATAAATGGTGAATCTTGTTGTTTCAAAAGAATTTTTATTTGTTCCTCAATTAAATTGATTTCCTCTGTTGTTTGTACATGTGTTGATGACTGTAAAAGTTGTGATATTTGTTGAATTTCCATTTGTTTGTTGGCCGAGAAATGTGATATGAAAAATTTTGATTCAATTGGATCCAGTAATTGCAACTTCCATACTGAACAAATCCATTTGTTAATTAATTAATGATGCTCAATAAAATTTATCAAAATAAGATATGCAAAAACATTTAATCGAGTGACCGGGATTTTTAGTGTTATAATCATCAATTAAATGTTTAGAATTGAGATGAGTAAAAATCATTTTGTTCTCAAATATTGGGGGAATGTTAGTTAATGTGTACACTTTCTTCATTAACATAAGAACACCATAAATTTTAATCTTACGTTAAGTTTCGAAACAAATGATAAAATATCAAAAATTTTCAATTCTTGAAAAAAATTAATTTGGAATGATTTATAGGTGCATTGATCAAAGACACTTGATTATAGTCAGAATAAAGAATATTTTGGGTTCACTTTTGAGTTTTTAAGCAGCACTTTTTTACATTATTTTTCAAAAATTTACACTTTTTTCCAACAACTCCATTACACACACAATAAATTCATAGGTTGGAAATTTACGATACAGCGTTTATGAGGTATCCCATTCAAAAAATGTTTCTCAAAATTTCAATTAAATCAAATTTCGATGAACGATGTGTATCGTCGTTTTTTGTGTAGGCAGGTTCCAAATTAAGCAAAGCAAATCATGCAAAAAGAACAAGAATTTAACATGAATTTAAATAAGCTTCCAAACATTAATTCTATTACAAACAAGGAAGATGAAATTCAAAAGTATGACGAACTTATTCGAATTAATCCTGGCGTTATGTTAGAAAAGATAAAATCTTTCATGTCATTTCTAATTGTAGAAATATCGTTTATAAGTAGTTTCAGTCTAACAAGAAAAGAAGAAGATTTTGAATTATATGCAAAGGAATACTTTAAATATCCAAATTTTTCTGAACTATTACAAGAAGGCCAATCAGCTAAGGTTGAGTTTATTATAAAAATTCTAAACAAATTTGTTCAAAAAGAGCATCAAATACAATTTTTTCGAAAATATGTCGAAATAAATCTCAATCCAGACACTCAATCCACAAAAGACAGAACTTATTTTAACATTTTAGTTTACTTATACATCTTATCTAAATCTTCAGTAACATTTGATGATTGTTTTGAATCACAACAAAGCAACGGTAAAAAATACTTGATAGATTGTATATTTGATAGCCATTATGTTTTGGATGATATAAATGTTTTATTTAATATGATACGCATCAATTTCTTTGGTTTAATGAAAACGAAACAAATTAATATCGAAACGATATATAATATTTTAGAAGAACATTTAGATATAAACATTAAACTTTTTAGGGAAGATATTATTCGACTTAATGCATCAGAAAAAGATGAAAAAATTTTTTGTCTTGTTGAAAAGGCATGTATCAGCAAACAGAACTCTAAAGAAGACATTGATTGGTTTCTCGAATATTTATATAATTTAAATTATTTTGAAATAAAATTTGATTATATGATAATTCTTTGTAACATATTAAGTAATTACCAAAGTTATCAAGCATTAGAAATAATATTAAATTCGTATATTTATCACCACCCAATAACTGATAATTACAAGGATAAAATTTTAATTACGAATTATATTAAAGATAAATTAATTAATTCAAAAACTTATAATAAGATAATGACAGTGATTACTATGACAAACTCATCATCATTTGATTATTATTTAATTAAAAGACCAATTTTTATATTATTTTTAATTCGAATTTTTGGCGAAACAAAATTTTTGGTTGATTTCCTTAACGGTCTCTACAAAAACTGTCTTGTTTCAATGGTTAACATCAAAAAGTGCAATAAAATAAACTTGGCAAAACTGTTTATTGAATTTTTAATAAAAGAAGAAGAAAAATGCGAAATTTCTTTTGAGTATAATGAAAAAAAACATAAATATAAATTATATATACCAAATGAAATACGAAAAACAGTTTTAATTCCTTTAGTTATTACATTATTATCAACAGTAAATCATAGTATTAATATAAATTTAATACTAAATAATATTCACAAAAAAGATATTTTATATATATTAAATGAATCATTAAAGAATTCACTAAAATATAAACGAAATCACATTAAAACATTAAATTCATATCAAAGTGAACGAAATGAATATAAATTAAAGTTTAAATCCAAAACAATTTTTACTGTTTCATTTTGGCTTTGGATTGATGGTATTACATCAATAAAATACAAAAGCTCAACGATTCAATTATTTTCATTTCTTAAGAAGAGTGAAGAAAAAAAATTGTTGTTAGACTTTTACATTAAAAAAGGTGTTTTATGTATTCGAAATGAAAAGAATCAAATCTTTACATTAAATGAAATTTATGATTTAAATAACATAAATAGTAATAACAGTAGTTTTAACAAATGGATTTACATTGTTATGAGTTTCAAATATGATTCAAATAATAAGAAATGTCAAATTATTTCTAAAAAAATTAATAATAATAATGAAATTAATACTGAAATGAGTTCAGTATCATTTGATGAATTTGATCATTTTGTAATTGGAAATCGAATTGATTCGATTGGGCCAAAAGAATTTTATGGATTTATCAGTGACTTTTCTATCATTTTCAAAGATATAAGCGAAGACATTAAATATTTATTCAATAATCCATATACTATATTAGAATTCTCATCGCTTAATAAAGATATGTTAACATATATCTCAAAGAATGAACTTGAACAAAATTCTATATTAGATATAATATTTAATGAAAACAATTTTCAATTATTTATTTATGCTATAACTAAAAGTGAATGTGATGTTGATAAATTAAATTTGATCAAATATTTAATAATTCCAGAAAAGTATCAACGAGTGATAAGTAATGATGAAAGTCGAATGAATTCATTTATTGGATTATTTTATAAACTTCGAACTTATAAATACGATACATATCTTTTGTTTTATGATATATATAATGTATTAAGTTTTAAGCCTATCAAAAATCGATTTCTTAAAGAAGTAATATTTAACATTAAATTATATACCAAAAGAAGTGATATAGAAATGATTGACATTGTTACATTACATCACGTTTTATTACATATTAATACATTTATTATGCCTAATTATACTTGTAATGAAATTAACACATTAAATATCATTGATAATTTTGATATTGGAAATTTTGAAGATGATGAAATTAAAGAATTAAAATATAAAATATTTATGAAGATTGAAATTCAAAAATTTCATGAGAAAAACATCGAATTCAATAATCTTAAAAATCACAAAATATTTTATATTAAATTATATCGTAAAATTTTACCATATTTAGAACATAAATATTATACCAAAATTCTTGATAATTCATTAATTGCATATCAAAGTAATCAAAACAAATCGATTATATATTTAATTCATGACATTACGAAACAAGAAAATTTTTATCAAGAAATTACGAAAATTATATTTTATAATGAAAATAAAAACATTCAAATTGACGAGGACAAAATTAACATCGATAAATATCCAAATCTTTTTTCATTATTAAGTTATCTTGAATTAAAATCTATAAATAAACGAAAAAAAAAAATTATTTAATTTCTTTCGTGATTGTCGTGGGGATATTTGTTTAAATGGAAATTGGTATTTGTTTCCATTAATATTAAGTGTTCGTTTGATGTTAAATAATCAAACAACAGAAGCAGAATTGATATATAACTTTTTAGTGCATTATTCAAAAAATGATATAAATTTAATTCGAAAAATTATTTTAATATCGAAATTAATCGATTGGAATCATAAAATTAATGATGTTAATACTTTAATAAACAAATTTACAGAACAAAACTCAACGCTTTCACTTGAAATCACTCAGACATTTTCAATCAAAATAACAGAATTAGCATCAAAGGATGATATTAATGAGAAATATAAAAAAATTGGATTGGAAAATGGAAATTTCGAAATTTTCGGATTTTTGTCGTTTTTAAATTTCGTTGCTCCATTCGTTAAGAAAATGAAAAAATTTAAAATTGTTCCCGATTCAAAAGAAAATGAAGCGTGCTTAGATAATGCTCTTTATGGTATTATAAAGGAATTAAATGACGGAAAGAAATATGCGAAATCGAACAGGTTTAATACAAATAAAGCTTAAATTTTTTTTTTTTTAAATATTTAATTTTTTTTTTTTTTTTTTTTTTTTTTTTGTTTTTTGTTTTTTGTTTTTTTTTGGTTAAATATTCACTATGCTTCTTGTTTTTATTGAAGGTTCAACATTTCAGGATCAGAAACCACTGATTATCCATAATAAGAGTAATTTTATGGGAAGAAATGTACAAGTAAGAATAATGTTCATAAGGAATATGTTTGTAAAAAATTATTATAATGAATATATGTTGATAAGAAGTGTGTACTCCAAAAACAATACCGAATTGTGCAATCATAAATTAATTCATTATATTAATGAACAATGCAGCTTGAAAATAATAGACTTTAAAGCCTAAAGAATATGTACTGTAATACTTTGTCAATATATAAGAACAAATGAATAAACATTTTTAATTTAAATTTCCAAAAATCAAAAGAATTGATATGTTTTTATTATTTTTAGGTGAAGATTTTATATATAAACATCACAACAATTGTCTATTTAGCTAAATATGAAATTTCACAAAATGTTAAAGTTGCTAAAAAAATATTGATGAAACATTTATGCATTTCCTTCAAAAATTTCAACAAGTTCTGAGTCAAACCAATCAGTTTCAAGGTCAATCATATTTGTTGAGTATTCTTTGGAAGCTTTTGACACTTTGAGATCTCGTTTTATTGCTGGAATCCATTTTTGTTGTCCAATTCTCTTTTCCATTTCCTTCATTTTCGCTTCATATTTTTCTCTATCTGCAAGTGTTTCATCTGATAAAATTGGTGTGCCACAATAAGGGCATGGTCTTTCTCCCTCAAGTTCACAAATAATCCTGCCGCATTTTGTACAGTTGTTAATTACTGGATGTTCTGTTCCATAGCATCCACATTCGAAATTATAGTCGATTTCAGGTGCTTTTGTATTATTCACAAATGCTTGAAAAAATTGTTTTGGTTGTTGTTTACCTTTATTTTTTTGTTTTCTTTGCCTTCGTTCTTCGGCAGATTGGATTAAGGAAGCAAGTTCGGGGTCTATTTTTGCGGGTTTTTTCCCAGACCAATTCATAAATTTTGAAACTTCCTTATCGGCATTCAAAAAGTTATATGGCTCAAGAAGAAATTTTCATTCAAATTTCCAACAGATTTATGGAAAAGTGTTTGTCATATAAAGTATTTAAAAACACAGTTAAAATTCTATCAATTACAAGAGTTATCGATAGACAAATTCAATTAATAATAAACGGCTTAACAGAAAAACACCATCGTCAATTGAAAGTTCTATCGTTTGTCGATAACTTGATGAATAATTCATTTAATTAAAACATTTATTTATATCTATTTATTACGCATTAAAAACATTTAAATTTATATATTTCTTCTTGAAGTCATCAAAGCCAAATTATTTGCCAACACACTAAATGACGGCAAATTATCTTCTTCATTCTTTTTAAGCGAAGCTTTATAAGTTTCCACTGTTAACACTTCTTGCACAATAGAAATTGTAATGTTAAACATCAACAGCAAAGAGAACGCGACCCAAAGCGAAGTATAAATGAATCCGACATAAGGGCTCATATCATTTTGTATTATCACAGCATCATATACATCTTTTATAGAATCTCCATGCATTACACAAAACAAAAATGATGCGCATTGTAATGGTGAAGCAAATGCTTCATTCAGATGCCCAAAGAAACAAATGCCAAATGCCCAAAATCCGAAAAACATTGGCATGCATCCAACTAAAAATTGCATAATTTGAACTGTAGATGTCATAAGAACATGAATAATTAATTTCGTTGACGGATTTAACTTTAAGTAGCGAATAAGTGTAAAACTATGTAAAAGTGTTGCAAATGCAATGACAAATAAAAATGGTGGAATTTCTTTTTTAATATCTTGGCCAACTAATATATACATAACAGATGATGCAATTGATATAGAATGTGTAATAATGGAAAAAATATCCCATTTATCAAATTTATCCCAAAAAATTTCATTTTGGGGTACCCCAATCACAAGTGAACGATACTTGGTGTATCGGTACAATGAAAAAGTGGATTTGATAAAGACGATAAGAGCAATGATGTTAAGAACAATGATAAGAAAAGGAAGTGTATAATAGAGATAAAGTGTAAAGTTGATATCAATGAGCTCAACACCTTCTTGAATTCGAGAATGTTCAATGTCCATAAAAATTGTGTCAGTACGAAGATCTTTGATAAAAGATCCTTTGATGGAAAGAGACATTCGATAATCATATTTGCTCTTACTGACTTGGATGTGGTAATTCGCAGTTACAGTTACTTTGTTGAATCTATTAATTTCTTGGCAAATTTTGTCAACAATGGTTCCAATATCTTCTTCTATAAATTGAGTTATATATGGTTCAGAATCTCTTAAAAAAAGTTCTAAACTAGCGGAGCTAAGTGAATCAATAACAAAAGATACTGGAAATGATTGGTCAAATGTAAAAAATCGTGTGCATAAATCACAAAAAATAAATTTGAAATCATCAATAAAAAACACTTGGCCAACGCCTATGGGAATACCACCAGGTGGATCTGGGAAATCAAGATCTTCCAAAAAATAATTTGAAATTGCTTTTGAAAAATCTTGTGTAAATTCGATAGTTGTGTCTTGGTGATAAACAGCAAGTAAAACATATAAACAAAAAACTGCGAAATCCAAAAAACAAATCCAAGGAATGATATAATTACGTTTCCAATTTGGAAATAATTTGTAGGGCTTTATATTATAAGATCGACTGCCATGATGGGTAATAAGCATTTTGACATTTTTAAGCTGCTCTTCTTCAAGACCAGCGAGTGTGATCTTATGGTAACCCGACATCTAAAGTTCAAACAAACATAGTGAAAAACGTATTTTGTTTTTATTTGCAACAGCTTCCACTTGTGTCTGAATTAGTTGAAGCTTGTTGAGGAACAGAAACTGTTTTAGTGGATAATTTCCCGGCTTCAGCTCTGTCGAAAACCATTTTAGCTGCTCGATTAAATGCTTCTGTAACATTATCGCCGCCACGAGCAGATGTTTCTATATATGTAAGTTGGTGTGTTGTGGCAAACGATTGTGCTTCTGATGTTGAAACAACTCTTTGTGATGCTAAATCAAGTTTGTTACCTATCATTGTAATTGCAGCATTTGGATCACAAAGAGCATGTACGTCATTAAGCCACAAACTTAGCTCATCAAACGATTTTCTATCTGTGATATCGTATACTAAAATCACACCAACAGAATGACGGAAATAAGATTTTGCAATTGACCTAAATTTTTCTTGTCCTGCTGTATCCCATATTTGTAATTTAACAGGTTGACCATCAATTTCAAGAACTGTTGACATATATTCAACACCGATTGTTGAAACATTTTCTGTTGAAAACTCATCATCAATCAAACGCTTTAAGATAGAAGTCTTCCCAACACCGCTTGAGCCTATAACAATAAATTTGAAGTTGTGTTTATATTCGACTCCAATCATTTTATCAACCGCTGATATGGGGCGCCCCAAGATACGTTTTGAAAATTCAGTTGCAGTTATTTTGATTGCCATGGTGATTGTTGGGTTATATATTCATAATCGAAAAAATAGTTTGGCGAAAACTACTGAAACAATCGATGAAAACGGGTAGCTTCCTAACATTCGATTTTGTCGAATAAACGTGTTCATTTGAAAATTTGAGAAGGGTTCTAAACGTTCAACAAATGAAGTGGTCTCGCGACCGCTTACTTAGATCAAGAAAACTCAACAATTTCACAGCTTTCTTCATGCCTTTGTGTTTCATAGCAACCTTTGCATTCTTTTACTATGGAAAATACAATAATTTTCAATCAACAATAATTTATAAAAATGGCGAATCAAATCTATATTTGAACTTAATAGAATGCTATGACTTGCAATATAAGCTATGGGAATGGATGGTAGAAGAAAATATGACAAAAGAAGAAATTACCAATGTTTTAAATCAGTTGTATCCTTATGATTTAATGAAACAAAAGGTATTTTTCTTCGATCTTGATCGCAACAAACCTTACCACAAAACAGAAAAACAAGGAATATATAGTACAGAAGAAGTTCAAAAAATAATTTATGAAAATCAATATCCCGAGGATTGTAGTAAAAGAAATTTTCTAATTCTCCCAAACTTAGATGAGAATGGAATCGGGTCTTGTGTACATGTTATTGGAGCTTTCATTGCGAGTGGAATCATGCAAAATCGAACTGTTGTTTATAACCCCAAAGATCATTACAGATATTCCAGCTTTTCTCAATGTAATGGCACTTTAGGGTTTGACTGTTTTTTCAGACCATTATCTTCATGTCAACTTACTCCTGAAGAAATCGATTATTCGAATCCGAAATATAAAAAGGCACCACACCGACCTCGTGCAAAACGCGCTGTTCCCGAGTCTGTTGTTAGAATCTTTTCAAAGACCTCTGCCCACCCTGACTCATACTACTTCTTGTGGAGGATTCAAGCGACATTTTTTATGGTACAATTCAATGATAAGCTCAAAAAGTGGATTAACGAATTCAAACCGAAATATATCGTCAATCCAAAAGACCGTTATGATGCATCGGTGTTTATCCGAAGAGGGCATAAGTATCTCGAAATGAAACTAGTTTCATCAGACAAATATCGGTATCCATTAGAAATTCTTCGAAAACTTAAGTCAGATGGAAATAACAAAAAATTATCTGTATTTGTAAATAGTGATGACCCAGAAGCACTTAATGAATTCTTAAAATTTAGTGACATATATGATATATCATACTATAATTGTACAAGACCGAAAGGCGGACATGACCATTTCATTGTTACTGATAATAAAATCGCACTTTGGGAATCCGTAAGTTCATTCGCGAATTTGGTGGAACTTATAAACGTAGATCACATTATTGGAACTATTGGAAGTAACTGGGGAAGGCTCATTCTTGAGCTGAATTTGCAGAAATATCCAAACGGATCACGTTTCCCTTACTTTGAAGTGGGCGAGAATCCTTGCATCACGCCTTCGCAATGCAGAATGTGTAATAGAAAGATAAGTTTCTCATGGTAATGCATATATTCGTTAAAATAAAATGTTTTAATCTTAGGAAAGAATGAATTTATATATTTCTATATAATTAAAAATATTTTTCTATAATGTAAAATGAAAATAAATTTTAAATTGTCATACAACATATTACATAATATTTTTGAAATTAATGTATTCCTTTCATCAAAAGTAAAACTTTTATTCAAGGATCCCACCTTAGGGATCAAAATGTTCCTTTTAATATAATATTATATAAATGTTCCTTTTAATAACATTAATGTTATTGAATTTTATTATAAGAAATGTTAATCAAGAAAAAAAATTTCAAACCATTTCTGAAAGCAGTAAAATTGTTAGGGATCCGATGCTTTTTATTTATTGCTATTATAAAGTAAGTCATTTACCAGTAATTGCATCACAAATTGTAGAGCCATAAATGCCACCTAGAGAAAAAAGTGCGCCGAAAAATGGAATCTTTTCTACAGTATGAATCCCTTTGGTTACAGGATCCAACTCTCCTTCATGTTTTTCCAAAACGTCAAGAATACCAAATGGAATATATGTTTTGCAATACGACCTTGGTTCAAATTGGTCACGATATGCCCCAAGAACTTTAATGCACTTTGTTACAAACGTTTGGCAATTATGCAAAATTGCGTCATAATCATCTTTTTCCCAATCACCATGAAAATTTACTCTTTCCAATAATTCACCGATTGTCATTGGATGTAAAATGTTACACCGAACTTCATCTTTTTTGTGGTGAACATCAATTTCATCATGATGACTGGCATTTTCATAAATCTTAATCCATCAGTTCCTTTGTAGTAATGAACCTGTTCTTTGTAATCGCCTTCTCTTCTTTCATCATATCCACCATATTCAATTAAAACACCTTTATACGAAAAAAAATCTCCTTTTGGAACCCAAATAGATACATGAGAAAGACCTGCGGTTGAAGCAACAGCAGGAAGGCAGAATGAAAGCGTATCAGTTAGAGGACGAAGTACTTTTGGCACAATTCTATCAACCACGATGATAATTTTTGTGATATGTGTGTTTAATAATTTTTGGCGATTGCTCTTCCTTGGATTATTTGCGTACTTGCAGTTTAATGTGTTATATGAATCAACAATTGAACCTGAAAGCATCTGAGTGAAAATGAAGTGATGCACTTATTCAAATTTTGCCAAACATGACGGTTTGATTATATGTCAAAATATACTCTGGTTGAGTATCTATTTGAGTAAAACTTTGATTTTTTCCCCAATAGTCAAAATTTTCAAGTGTCAAAATATGTATTTTGACAAAAATGAATTGACTAAGTTTGTCTGAAGGGGAAAACCATTTCCCAAAATTTTTCGATATTTTTCGTGCCCAACCTGTGTTTTCTTTGTTGAAATGACTAAATTCAATCATATATTTAACTGTTCGATTAGAAAAAGAAAAAATTATAAAGCGACGGAAAAACAAAAATATAGAAAAAATTATAAATTAATTTGTTTGTTCAAATTATTGAAATGTCTCTCCAAATAAAATAAACAATTTTAAACAGTTTATTTAAATTTAAATTTTTCGCCGAAGCTACGAATCATTTTCACCCATTTCTTATTCAATTCCATGATTTCACGATCATGGATATTCAGTCCATATACATAAGGGCTCCATATCCAATAGCCAAAAATCACAAGCGCACATGAGAAGAGTGCAATGATTCCTTTAATTTTTGGATTAACTAAATCGACTACAGCGCCAAATGCCATTGAACCGAAAATCAATGGAATCAAATAATGATACAAATATAATGACCTTGGAATGAGGAACATTGGAAAATAACATACTGCCCATCCAACAGTAAATCTGAGTAAAATGAAAAAATTTTTTGATTTAAATGTAAAAAGTGACACAACGATACCAATGAACACGAAATAATAAACAAAGAAATTACCGTAGCAACGAATCTGTTGTCCTCCCATTTGTGCCCAGAAGTATACATCAACTCCTGTCAAAAGAGGCCATTGGGCAGGAAAACTCTGTGATGGATGTTTTTGTGTAATTTGCATGTTGCCATTATGCATGACAAGTGTAAGTTTGATTGATCGATACAAAAGACCAGGGCTGACAATTCTCTTTCCCCAAAGTTGAATTTCATGACCAGAGTTTTTGATGAGATTGTATTTCATGTTTTCTGGTAAATACCCTTCTCCTTGACCTGCATATGGAAGGATTATAAAATGGATATAAAACGTAAGACAATAAACTATAAATTGAATAAGGAAAAGAGAAACTCCATATATGAAGATTTCGAATAAATAATCCAAAAATCCTGTTTTAAAAACCGGAAGAAAGTGAATAATATATACATATGCATCAAATGCCATTAAACCCCATGCTGTGTTCTTACAAGAACATGCACACCCAAGCGTGAGACCGTTTAAGATGTGGAAGACGTTAAAACGTTTTCCTTTTGGTAATGAAAAAGTGTACGAAAGAACAGCAATATGTAAACAGCAAAAAAAATGAAGGATACCATCACTTAGTATAAAATGTCCTTCAGTAGCCATTGACGTGTCAAAGAGTATTAGAATTGATGACATAAATGAACAAACATGACTTATTTGTGTAAAACGAAGTGAAAGATAAATGAGTGGTGCACAAAAAGAAGAAAAAAATGCATTTGTGAATCGCAATTGAACATAATCATCTTGTGAATATTGTGAAACACCATTAAATCGCATTTCACCATTATACTCTGAAAGATTTGCAAAATAAAACATTATCAGTTTTGCAAGTGGTGGATGAATATCAAAATAAAATTGTGATTGTGTGTACCAATTTGTGAAATTTCCAAAATGAACTTCATCGAATACAGGTCCTGTTGGATGATGTATTTGCCATGTCCTTGATCCAAATGATATACATGAAAGAAGGATTATTAAAAAGCAGTCAAGTAAATCAAATTCTGCTTTTCTAGTAACCTTCATCATGTTGGGGTGAGAAGGCCGTTTAATTTTTCCAACTTTTTGATAATATGTAAACTTAGTAAAAATTGTCAATATTTATGCAAGACATTGTCTTGCACAAAAAAGACCATATGACGAAAATGGGCTTTAGCAAGCTTGGTAAACAATAGGACTAATGTAGTTTGTTATATTGTTTTAAGATATGTTATGATTCATGAGAAAGATTTGATGATGCATGATATGGAATTTGAAATTAAATTTACTGTTTTTATTTTTATGCAGAAAGGGTGATTGGTCTAGTGGAATGATTCTCGCTTTGGGTGCGAGAGGTCTCGGGTTCGATTCCCGAATCGCCCCTGAATTTTTTTTTAATTTTTGATCTAAAAATATAGATATTGCTATTAATGATATAATTTTATCAAGAAATTAATTTTTTTGTAGAAACAATAAAAAAATCTTTCATAAAAATTATAATACAGATATTTCTTTCATTTATTTCTTACTGACCTTTCAGATGTATCAGTTAAAAAAATTTCTATCTTGTGTATCTTCGAAAATATTTTACGATGTTGTTATTGCAACTCCTATTTTGTTTAAAGTTATATATATTTAAATATCATTTTGTACATTTATATTGATATGATCCTCCTCGTGATTATATGGAAAAATTTTATGAATCAGTGGTTTTGATGTTCAATATCATTATAATGATAAAAAAAGACTTGATCAATAAAATTGGAATAAAAATAACTTTTGGATATTCATTAGATGGTTGGAGCATTTAAGATGAACACGTTTCGGGTGTTATAATAAACAATTAATCAAAAGTTATTTTTTACTTAAAAACTTATACTTTATTTGTATTAAACCAGTTCGATTTCACAAATTTGCTTCCAGCATTTAATTCCTTTTTAATTCTACTAAGTTCATTATCTAAGCACTCATCATTTTCTTTTATTTCTGGAACAATTTTCAGTTTTTTCTTAACGAAAGGAGTTACGAAATTTATAAAAGCGAAAAATGCTGAAATTGTGAAATTTCCATTTTCTATTCCAATGCAGTCATATTTTCTTTTAATTTCATTCTGATACTTTGGGTTTAATTCTATTATATGAGTATGAAGTAATGGGTTAATATCATTAGACAAATTTGTGTTCTGTGTTGTAAATTTGTTTATTAAAGTATTAACATCATTAATTTTATGATTCCAATCGATTAATTTCGATATTAAAATAATTTTTCGAATTAAATTTATATCATTTTTTGAATAATGCACTAAAAAGTTATATATCAATTCTGCTTCTGTTGTTTGATTATTTAACATCAAACGAACACTTAATATTAATGGAAACAAATACCAATTTCCATTTAAACAAATATCCCCGCGACAATCACGAAAGAAATTAAATAATTTTTCGTTTCGTTTATTTATAGATTTTAATTCAAGATAACTTAATAATGAAAAAAGATTCGGATATTTATCGATGTTAATTTTGTCCTCGTCAATTTGAATGTTTTTATTTTCATTATAAAATATAATTTTCGTAATTTCTTGATAAAAATTTTCTTGTTTCGTAATGTCATGAATTAAATATATAATCGATTTGTTTTGATTACTTTGATATGCAATTAATGAATTATCAAGAATTTTGGTATAATATTTATGTTCTAAATATGGTAAAATTTTACGATATAATTTAATATAAAATATTTTGTGATTTTTAAGATTATTGAATTCGATGTTTTTCTCATGAAATTTTTGAATTTCAATCTTCATAAATATTTTATATTTTAATTTTTTAATTTCATTATCTTCAAAATTTCCAATATCAAAATTATCAATGATATTTAATGTGTTAATTTCATTACAATTATAATTAGGCATAATAAATGTATTAATATGTAATAAAACGTGATGTAATGTAACAATGTCACTTTTTTTGGTATATAATTTAATGTTAAATATTACTTCTTTAAGAAATCGATTTTTAATAGGCTTAAAACTTAATACATTATATATATCATAAAACAAAAGATATGTATCGTATTTATAAGTTCGAAGTTTATAAAATAATCCAATAAATGAATTCATTCGACTTTCATCATTACTTATCACTCGTTGATACTTTTCTGGAATTATTAAATATTTGATCAAATTTAATTTATCAACATCACATTCACTTTTAGTTATAGCATAAATAAATAATTGAAAATTGTTTTCATTAAATATTATATCTAATATAGAATTTTGTTCAAGTTCATTCTTTGAGATATATGTTAACATATCTTTATTAAGCGATGAGAATTCTAATATAGTATATGGATTATTGAATAAATATTTAATGTCTTCGCTTATATCTTTGAAAATGATAGAAAAGTCACTGATAAATCCATAAAATTCTTTTGGCCCAATCGAATCAATTCGATTTCCAACTACAAATGATCAAATTCATCAAATGATACTGAACTCATTTCAGTATTAATTTCATTATTATTATTAATTTTTTTAGAAATAATTTGACATTTCTTATTATTTGAATCATATTTGAAACTCATAACAATGTAAATCCATTTGTTAAAACTACTGTTATTACTATTTATGTTATTTAAATCATAAATTTCATTTAATGTAAAGATTTGATTCTTTTCATTTCGAATACATAAAACACCCTTTTTTAATGTAAAAGTCTAACAACAATTTTTTTTCTTCATTCTTCTTAAGAAATGAAAATAATTAATTCGTTGTGATTTTGTATTTTATTGATGTAATACTATCAATCCAAAGCCAAAATGAAACAGTAAAAATTGTTTTGGATTTAAACTTTAATTTATATTCATTTCTGTTCACTTTGATATGAATTTAATGTTTTAATGTGATTTCGTTTATATTTTAGTGAATTCTTTAATGATTCATTTAATATATATAAAATATCTTTTTTGTGAATATTATTTAGTATTAAATTTATATTAATACTATGATTTACTGTTGATAATAATGTAATAACTAAAGGAATTAAAACTGTTTTTCGTATTTCATTTGGTATATATAATTTATATTCATATTGTTTTTTATTTTTATCTTCCTGTCCATCTTTTTTTTCATTATACTCAAATGAAATTTCGCATTTTTCTTCTTCTTTTATTAAAAATTCAATAAACAGTTTTGCCAAGTTTATTTTATTGCACTTTTTGATGTTAACCATTGAAACAAGACAGTTTTTGTAGAGACCGTTAAGGAAATCAATTAAAAATTTTGTTTCGCCAAAAATTCGAATTAAAAATAATATAAAAATTGGTCTTTTAATTAAATAATAATCAAATGATGATGAGTTTGTCATAGTAATCACTGTCATTATCTTATTATAAGTTTTTGAATTAATTAATTTATCACCAATATATTTAGTAATTAAAATTATGTCGTTATAATCATCAGTTTTTGGTTGCTTATAAATATACGAATTTAATATTATTTCTAATGCTTTATAATTTTTATGCATATTTAAAATGTTTTTAAGACGTCCTACATAATCAGTTTCTATTTTGGTATAATCTAAGTTATATAAACGTTCCAAGAACCAATCTGTATCATCTTTAGTATTGAGCTTTTTGATACATCCATTTTCAAAAATACGAAAAATTTCTTTATCTTCTTCAACATCAAATCGAGTAATATCTTCTCTTAAAAGTTTGCTTTTGTCATCTAAATGCTCTTGAATAATATTATATATTGTATTATTATTAATTTGTTTTGTTTTCATTAAGCCAAAGAAAGTGATTCGTATCATATTAAATAAAACATTTATATCATCTAAAACATAATTCTTATTAAATATACAATTTATTATTTTGGTTTTATGTTCATTATATTGTGATTCAAAACAATCATCAAATGTTACTGAAGTTTTAGATAAGATATATAAATAAATTAAGATGCCATAATAAGTTTTTTCTTCTCTAGGTTGATCGCTTAATTTGAAATTTATTATTTCAAGATATTTTCTAAAAAATTGTATTTGATGTTCTTTGGAAACAAATTTGTTTAGAATTTTTATAATAAACTCAACCTTAGCTGAATGGCCTTCTTGTAATAGTTCAGAAAAATTTGGATATTTAAAGTATTCCTTTGCATATAATTCAAAATTCTCTTCTTTTTTCATTAGGTCAGTTTTAAATTTTATTTCATGAAAGAGAAATTTTGCAAATGGTTTTATCTTTTTGATCATCTCGTCTGGATTAATTTGGATAAGCTTATAATACATTTGGATTTCATTTTCTTGGTTTGTAATGTTATCAATGTTTGGAAGCTTTTTGCAGATTAAGCCGAAAATTTCTTTATCTTTCTCAATTATTTCACTGTTCAACTTTGAAGTTTTATATAAAACTTTGAGAGCGAATGAAGTATTTTCAAATTTTTTGACGATCCGTTTCGCATTATCTAAAGTGAGTAATGGATAACCTAAAAGAAGAGTAAAAATTTCTTCAGTGAGTAATTTAATACTTTCATTTTCAATAATTATTGTAACGATTTCATTAAAGATAAACTTTGACATGTATTGAAAAAATTCATTTGATAAACGAGAAAACTCATTCAGCTGTGTCAATCTGATCTCCAGTTCATCACATATTGTTTGAGGTTCATAACAAATATCTAATAGTTGCTGATGGAAAAAGCTATAAACATTGCTCCTTTGGTTATCAACCGGATTTTCTCGCTTTGAAAAGTAATTTTGATTTTGAATGAGATATGGTTTCCCAGAAAGTATGCACTTTAGTTCTTCTTCAAGTATGTTTTTATCGTCTACATTTTTGCTATAGTTCTTTATCGCATATTTGAGAAATTTCTTTAATTCTTTTTCCCCATTTTTCATTTGACATTATCATAATTGAAAAAGTTTAATATGGCCGTTTATAATTGTTTCTTAAGAATTATGTAACAAAAAAAGTACGTTATATAAACAAACGGTCGCAGAAAAAACTTTCATAAAAAAATATTTTCTAAATTACATTACAACCTTTTAAAGATCCACTGTTCTTATCGGTTAAAAAGAAAAATTGTTTTACAAAAATTAAAATGTATTTATGTCAACTTTCAAATATAGCCCTGGGCAAAAAAAAATATCCCAAAATCATTTGGGATTTCTGTAAACAAAAAATGTGATGTGTCAAAAAACGTTAATAATCCAAGCCTGAAGAATATTTCCTCAATAAAAAGTTTAGATATAATATGAGTATATAACATTAGATATGTAATATTTAAAAACATTGTTTTATTATGTTTAAATATATTATATATTAAAATATTTTGAATTTTTTTTTGATCTTTAATTCAATGGTTTATGTGATTTTTGAGTTTAAAATGATCGACTTCTCTAAAATACATCTGTTAATATCTATAGCGAAATATGTTTTAATTCCTTTAATTTTGATCACTGAATTTTCAAGTATTGATGTAATTTTGAAATTATGAATTGGCTCTTATTTTTTCGAGTTGCCAAATCCAAAATTTATAATTATGAAATGATTAAATTTGATAATTTTTTAGTGCCATTATTGAATTAAACATATCAATTTTGATATGACCATTAGCTATCAGTCTCATATGTTATTTGTTTTGTTGGAATTAACTGGTATAATAATTTGTTCGCTGATACGATGGTAAATTTCAATATCATTCAATTATCCCAAAACGGGTTGAATTGGGTTTTTCATATTATAGAATCCGGAATAATTGGCGTCATTAATTATAAGGATTTAATAAAGATTAAAAAATTTACCAGAATATGTTTATTTTCTAAGTTCGAGCACTTCTTTTCTAGCAAAAATATACTTGGGAAGAAATTTGTTAACCTAATAATATATCAGTAGCAAGTTCAAAATAAATATATAAAAAATGTACAAACCAAAAATAGGTATATGTTACAAAAATCATCGATGTAATTTTTTAATGAAGCATAACGAATGTTTTAACTAAGAAGAAAAAGTGGGTTTTCTGCTTCTACGGACCTTTCGATATGTATTATGATAATAATTAAAAATATTCATGCAAACATGAATTGTAAAAAGAAATATTTGATTCTGGTAGGTGAAGTCAGATGATGAAAAACCGTAAAATCTTATTCACAAAAAGTTTGTAAATTTTAGTACTCACACAAAATTTCTTTTCACAATGACAAATTTCTTATCGTGGGAATTGAATACTTTATAAAATCTCCTCTTCTGAAATTTGAACGTTTTTAAATTTGAGTAGCACTTTTTACATATTTTTATGTCACATCAAAAGGAAGTAAGAATTGGGGATTATATTCTCTTACAAACAATTGGAACTGGTTCAACATGCAAAGTAAAACTTGCTCAGCACTGTCAGACTGAAGAATTAGTTGCTATAAAAATTATCAAAAAATCACACTTTATCCAAAAGCCAAATCTAGAAAAGAAAATCCAACGCGAAATTGCCCTCATGAAGCTCTTAAATCACCCACACATAATAAAGCTTAAAGAAGTACTTGAAAGTCCAAGACATCTTCATCTTGTACTTGAGTATGCAGAAAATGGAGAACTCTTTGATTACCTTGTTCGTTCTCAAACACTTCCACAAGATGAAGCGCTTAATATCTTTCGTCAGATAATATATGGAATTGATTATCTTCATTCTCTTTCAATTTGTCATCGTGATCTTAAACCAGAGAACATTCTTATTGATGGGAATGGGCAAATCAAGATCGCAGATTTTGGTTTTGCTCGCTGGATGAAATTAAATATTGCAGATACATCTTGTGGTTCTCCTCATTATGCAGCCCCCGAAGTAATACGAGGGCTTCCATACGATGGACGTTGTGCCGACATTTGGAGTGCTGGTGTAATCTTATTTGCTTTACTTGCAGTATGTTTCGATAATCATTTTCTCTGAAAATGATTATATAACTTGAACTAACACATAGGGATATTTACCATTTGATGATCCATCGATCCGTAATCTTCTTGCCAAGGTCAAAAAAGGCTTTTTCCACATGCCGGAATTTGATCCAAATATCAAAGATTTAATTCGTAGAATGATGACTGTTGACCCCACCAAGCGCATTACGATCGAAGAAATCAAGCATCATATCGCTTTTAGGTACGGTTTGCCATCGACATATATTGTTCCGTCTCCGATCCCATTCACCGATTATTCTGCTCAAATTGATCCTTCCACAATACCGATTGAGTTCAAGACATTATTTTTAAATATTGGTTTAACTGAAGAAGAGATTATTTCAGCTCTTCAAATGCCGGAAAATAACACAGTAAAGACATTCGTTAAGATGCTCGCAAGACGTATAGCACCGGAGAGCCTTCCGTGGGAGTTCGCAATATCACAAATTCCACATAATGATATTCCCGAATATGAATTTGAATCAATTAACGGAGCCGTTTTCCAGGCCGCTTTGTTCAGACAGGAGGCACCAAACATCTGCTCTCCAACTCCTGATGGGTTTTCTCTTACGCATGAAGCTCCGTGGGCGATGCATGTAGATCCGACATTATTTAGACCGAACTTTGAAACGAACGAAAACTTTGGTCCTTCAAATGTACCTATTCTAATGCTTGCCAACAATGTTGAAAGCGCTTTGAACCAACTTGGATTTGTTTTCTTTCATCCGAATGATATGCAATTTTTTGCAAAAAAGAATGAGCATGATACATACCTCTCTATTGAGTTGTATTACACTGTTCCTGGTGCAGTTTGTTTACATCTACAGATGATCGGTTGTGAATCACAAGATGAACAAGGAATAATTTATCAGAAAATTAGAAACTTATTGACCGCTACCTCTTGAATTATTATAAACAATAATTTGTTGTTACTCATCTTTATTTAAATGGAACCAAAACCCTGATACCTTACAACTTACCATAGTTGGCTGGACTTTCACTTTGGGGAACTTGAGAATAACCGTCCGGATGCCGGTTTTGGTCTCAAAAGTCGCGTGGAAGCGTGTGTTGCCTTTGGAATGCGTTGGCCTGATCACGTATGGCGTCTTAATTCCATCATGAGAAACAAGCTCGATGGATACGTTGTTGACATTGAAGTATGAGGTGACAAGTTCGACTTCTGTAAAACATCCTAAATAATCCCGAAGAAATGTTATCCGACCTTCAACAGGAACTTGATTAGATAACATCCCTTTGGTTTGACACTTGTATCGACCTGGAGTAACAAAGAAATCAGGGACATCTTTGAAAAACGTGACAAGTGGTGGTTCATAACGATTAAATAATTTAAATGTTTTTTGTTGCATGACAGAATTTAGAGCGATTTGGATTTTGGCAAACCCTGGCGCTCGACGTTTACTGGCTTCATATCCATTACAAATTGAATCATGAAAACCATTAGTAATAAGTAAGCTATGGTCGAAATTTTCAAGCTCTTGTGGAGATAACATTTGCCATTGGATATAATTTGTGGCTTGTTTGTAAAATGATTCATCTAAATCATATGATTTACCATATGTAACAATCCATGATGCTAGTTGAACTTCGGATGCTACTTTTAGGTTGGGATTTTGGATGATTTGAAGTACATTATTTTTTGATAAATTCATGATGTTATCATTTGATGAAAATAAATAAAACTTGGATGCAATGGAATCAAATAAGTTTTGTGGGACGATTTGGAACATACATTTTGTTATTGATTCGACAATTTCAAGAATAGCATCATCTGCTAAGTTTTTAGTTAGTTTATTTTCGACTGCCTGCATAAGTTCATTTAATCGGAAATATTTTGCAAGCACCAATATAAAAATCATATTTTTTGGTTGAATAAATGATGTATCTTTGGTATAAATATATTTCAAAATATATTTGAAAACTTCACCTTCATCTGGGATACGAATTATTACATAGTCACTATTAGCTTCAGAAAAATTAGAAGTAAAAATATCTTCGAAATAACCTTTAGTTGAAGCTAAAACAACCTTATGACATTTATATTGATTCCCACTAATTTCAAGTGTAAGATCTGTGTAAAGATTTTGTTCAACATATCCCCACATTAAATCGGCATCCATTTTCTCTAAGTCAAATTATCAAAAAGTGCCAATGACAACAAAAATTTCAATTAGAAAAATATTGCCAAAATTCTTTCAATCTAAGTAAAATTGACAAACATTGATTAAAACTGCCAATTTAATTATGCAAACCTTAATCCCTGTTTTAAATAAGCTTCAAGATGTTTTTACAAGAGTTGGAAATGACTCAATTCATCTCCCACAAATTGTTGTTGTCGGATGCCAAAGTTGTGGTAAATCATCTGTTTTAGAATCATTGGTTCAAAAAGATTTCCTCCCTCGTGGTTCAGGAATTGTAACACGTCGTCCTTTAATTCTCCAACTTATCCATACAAATACACCAGAAGAATATGCCTATTTTCTTCATCTTCCTGATAAAAAGTTTACAAATTTCGATCTTGTTCGTAAAGAAATTGAAGACGAAACTGAGCGTGTATGCCATGATAAAGGTGTTACCGATGCACCAATTAATCTTAAAGTTTATTCTCCCAATGTTTTAAATCTTACATTGGTCGATCTTCCAGGTTTAACAAAAGTAGCAACCGAAGGACAATCCCACGACCTTCCACAACTTATCCGTAACATGGTACTTAAATATATCAAACCTGAAAATTCCATCATTCTCGCCATTTCACCAGCGAACACCGATATTGCAAACTCAGATTCCCTTCTCATTGCTAAAGAGGTAGATCCACAAGGAGACCGTACAATTGGTGTTTTGACAAAACTCGATATTATGGATAAGGGTACAAATGCGCGTGACATTCTCACAAACAAAGTTTATCCGCTTAAGTTAGGCTTTATTGGCGTTGTAAATCGTTCACAACAAGATATTAATTCGAAGAAACCAATGAGCAAAGTACTTGAAGAAGAACATCGATTTTTTGTAACAAGCAATGACTATAGAGACATTGCTGATGTTAATGGTTATCCATATCTTGCAAGTACACTTAATCAGATTTTGATGAAACATATTAAGAAACATCTTCCATCCGTTCATAACGAAATAAATGAATTGCTAAGACGTAAGAAGGCTGAACTTGAAGGGTATGGCGAAACTTTTGGTGATAATATTGAAGAACAACAAATGCTTTTATATAAGATGATTGAGCACTATTTGTCTATCTACAACTCATTATTGCTTGGTACTTCGGATGAATTAAGAGCTACAGGTATAGATGGTGGTTATTATTTGATGAGTTATCTTGTTAATGATTTCCCAGCAAAGTTAAACACCATCCCATTACCAACTACTATGAAGAGAGAAGATGTAGCTAACATGATTGAGGCTAACAGTGGCATTCAAAGGGCATTGTTCTTCCCCGAGGCAACATTCACACGGTTAACGATCGAATACATTGAAAAATTGAGAGCCCCTTCAATTGAAGCCGCTGAAATGGTGCACCACCGTTTGATGGAGTTACACGAAAAAGTTCACCTTGCTGAATTAGATCGATTTCCAAAAGCGAAAGCTCTTTTATCGCAATCGATATTAGACATTACCAAGGAAACACTTGAAGAATGCACAACATTTATTAAGGATTTCATTGATACACAAGAAGCATATATTAACTCTGAACATCCAACATTTAAAGAAAAGACAAAAGCGCATTTACAAAGTGGATCATTACAAAGTAATGTTGAACTTCTTCTCGAATTGGCTGAAAGATATTTCTTAATTTGTCGTAGAGAAGTCGAAGATCAAATCGCAAAAGGTGTACATCGAATTCTCATTAAGCAATCAACTGAATACTTGAGACATGAGCTGTTCAAGAGACTCGTGTTGAAGCCTAATCTCACAGAGGATCCCGAAGTCGCAGCAAGAAGGAAGAAGTGCGTCGAATTGATCAAAGCGCTTAAGGAGGCATCGAGCATACTTAACGAAGTACGTATGACGAGAGTGTAGTCAGTAAACAACAAAAAGGATATAGTAAATTATTTCGTTTTAGCATAAGGAAAATGCGCATTCGAACGCCCATTAGTAACAACGACAAATTGCGAATGTTTTTGATAGTTAACTTTGAATTTTTTCTTATTTTATATTAATATAAATTTTTTTTTTTTTTTTTCAAATTAAAAATCTTAATTTATTATACATATTCTAATGATTCATATGTTTTTTAAAAATATTAAATGATCATGTTTTACATCCCGCAATATTCTTAATCTACTCTTAACTTTTATAGAAGCTCATAACTATTTCTCATTGAGTTAATATAATTATAAAACTTCTTTTTGTTTGTGGTCAAAGCAAAGAGCATTCTTGTTTCTTATAATATATTAATCAAAAAATATTTTTGGGAATGAAGATATGTTAAAATTTGCTAACAAACTATATAAAAATTCATATTGTCGTTCTTCAGGTTTTTCACGGCAAACATGACTTGAGATTCTTATGCAAAAGATATCAATTTGATCAAAATTCATCAAATATTAATTGTTACTTATAGCATATGATAGAAAATTGAGTTTGTTGAGATTAATCTTATAAGATGAAAGCACTCATTTTGTCACGTACATATATTGTAAATGAAAGCTATCTGGTAATGAAATCGAATTTGTATTTTACTTTATGAATTTTTATATATAAGTTTGAGGAATTTCATCAAATCACAATTTTAAAATTCTACATGAGAAAGTTCGTTGAAAATGAAATTATATGTGAAATTATGCAATTAGTAAATTTGAAAAACAAATTCAATATGAAAAACATTTTACTCATATCAATCTAAAGGGGTCACATCTTCTCTCCATGTGATCCATCTTTCGATGAATGATTTATTCTCATTGACTATTCTTGCCTTTACTCTTTTCTTTATCTCATTCATCTCAGGGTATACTTGTGTATCATAGTCAACATTATCATATTGATGCTCATTCACAATACGAAATTCGAATTCTTTTTTGCCTGTTAACACGTCGATATCATTTTTCCAATCAAACAATGATGCACCAGTTGTTTGTTGATATCGATTTATCTCAATCACTAGAACCTCAACCTCATTTTTATTCTTAAAAATTATACCAAAATCAATCACATATGTGCCTTCTACAAATGGAGAATTTGCTGTGTCAATTCGTGGACGAACTTTTGTTTCATAATATTCTTGAATCGATTTTTGGATTAGTTCTTTGGAGTCATAGACATCTTTAAAAAATTGGCGATTGTCATATTGCGTTAAAGCACAAAGTTTATGATGATATACAAAACCTCGAAATTCAAGATGATCGAATAATCGATCTTCCCAAAGTCGGAAGTTTAGGCTGAAATTGGGCTTTTCATGCTTAAGCTCGCGCCCTAAGTCGATTAAAATGCGTTCACTATTGAAAAATAAATCAAACATTTCTTTAAGAGTATGACACTTAAGAGCCTTAATGTCACATTCAGTAAAATAATAAAGATCTTGCATGCTATTCTTCTGATTGACCCACGAAATTTTATCTTCACGAGTTTGAAAATTCAAAGAATTATATTCTAATAAATATTTCGTATAAAGCAAATTCTCAAAGCGTTGACTAGATAGTTCACCATAAAATACCGCATCTTTAAATGAACGACTACCAAGACGTAGAAAAAATCCGGAATCAGATGAACATTCTGATTTGACTTGTTTAAAAAAACCAGAAACTTTGGATAGAAAAACATTGAATGCAGATTGATCTTCTTCAGTAATACTTTTATTTCCAATTGTGCATCTTGTTAGACGATGAAGAAGTGCACCCTCTTCAAGATCAAAGTGGAACGTCCACGTTTTGAATGTTAAATCGGAAATTAGATGATACCACGAATCAACGTAATCATCATCTTCTTTATCCTTTGGGAAAACAGAATGATTTGATGATTCCATACAAACCAATTGATTTGGGTAAGTTGAATTAAAAGTGTCAATTGTGTTTGTGAATTTTAATTCAATTTAAAATTTTCTGAATTCCAGAATTCGTGATGTGGCAAAATATTTGAAATATTTACTTCTTTGTAAAGTACATAAAATTTTTTTTTAATGCTGCCAAGTTTCTCTTAATTTAATAATGCCATACAAATAGGTATCGTCTTCTTTATTTTTCTATGTACACCAACCCAATCATAGTCAATCCAACAAACGATTCAAAGAACGAAAATGAATCAAGTCCTAATTCAATATATTTTCAAATATTAAATTCACTCATGCAAATAATTTCTGAACTAAACCAAGATAATCTTGCATTGTCAATTAAACGAACTATGATTTATTTGATTCAAAAAATCCGTTTACATATAATTTTGTAATTTGCGGTCTAGTTTATTATATGTAATTTAAATCACAAGAAAACTTTAATTTTAATCAAACAATTGAACCATCACTTTATGAAAGATGTTCATTTATTAACACAGAAAATGTTACATTAATTGATTATGCAGTATTTTTTTCTTCAGTTAAATGTTTTAAATATTTACTTATGAATGGTGCAAAAGTGAAAAATACAGGTAAATATGCAATTGCAGGTGGAAATGTAGAAATTATTCATTTATGTGAACAAAATTATTCAACATTTGAAGATGCATATGAAACAGCAATCGAATTACACAAAAATGATATTTTTTATTATCTTTATGAAAATAAAATCGAATTATTAGAAAAATAATTAAATAATTAAAAATGAAGTCAAAAAGTTTGACTCAAACAACAACATCAGCTTTATTTAGACCACCCACTTTCCAATTAAATACCAATAATCACTCAATCTTACAATTTAATGTAAATAACACATCATTTGGGAATCCAAATATTAATAATCAATTTTCACCACAAGGAAACATCAACACAAGTAATAGTTTTCAGGTACCCTTTAGTATATATACTTTGGTAATAATGAAAATACACCTTTTTTCATGCCTACACTTCGTACGAAGATCAAAGAACCAGAACTTGATTTATTAAGTTATCCATGTATTAAGAATGGTAATTATGAGATTCTTTCGTTTTTAATGAATGAAGGAATGAAAATCAAGCAAAAAATAGTCAACGAAGCAGTATTTGATGGCAACTTATATCTTGTGAAACATTTTCTCCATGATAATCAAATGCCAGATAATATTTTAATAGACGCTTCTGAATCAGGAAACTTCGAACTTGTTAAATATATTCTAGAAAAAACAGGATTTTATGTAACTTCTAAAGGAACTTATTTGAATCTTTTAATATTTATTTCATTGTTTTGATATTTATCATAATATTTGATATATATTTAATACATTTAAAGCTTCAACTATGAAATCATTAGAATGTCGACAAAATAAAATTTTCAAAGAACTTATTAATAATTTGAATTTGGTATTTACTTACATTATTTAGAACAGCTTTAATGCATGCAGCATCAAGAAGTAATATAGATATAGTAAAGTTATTACTAGAATATCAAGGAATTGATATTAATATCGATGATATATTTTAATAATTTTTTACTTTATTATAATATTTGATGTTTTTTTATAGTATTTAAAACACTTTTTATATTAGGTATATTAAATGGACATAAAAAAGTTTTTGACTTATACATTAATGATTCCTTTTCGAAAAGGAATTAATAATTTAAATAGAAATATTTGTTTTTCTATTTTGAAATTTCAATTTTATAATTCGAAATTATTTAATACATTTAATAAAGCACTTCTTCTAGCAACATTAAATGGTCGACTTGAAATTGTTAAATTACTTCTTAGACTTGAAGGTATTAATACTAAAACTATTTCTTTGTTTTATTTTCAGTTTATTTCATTAATATAAAATCTCAAAATTATATTCGGAAATTATTTAAAATATTTTATACACAACTTATGATTGCATGTGAATTAGATTATATTAAAATTGTTGAGTTACTACTTGAACACGAAGAAATAGATATTAATGCTAAAGATTATGATGTTTATAATTTATTTTTGGAGTTTATTATTATGACTTGAAACCGCATTTATGAAAGCAAAACGAAAAGATAATGATAATGATGTAAAATTATTACTTAAACAAAAAGGAATGGAAATCAATATTAAAGATATCAAAGGTAAAACGAAGTTTAGTGGGTTTGGCAATATGGATAAAAACTAATACCACTAAATAATAAAGAATGATTGAAAAATGTTTTTAGAATTGCTGATTATTTTTTGCGTAATCTGCATGAGAAATTTTATATTGGAGCTATAACATACCATGTAACCAATATGGATTTCAATCATATTAATATGTTTTCATTGATTAATGTAAATTGAATTATTTCATGCACAAGTGTTGTGGCTGAAAATTCATTTATAAACCTGTTTCGTTTTTCAATCTATGTTAGATATGGTGAAATTATTCATTTTTTTTAAGACTTTTTCAGAAAACGTTAAAAGGAAGATGAAATCTTTAGCTAAAGAAAAGCCTAATAAGGTAGGGGAAACGACAAAAATTAAACTAAATTCAAAGGATCCCCGAGATGAAATAATTTTAGAAAATACTAGGCAAATTCGTAATATGGAAATTGCATTTCAAAATACAGTAAAATCTCTTAGAAGACAATTTGACGATTATGTAGAACAATCAACATATCTACAAGATTCAATGTTAGAGAGAATATATGAGTTAAAGAAAACCATAGAAAATCTTCAACAACGAAATTTCTTTTTAGAGCAATCTAAATGTAAAAAACCACAGAGCTCCAATAAAAATATTAAACACGTAAAAAGTCGGTCAAAAATTGAATAATTTGCATTAATAATTTTCAATCTATCCAGGAATTTTTTCCTAACTCCATCAGCACTCCATTAACAAGTTCAAGGACTTCACCTTGAGCAAAACAACACTGATTTTACTATAATTCTTAAGAATACATGTTTTTTATATTAAATTTCGGAAAGTCAAGCTCAATAAAGTTACCTTAAACTATGTTGTTCATGGTAAATGCTTTGTCTTGTTAAATGAATTGGATCCAATCTTAAATTTTCCTTGATCTTATTTTTTTTTTCAAGCAAATCTTTATGATTGCAATTTTATGCTTTATAATTGTTCTAAAATAATTTAGATAAAGTTATATTAATCAAATCTAGAAACCACAATATATATTGTCAAAACCTCCTTTTTAGCGGTTATGGCCTATCCTTCGCTGGAAAATGGGTCACACAGCAGGCCTCCGTTGGGGAACGCGTTACCTCTTTGCTCGTAAGTTCAGAAAGCATGGAATGCCAGCTCCTTCACAACAACTTCGAACTTTCAGAATTGGCGACATTGTTGATGTTCATGTCAACTCAGCTGTCATGAAGGGTATGCCACATCGTCTTTACAATGGCCGTACAGGTACAGTTTGGAACGTTTCACCACATGCAGTTGGTCTTTTGATTTATCGCCGTGTCAATAATCATATTGCACCAAAGCGCATATATGTCCGTACAGAACACATCCAACATTCAAAGTGCAGAGATGATTTTAAGAACCGAGTTGCCCAAACACAAAAGCTTAAGAAAGAAGCTAAAGAAAAGGGCATTAAACTTGACAAATCAGCTTTGAAACGTCTTCCTGCTCAGCCAAAGGAAGCCCATGTTGTGAAACCAGATGTTATCAAAGCTGTTTGCTTCACACCATTCCGTGAAACTTGGTAAAAATTCTTTTTTTTAACACAAATTTTTGTTTGAACAAAGATTGTCAATTTCGTTCATATGAACGAAAATGGAAAATTTCCTAAATTACACTAAAAATGTTTCAAGAGAATATCAAGATGCCTCTATAAACATCGACAAACTTAATCGAACATTAAATGATGAGTTTGACCAAGTTAAATTGATGGCATATAAAAAAGTATTTCAAGGAGAAAAGCCTAAAACAGTATATCAAAAGCAACAAACATATTCTAATTATATGGTGAGAAGACCCAAGACAGCAATTACTCCAAAAAGGAAATATAAAACTTCAAGGGAATCTCCAATTACCAGAGAATCACCAAAAACAGCAAGAAATATTTGGGTAACCTCTCCCTCACATAAAATGAGGTATTCACAAGGCAGACAATTTATGAGCTCACAACCATATTATTTGACTTCTAACATTCACAATGAAAATGACGAGCCTATCAAAACCAAAAAACTTTATCTTTCGAAAAAGAGAAACATGAACAACACTAACAATATGAAAAAGAGTTATGAAGAGAATTGATTTATCAAAAATCTAATTTTTGAATTATTATTCTTGAAGAACAAACTTCAGATCTATAAAATAATGGGTCTTGTAAGCTGTGCACATGAAATGTTGAATTTTAACTTGTTTATAGGTGAATTTGGTTTTTCTAACGAAATCAAAATAAGTTTCGACACATTATATGCTTAAAATTTAATAAATAACTTTTGTTGTTGTGTTATTAATGACATTGTTATATTTTCATTGATTTTGCTTTTGTAAAAAAATTAGATTATTAAATTCTGAAATCTTTTATAAAAAACATCTGAGCATTATCTATGCTCTTAAGTATATTGCTATTTTTGATGATAGTTATCATAAGTATTTGTATAAAAACTTGTTTGCTAATGTTTAAATTGAGGGAGTCTGTCTGATCAAAGAAAAAAAGAATGGGCACATTCAAAGACATCATTACGAAATTCTTTTTTGGAGATGGAATTCAGTCAGGATTTATGAACATCTTCCAGAGAATTGTATCAGTAGCAAATATGCTTCTTTCATCAGTATTATTATGGATGTTATTTGTCTTGTTCTTTAGGAATAACATGCCAATTGTTGTTGTTCTTTCCAACTCTATGGCTCCTGACTTCATTCGTGGTGATCTTCTTCTTGTTACTGGTCCTCCTTGGGGAGATATCTTTCCAAATGGTCAAATCTGTTCTTACAATGTTAAAACATCACCAATTCCAATTGTCCATCGTATGATTGAAACACATATTCAAGGAGAAAGCAAATTAGTTTTAACAAAAGGTGATAATAATCAAGTTCCAGATAACTGGCTTTACAGTGGAGAACAGTTTTATGTTAACAGGGAAGTTGAAACAAAAATTGTTGCCACAATTCCATGCCTTGGTTGGCTTAGTATCATTGTGAAAGAAGATAAGCGTGTAATGATTGCCTTTATTCTATTCTATGTTTGGACCTCATTTAGAAGCCCAGGTGATTAAGATTGGTTAATAAAACATTCACTTTTTTTTTCACATTTTAATTATTATTTTTATAACATTTCTATCTTTACAAATGTTAACATATAAAATCTATTGCAATACTTAAAAATATATTTTCATTGTTTAATCTTTGTTTTAGTAAATTTTATTTTTAAACGTTATTTAGATAATGAAATGTGATGTGAAAATTGGGCGCAAACCCTTATGTCGCTTGGAACATCTCCTTTGAGGGTTGTCAAGCAACATGTAGTAATTAATGTACAAGATGATCCACTACTAATTACAGGCTCTACAGATATTGAAATGTCAACATATTCAATTCCACCTGAAATAATTTTTCTACATGCACGTCAAATTGATATAAAATCAGTCAGTGCTAATGGAAAACCAGTTGAATATGAATATTTTGATTCACATTCTGCATTTTTATTCAAAGGTCATCAATTAGTTCGAGATGCCGCCCATTTTTCATCAGTAGCAAAAATTGTTAATGAATCCCCTGATTTATATATTCATTATTCAGGCCAATTTCCAGTTACGCTTCATATTGAATTTCAAGTACGTTCAGATTCCACATCAATAATTCAATATAATTCCATTATTTATACAGACAATCGAGCAGATGGTCCATCTGGATGGTTTCCATGTATTGATAGTTTAGCCCAACGATCTCTTTTTACCTTAGCAGTAACATATAATCAATCTTACATTTGTATTGGCCCAGGGGAATCATCTCTTATATCCGTTGATCAACAACAACGTGTTAATACCATGTTATTTAAGATCCCATTTCCAGTTACAGCCTCTGGTTTAGGATTTGTCATCGGACCATTTGTATCGCAAAACATAGCGCCTGATATTTTTTCATATTTTACAGGTGTATCTGACGAAGCCTTTCAGAACACTCTTAAGCCAGTACCAAAACTGTTAGCCTCATTTAATGAAAAATTTGGATTTGAGGAAAACTATTATTCAACCATCTCATTTGTATCCATTCCATGTTTAACAGAGGTCATAGTGTTGCCAGGACTAATTCTTGTACCTCCAGACTTGAATTCACCTATTGGAAATGTAAATGTATTTTATATTAATGTTCCACGATTAGCCGAAGCTATTGTTGGTCTTTTTATATATTATTTATTTCCAGTTAGTGAACAACGTGACTTATGGCTTCCGATTGGAATATCTGCATTTTTTGCAGATGTATTTTCGGCCAAATTTTTTTCGGAAAGTTTTCGATTAGATCGACGATGGAATGACATTAATTATTTAATGGTTGAAGATATCTTTCCTTCGATAGTATTATCAGCTATTGATCCAGCAACAGGAGAACCATTTAAAGATCCATTTTTACGTGTGAAAGCTAAACTTTTAGTTAATATGTTTGCACGATCGATGCGGAACTTTGATTTACAAATTGTATTATTAATGAAACCTTTAATGAAGTTTTGTTATGAACAACCAGGCTTTGTAACAGAGCGCTTTTTTTCTGATTTAAATCGATTTTGTCCTAACATTAACTTTAAGACATTTCGACAACAATGGCTTTCATCGAATGGCTTTCCAATATTTACATATAACTTTACAAATGATGCTCGACATAATAGTATGAAGTTAGTATTAGCACAAACTCCATCTGCTAAAACTAATGTACCATTTTTTACTGGGCAAATGTTAGTCCATTTACGAGATTTAGATCAACCATATGAATTCCAATTTCCAGTTGAGAATCAAATCCAATTACAACAATTTAGTTATTTTGCACATCGACGTAAGACAAAGAAGAAGAAATTTGTTTATGTCAATGGGGAAGAAAAGACAGTTATTGTCCATCATGCAGTTATGTGGTTAATTATTGATGCACAACTTAGTTGGATATGTAGAGTTCGTCCACGTTTACCACAATTTATGTTATTATATCAAATCGAATTATTACATTCAGTATATGCACAACATGAAGCTATATCATCATTAGAAGATTTTAAAGATACTGAAGAAGCTTTAAAGACATTAGAATCATTATTAAATAACGCGCAAGTGTTTTACGCAATTAGAGGTCATGCAGCACGAGCATTAGCGAAGTTTAATCAAGAACAAACAGATTTCAAACATATGCAAATATTAATGGATTGGTATCAAAATGAATTTTTTCAAAAAACTCAACAAGGCTTTACAGTTAAGCCACATGATTTTAAAGATGTGAAACGACATTTTGTACAATTAGAAGTTCTTAAATCTTTATCTATCATTCGAGATGGTAAAGGTTATACACCCGAGAAAATTGTTAAATGGTTAATACAAATTATGGAAAGTTCGAATAATAATTCGAATAATATGTATAATGATGATTACTTTAATGCAGTAGTAATATTAGCATTAGGAAGAATTAAGCCAGAAACAGATGATTATTATCAAAAGATTTCATCATTAATACTTTCTAAGTTAACATTACATGCATCTATTCCAAGTTATTGTAATATTATTACTAACGCTGGTTATAAAGCATTAACAGCAATATCATTAAAGACAACTATCTTTGAACCAAACACATTAGAAATGAGATCAGTTGTTATTAAAGATACTAATTATTATGAATGTCGAGCATCAGTTTTTAATGATCTTTTATATTTAGCGTTATTTGATAAGAATGTAACATATGAAGAATTAATTAGTGATTTACGAAGTCTTGCATTAAAAGGTTTTTATGATATTACTTCATTATGTTTACGTCAATTATATCGATTTGTATTAAATCATGTTAAAGTTACTGATGAAGATAAATTCGAAACTTATCTTTTATCAATACCAGAGAATATATCGAAGGAAGATATGATAAGGAAAATCATTTTAGGAAATAACGCATTAGAAATTGCTGAAACTTTATGGGAAATTCTTTCTGTTCATGGAAAGAATCATAAAATGTTACGTTCGGAAGCGTTAAGAGTATATACAACTTTATACGGCGATAAATTACCTTCTGCTTATTTGAACTATAAAAATGGAATTTGTCCAATCGAATTAACTTCAGAAAGAAGTTTCGGACTTGTTATTAATATCGATACGCCACATCCAATGAGATCTTTCTCTAACGCGCAATTACAACAACAATTAAATCAAAAGAATAATATGAAACAACAAAAAAATTCATTAAATACTTCGATATCAATGGATTTAAGAAATATAAACAAAAATGAAAACGAAACAATAAATGAAATAGAAATAGTAAATGAAAATGGAAAAGATAATGAAAAAGAATTTGATAATTTAGTAATGGAGAAAGAAAATATTGTGGAAGAAGTGCCAAAAAAGAAAATTCGTTTGAAGTTCGTCCATAGAAATTATGAAATAGACGAGAAAAATGATGAGAAAAGTTCGGTGGAAGTGCCGAAAAAAATTAAGCTGAAGATGTCGCAGTCTGTGAAACAACCAAAGCTTAAAATTAAACTAACAAAACCTAAAAATATAAAATCTGATAATGAATCGGAATAATGTAAAACAGAATTTGAATTTTCAATAAAAATATTATTTTATATACGTTATGCTTTTTGATTTTTGAAACTAAGTTATCATTGAGCAAATTCATGAATTTCAATGTAAAAATTTTTTTTCGATTTCCGATTTGTTTATTTATAAAAAATGAGTTTTGGTAATATGTATTTCTATTTTGGTAATTGCAATCACATAGAAACATTGATGAAGTTTCAAAGTTGAAAAATATTGGTTGTGTTAACGGTTACCAATAATATGGATAGAGAATTTAGAATTGCAAGCGGACCTTTGTCAGATTCATTGCAACAAATGTCAGAATGGAAGAGAAAAAGATATGCACCAGCTTTGCCAAAACCAATGAAACAAAAATTACGGCGTGCTCTTTCATTTTTTTTACAAAACAAATTAAATTTTTCCATCATTTTACTTTTATATTTCGTTATTGAAACAATTGGAAACGCCGGTATCCTGGTAATTTCATGGGCATTAAGTAATGAAAAACCAGAAAATTCAAAATTGGTATTAATTCAATTAACAGCTAATTGGCCAATACGTATTTTAAGATCGTTTCTCAGTGCAGCTGTAATTAACTCTGTTTTGCAAGCGTTGAAAAAGAAAGATAACAAGCTTCAATTTACAGATTTATTCGAAATCAAAAATCATATTTCATTTAAATTTTTTATCGGAATTATCTTCAATGAGTTTTTATTAACTTCTCCACTTACAGTTGCAACTACGTTATTTTCTTCAGATTTTGTGTGGGCAATTATTTATTTGATTTTTGGTTTCATTTTGAATTGGTTATTTGGAGTTGCCCAAATACTTATGTTGGAAGACTCCAATATCTCGATTATTAATTGTTATTTATGGACTGGTGCATCAATTCTACAAAATTCTAAAACAGCTATAATGTCATTTTTAACAACACTAATTACTTTAGTTCTGTCTCCGTTCATTGTGACAGTACCTGTTTTAATTGTTTTTGAGGTTTTGACGTTTTTTGATGTGTTCGAATGTTCAACGCCCGATGAAGCTAACGTCATCAACTAATCAGAATAATAAAATCCCCTTTCTTTTTAATTGTTTTTTATTTTTTTTTTTTCAAACAGGATCTTTTTAATTAATTTTGAAATAATTCAAAAAATATCTCAAGGTGAGATTTTATTTCATGCTTTTAACACAACAACTCTACGTGGAGATCGGAAATAACCATCAGATATATTGACTTCCTCGATATTGACTTACTCAATATCGATTGGGATTGAATTGAAGACGTTTATTAAATAAATTTTTTTGTGTTTGCGGAATGAAAAAAGTAGATCTTGATCATCAATGTAACTCTATTGAGTTGCTTATTACACTCAAACAAATAATATTTAATTTGACTGAAGAAAATTTTTTATTATCAATTGATCAAACAATGAAATTATATGATTCAAATTTTCCATATTCATTAAATTTTATTATAAGCAGTTTACTTTATTATTCATTTTGTTCAATGAAAAATGGAATCAATATAATTTTAAATTATTTAGAAGCAATTCAAACAAAAGAAGAAGAAATGAATAAAAATTATCCCAAAATCATTGATGTTTTTATCCAACGTATATCTAAAATTAAATCACAAGAAACATATTATATGTTAGGGAAAATGATTGAACGAAGTTCAAATGATACAATAAATTTTTATTCTAAATATTTTGCTCATATTAAATATTTTAATTATTGTTATAACAAAGATGTTGAGTATAACCAGATAGAAAAAGATATTATAGAAAAATATGAAAAACTTTCAAAGAATGATTGGGAACATCATAAACAATTAATTAAAGAAGGTGTCAATCCAAATGAAATCGCGAAAATAATTCGAAATGATGAAATAGATAAACTTCAAGAAATATCATCACAAACAAAATTCAATTTTAATCAATACATTCAACCATCAATTTATGAAAGATATACATTTATTAATGAAGAAAGTGTTTCATTAATAATGTATGCAGCATTTTTTTCTTCAGTTAAATGCTTCAAATATTTACTTATGAATAAAGCAAATGTATACAATATAGATAAATATGCAGTTGCAGGTGGAAATGAAGAAATTATTCATTTATGTGAACAAGACCATGTAATGAATGGTGTATATGAAACAGCAATTAAATTCCATCAAAATGATATCTTTAAATATTTTTATGAAAAACAAAATGTACATTTAAACTTACAAGCTTTAGGAAGAATATGTATTTTTTCACATAACTATGAAATTTTATTGTTTTTAATAGAGAATGGAATGAAAATTGATTCTAAAAAAATTAAAGAAGCTGCAGGCAATGGCGATTTATATATTGTCAAATACTTTCTTCAAAATAATCAAATCCCAAATGATATTTTATTATATTCATCAGAGTCAGGAAATTTTGAACTTGTTAAATATACTTTGGAACAAAAAGGAGTTGATGTTAATTCAAAGAAAATTAATTTATCTTGTTTTATGTGTCAAAATGATATTTGGAAATTATTTAAAGTATTTGAAACAGCACTTATGAAAGCAACTCTCAATAATGATATTGAACTAGTTAAATTACTTCTTGAACAAGAAAAAATTATTGTAAATGATAGAGATATTTCATTGTATTTTTCAATATTTGCTTTTATCAATATAATGTTTTATAATAATATTTAGAAATTTGATAAATTGTTATATACAGCATTTATGATGGCAGCAGAGAATGGTTATTTAGAAATAATTAAATTATTTCTCAAGCAAGAGAGTACGAGTATTGATGCAAAAAATGTTTATTTATTTTAATCAAAGTTTATTTTGTTGATTTGATATTGCAAAATAATATTCGGAAATTATTCAAAAGATATGAAACAGCACTTATGAAAGCAACTTTAAATAATCATGTTGAAATAGTTAAATTACTTCTTGAAAGAAAAGATATTTATCTTTATAATAAAGATATTTATTTGTTTTGTTTAAATTTTGTTTTTATAATAAAATATTTTAATGAAATATTTGGGAATTATTCAAATAATTTAAAACAGCGCTCATTATGGCATCTGAATTCGGTTACAAAGAAATTGTTAAATTATTACTTGAACAAGATGAAATTGACATCAATGCTGCCGACATTTATTTATTTTATTTGATATTTATTTTAATAACTTCAAATTTAAGTATAACACTTGGAAAATATTTCTGTTTTTTAATACATCACTTATATATGCATCTAAATTTGGTTTCACAGAAATCGTTAAAATGCTTCTTGAAAGAAAAGTAAGTGTTAATGATTCTAATGATGTTTATTTGTTGTATTTAATAATAACATTTTAAAATAATGTATGAAAATTCTTTAAAATATTTAAAACAACTTTTTCTCCTTTTCTATCTCCCCAAGCTCTTTCTTCTTTTCAAACAAATTTAAGAAGTCTTCTAGGACAAATCAAAATAGACGTAAATGCACAAAATTTTTAAATATTTGTTTTAAAATTTATTTTGTTAATTTGATATTTCAAAGGAATATTTGGTAATTATTTAAATTATATTATACCGCATTTATTTATGCATCAATGAATGGCTATACAGAAATAATTAAATTACTTATTGAGAATAAAGGAATTGATATCAATCAAAAGGATATTTGTTTATTTCATTTAATAATTCTTTTTATGGATTATTGTAATCCAATAATATTTGGGAATAATATAAAATATTTAATACAGCACTTATTTATGCATCAATGAATGGCTATACAGAAATAATTAAATTACTTATTGAGAATAAAGGAATTGATATCAATCAAAAGGATATTAGTTTATTTCATTTAATAATTCTTTTTGTGAATTATTGTAATCCAATAATATTTGGGAATAATATAAAATATTTAATACAGCACTTATTCATGCATCTTTAAATGGTGTAAATAAGATTGTTGAATTACTTCTTGAACAAGGAATTGATGTAAATGCTCAAAATATTTCTTTATTTGATTGAAAATTTTAGTTATCAATTTAAGATTTCTAAATAATATTTGGAATTTTTTCAAAAATTTCCAAACTGCGATTATAGCGGCAGCTACAAATTTGAAAACAAATATTGTTAAATTACTTCTTGCAGATAAAAGAGTTGATGTAAATGCAAAAGATATTTATTTATTTAAAATAATTTTTGTTTTAATATTTTGAAATTTTAATACAATATTTGGAAATTATATAAAATATTTTATACAGCACTTATGTATGCGTCTTTAAGAGGTTATAGTTTTATAGTTATTTTACTTCTTGAACAAGAAGGAATTGATATCAATATTAAAAATATTGATTCGATTTATACAATGTTTAATTCTAAAATTCAAAAATTCAAAATAAAATTTGGAAATTATTAAAATTATATAAAACAGCACTAGATTATGCACAATCGAATGGTAAAACACAAATAGTTAAATTGCTTCAAGAGAAAGGAGAAACAATTGAAAACGCATCACTAAAACCCTCAATAACTCAAAATCAACAAACAGAACAAACTAACAAATCAAACCTTCCATCCAAAATTAAAATAGGAACCCAAACAGATAAAAAACCAAAGAATTCACCAAAGTTAATAGTGGAAATGGATTTTCATAATATATATCTATTTCGAATCCATTCTGATTAATATTCTATTAGTAACACCTCTAATGATATAAACCAACAAACGACAAAATTAAGAAATAAAAATTGAGGAATCATATTTCCAGGGCATAACGGTCGTTTCCATTGAATTATTGTATAGTTTATGCTTTCAAATTTTTAATTTTTTTTCGATAAGTGACTCTTTAGGCCATATGAAATTGAATTAATAAAATTGAATAAAATAAATGCCGTTTTGTATCATATAAAATTAAATAAAAAAAATTGAATGCAATAATTGTCGTTTTGCATTGATCAAAATTGAATAAAAAAAAATCCAATTTCATAAATCATCTTGTATATCTCAGGTTGAAAGTATCTTATTATCATAACAGTCATAAACATGTGAACTTTGTTTATGTGTATAAAATCAAATATATATTTCGAATATTAATATAAATGCAGCAAAAAATTGTCTATTAATACAGATGAAATAGAATATAATGAAAATTTTGTTGAATTCTAATTTGATTAAAAATATGTATGAATCGTTTAATTCGTATTTTTTTTAATTTATTATATATTATTTATGAAATATATAGCATATGTGATATAACATGATCAAAATTTGTTCTGAAATAAAAAAAAATTAAGATTAACAATTTCGTTGTCAAATAAATAATAATTTTTATAAAAAACATATATAAGTTGATTATTATCATTGAGTGGGTCTATGTGTGTCAGTGTGTATATCTATAAATTGCAAGATTAACTATATGTAATTAGGTATTATAAGCTATAATATTTTCATTATGGTTTTAGTCAACTTATATAGCATAATAAAAAATTCATATAATCATCACATAAGCGGATAACAAAATCTACATTTCTGATTATATTTTATTTTTTGATATTATATTGTGAACAATATCAAACTACTATTATATTGTGTAAACAATATCAAATAATAAATAAATAGTAATGTAAATTATATTTAAATCAGTGAATAAAATAAATTTAATTAATTTTTCATAAGCTTCTGGTATGATATATGCTAATGTCAGGATTATAATAAATAATATATTATTACTATTATATATATTATTACTATTATATATATTATTACTATTATATATATTATTACTATTATATATATTATTACTATTATATATATTATTACTATTATATATATTATTACTATTATATATATTATTACTATTATATATATTATTACTATTATATATATTATTACTATTATATTATATAGTATAAATACTACATAATCGTGTACGTACACTACATTAAAAATTAGAATGTTATTTTATAATAATATTAAAAGAAGTTTATTAACTTTTTAAATAACTTGAAAGGAAGAAACATCACATTTGGATGATTTCGTCATTTAAAGATATCTAAGAAAAATGATCAAAAAATACGTTATTTTTGGCTTAACGTACAAAAAAGGGTGATCTTTTTGTGCATCAGGGTAATATTCTTTTTCATGGATGATAATACCATTGTACAAATACCAAAAAACGCACCGCGTCACGAAGAGTTTTGATTTCATCAACATTACTATATTCTTCTGCAATGATCGGTGGAATATCATAATTAATATGTTGGATCTTGTTTTTTGTTTATGGTTGAACATATATAAAACATTGTTGTATTGATTTAATAAATGTTGTAAAGTGTTTTATCCTTTCTGTTATAGTTAATGGTAAAAATGCACCCATAAGTGAAACATATCCTATCTCTTTAATCTTGAAGAGTAATAGCACGATTACGATCCATTGTAATTTAAAATTATCTGTGTCTGATATAAGAGATTCAAATAATTGTTTTGTGATGTCAATTTTGGCGGGGATAATATTATTGGCGGGTTTTCCAGTTTTCGGCGGGCTTTTACCACGGATGGGACCGTTTATGACGACCGTTATGCCCTGGAAATACGATTCCTCATAAAAATTTATATACATTAATTTATTTACAAGTTTTTTATTTTGCAAAAGTCATTTGATCACTTAATCTTATAACAAAATTAAGCAAAATGTACATTAAAGCGATTGTATCGAGAAGAATATTATTTAAATACAACAAAATGATTTTAGTTTTTATTTAGAACTTCCACTAAATGGTTCACAATGTCTTTTGCAACTTCAGCCTTCGACTTCAATTCGAAGTCTTTTCTTCCGTTTTGATCGATTATTGATACTTTATTAGTGTCATATCCAAAGCCGGCGCCTTTATCATTGAGCGAGTTCAAAACAATGAAATCGAAGTTTTTCCTTTTCATTTTTTCGATTGCGTTTTGTTCTTCGTTAAATGTTTCAAGAGCAAATCCAACCAAAATTTGTCCTTTCTTCATATTTCCCAATGACGCTGCGATGTCTTTTGTTGGCTTTAGCTTAAGAACAATTTCTCCTGTTTTTTCGCGTTTAATTTTCTGATCATAAATAGTTTCCGGAGTATAATCGGAAACTGCAGCCGAGAGAATAGCTATGTCAACTTGTGGGAATATGTTTACTGCTTCGTTATACATTTCTTCTGCACTTTGTACATTAATCCTTTTTTCAACATGAAAATTAGTTTGAAGTTGGACAGGTCCTGTAATTAAAATAACCTTAGCCCCACGTTTGGAACATTCATCAGCAATTGAAAATCCCATTTTGCCTGATGAAAAATTCCCTATAAAGCGAACTGGATCTATTTTTTCATATGTAGGCCCGGCGGTTATGAGAACGGTTTTGCCATCTAAGTCACTTTTCGATGTAAAGTATTCTTCTAAACGTTGGATAATTATTTCTGGTTCTTCCATACGGCCTTTACCAACAAGTTTACTTGCAAGTTCTCCTGTAGCTGGCTCTATGATAATATTACCATATGAACGTAATGTTTCAAGATTCTTTTGAGTGGATGGATGTGCAAACATATCTAAATCCATTGCAGGTGCAATAAAAACAGGGGATTTAGCAGAAAGATATGTTGTAATTAACATGTTGTCTGCAATACCATTGGCCATTTTACCAATTGTAGACGCTGTGGCAGGAGCGATTAGCATAGCGTCTGCCCAAAGCCCTAAATCAACATGACTATTCCAGGTTCCATCTCGTTGAGAAAAGAATTCATTAATAACAGGTTTATGTGTAAGTGCAGAAAGTGTAATTGGTGTAATAAACTCTTTTCCAGCTGGAGTAATTACGGTTTGAACTTCAGCACCTCTTTTAATAAGCCCGCGAATTATATAACATGCTTTGTAAGCAGCAATACTTCCTGTGATTCCTAAAACAATTTTTTTCCCTTTAAGAACGCTCTTTCCTTCCATTGACATCACCTTCATTGAAAAAGTCCCATTGTTGTTGTGAAAAAGCTTCAAATTTCTTCGCACGTTTAAATATACTATTTAATTTACATTTCGTTTAGCAATTGGATTCATAAGACAAATATGAAGTGTGAGTACAACAAAATAACGTGGAATATCCATCTTTTAATTGTATTTGCATTCACTTTTCCATTTTCAAATCAAAATGTAAATTAAAAAGTAATAAAATATAAAACAAAATTTCCACATAATTTATAATTTATTATTTATAATTCATTAGTTACATTAATGATTTTTTGTTCCTTCTTATTCTTGAGCAAACTATTTTTAGCTCTAATCATTACCGCTTTCAAGATATTTCTTTTTTCTTTCATTTCCTTCGATGTCAAATCGTTTCTCTTTAACACTTTTTCTGTTTCTTTAATTTTTTCCACTAATTCGTATTGTAGCTTCAAATTTTCATCAAAAATTGTTAACTTTTGCGATAACTCTTTTGCTTTTCCAATTGTTTTTTGGATTTTTTTCCTTATCAATGGTTTTTCTGCCTCTTCTTTCCATTTCAATACAATTTCATCTGTTTTGTTATGTATTACATTTAACTTATCTTCGAATTCTTTAACAGTTCTTAAATAATTTCTTTCATCGAACCATTTATAATTCTCTTCAACGATTTGTTTTATGAAATCACTTTCATCTTTCGGTATAACATCATTAAAACGAATAAATCGTTCTAATTCCAAAAGATATTGTTCGAAATCATTTGCAGCCTTTTCGATTGTTCTTCTATTCTTATATAAACGGACTAATTCATTAACAAGTTTTGCTGACTCATTCAGTTCTTCATTTGAAGGTTCCCATCCAACATTTTCATATTCGATTTCGACGCTTTCATTACCAATTAATGCTACGTAAGGCACCGGCATTAAATAATAATTATGTATAAAAGATAACTCAACATTTGATTCAGTTGTTAAGTTCTTAATATGGAATTTGATATATAATAATTTAGAATCATCTGTAATAATATAAAATTCTTGTCCGGGAATTACAGTAACATTTATAGTTGGGCATTTATCTTCGAAATCACCACGTCGAAAGATTTCATATAATGTGTTGTTAGTAATAAGATATGATGGAGATGTAATCATAACAGATGATGTAACTTCTTTAACTTTAAAATATGGTGAACGTGTTGATGCATAATATCCTGCGCCATACGCAACACTATTCTCTGAGTCAAGTGAAAATTTGATTTTTGTGACATTAAATAAATGTCGTACTAACTCTTGTATGGATTGAATATGTGAACAGCCACCAATAATTTCAACGCTATCAACTTGTTCAATATTAGCTTGAACTAAAGCTGATTCAATGGTTTGTTTAAGTGTTTCATTAAATTCACTTAAAACTTTAGAAAGATCTTCACGTGTAATAGTGATAACTTTTTCATCAATATCTTCATCATCTTCAAATTTAAGATCAACCGATGGATGAATTGTGAGCATTGCTTTTACATGTGAAATATCATCAAGAAATGTAATTCGTGTTTTAGGATTACTCATGTTAATGTGATGCTGGGACGATAGGATATCGGCGAGTTTGAAATCAATGTGATAACCGCCGAGGTCATTGAATTTCGAAGCAATTTGAATGAACGATGTGGACGAGTTGGAATTGGTGAATTTGTAGATAGAAACTCGAGTGCCTGTAGAACCAACATCAACAAATGCTACAGACTTAGTGGTGTTTTTGAAAAATGAATCTTTTTCGAGTGCATATAAATATGCAGGTGAATACATTGAATCAACAAATTGCATTACAGTGATGTTAGCTAGTGATAGAGCTGCATACAAAAAGCTCTTTTCACGTGAGCTTGTGGATGGTGGAATGGCTGTGACTACTTGAATAGAATCATTGATTTGCTCTGATTGTTTAATTGAATCAATTAGATTTATGAGGGAAAGTGAGGTAATTTCTATTGTGCTCATATTAAAGTATGTTTCATTTTTCCAATTGTTTCCCCTAAGACATGTTTTTGGAAACCTTAAACATTTATCATATGCCGTTTCACCAAAGTCCCAATCAAATGAATCTGCTTTTGAGATGTCCCAATTTTGTGCGGATGTGTAATTAGAAGAACGAGTTATATTCCAGAAAGCAAAATAATTTGGTGTATATCTTTTGGATCTGGAATTAAATGCTATATGAAGTGGCTTATCGTGTGAAATCATTGATACCTTTATATCTTCAGATCCGAGATCAATTCCAAGAATTGTTGAGCTCGAAAAACAAAGAAAACAAAAAAACATTTGATTTTGTCCGACCAAATAAGAGAAATCTGGTCAGATCCCTCTTTTTCGAGTTACAATCATGTAATTCATTGAAAAAAGAAACTAGTATTCCAAGCGCTACCAAAAACCCCAAAAATGAAATTGATTAAATTTATGACAAAAATTAATTTTATAAAAAATTGATTCCTTATTACAAAACAATGTTTACTATAAATACATACAAAATTATCTTTGAAATGCCAAAAAATTGTTTTCTTTCTTTTTAAAATTTAATTTTTGATTAAACAACAAATCTTTTATAATTGAATTTTCTTAATAATAAGATCATCAGATTGATTTAAAGTAGTAAAATATCCTCTTTCTAAATGTTTGGAAATGAAAACACGTTTTAATTTTTTCTTTTACTCAATTTTTCATATACAATTGAAAAATTTGAATATTTAGACACATAGTCTTTTCCCATTATTCTTTAAATTCAAAAGAAAATATGTCTAACAAAGCTTTTTGTGAAGAAGTCATAAAGTTTACTTAAAAAATTTATTTTACACAAAATCAACGTCAACATTCACAAGAACATGTAATATTTATTTCACCTTTTTCAAAAAAGTAGCTGAATAAAATGTTGAACCTTTTCGATTTTACAACGCAATCGGCTTTGAGCATTTTTTAAAAATGGAAGAAATCACAGTGAAAATTGCTATTTTTGGATCTGGTGCTGTTGGTAAGTCAGCTCTTTCTATCCAATTTATTAAAGGATATTTTGTTGAGACCTATGATCCTACAATAGAAGAATCATTTAAACGAACAGTTGAAATAAATGGAAGAGTTGTTCATTTTGATATTCTCGATACTGCAGGTCAAGATGATTTTGCTCCAATGCGAATTTCTTATATAAGAAATCGCGAAGCTTTTATTCTTGTGTATGCAATTAATAATAGAGCATCATTTGATGAAATAGAAAATTATTATCAATTAATAGTTCAAACTAAGAGAGAAGAAGATGAAACGCCATTAGTTTTATGTGGAAACAAATGTGATTTAGAAGAACAAAGATATATAAGTACAGAAGATGGAATGGAAATGGCGAAACAAATTAAAGCTGATTTTTTTGAAACTTCAGCGGTATTGAATCACAATGTAACAAATGCATTTTTCAAAGTGGCAACGAGATTAATGGAATTACAGAAAATGGGAACCCCGAACTTAGGAAAGCCAAATGTCAATGATAGCAAAAGCTTTTGTTGCCTTAAATGTAACATTATCTAAACTTAGTTAATTCAATACATTTAGTTTTGATCAAAAAGCCATTTCGTTTACTTTTATTGATAAATTATAACTTGTAATTTGATTTTTATTATTTTCTTAAAGAGATAAATTTTAAAAAAATGAATTTATTGAATAAAAATGATAAAATTAAAGAATTAAATATTAAAAACGATGTAATTTTTGATTTTTTAAGAATAAATGTTTAATGCAAAAGAGTAAAATTACATAAAAATAAAAAGAAATAAAGAAATTCAAAGACTTTTAAAAACACTAAAAATCAAAACCCATTTTCTCCAGCTTAGCTATCACATGTTTTGCGTAATTTCCGTTTAGGTCATCGAAGTTATCATATACAACTTCATATATAACATTTTGCATACTTTCGCTTCCGTTTTCGATAATCCTTTGTATTACGTAGTTCCCAAACTGGTCACTTATCATCCTTAAAATCCTGTCTTTTAGAAAATGATTTTCATCGCCAATTATCTCAACAAAAATTTCCATTTGTTCATCTTTCGTTGCATCTCTAATACATTTCTCAATGACATTTGAAGCAAATTTGTGTATAGAAAATTCATAAAAATGTCCTCGAAATGATTTGATCAATGCTGAAATATGTTCTTTTTTCCCAGCAGCAAGAATGTTTTGGACGACATAATTGCCATATTGGTTGGTTGCAAGCTTTTCTGGACACTTAAGAACTTCCTGAACAAGATTTTCGAGCTCATCAATGGGACAACGATCAAATAACCGTTGAATTACTCTGCATCCGCAGTTATCGACAACGAGATTAAAGAGGTGGGGCTCAATGGCTTCGATGATCTCGTTAGTTCGATCGGGAAGAGATTCAATGAAACGTTGAACAATATGATTCCCATTTTGTGAAAAACATAGAGGTATAAATGAAGGCTTAACAGCATCAAAAATGGAGGAAATGTTTGGCTTGGTGGTAAATTCGATGAACTTTTGAAGTACACGACAGCCATTTGGATTATCAATAATTATTTGGATGTTCTCAAGGAAAAAATTGAGCATACGTTGTTGCTGTTCTGGCGTAAGATACTCACAAAGCTTTTGAATTACAAAATTGCCAGAGGTATCATAAACTAATTCTGATAACTGTGGATACAAACTATTGAAAATAGTTGTCCTATCTTGAGGTGTAGATTCATCAAGTTTCTTTTGAAGAATTCTGCTCCCTTGTCGATCTCGAGCCATTAAAACGTATTCCATTGATTGAAGAGAAATTGAATTTGGTGTGTTGCTCATTGGAACAGAAGAGTCTAGAATTTGGCAGATACCGGATGGTGTTTGCCTTTCGCCCGTGATCGCTTCCCATAAATCAGATGAAATTAAATGAACACGTTTTGTATCTGTTGCAAATTGATTAAATGTGAAATGATTCGGGTTTCGGTGATAATACCCATTTGAGCTGCTCCGAGGAAGAGAATGTGCTATGGTTTCATTTGTACAGCCGAATGTGTTCATATGAGCAATTAACGGTTTCTAATCCTTCCTCAAAGGAACATCGCAGATTATTCTTTCATTAAAAATACAACATTTCATACAAACAAAGAAATAAAAAACTATCATTATTTTAAGCAATTAGATAAAAATAAAAATATTTTTAAATATCAATTTTAAATTCAATTATGATTTTGATATAAAGGGACAACTTAAAAGAAAAATGAAAATAGAGGTATATAGGTACCTCCAACTAAGAAACAACTTCAAAATACCTACAAATTCTTTATTAAGAACGCTTTTAAAGGTGGCCACATATCATTTCACATCACATATCAACTCACTCTATGCAACGATACAACTTTTTCAGTGGACATCAAAGAGCAACATCAAGTTTTGATGTTTAAATGAGTTTTACCTCATTTTTATATATGTCTGAAGAAAAGAAGAGACCAAGAAGTGGATATTTGATATTTTCCATAGAGAATCGTCAAAAGATAATTGCTGAAAATCCAGGAATCGAAAAGAAGCAAAAAGAGATCATGAAATTAATCGCTGGCAAATGGAAGAGTCTCACTGATGAAGAAAAGAAGCCATATCAAGAGCGAGCAGCAGCAGAGAAGAAAGAGTTTGCCAAGACGCAAGTTGGTAAACCCAAAAAATCAAAAAAGTAAAATAAACAAGTTTTCCAATTACATTATTTTTTCTCGTCGTCACAAACATTTATTAAATACGAAATATTTAAAAATCACTCGAAAATCCCCAAAGGCGAACCTTGAACCGGGTGATGATTTTCAATAATTGTTGGTGCTTGTAAAGCGGAAGCGTCAGGGATAATGTTACCTCCGTCGAATGAGAATCCTTTAAACTGTTCTAAAACAGAGTTTTGTACTGGTGTTGCGCTTGAGTCATTTAATGAATCTGATTGGCATTCTTGAAGATCAGAAACTGGGTACACATGCGCATTTTCTGGCTCTATGTTCTTGGAATAGACCTGATAAAAGTCGAATTCATTGAGATGCGATTTGACTTGCTCATACCCAAACCGTTTTGTCGGGTTTTTGTCAAGGAGACCGTTTATTAGGTCCTCCATCGTTTGATCGAACTTCGTTGGGAAAGAAACTTCTTCATTCACGATCTTGTCGAACATTTTTAGCTCGTTGTCGGAGGCAAAGGGTGTCTTCTTGTAGATGAGTTCATAGAGAAGAACGCCAAGAGCCCACCAATCAATTGAAAATCCATAAGGCTTCTTATTGATTATCTCAGGGGCTAGAAACTCGGCAGTCCCACAAAAAGTTGACGTCTTGCTACAACTGTTGGTAATGTCTTTGGAGAGACCAAAGTCAGTAAGTTTAATATGGCCATCTTTTCCAATGAGTACATTTTCAGGTTTAAGATCACGATACACAATGCCGCTGCGATGGAGATGCTCTAGGGCAAGGCTTATTTCGGCGCAATATAACTTAATGTCAAATAAAGATAATGGGTTATCACTTCTTATAAAATGATACAAATCTGTTGGAAGGTATTCCATACAAAAGTAGAACTTTGTGGGCGTTTGAAATGCATATGACATGCTGACAATAAAAGGATGAGAAATCGATATTAATATATTTCGCTCTGCTAAAACGGAACTCATCTTGTCTAGATGAGCAACTTTTGATTTGTGAATGCTTTTTATTGCGAACAATTCGCCTGTATCGATTTTTTGTCCTAATGTAACTTTTCCATAATATCCTCTTCCAAGAACAGAAATAAGGTTAAAAGATGCAATGGATACAGACGTAGTGTTTCTTGCTATCGATTGTAATGCGGAAACCCATAAATTACACATCTCTTTAGTTGACGCCCGAAATGAAGAAGCAGGTTCATTGGTTGGTTTAACTGTAAATCGATGAGATCCATCTTCAAGTGCATGTATTTTAGTATTTTCATCGATTGGAATTGAATGTTCAACTGTTAATTGAGTTTCATCTTTGAAAATAATTATACTTGAATTGCTAATTACACACCACCTTTTAGTCCAAAACCCGAACATCCCTTTTCTGTCCAAATAACCTTGAAGTTTTTCATTTCTCATTAATTCTTCTTAATAGTCAAAACCAAAAAATGAATAAACGGTCGAATTAAACGTTTTAACATTTTTTGACAAGTCCAAATCATTCAAAAAGTTCGACCCCGCAGTTTTCAATCCTTTATCTTCTCTAAACCATATTTCGCGCAAACAACAAAAATGAATTGAAAGAAAACACTGAAATTATTTAAAAAAAATATCCATTCATGTTAAAGAGTTTATTTTGTAATTTAGAAAATTTCTTAGTTTTTACTATTTAAAGATTCGATCTAAGTAGTCTTCTTGAAGAAACTATTCGCCTCATTCTCTATTCAAACAAAGATTAAAAGGCTTGTTTATTTATTCTGTGTTTTCAGAAATTACATTTTCTGATGCCTATTGTAGATTAGAATAAAAATTAAAAATAACTATTACAAGAGATATTTTTATTAAATCGAGCAAATTATTTCTGAAGAGCCACACTGCGTTTTCCTCGGAGTTTACCAATTTCATTTATAACCATCAGAAATCTATCATCGATGTTAATTCATTAATTACTTCTATATATTCAAACACAGCTGTTTTTAAATTAATATCTTTGTTTTGCTATGTTTTATAAATGATATTTTAACCAGAAAAGCATTCACCAAAAAATCAAAGTTGTTCCAATTTTATTTGTTATATTTTTGTCAGTACACTGCAAACATATAATGAATCAACAAAACGCTTACAATAACTCACTCAAATGAGTTTACGAATGATTACATGAATGTTACTGAACATGTTATAATTTTTGATGTTGAAGAGATTATGCTTGCAGACATTGACCTGTACTAACTTCTTCAATAGTTGGTGAATCTGTTGGTGCAATTGCTTCATGAGCAAAAAAAATATATACAATTTGCAGGAAAATTAAATTGATTGGAGGCGCATTATCTGAATGATTTTCCTGAATTAATATTTAAATTCGCTGTGATAACATTGGTGCGAATATTATCCAAATGTACAGGACTTGAAACCATAACTTTAGAGATAGGTTCAAATACAATGTATTAAGAAGATGTTCAAAACTTGATCATTTACATCCGAAGTTCTTTTAGGTGGAATTCCATTTTCAGAATGTACAAACATTCAATTCATTAATGTTTCTGATAAAAATATACAATATTCGAATGAATTATCAAAATGATGGTATTATTCGTTATCAGAATGGGGAAAGTAAAACATTTACAATTCCAAATTCAGTCACTTCATTTATTATTATGATTAATTACAAATATTTTTTATTTTTATTGAACATAAATATATTGTGATATATAGGATATTTTTATGATGATTACTCATTGTATATTTTTAATTAAAATCTTATATACTTCTTAAGGATTGAAATTACTGTTCTCTTTATGATATTTAAAATTTAATTTGCTTATTATTTACCAACATACACTCATGTTTCTCCTTTCAATGAATCATATGTATTTAAGGAAATGTTTCAGTCATTTAATTTGTATTATATGTCAAATTAAAACATTAAAATGCGTATCCCTTGAAAAGCATGAAATTTAATCACTACAAAATCATTTGCCAATAACAATATATATCATTTTAATCACCAAATCCTGCTCTATCACATTCATTAATTATATTATTTAAAAGTGACTTTATAATCATTTAGCGCAGCATCTTTTCTGGGTGTCTTTAAATATTGAAACAAAATAATTTAAGGTTAAATTGAAAAACTTCAATGAAACAATAGGTTTTTTACGTATTAACCGTGAGATTTTTAACTTTTGTATTGGCCGATGTGTATTTGGCAAGGCCTTCGACTATATCAGATCTTGAAACATGAAAATCTTTCAGTTGTTGTTCATTTCGAACGTAATAAAGCAATATAGAACCGATACAATATCAAGAATCCCATTTTTTGCCACCATAAAAATATCAAATTTGGAAAAGTTCCTAAACAAAGAAGGCCTCACTCATGCAAACAATGCAGAAGAACCAGCCTTTGAAATTAAGAAAGAAATTTCTGATATATTTAACAATATTTCTACTTTCTTTAAAATCAGTTTATTTTTATATTCCTTGACCTACAGTAAGCGTACATCAGTAACACTTCAAGTTTTTAATGATAAAATAAAATTCCCAGCATCATATTATTCAAACACACAAAATAAATCCTTTATAGCCAGTATGCCTATTAAAGACGATATACCAAAACAAACTTTGAGTAGACATTATGGGAATATATCTTTGATACTACAGGAATTTCTTTGTTTTTCATGGATGCAAAGCGATACAAAAGACAGAAACCGACCAATTAAATTCAATGTTTTATTTCCTTTAACCGCTATTTTTTCAATGATGTTTCTGTCGGTTTATATCAAATATTTTCAGAAAAAATCAATAACCATACAGAAAATTTTTCTGAACAAAATCGAACCTAAAACAAAAGAAAAGAAAAAACACAAAAGTGTTTTATCCTTTATTATATTTTTTATAAATTCTTTTCAAGTGTTTAACAATGATAGTTCAACATTAAAAATAACAAATTCAACTGATTTTGAAATAGTTGATCAATATAAAGATATAACGAAATTTATATATATTAGTGAAGGAATTTATTCGATTCCGAGTAGTGCATTTTCAGGATGGCCATCAGTTATTTCAGTTAATTTTGGTAATTCTATCTCAGATATTGGGGGTTATGTGTTTTCGTCATGTTCTAATTTAGAAAGGATTATTTTTGGAGGAAATGTTACAACGATTGGTGGTTCAGCATTTTCATTATGTTCATCAATCAAAAACATTACAATTCCAAATTCAGTCACATCGATTGGTGGTTCAGCATTTTCATCATGTTCTAATTTAATGATATTAACACTTGGGTATGGAATAAGAGAAATTGGAGGTTCAGCATTTGGTAATTGTAAATCACTTGAATGTATTTATTATTATGGAGATACAGAACCAAGTATTGGAACAAATGCATTTTATAATGTTACAACAACAGTTATAACATATCCAACATATGTAGGAAGTAAATTTGGAAATTTAGGTGTTGAGAAAGACAACACAGAAGGAAACTGCAGCCCGATTGCAACAATTTCATTTTCTTCATCACACACATTTTATCAATCGAACACATTTCCATCATCAAATAATTATTCTGAATCGAACACATTTTCAAAGTCAAATACATTAGGCCAAAGCAATTCATTTTCAAATACATTTACTGAATCACTTCAAAATGAATTAACGAAATCTTTTTCATATTTATTAACGATCACATTATCTATTACGCATTCATTTACTTATTATGAAATACAAACGAAATCGCTTTCACTATTTACAATCAATTCATCGAATGTTTATATCGAAACAGAATTTATTTATTATGATTACACAGTTATTATTTATTCAACTTATTATATTTATTATTCGAACTTCTTTACATTTATTTATATCAATGAATTCCAAACAAATGATAATAAAACAACAATTATCATCATAATTGTTTGCGTTATTGTTGTTGCTATTATTATAATTTCATTACTTATTATATTATTGAATCGAATTAAAAATAAAAAAGAAGAAATTGACGAAAATGAAAATGAAGATTCAGAACAACAAAATGATAATAACCAAACAACAAACACATTCACAACAGGAATATCGATTTCGAATATTGAAGAAGATCCATTTGCAGATGACTTCAAAGAAGACAAATTCATTGAGCAAATGTAACTAAGATAAATAAATAATAAAATATCGTGTGTTCTAAATGTGAATCATTTTTAGTATTCAACGTCACCACGTTATTTTCCAACATTAATTTTAGTATTGTGCTTTTTGAAAAAATTATTATCGCTAGCGATCTGCCAAACATATATGTTTAATAATATTAATTAAATATACTTCTTATATTGGTGATCACATGCATTGACATTATGTGGTAACACTTTTTGAGTGCACCATAAACTTTTAATTGATTTAAGTAAAGCCCATTTCTTTATTATTTATTTTTTTCATACAAATTTGTAAGACATATCTCAACCAGAAAATGGTTGAGAAACAATTATTTTCATTAAGCCAACTTTTTTTGCCCTAAAGAATCCATTTTTTGGAATTTGATTGGTTCCACACGAAGAAACATTTTCAAATTATTTTTATTTGAAAAGTGCGTTGGACACGTTTATTTTTCAATATAACTGCAAACGTTATATAGTTTTTAATTGAATGATTAAATTTTATCGTAATCGTTAAACGTTTCAAGAACATATAAATGAGTGTTTCTTTCTTTGATCCTGATCAAATTGATATGCCAAATGACGAATATGAAGCTGGGTTTAACGATTCCCACAGCCAAATTGATAAAGAACTTATTGAGAAATTTCGAGAAGTTCAAATTAAATTTGAAAAAAGAGACGGAATTAATAATATACATTCGAAATATATAAAGTCACAGTATGAAGAACTCAGTGATATTTATTACAAATTTCTAATAGAACAAAAATTTCATTTTATGTGCATTTATTTCATTTTAAATGATATTAACTCACATTTAACTACTTCTGTTTCTTCTAACAATAATAGGGCACTCTTTCTTTCCTTTATCTTATGCGATAAATTTGAACGTGTTGATGCGAAATTTCCATCAAAGGAGAGATTCCTAAATATTCTTGAATCTGGCCTCAATAAAAACGTTACGGACATTTTGACGTTTGGGGTTCTTCCTAGCTATTCCCAATTTTTTGCTTCTGAAGATGGAATAAATAATTATTTAAACATTATGAGAGAATTAAAATCACCATTTCATTTCTTCACATATGGAAAAGCAATATTCTTTTCGCCTTTGTTCTTAAGCTTTATATCTAAAGTATTTATTCAAATATCATCAAAATTTAATAAGGTTGCAGAGTTTGGTATTGACGAAACCAAACTCAGATTAGTTGTTATGCGCCATTGGAAGATGCAAATTGAATATCTTCCTAAGTATGTATCTTCTTTATTCAAAATTGGTCGAAAAAGTCTAAAATTAAAGGCAAAAACAATTCTCTACAAATGTTTTTTCAAGGTGTTTTTGTCTAAAAAGACTACTAATACCGCGATTTTTCAGATGTGTCAAATATTTGATTATTTTGATAAACCACATCCAAACTTACTAAACGCCTACAGACATATCCTTCGACCAAATCATCCAAATTCTGTTCTTAGTGATTTAACAGCTATGACTCAACAACAAAGTGATTCATTTCAATATTTTAATCAGGATTACACGCTCTTCTCATCTATTCTTTTAAGTTCCTTCGATATTAACATCTTAGATATGCCTGGAGAAGTTCCTCGAGAGTATAACTTAAAATTATATAGCACTCTTTCAGATAATGACATAAACTTCCAAAAACTTAAGAAGCCTAACGTTTCAGCAAACGCAATTCTTGAAAACCTTATCGTCAAATGCGACAGGATTCCAGTCTTCAACAAGATCCCACCAATGTATACGATAGAGGACTTTTTCAATGATATTTTGGTCGGTCGGGGACCTGCCGATACATACTGCGAACGTTTAGAGGATAAGCTTCTTTTTGAAAGCTTTACTCGAATAAACGATAGACGTAACATTGTGAAATTGCTATCGGAGTTTACTTTCGATGATAAAAGCTCAATTCGCACAATGAGTACATATACAGAAATTATTTCAATATGTCAGCAAAAACGAAAATTTACAAATGTCCTTATAGAACAATTATTGAATGTTTTGTTCTTCCATCGATATCGTGTTCGACTAGAAGAAAAAGAAATGGAAGATAAGGTTTTCTCCGGTATTTCTAACGATCAAAGGAAGCAAATGTATACAGACCCTTCTGTTTTTCATCAAATAATGAGTAATTTCAAAATTGTTGAGCAAGCTTATTATCAAAATGAGCCAGTTCCAAATTACTTTACTGAGCTAATGTATTTCAATATTATAACTCGTTCTTTTGACATAAATCAATTCATCAAACAATCAAGTAAAGTTGATCTCATGAAGCTTGATAACAACATAAGCTTATTAATACCTATGATAAGCTTTTCAATGTTTGAATTGTACTTCCCTTATCCTGAGGAGATTAAAGAAGGGAAGTTCAACGAGAAGAAGCACATGCATGACAAAGCTAGTCAATTAAAAACCGAAAATTCTTTGCTCGGAAAATTGAGAGACGCCTTTGAAGAGTCGAACTTTTTCAAAAAGCTTGATTTGATTTCAAATTCAGTGGATGACGTTAAGCAGTTTATGCTGAAGGATGCGCCTCCATCATGGGAATTTGGCGGTGACCAAATTGCTCCTGTTGGAACTATATTGCTTCTATATGCAAATCCAAACAAATTCGCAACGAATTTTGTGCTGTTGAATAATATTATTATGCCAAATATTTCAATTTTCCCAGATTATATCAAGGGAAATGTTGAGTTCTTGTTCATAACTATGAGAATGGTGTTTGGATTTGTGTATCCTGATCTTAAACTTGAATCTATTTGCTAGGCAAAATGAAATAAAAACTATTTTTCATGAAAATGTTCACAGTTTAATATGTTTTTCTCGTAAGAAATGAAATCCAAAGAGTTACATATTTCATTAGGTGAAGTTCTGTTTTTTCAAGGACAATGGAAAATAATAAAATGAAGAAAAAAAAATAATTAAAGTTTAAATTTATGTAAAATTTTTAGTATGTGTAATATCAAGTGTGAGAATATTTTTCATAAGATATTCTTAAACACGAATAAGGTAATACAAATAAATAATTTTCATTTATAATATATTATGTTTTACTATATATTTATCTTAATTACATTTGCTCAATGAATTTGTCTTCTTTGAAGTCATCTGCAAATGGATCTTCTTCAATATTCGAAATCGATATTCCTGTTGTGAATGTGTTTGTTGTTTGGTTATTATCATTTTGTTGTTCTGAATCTTCATTTTCATTTTCGTCAATTTCTTCTTTTTTATTTTTAATTCGATTCAATAATATAATAAGTAATGAAATTATAATAATAGCAACAACAATAACGCAAACAATTATGATGATAATTGTTGTTTTATTATCATTTGTTTGGAATTCATTGATATAAATAAATGTAAAGAAGTTCGAATAATAAATATAATAAGTTGAATAAATAATAACTGTGTAATCATAATAAATAAATTCTGTTTCGATATAAACATTCGATGAATTGATTGTAAATAGTGAAAGCGATTTCGTTTGTATTTCATAATAAGTAAATGAATGCGTAATAGATAATGTGATCGTTAATAAATATGAAAAAGATTTCGTTAATTCATTTTGAAGTGATTCAGTAAATGTATTTGAAAATGAATTGCTTTGGCCTAATGTATTTGACTTTGAAAATGTGTTCGATTCAGAATAATTATTTGATGATGGAAATGTGTTCGATTGATAAAATGTGTGTGATGAAGAAAATGAAATTGTTGCAATCGGGCTGCAGTTTCCTTCTGTGTTGTCTTTCTCAACACCTAAATTTCCAAATTTACTTCCTACATATGTTGGATATGTTATAACTGTTGTTGTAACATTATAAAATGCATTTGTTCCAATACTTGGTTCTGTATCTCCATAATAATAAATACATTCAAGTGATTTACAATTACCAAATGCTGAACCTCCAATTTCTCTTATTCCATACCCAAGTGTTAATATCATTAAATTAGAACATGATGAAAATGCTGAACCACCAATCGATGTGACTGAATTTGGAATTGTAATGTTTTTGATTGATGAACATAATGAAAATGCTGAACCACCAATCGTTGTAACATTTCCTCCAAAAATAATCCTTTCTAAATTAGAACATGACGAAAACACATAACCCCCAATATCTGAGATAGAATTACCAAAATTAACTGAAATAACTGATGGCCATTCTGAAAATGCACTACTCGGAATCGAATAAATTCCTTCACTAATATATATAAATTTCGTGTTGTTTTTGTATTGATCAATTTCTTTAAAATCATTTGAGTTTGTTATTGTTAATGTTAGAGTATCACTATAAAATAATTGAAAAGAATTTATGAAAAATATAACAAAAATTAAAACATTTTTATGTTTTTTCTTTTCTTTTGTTTTCAATTCGTAGTTGGTCAATAAAAATTTCTGTAGAAAAAGTGGTTTTTTCTGAAAAAAATTGATATAAACCACCACAATCATCATTGAAAAAATAGCGGTTAAACGAACATAAGCATTGAATTTAAATGGTCGGTCTTTTTTATCGTTTTGCATCAACGAAAAACAAAGAAATTTACTCTGGATCAAAGATATATTCTCGTAACACCTTTTAGTGGTTTGCTTTGATATATTGTCTTCAATAAGCATACTGGTTAAAAAGGATTTATTTTGGGTAATTGTCAAATATGATACTGATAATTTTATTTTGTCATTAAATATTTGAAGCATAACTAATGTATGGTCTATTTCAGACAAGAAATCTAAAAATGAACTGGCTTTAAAGAAAATAGAATTGTTCCTAAATATATCAAAATTCTGGTTATGAATTTCAAAGACTCGATCTTCTACATTGTACCCATGAATGAATCCTTCTTCGCCGAGGTACTTTTTCATATTTGATATTTTTATAGTTGTAAGAAATGGGATTTCTGGTTTTGTAACGGTCGTAAATTGCTTTGTTATGCCTGAAATGAGCATCAAATGAAGAATTCTCATGCTTCAAGATCTAATATAGTTCAAGGCCTCTTCTAAATACACATCGGCTAATACAAAAGTTAAAAATCACACGGTTAATATATAAGAAATTTGTTGTTTTTTTGAGGTTTTTCAATTTAACCTAAAATTTGTTTGTTTCAATATTTAAGGACACACAGAAAAGGTGCTGAAATAAATGATTATAAAGCACTTTTAAATAATATAATGAATGAATGCATGTGATAGAGCTGAATTTGCTGATCAAAATGATATATCTTTGTAATTGGTAATCATTTTTTAAAGTTATTAAATTTCATTAATTATACACATATGAATTTGATTTGATTTGGATACAATTACAATTAAAACTGTTGTTGTAATTCCACTTGATGTCTCATTTGAGATATAACTTATATATGTATAACAATTTAAGGTATGAAATCGTTGAATTATTGATATATAATGAAAATGATTTTGTTTGCGTTTAATAAACAGTTTATGATTTGTTATCGATAAAGAAAGTTAATATGAAAGAAAAAGTTAAAGTTAAATCCCTTTGAAGTGCTTTTGTTTATGTATTTAATTTAGTGAATGTATGTGTTTGTATAAATGATTTAGATCTTGTGATCATATCTGAATTTGATAATGTATTCGATTTTGTAAATGAATGAGTTGAAATTGGTGAACAAACACCACCATTATATTCGTTATTCACTGGAAATGATCCAAATATTTTTTTCTTTGTGTGTTGAATATGTAAAAATTAAAAATGTATTTTCACCAATATATGGTTCTGATTTGCCGTAAAAATAAATGAACGAAGGCTGTTCAATTAGAAAATGAATATTTTCCAATTCTTATTTGTTGTGTGAAAATTTTTAATATTGTTAAATGATAGCAATTAGAAAATGCGGCTTCTCCAATGTTTTGTATCAAACTTGGAAGTGTGATATATTTGAGTGATTGTTGAATGAAAATGCTAAATTACTCATTGTCGTATTATTTTCTCCATATTTGGTATTGATAAAAATAAGTGATTCAATATGATTTACACAGTTTCCATAATTAACATAAGGAATAGATTACCATTAGTTGAGAATAACAAATTGTTAAACGATTAATATTTCTCATTGCGAATCATTTCATAATATTTAAATAATTTAAAAATATATCAATTAAAAATATATTTTTATTTTACATTAAATCACAGCCAATTGTCTTCATCTTCTTTAACAATATCTTCAACTAAAGTATTCACTTCCTCCATTTGTTTTGTACTTGATGTAGTTGTATCCTTAAATTGTAATGTCGATGTCGATTTTCGTTTTTTGTTATTACTTTTTATTAAGAATATAACAATTCCAACAATTATTAACACAAGTGCAATTGATCCGCAAACAATTCCAATCAATGCATTAGTTGTAAGTCCATTTGTTTGTAAAATGTTCGTGTGAAACATCGTAATGAAATTTGAATAATAATTATAATATGTCGAATACATAATAACTGTGTAATCATAATAAAGAAATTCTGTTTCAACATAAGAAAATGTTGAATTAATTATGGATAATGAAAGCGATCTTGTTTGCGTTTCGTAATATGTAAATGAAAAGGCAATTGTCAATGTATATGTTAATGTATATGAATATAATAATGTTAAATCACTTTGATATGATTCAGTGAATGTATTTGACTGTGAATATGTATCACTTCGACTGAATGTATGTGATGCTGAAAACGAAATTGTTGGAATTGGTTCGCAGTTTCCTTCTGAATATGATTTGCTAACATTTAATATCCCAAAGTTACTTTTGTTATATGTTGGATATGTTATAACTGTCGTTGTAACATTATAAAATGCATTTGTTCCAATACTTGGTTCTGTATTTCCATAATAATAAATACATTCAAGTGATTTACAATTACCAAATGCTGAACCTCCAATTGAAAATGCTGAACCACCAATCGTTGTAACATTTCCTCCAAAAATAATCCTTTCTAAATTAGAACATGACGAAAACACATAACCCCCAATATCTGAGATAGAATTACCAAAATTAACTGAAATAACTGATGGCCATTCTGAAAATGCATTACTCGGAATCGAATAAATTCCTTCACTAATATATATAAATTTCGTGTTGTTTTTGTATTGATCAATTTCTTTAAAATCATTTGAGTTTGTTATTGTTAATGTTAAAGTATCATTATAAAATAATTGAAAAGAATTTATGAAAAATATAACAAAAGATAAAACATTTTTATGTTTTTTCTTTTCGTTTGTTTTCAATTTGTCAAATAAAAATTGAATTTCAAAAAATAATAATAATCCCAAAATAAAAATGTGATACATCAGAACTTGAATAACTTTAATGAATTTGAACATTTTCTTTATGAAAATATAATTCATTGGCATTGCTAAGTGTTCTTTTAATGAAAAATGATTAAGTACTAAAGAAAAGAATTTGAAATAATGTTTAACATATGAAATTGGTAATTCTAATAAAGGGAAATGCCAATTATATTTTCCTGTACTGATATTAAATGGATTGGATTCATTATCTTTTGGAATAATAAAATTTGTTCCTTTAATGGATACATTCGCTTTGTCACGAGATGAGAATGTAAAGTATGTATCCCCTTTGGATTCTGAAGTAAGGTAAATGGAGTGTTTAAAAGTTTGAAAAATAGATAATTGATTACTAAAAATCTTTGAACCTGAATTTTGTTGAGAGATTCGTAATAAGCAAAAGAAATGCATAGGGAAAGCCAAGAAGAAAACACACATCCGTGTGAAAACTTGAGAAACTTATTGATAAATCAGTCAAAAACGATACAGAGAGCTTCAACCGCTTCGCCTTTTAGTCGTTTCGTTGGATCAACTTTTGCTGATAAGTGTTTTATTGTTTTTGCAATCGGAAGATGTTCACAAAGCTGAAACGCGATGTTTTTTTACGAAAAGTGACATAGGTTCCAGAATCAAATTGTATATTAATCCTGTTAAAAAATTAAAGAAACAACACCTTGTCATCAATCAAACATCGAACACCTTTGAATTCCAAACGCTCAAAAAGTTTGTTTCTATACAATTAATTGGCATATTGAATTTTGAATGCATTATTTCTTAGGTTCTTTCAAATACAAAAGGTGAGAAACGGTTTTTAATATGTAAATGTATTCATGTTTCTAAGCCAATTCAATAATCATTAACGTTTTCAATAACTTTATTTATCATAATGCTATTTAAATTTGACTTAACATTATGTATATTTTGTTTCTTGAATTAATTAAGATTTTTGGTTGTTGTGATTTTACAGATTGTGGTTTTGAATAAAACGGTGTTATTTCTTCTCAGAAGTCATTATAACATGGTGTCTGTTCGAACGCTTATTGAAAAAGTGCTAATGTAGAAGGGCACCCTGCCGAAACAATTTCATTTATCAATGTTTTCGATGAGTTTTTGTTCTCTAAGTAAATGAAATTTATTTTCATCACAAACACAAACTAATATCGATATAAGTTACAAATTTTTAAAAGATTTACCACTTGATGCCCGATAGATATTTCTTTTAAAATTTACACATTAAAGAATTATTGAATAATATGAAGCAAAGTCGTTTTCCTTTTGTTTTTGCTGTGTGGAGATAATGAGTTGAATCCTCTGATGAAATATTTATGGAATTGTTTTTCATGATTTAATAATATAAATTATTTAATACTTAAACACAATGAATGCTTCATACACAAAAAATAATATGTAATGCATCAGCCTTTACTTTATTTACTCCTCAAGCATGTCGTGTTCCTTAAGGTATTCGTAGATTTGGAGGAGACGTGTGTACTTCTCGATACGTTCTCCACGTGCTGTTGAACCAGTCTTGATTTGTTGTGCACCAATACCTACGACGATATCAGCGATGACAGAGTTGCAAGTTTCACCAGATCTATGTGAAACCATAACGTTTTGGCCTGCGTCGAGGATGAGCTTAGCAGCTTCCATAGCTTCGGAGATAGTACCGATTTGGTTAACCTTAAGTAACAAAGCGTTGCACCACTTTCCTTCGATACCCTTACGGATTGTCTTTGGATTTGTGGTGTAAAGGTCATCACCGACGAGTTGAACCTTGCTTCCGAGTGTAGCGTTGAGCTTAGTCCAGTGTTCGTAATCCTTTTCATGAAGACCATCTTCGATTGAGACAATGCATGGGTGCTTAGCGATGAGATCAGCCCAGTATTGGATCATTTCATCACCAGTCTTCTTAACGCCGATTTCTACTTCATAAAGTTTGGTTTCTTCATCATAGAATTCGGATGCAGCAGCATCAAGACCAATGCGGATGTCCTTTCCTGGTTCGTAGCCAGCGTCCTTGATAGCGCGTTCGATGAATGTGATGGCTTCTTCTGGTGTTTCAAGGCATGGTGCGAAACCTCCTTCATCACCAAGGTTCTTTGCAGAGACGCCCTTTTCCTTAACAAGGATGGCACCGAGTTTTTGGTAAACTTCAGCAACCATACGGAGTTGGTCTGGGTATGGGATTCCTGGGGCTGGTGAGGCCATGAATTCTTGTAACTTGAGATTGCCACCGGCATGCTTACCACCATTAAGGATGTTGAAGAATGGTGTTGGGAGCTTGAACTTCTTTGGAATATGGTCTGGGCCATAGTATTGGCGAGCGAAGTAAAGGAAGAGTGGGATTTCTTCGATGTTAGCTGCGGCTGTAGCAATGGCGAAGGATGTGGCTGTGCATGCATTACCACCAACCTTTTCCTTGAGTTCTGTGCCATCGGTTTCACAGATCTTGGCATCAATAGCCTTGAGATCATCAAGCTTCATGCCCTTAAGAGCTGGGGAAAGAATGTTGGTAACATTGGAAGCAGCCTTTTGTGTGCCCTTGCCACCATAGCGGGAACCACCATCACGGAGTTCACGAGCTTCATTGGAACCTGTTGAGGCACCAGATGGAGCGGATGAACGGCCAGCGAACATAACTGTACCGAGGTAGTTAACATAGACATCGGTTTCGACTGTTGGGTTACCACGTGAATCAAGAACTTCGCGACCAACAAGATGATCGATTGTGGCAGGTGGGGCCTTTGCCTTGAGGAGACGAGAGAGTGTGCCGATTGGGTCGGATGTTTCTCCGATTTGGGCCTTGCATTCTGCAATAACTTGGTCAAGATTTGACATAGTTAAAAGTGAAGTAAACACGTAACGCTCAAAAAGTTCAACGTGACCACTCAGCCGATACACAAACCGCAAAAAACCGATTTTTTCTTTATCACGTGATAATTGCTCGACCAAATATTTGAAATAAGAATATCTCTCAGTGTAAATGGTTTTTTTTAACGCTTTTGTCTTCCGCGTTAGAAATTTAAATAAAAATTAGTTATTGTATATAAAATTATAATTTATTACGAAACTTTTATGAATCTTTATTAATTGTAATCGAACTTGTATCATTTTTTGAGTCAGACTTAAGAAATGATTGAACCTCAATAATTTATAGAAGTATCATTTATTTTTAATTAAAAAATATTAATATTTTTATATCAACAAGATCTTAAAACATGTTTTTCGAAAAACGACTCTGTTGTGTCAACACATTGAGAATTGTGTTAATCTTCATGAAATATAAACTTATTCCTATTTTATATTAATCTATTTATATATAAAAATTTGGTTAATTTTTTTCCAAAAAAATTTATTTTGAAATGAATATATATGAGCTATTGAGAATATTGCTTATAATAATATTGAATAAGCGCTGTATAAAGTTTATTTCATAATTTTCATCAATTGGAAAGATGAAATACAAAATCATTTTAAGAAAAATACCGAAAAATATATATATTTATTCAAACAATAGACAATGCTGGGTGATCCCAAAGGGTGTTAATCCATTCCTGATCCATATTTGTTAGCAAGCAGCAGTTATAAGAGAAAGTTCTAGAAACAATAATGGCCGAAAAGAAGATCAATGAAATTGCGATCGAAATATAATAAAAGAAATCCTCAAACTGGTAAAACGTATTAAAGAAACAAAGAACTATTAACCCAGCAATAAGAAGAAGTGGAATCGTCTCAACCACAAAAAACGGATTCTGCGGTTTCCCATCAACTTTATACAATTGGAACTTTTCCTTTTTGGGGAACCGAAGATCCTTTTTCTTGGTGTCAAGGAGGGACATAGCAAAACTAGAGTTAGTTATGTCGTCATCATCATCATCGTCAGAACTAGATGATGCATCCTTCTCAACAATGAATCCGGAGTCGTCCCTCCAATATGCAGAATTCCAAAAACTCTCAAAGTCTTGCGAAGCCTCAAACTCAACAGAAATCTCATGGTTACCAAAAAACCTTTTGGAAATTCCCAATATTTTTTGGGAACATTTGAAATATGAAATTAGACATAATGAAAAATATATAAAGAAAAAAACAAGATAAGGAAGATAAGGAAGCCAAATGACTTTGTTGACTTTGTAGTATGTTAAAATTGAAATTAGCGACGAAGGAATTATTCCAATTCCAATAAATGTTAAATAGATTCGATGTGTTGGCGCAACATATAAACCGACAATAAGATCTAATGTAAAGCCAATTAAAACGCCATATTGAATAAAAATTCCAACTGAGTAATCGGTCTCATTTAAAAGTAACATGAGAAAAATAAAAGCAACTAAACCAAGTATTGAATGTAAGTAGAAAATAATACCAAAAAGTGTTCGTGTGCTAGCTCCTGCAAAAAGAGCAAAAATAATATAAGCAATGGTCAATACAATGTGAAGCATTAAGACACAGATCATTGGAAAATATATTGCTGATACGTCAGTTGTAATGACATTTGATTGTACTTGAGGGATAAGTAAAAATATAATAAGAGATGAGATGAAATAAAAAAATAAAAGAATGGTTTTTGTCTGATGAATTGAACAAAGCGGCATAGAAGGTGTAATATAATCGATGATTCTTTCCAGATGGAAACGCCGATATTCTAAGTATGGAATGTCAATGGATGCTCTTTCCATTGTGTCTGTAAAATAATGAACTGCATATGATTTTCAGAGACTGTGTTCGAATTTTGACTTAGCGACGACCGTTAATGGAATATTTCTACATATGTAAATATTATTAAAATTGCAACAATTACTTACATTTTATTTATATCTAAACAGTTTCAATCATTCCTGGAAACACAGTTCCTACGTTCTGTGTAGTTAACTTCCAAATTCTTCCATTTTTATCATTGAAAAATCCGTTTTCTTTCATTTTCGTCAATGTTTCCTTTAATTTCTTTTCCAATATCTCTGCTTCTTTACTATTTTTCTGTTTTTTAACGAAACCTAATACCAAACTGAGTATTCTAAACCAGATACTTTCAAAAAGTGGCAGCGTTGCCAACTTTTTCATGGCGAACACAAAAGTGCTCATTGTAATTCTGATCCCCCCTAATTCCTGTGACGGCTTGCTACGGTTAGCGGTTATGATCGGGAACAAAATTTTATTAAAAATTTCTCTCCAATCAAATGGCTTCAACGTTTGTATTTCCAAAGCATTTTCTAAGTCATTAAATCTTTTATCAATGTTTTCTGTTTGTAAGTAACATAAAGCAGAATAACATTGAATTATCGGGAACCAAAATAAATCGAATTCGATATTATTTGGAACATTTTTTTTATCGATTTTATTCATTAAATTTTCGAAAGTCTTTATACATTTTTTGGAATTTATAGTAATTCCATAGTTAATTAAAGTTAATAAAGGTTTCCAATTATAACAACATAAAAATGATTTCATATTCTTATTTAAGAATAATTCGATACCTATTTCGATATCATCAAAATAATTTTCTAAACAATTTTTATCAATTTGTTCCAAAACTTTTATAAGTTCATTTTGAAGTGTTTCTTCATTCCACAAATTAATTAGCAACAAAAACATAAAATTTAAAGCGATTGATTTCATTACTGAATTATTTGATTTCTTTAAAACATTACCGAAATATAAAATAACATTTTTGATTTCATTTAAACCACGATTTGCGTTATTTATAAATATTTTATATATCAAATTCATACAAATCGCTACATTTAATATGAATACGTCATTAGAATTTTCGAAATTTTCCGAAATTTTTATAATTTCTTTGTATAATAATGTCAATGATTCATCCGAAAAATGTTTCGATTTCTCAGGTAAACATTGTAAACAACTTTTTTGTATCATCTCCCTAATTTCATTACTTTGGTTTCCATATTTCTTCATGTCGCCATCAGAAGAATTTCTTTTATATCGAAATAGTTGAAATCGTTTTTCTTTTGATGATAACATTTTATATGAAATTTTTATTGGCGTAGAAACGTCACAAATGTTATTAAATGTTAATAAATCATCAGGTAATAAATCAAGTTGGAATAAACTTATTAATAAGTTAATATAATATGACCAACTATTACGGATATAAGTTCCATAATTATTTACAATATATGATATTAATTGTAATGAATTATCACAGTTTTCTTGTGTTAATTCATAGATACATGATGCTGAATATCGTAATAATATATCATCAATAACTTTATATTGATGATATATAATACAATTATCAACACATTTATATAATAAAATAAATACATTTTTATTCTCAGTAGAATTAAATAATATTTTCGAAATGATTTCCCATATATCACAAAACATATTTTGTTTTTGCGTATTCAAATTAATGGAAAATTTATCATCAGTAGTGACTTCTAAATTAATTAATGATGGTGATGAAATTCGTTGTTTTTGTATTTGAAGTCGCCAATACGCAATAGAATTCCTTTGTTTAGAATCTTCAAATGGTATACATGAACTTTGAATTGAATAAAATATGTTCATAAGTAATTTAGTATCGAAATCTTCACCATCATTTTGTAAATGAAGCATTTGTTCAAACTCTTCAAAATTCGGCTTTTGTGATACATTATTATTATGAAATGATGTATGCATCATTAGCCATGCATATGCCAACACATGTACGGCCGATGGACTTTTGAAAAGTTTACTTTCGTGGTGTGACGTGTAAAATGATTTCGAAAATAAATCAAAAATTCGATCGATAATTTGTCCTTCACCAGCTATTTGAAACGATGATAGAAATAAACGTATTGAGGAATCAAAATCTAATGAAGAAAAGTCGAAAAGTTGAAGATATGCTTCTAAAGTTTGAAGACAATATGCATCACTCCGACTAAAAAATTCACCAATAGATTGACGTGTGATAAAAGGAGATATTAAAATACGTTTGGCTAAGTCATTAGCTGGAATTTGTTGATCTTTAATAAATAATGATGGCTTTTCATTGAATTTTTCAGAAAATTGTTTCATCTCATTAAATGATTCTTCTTCAAGTGCTCGATCAAAGCCTTTGATATTACTTTCAGTATCTAATGTTGTAATAGGATCAAGGAAAAGAGGAACAAAACGTTTTACGTCATATGAAACAACGTTTTCAACAAGCTTATTAAAGAGTGAAGAAGAAAAGAAAGAGTTTTCATTATTAAAGTTGAAATATATAAAATATATAAAATCTGGTTGTGAAATAAAATCATTAATTACTTCATAAACAATTTCTTTATTTTGATATGATGTTGTTGATTGATCTAAGTAAGAAATAAGTTGTTCAAAGCATTGAGAAAATGGATTAAAAAAATTGATGTAATTTGTTCGGAATACGTTAAAAAATAATCGAAGAATTAAAACAAAATTATCCCTAAAATCAGTAAATGATAATTGTTGAGAAATTAATACACAGACAGAACAAAGTAATGTGTTATTAATATTCGAAGTGTTTCTTGAAATTTGTAAAAGACTATGAATTCCAATATTTCTAAAATCAGAATTAGTATTTGTTTGAGAGTTATCCGCTAGAAGAAATAAGGATTTAATACAATGTTCTTTAAGATCTGAATATGTGGAATTAAAAATTTTTAATATTAATAGTTCGAAAGTATCAAGAAATAAAACAGAAACAAGACCGTTTGAAATATGTATTTCATGCAACATATAATCAAAAAGCAAAATAAGAGTTTCTTCCAATAAATCAAATGAATTACAAATTTCTGATATGCACATGTAAATTCTTTGTGATATGCAATTACAATAATGTTCAGATGTACTTTGAAATTTACATGTTGAAAAAGATTTGCAAATATCATTTAAGATATCTTTTTCTTGGATTAAAGAAGTTCGAATGAAATTGTGAATTGATGATAAAGTAATTACAGCAATAGCATCTGAAGATTGTTTGCAATCTAGTATCTTTAGGAATGGTGAAATAATTGAGCGTATATCCAAATCATTGGAATTCCAAATAGAGCTTTTAATTTGTGTAAATTCTTGCTGAATTTCTGGAAACATTATTTTTAGTGATGTTCCTCGTAGTTCTGCTTGGATTCTATCACATTCATCTGCTATTAATATTTTAAGTTTTGTTTCCATTTATTCTGGCTTCTTTAACGGTCGACCATTTTAACGGCTGCTTTATTTGGCATCCCAAATATTTTAACGGGCACCAAAAAATGGAAAACATTTTATCACATCACATTTCATACCAAATTTTTGGATGATCATCTACACATTCGAGTACCAAACAAAAATCGAAGGAATTATGGACGTTCCTCCAAACTCGAACATTGGGGACCTTAAGGAAATCATTTCTCAGCAGAATGGAGTTCCTAAAGATAAAATTAAAATCACTTTCCAAAAAAAATTTTTAAATGACTCTGTTTTATTGTCAACTATACAAACCTCTTCATCCCGTGAGGATAGATTAATTATATTTCTACCCAAGACTATTTCAAATCCTCAACCTTCACAAACCGATCCCGATCAACCACAAATTGGTTTTGGTCAACCAGAACAATCCCCAGAGCCACAAATATTTAGTCAACCTCAAACGTCAACAACTACCATTTCTAAATTTTCACCAAATATTTACAATACCTCTACCACTGGAGTTTTAAATTCTTATCAAAACACGGAACTTCTTGATATGATTTATCCTATTAAACAATATACTCAATCTGATGTCTTTCAATTAACAGAACAAGGATTTCCTGAGGAACTCGTTCGTAGAGCATTAACACTTTCCAGAGGATATGCCGAAATAGCACAAGAATTACTTATCAATAATTGCGTTGATCCAACTTCGGCTCAAAATCTTATTGACAAATTCGTTCTTTACCAACATAAGATGAGAGCTAAGATATTAGAAGTTATATCAACAGATCCACGATTAAGAGAAAAGGGATTAAGAGGTGAAAGAATGGCTATTATTGTTGATGGGAAACCTATGATTTTCCAAACGGATAAAGAGGAGTTCAAGAAGTTCTTGGAAATACTGGATGCGAACAAAACGGCGCAAGGTTTTATATAAACATTTCAAATATGTTAAGTATTTTGGATGGTAAAAATAAAAAAAAATGGTGTCATCAGACTTCACTGGATCCTAAAAATTAATTCAATTTTTATTTTTCTCCTCTTTTTTGTGTCAAATCTTAGTAATTCTTCTTATGTCAAATTATTAAATTTGTAATGACTTTACAATATTTGATTTAAGAGTGTTAAAATATATTAAAACTATTCAAAATATTAATGAGTATTCATTATATTTTGGATTTTTATGTATAAAGTTTTAAAGTAATATTACTTATCATATGATAATAATTTTTGAGAACAAAGTGATCGACAATCGTAAAAATAAACATTTCAAACAAAAAATTAGCAACTTTTGAACGACTGGAATTGTAAGAAAGTGTAAACCATACAATACATTGACAAAAATATACCATACAATGGGGGATTTCCATAGTAATTTCGAACAATTTAAGAAAGAATTTACAAAAGAAAGAAGTATGATTATGGCTACTAACAACATTATTTCCAAAGCGTCGACTGATTTACGTGATGAATACATAAATTTATTAAATTCTCGTTTACTATTATGTAGGCTTCATTACATGTCGTATACGCAAAAATGCTTTGATAAAGAAAGTCTTTTATTTCCCCTTCAACCGATCAAACATTTATCAGTTGCCAATTCTCTTCGATTATTTTCCAAACCTAATCATAAAGACCGATATTCTCTTTTAATTCATAACCTTAAACGAAATCCTGAAGTATTTGCCCAAATAATATATTTCATGTTAATTCGACCTAAACCACCCAACAATGATGACGACAAATTTTTTGTTTTTAGTACATTTCCATCCATATACAATTATTTTTTATCTGTTAATGATCAAATCTCATCAGTTTCACTCATCATCTCCTTGTTCAAAGTGCACTTTTCGATACACGGGTCAAATTTTTCTAAACCACACAAATTCCTATCGTCCTTCATCACTTCATATTTTCTTACAACCAATCCAGGAATGTTTTTTTCACATACACTTCAAGGTTTTATTGAACATGTCCAAAAATGTATTAAGCCAATACAATATGCTTATTCTAAAATCAACAATGGATTAGTCCGAGTTCCATATTGGACATATTGTATTCAATTTGCTAATGAATTATTGGAACGAATGACACAATCTATACCATTATTACCATATTCCACACGATATTTAATCAGTGAATTACTGAAAATCGAAATTCCTAATTTTCCATTTGTCGAAGTCTTTATATTTGATTCTATGTTTTTAAGTTATTTAGAGAACAAAAGTTTAAATGAGCACACAGAAGTATATCATGACATCTGTAATGTCTTTCGTTGTACATATCCACAAGACATAATTCCATCGATATTATATCCCATTTTACATGATATAAATCCGGATTTTACTACGTTATTAAACATAAACAATTTTATTAACAAATTAAAAGTCGAAATCATTGAAAATTATAATGATGAATTAACTAATTCATTACGTTCAGTAGATGAATGTTCGATATATTCAGCTCGTGATTTAAGTCTCATATTTGAATTTGTTTCTGGTTTCATTGAAGTATGTCCAGACGAAAAATCATTTTTCGAAGTATCAAACGCATTTAAAGGATTAGGAATCCCGACATCTAATTCCGAATATGATATAATATCATTAAAGAGTTGGTCTGCATCTACGCCCAAGTTAAAAGTTGATTTAGTCTCGACAAGTGACATTAATGATATCATTGATTGTTTATTTATGATTGATAGCACGAAACTTAAATATAATTCATCGAATGAATTATTTGATTTAGCGTTAACATATTGTGATACACAATTAAGTTGGCTACAAAAAATTCGATTTAAAGAAGCGTCGAATATCATTAAGAAGATGGATGAAACATTAAAAGTGATACAATCGAATAGTTTAAAGATAAAATCACTTTCGGAGATATTATTCACCGCAGTATTTTCGATTATTAATGAAAAGAATAATATCATTCGACAAATATTATATTTGATGAATATATATATCAAAGGACGAATTATTCCATTTTTGTTTGAACTTTATCCAAATGATTTTAACTTTAATAGTCATGACGTATATCAATCGAAGAGTACAATACTTAACTTATATGAAGGATTCGATAAAAGAGTTAAAACTTTGCCAATTAATGACAACTATAAATTGTTAATCGAAAGATTAATAGCTTCGTTATATATCGATCAACTTGATATGATGTATAACTTCCAGAAAATGGCAAAGAACAAAATCGAAAGTATGCTCGAAAGTTATTATAATAATTCGATATTAAAGAACCAAAAGTTGAAAACTTCGAAACAAAAAATTCTACAAAAAGTGATAAATTGTTTTAAGGAAATTACCAATGAAAAACCTTCCGAAAACTTGAAATATACTTTGGACGCTATGAAACTGTTAAAAGAATTCGGTGACGAAAGAGTTATATTCGAAATTGCGCACGCAAAGAACCCGAACGTGTTCTGCTTCTTGAACTACATAAGGTCGTACGTGACAGACGAGAAATTGGTCGAAATATTGTGTGTAAATGAGGAAAAGGAATACGTGAAAAGATTCATAAAATGCGCAGTCACTTTGTGGAAAATGTATTTGGAAAAATAATATAAAATGTTTGTGAAGAATGAAATTATTTAAAGTAAATATTTGGTGATAAATTTCTTTTATTTTTATTATATATATGTGAAAATGATAATGAATATTCCGAAGTTTGATAATATATTACTTCAATGATTAGAGTAATCGTTCTGCGTTATCTGAGTATGATTTACAAAGAAAGAAATTAATCATCAACAAAGATTTAAATAAATTAGGTATATGCTGTTTAAAACAGATCAATTGTGAAATTTTATCGTTTTTAGAGAAGACACTTCATCAAACTTTATATGGGCATCAATTCATAAATATAAACAATTGATTAAATACTTTATAAAACAAGGAATTGATGTTATTACAATTTATTTTAGTATTCTCAAATTTTTAAATAATATTTGGAAATATTCGAAAATATCTAAAACAACACATATAATAGCATCTTCATATGGTAATATGTTAATCGTTACATTACTTCTTGAACAAGAAGAAATTGATATTAATGCCAGAAATATTTATATGTTTTATATTATATTTATTTTAATAATTATTATTAATAATAATTGATTTCGAAATAATATATTTGGAAATTAATTAAAGTATTTAAAATAACACTTATATCATCAATAGAAAAGGTCATACAGAAATAGGAAAATTACTTCTTGAAGCAACTTGAACAAATAGGAAATATATATAAAAGTGTTATATCGAACATTAAATTATAATTTGATAAAATACTTTTCTCTCCATTCGTTTAAATAAATATTATATTTCATTCCTCAGAATATGTTACACATTTTTCCATTAACATCACAAAAATCCATATTTTAATCAATCAGTTGCGTTATCACAAGTCTTCCTGCGTATCTCCTTCCAGAGAGCGCTATCTGCGCGTCTTTTGCGTCGTTACTGTCCTCGAACGTCACCTTTACCACTGCGTAATCGCTCGGCAGCGGCTCAGTGACCAAACGATCCACTACGCAGTCGAGCACGCGCCCGTACTTGTTGCACTCGTCGCGGATGTCGTTTACGATGTCGATGCACTCCTCGTTATCGTAGAGCGCGACTTGCGGCGCAACGTTATATATCAGAAGCGTCGCGCCGGTGCTCGGCTGGAGGCGCTCAGTCTCTTCGTGGATGACAACTGTGATCGGGACTTCGGGATTGAGGACGTCCGCGACGCACGGTTTCTCGCGCATGTACGGGCTGAGCACCGTAAGCATGTTGGACGGCCCGCACGAGATGTCCATCTTGCGGCGCTCGGATTTGTCTAATAAGTTCGGACCTTCATTCTCGCCGATAAATGCGCGGCGAACTCTGAGTTTGACTCCATCAACTATGGTGTCGTTGAGGCGGAAAATGGCAACGTCGGTGAGAGAGGGATCCCGGAGTTGAACAATGGCATGCTCAAAGCCTTCTGGACGGGTTATTGATGATACTTCAAAATCGGCTTCAAAGGCTTTTAAGAGGCTTTGAGTGGATGGTAGTGGAAGAACTGAATCAACAATGATGGAATCAAGAACATTGTTTTGGATAAGTGACACATTTGGATTTTGTTTGGGAATTGGTGCATCAGGATTCTTGCCCCATGAGATGGTAAGGAGCTGCTTGTTCTCTATGATGGTACCAAGTTGAACTGCAGCTTCGGCATCTTTTTGGGTTCGCATTTGAAGTGAGGCTGTAAACTTCGAATTGTTGATTTCACAGCTTAAAATGGGATCTGGATCAGAGACAAGCTTTCGCCTTTGAAGTTGGTTGTTGACATTATTGATGATGGCTTCAGGTGTAATGCCAAGTGGAACATTACTAATTATAACTGTCTTCTTGGCATTCTGGATGGATTGTGTAGAGGCAGTAATAGAGGATGGAAGGATTATACCATTTTGTGGTTTGATTTTTTCGACAAGTTCGCGGATTTCAGGTTTATCAGGAGCATAAAAGCCAGGTGGCAAACCAAGTGTAAAGCCCATCTGGGCGTATTCCTCTGGGCCTACAAACCAGCCTCCTTTCAAACGCTGGTATCGTGGGTTCTGTGGTGCGTTCATCATTTTCGAAAAGAAGAAATAACCGTTGTCGATCCAGCTAAGAAAACGTTTAACCATGACACTTAACGTCCTCACTCACAAGGCATGACGATACGCGTTTTTAATACTTTTTGTGAAATTTACTCCAGTTTTCTCATCATGTAAATTACATTAAACAATTCCTCGTGTGCTGTAACTATAAAAACATTTCGTGTAATCCCATGAAACAATAAAATTATATAAAAATTATCCTCAACAAAAAATTTATTATTTAAAATTCTTCGTCTTCCTCTTCGACTTCCATATCGCTGCTTGAACTACTGCTGCTGCTTCCGCTTTCGTCGCCGCTGCTGTACTCGATGAGTCTGACTTCGACGATACTGCTGTCGCTGTCAATGTCTTCTTCATTAGCATTATCACTTTTGTTTTCTTCTTTGTTCTCTGTGCTACTTTCTTGCGTGCCATTATCGCTGCGCTTTGCATCATTTTCATCGCTGATTTGATTGTCACTTTCGTTATGTTCCAATTCGTTGATTTCAATTTTGTCATTTTCTTCTTTATTTTCTGTGTTTGTAACATTTTCTTCATTGCCATCACTATGTTCCTCATTTAGAATTTCATTTTCGTTCTGTTCAAATTCATTGATTTCAGTTTTTTCATTTTCTTCTGTATTTATGTTATCTTCTTTTTCATTTTCGTCACTATGTTCCTCATTTAGAATTTCATTTTCTTTTTGTTCTAATTCGTTAATTTGAGTTTTCTCATTTTCTTCACCGCTGTGTTTTTCTTCTATATTTTCATTTTCTTGTTCATTGCCATCGCTCTGTTTCTCGTTCGGAATGTTTTCTTTCTGTTCTAACTCGTTAACTTTCGTGTCTTCGTCTCCATTATCTTTATTTAGGACATCGCTCTGTTTCTCGTTCAGAATGCTTCCATTTATGTCATCGCTATGTTTCTCATTTAGTATACTTTCGTTTACGTTTTCATTCGCCTTAATTTTCTCGCTATGTTTTCCTTTTGTTGATCTTCTTCTTTGTCCCATTATTGGTGGTTTCCTTCTCTTCAGCTCAGTTGGCTTCAAGTTATTATTTTCGTCTATTTTGAAGTCGTACATTTTATTCTTTTCTTGTGTTGCCTTTACGCTATCATTGATATTAATTTGAAACAGAACTTGCGAATGACATCTTGTCGACATTTCGCAGTTTTGTGGCTTTTCTGTTCGATATTTCTTTAATCGCAATCGTTTTTCTTGGTAAGCTGAGCTACTTACGAACGAATCTGTTTTACGTCGAGCAAATAAACTTGTTCGAGTTTCGACGTCTTTAAATTCATTAAAAAGTTTTGTTAAAAATGTAAGTTTTTGATTAAATGCTTCGAAGTCTTCTGTAATGTCTTCAGTTTCTTCATCATTATCATTATCTTCATTATAACAATACTTATCAATGATATCAGTGACATTAAAATGTATTACATAATCATTTGTGTCATTATATTTAATGTTTTCGGGTCCATTCGGCGAATAAATTTCATATTTCCCTTTGGAATTCTTTTGCGCTAAATATATATTTCCATCCTTAATACGTAGAATATGACTAGTTTTCTGTGGCATACTAAATATGATGAAATAAAACATAAATAAATATGAAACAAATTTGATTTCATTCCCTCGATTAATGGTTTTCGGAAATAAAAGATTCGATACAAGACATATGACTCGTCGTCGTGTCGTCTCATTACTTTGAATCCCACCATAGATTAAGGATAATTCAAGCAATATGAAATAGGTGGCAACGGGCATGCACGATACAATAACCGATATGAATTCAATGCGCTCGATGTCGGTTTTCCTCTGAATTGCTTCAATTGAAAGAGAGTGAAGACGATCACTAATTAACGGTTTCTCGGATGATGATAGAAGCATAAAAGTAAACGAATTAAGTTCTCCGGATGGAATTTGCCAAAGATCTTTGCCTTCCATAAACAATGAAAATATTTCCTTAGTACGCTTGCTTGTAAGTTTTTGAAAATGAAAAGTGGATTGTGAGCGTGAATTAAGAATTGAAAGGACATTAGAAAATTGTTTCGAGAAAAAACAACTAGAAAGACATTGAAGAGCCATGAAGGTATTTTCTTTTTGTGTGGGAAATTCATTTGGTGAAAATAAAATCCCTGACAAAAATAAATTCAGTGGCATTAATATAATGGAATTAACACCTGTTATAGGCGAATCATATGGACATATGTTATTAGTTTTTGCGTCAATTGCTAGATAATAACTTGTTTTAATGTCAATTGATAAACAACTGACTGCAATAGATATTAAATCTGAAAGTGGTGCTTTTGGATTGTAGTCAATTTTTGTTACATTATTTTCATAATAAACTTTGACTGGAACATAATCAATACTTTGAAGAACAAAAGAATCATATGATGAAGCAAAAAGAGCGCAGCAATTATATTGGCTTGGTATAACTTGGAAATTCATTGTTTTCCCAAAAAGTTTGAAATTTGTATGTTCTTTTATTCCGAAATCTCGAAGAACTCTTTCAATCAGATCTGATACTTTTTCACTAAAAGATATGTCTGCTTTTATAGTTCCACTTAGACATGGAATATTAATGTATATATATGTTTTGCATGCTGGCTTCATGTTTTATTTGTCGGTTTTATTCGCCGCGTAAAACGAAACAACTTTTTCAAATAAAATTGATATACAAATTTCAGAGGTCAATCATAGTTTTTAACTTTGTTAAACTTAACTCTCTGAAATGTTTATCGTTTCTTTATCAGTTTTGTACTGATCAATTTAATAAACGATAATATAATAATCATTCTCATTATTATTCTTTATTGTCGTTATTGAAATATATTTTTTAATCTAAATAAACGAATTTCATCTGATAATTTCTTTCCAATTCTTCAAATTTAAGCAAATATATGTTGTAAACTTGATATCTGACAGTTTTGATAACATTCTATTAAAGTCGATCAAAAGGTGGTTCAATTCGAAACAAATTTTCGACTTTTTGTGGTCACACCGGTTTTAATATGCGCTGATTTTTGTGAAAATTGAGAAGGTTAAACGAATGAATTCATCGTTTTAATTTACATGACGTCACTTTTTCAAAAAAATATTTTTTTTATTTATTCCAATTTCTTGTTCCAATTGCTCTGTTAAGTCTTTTAATTTCTTCTTCGACTTCTTCAACTTCTCTTCTCTTTTTAGTGACAGCAGCGCCGGCATTTCTTCTTTGTACGGCCAAAGACAAATTCTTTTTCGGCTCTTCTTTCACAGTTTTATCACTTGAACATAATTTTTCAGTTTCGTTCTTTATGTTTTGTAATTCGGATACAATTTTATTAACTTCAGATTCGATTTTCTTATTTAATATTACGCTCATATTATTATTTGTCTTTAACCCAATTAATATATGTGAAAGCGAATGTTTTAACTCAGTACAAATTGCGACAATTTTAAGTTTCATTTCGTTATTATCATTTTCGTTTTCATTATATAACATCTCTAACATATAATATATCATTTGTGATGATAAAGATGTTTGTAATATCGAATTAACAAGTGTTTCTTCATCATTAAATATTTCTCCTTTATTAATGATGAATTCGATTTGATCCAAAGTTAAATTACATAAAATTCCGATTTCATCCAAAACATTTAAGAATTTTTTAATGATTTTTTCATTAAATGAATTCTTGTTTTGAATTTCGTTAACTAAAATTTTATTTTTTATTTCGTTTTGTAATGTTTCAAGTTTTATTTTCATTATAATAATTTCGGAAAACGCTAAATTCGTAATTCCATATTTCTTTAATGAAGTTAATATTAAATCGTTTAAAATTTGTTTTATATTTATTAAGTAATCATCATATTCATCAGTTGAAGTTTTAATGTTTTCGATAATGTTTTCAAGTGTTGAAGATAATAATATATAATGTAAATCTGCTGATTGATTTAAGCAATTTATTAATTCTTTAGTTTTATCAATGAATTCATTTACTAATTTCATATTAACATTTTGAAGTTTTTCAAATTCTTTTTTAATTCGTTCAAACAAATTTTCGATTAATTTTGATAATTCGATTAATTTTATTAAATTCGAATTAATATTTATATTATTAAATTTCGTTGATGAGTTTTTATCTTTTTTAGTTTTAATAATTCGTTTAATTACTTTATGTATAATAATTGGATCTGGTTTACGTGTTTTCTTTATAAATCGTTTCATTATTATCGGTTGTACAGGTTCTTTACTTTGTTTTCGACTACGTCGATTAGTTTCATCATATACATGTACCAAATCGAGATATTCCATAAATGTTTGATATGTATTATTTGGATCACAAATTTTTATATAATTTAAAGCATCTTCTTTCATGTTTTCGATGTATGAAAGACAAAATCCGAAAATGATACACCATTTTTCATTTATATTCCCAACTGGATTAAATTCCGTTGTGAACATTAAACAAGCGCTATATAATTCTCTTTTGTTTTCATTTGTAGGATCATTCAGATATTTATTTAATGATATTATTGTATCTTTAATATTTAATAATATATCAATATGAAAACAATTATTAATTATCGATGTAGAAATATATTCAAGTAATAATGATTGTGTAATACTTTCGATTTGTTTTAAATCATTCGACTCAAATATTTCATTCGATTTGTTCTCTAATAATTTCTCATTAAATTGTGTCTTGTTTGAATATGAATATAATTTACAAATATCATAAATTGATCTTAAATGTGGATTTTTGTTTTTGGATAATAAAATGATATTATTTAATTCTAATGATTGAACTAATTCATAAATTTCTTTGTTAACATCTGTATCTTCTCCATGTAAATGTTCTAAAAAGATATGACATGATTCACGAATACGTATAGTGATTGTTAAGAAGCTAATAGTGTTTCGTAATGATTGACGCATTTGATATATATCAGTTTGATATAATAATGGTAATGAAAATTGTTGAATTTCTTTCGAATATTTCGGCGCATTTAATGGTAATGATGCAAAGATTGATATCGAATTCTTTATCAATTCGTCATCTGTAATATTCATTAATTTACTGATTTCATATTGTTGATAACCATTAACACGTAATGCTAATAATGAAAGAATTTGATTTTTATATTGATTTCGTAAAATTTTAGATTCATCTTTAAACAAATTTAAGATTTCAATCACTAATTGTTTGGATGATTCTTGTAATGTAGGATTAGTAATCATTTGTATTAAGTTAGTGATATCTTGTTCTGAATTAATATCAATTTGATTAAGCATCGATTGGGTGACATCAACCGCCGATGCCTGTTGTAAAATCACTTTCAATACTTTATTTATGTTTTCAATGATGTCTTTCATTTCACTCAAATTTGACGACTTTAATAAGTTTACATAAAATTCGGCCAAATTTTTATCAAAGTTTCGATCAACTATAGATAATCCGAATATATAACTCATTATATTAACTTGTGCTTCATTAATATAATATTCTAATACATCTTTTTTCTCTAAAGTGTTTAAGATATTATTAATGTTATTTGAAATTGGATTAATTAAACTTCGAATTTGTTGTCTTAAATATAATTTTGATGAAAAGTCAATGACTTCAATTGCTTTTTGTAACTCGTTAAATAAATTAAATGAAATATTTGCATATTCTAAAAGTTGTGTGAAATCTTCTTCAGAAGAAATGATTGAAATTGGTGATTCATTCATTAATTCATTAATTAAAGGCAACATTCCATACATACATTTTGAAACAAGTTCAATAAAATCTTTGATATTATTTGGCGATGTAATATCAAATGAAATCATTGATATATTATCGAACAAATGATGGATAATTTCTAATTGTTCTTTCTTAATAGTAATATGTTTTTCAACTGATCGAATTAAATTTGGTACAAATGATATAATCGTAGATTGTAATGCAATCGATGTACCTATGAACCAAGAACATAATAACATTGACAAATTAGTCATATTATTTAATAAGGTTTCATCATTAATATTCTTCTCTTTCATGGATGATAATATCGTCGTATAAATAACAAAAGAATGCATTGCATCATGAAGAGTTTTGATTTCATCAACATTACTATATTCTTCTGCAATTATTGGTGGGATATCATAATTAATTTGTTGAATCTTGTTCTTTATTTGTGATTCAACATATATAAAACATTGCTGTATTGAGTTAATAAATGTTGTAAAATGTTTTATCCTTTCGGTAATAGTTAATGGTAAAAATGCACCCATAAGTGAAACATATCCGATCTCTAAATCTTGAAGAGTAATGGCGCAATTACAAATCCATTGTAATTTACGATTATCTGTATATGATATTAGAGATTCAGATAATTGTTTGGTGATGTCATGATTTGATTCGCCGTTTTGTAAAGTACTCAATAAGCTGATCACAGACTCTGAAAATTGAACAGGAACGGTTTCAGGTTCTTGAATTGAAAAAGTTTCATAGCATTTGGAAAATTTGGTTTTAATCAGCTCCTCTGAAAGTTTTGAAGATGAATCAGCTACAGAAGTAGCAGCTGCTGCGTAAAGACTATTTAAATAAACTTGTTTGGCTTTACTTAACTTATTAAATTTTTCAGATAATGTTTTAAGTAATTTTACTGAATTGTCTTGATCACCTTCAAAAAGACATTTGATGGCTTTCAAGTAAAATGCTTCATTGGCTTCAAATTCTTCATATTGATTTTCAACTAATGCAAATAAACCAAAGGTTTGAAGATCAAGTGAAATTTGCATTAAATATGGGAATAATGTGGAATAATCCGAATTACTAAACAAAGATTTGAACCTGGATCTGATATAACGTGTGCAAAGTTGAGTTTCATGTGTAGTTGTTGCAAGAATAGTTTTAAAAGTTACTTTCTCTTCGGAGTTTTTATCAATCATGTCAATCATTCTTTCAATGTCATCAAGCAAATCAGTTATTTTGGATTTATCTTGATTAAGTTTGGATTTAATAGTTCCAATAACATCAATAATTGCTCGAAGAAATCCGATAATATCATTTCTGTCATCTTTGCTGAGTTCCCAATATTTGACTTTTTTAAAAGAATGTGTAATAACATGAAGTGTATTTAATGATATTAAAGGTACAGTAGCTTCAATGTTTGTCATGTCTGTTTTTGCTTTTCCTAACCCACAAATAAATGGAAATGCAGATTTGAAGAAACAAATATCTGGTAATGGATTTACAAGATGATTAATTGTAGCTGCTTGTAATCTCGGAAATACTGATTGAAATGAACAAAATTGTTCAACTGGATAATGCATAAGAGTTGCAAAACAATTGTAGATATCACTTAGTAAATGAAATTCTCCCATATGCCAGTTTGAAAACCGTTTAAATCACTAAAAAAAAAATGAAAAAATCAAGAGATTTTTAACACGAAATGTTATGACAAAGCTTAATACCAGTTTTGAGAATAACCTTACAAGAGGACTTTGCGATCTTACATGAATTTTAATAATCAAAAAATATATTTCATAATGAAATTAATTTTTATAAGAAGATCAGCTTAAATTCTTTAAGAAAAGATTGTGCATTAAGAATTTAGGAAAAATATATAAATTTATTTACGACGACGAACATTGTCTCTGACAACAACACCTTCCATCTTGTCAAGACCAATTGCAGCAAGCATTGCCTTTGTGTCTGCATCAACGCTGATGGTTGGCTGGTCAAGTTGAGAAACTTTTGGCCAGTTATCACGTTTTTCGCGTTCTTCCTCTTGCAACTTGAATGAAATGCCACGTACTGGGCCTCGCTCAAGACGGCGCATTAAATGTGTAACATAACCTGCAATCTTGTTTCTCATTCTTTTTGATGGGATTGTTGCAACTTCATCACAAACACGTTTGTTGTCTTGAAAATCGAAACTGAGTTGGCCATAAAAACGCTCTATGATAAGGCGTGAAGCTCTTTTTGTTGTTTTTGTTCTGATGCGCCATTTGAGTTGACTATCAATTAACGGTTGTTAAAAAACCGCCCAAAAAGTGCGTGTTATCCACACTTTTTACCATCGAACAACCCCTAGATAAAATTGAATGGTATGATAATTGAGTAGTTTATTTTACAGTCAATTCAAAAAAATCAAAATAAACCAGAAATATCTTGGTAAAAAATTAATTTTGGCCGAAGATTCATGTCATAAAGCATTGACTTTATATGTTTTACATAATATTATAATATTGTATAAAATCCTTAAGAAAGGGGTTATCCATGGACGGTATCCCATCTAACGTAAGATGTTATCTGATTGGCTTTTTGAATGCGACATGTGTTTACTTTTTGAATTAGCATGCTTGTTTTCTGAAGGGTTTTTAGAGGTTGTTATTGAAGTTGTTTGTCGTTTCTAAAATTCATGAAGGGAATTGTTTTATATCTATTAATGGTAACAATAACCCCTGCATATGCAAGCAGCGATAAGGATAAGGCTCTCATAAAAAAACATTTTTTTAATTATCCATTTCAAAAAATAGTCGAAAAAGGGATAAGCAAAATTACTAAAGATTACATAGCAGGTGATGAAGCAAATTTAAGGTACATGAACGTTTTATTTCACAAACAACAATTCGAATTCATTACCAAATTAATTTTATTTTTATCGGATTTATTTGATTTAATACATTATTTTTTAAAGAACATTTTATGTTTAATGTTTAAGAATGAATCTATGAGTATTTTTTTATTTCTTAGCAAAATAAAATATTTTTCGAAAATAAATTTCTTTTGGGAAGTTAGGAATAAAGATAAGCGAGCATATAAATGTAAATTATTTTTATTTGTTTTGTTTTTTAATCATACATTTCAAATCTTTGATGAAGACACAAAAACTCTTACAATAACAAATTCAACTGAAATAACGAATCAATACATGAATGTTACTGAACATTTAATAATTTCTGATGTAGAAGAAGTTAGTGAATCAGCTTTCAGAAGTTGGGCAACATTAATTACTGCACAAATTGGAAATTCGGTTGTAAATATTTTAGATTACGCATTTGCATACTGTTATAATTTGGAAAATATTCATTTTGGAAAAGATTTAAGAACAATAGGTGAAGAAGCATTTTATTACTGTATTTCATTAAAAAATATTACAATTCCCAGTACACTTTATTCGTTTGATGTGAATGCATTTTGTTGTTGCTTTAGTGCTAATCCAATAATTATTGAAAATGGTCTTTCAGTAATAGGATCTTATGCGTTTCAAGAATGCATAAGTATAAAAAACATTACTATTCCAAGTTCTGTTATTCAAGTTCAATCAAATTCATTTATAAACTGTACAAGTCTTGAGTTTATTAAAGTTTCTGAGGATAATCCATACTACTCAAATTACAATAATGATGGTGTTATATATGATAAAAATATTACTAAAATAGCCAGTTATCCAATTGGAAACTCATCAAAAACATATCATATTCCTGGTACTGTAACTTATATTGAATGGTACACATTTCGTAATTCTAAATTAGAAACAATTGTAATTAGTGAAAGTGTACGAAATATTGGTTATCTTTCATTTAGTTTCTGTTCTTGTCTAAAATGCGTATATTTTTTAGGAGAAACGCCACCAACAGTAAGTGGTGGTATCGCATTTGAGAATTCTATAACAAGAACAGTCATGACATTAGAATCATATCAAGGCGAAACATTCGGAGAATTAAATATATCGAAGGGAACATTAATTGATGAATGTCTCCCATCAACAGAAACATTTTCAAGTTCAGATACATATACAAAATCCAATACATTTTCTCAGTCAAACACAATTACAAAATCAAATACTTTAATTACATCATATAGTGAATTAATTGGTTATGAAACAACTTTCTCATTTTCATTAGTATTAACTTATAATCATTTATTTACGCAAACATTGATACAAAATACATATTTATCATATACAAATATTCTAACTTTAATTGATGCAAATTATACTTATGTTAATACATATTTCATATATTATAATTACACAATTATTATGTATAATACTTATATCGAATATTATTCTAACTATTTCACTCTTTTTTATAAACAACAAATAGCAGATGGAAATAATCAATCAAATACATTAATTATTATTATTGTTTGTGTAGTTGTTGTGGTTGTTATTGTCATTATATTAGTTATTATATTAGTCATTCATAAGCATAATAAAAAACTGAGTAACTCCGAAAATCAAGTAAATGAAATAGAAAATGAAAAGTCGAAACTTGAAATTAATGATTGTTTTAATAAAACACAAACTAGTAACATTGAAGAAGATCCATTTGCTGTTGATTTTAAGGAAGAAAATTTTGTTAACATATAAAGAAAGGAATTTTTTCATAAGAATTATATTATACACATTGTAAACAAAAAGAACAAGTATCTTGGGCACGTATTATAAAATTTTATTATAGAATAAGACGATCATCAACATCAACATCGCATTGGGCACCCCTATTTATCACGAAACACTTTTAATAAGTTTATTTACTTTTGAGAGAGAGGAATCTTTTCTAACGAAAAGTTGCAAATTTCAACGTCAAAACGAGTGAAGTCATAACTGCTTTGACAGAAAAATAAGGATGGGTTGCGAGTCATCAAAAGCGAACGAAACAGAGAATCAAACCATCTTTCCGAATCAAGTTAGTAGCACGCCTGTTGTTAAGAACAAGAAAGAAGAAGAGAACAAGCAAGGGACAGAAGAGAAAGGTGAACAAGAAAGCCAACCAGTTTCCTCAGAAGTTACTTCAGAAACGCAAAATGCTACAGAAGAAACATCCAATGAAAACAGTGAGATGGTTAAATCTACCATCACCGTTATGAAACCAGCATGAATAATTTTTCAATAAACATTAAAAATGAAATAATTTTTTTTTGAATAAAAAAGAATAAGAAGAAAAAGAGAAAAAAAAAATTCAACCAAACCCGAAATGACTACTGACTTCTTCTTCATTTTCATCATTCGCCCATGATGCTGGACAACATGTACATGGGTCATATAAGAAATCATAATCAACATTATCGAAGTTTAACTCTGTTTGTGGTGGTTCATTGTTCGTACCTAATGTTGCTTTAATTTCATCGTTATTGATGTTTTCTTCAAAACCTGGTGATGAAGGAAGTCGTTCTTCTGGTGTAACAAAGTTAGGATGAAAGAAAACAAAAGTTGGAGTGAAATATTGTGCTGGATATGAAATTGGTGAATATTGCATTTTACGCCGAACTGTCCATTGTCGTTGTTCAACAAAATTTCCTTTTAAATATGGAATATAATTTAACAAATTCGCAGTGTTTTGTGATTTAATCGGTAACGTGCTATAACCCATCTTGGATAATGCTCCATTAATAGATGATTTACATTTGTCGACTAAAATTCGTAACTGTCGAATATTAACGGCTAAATCTTGACTCATCCAACAAATACCACAAACTAAATATCGTTTCCAATCTTCACCATCTTGACGAACACAAAATTCTTGAATAATATCAAGTGAATCTTGAAAACATTCAATCCGTTTGTTCTTTTTAAAATTTTTATCTGAACTGCTGATTTTTGCTTTGATTTCTTGATATTTCTTTTGATCTTCTTTCGTCAAAAAAATCAAAATAATCGGGAAATTCGTATATAATCTTTTCTTCATTCTTCATTTTTGATGAAAATTCGTTTTGAAATTTTTTTTTTCTCAAAACAAACGGTCGGCCAATCGTAAACTTTTCTTTTTCTTTATCGGAGGAGGTTATATGATAGTTCATTTTGTTATATTCTTCGTGAATTCTTTCTACGTTTTTCAACATTTTTGATGCTAATTAGCAAGGCTGTAATAATTTACTTCACGAAATATCACGGTAAAAGGTTCTCATAGAAGATATAGAGAAAGAAATCATTAAAAATATGAGCGCATTATGCGTTTTTTCATATGGACAGAACATATTGCTCATCAACGAACAGTTACAGAAGAGCTCAAAATTTTTAAAAATATTTTTCAATTCTTTATATGCTAACTCCAGTATCATATAAAGTGATTATGCAAATTATTTTGGTGTAAATTCTTTGGTCAATATACCACAATCAAATTTCTTACATTTACTTACTCATTGCAAAAGCTGGCTGTAATATTTTTACTCAATTTTTTTGGCATAAATCATTCTGGAGGCGCAAACCGAATCTGACAGCATCTGTATTAATACTTTACGTCGCCTATAAGGAATGACAACCTTTTCTTAGTGGATTTTTCCCCAGAGTTTGGTGACCTTATCAAAATTTTTTGAATTGTTATAAAATTAATTTGTTTCTGCAAAATGGAAACAGTTGGAGAAGTTTTCGTCATTTACAAACCGATTTATATAGTTTACTTTAAATGAAATTTACAGGGCGCCCCTAACAACTGTTTATGGCAAATTATTGTCAAAATAAGTCAAATCGTTTTGCAGCTTGATCGGTTTTGACTGAAAAAATAATACACACGATATTTTTTATTTATTTATCTTAGTTACATTTGCTCAATGAATTTGTCTTCTTTGAAGTCATCTGCAAATGGATCTTCTTCAATATTCGAAATCGATATTCCTGTTGTGAATGTGTTTGTTGTTTGGTTATTATCATTTTGTTGTTCTGAATCTTCATTTTCATTTTCGTCAATTTCTTCTTTTTTATTTTTTAATTCGATTCAATAATATAATAAGTAATGAAATTATAATAATAGCAACAACAATAACGCAAACAATTATGATGATAATTGTTGTTTTATTATCATTTGTTTGGAATTCATTGATATAAATAAATGTAAAGAAGTTCGAATAATAAATATAATAAGTTGAATAAATAATAACTGTGTAATCATAATAAATAAATTCTGTTTCGATATAAACATTCGATGAATTGATTGTAAATAGTGAAAGCGATTTCGTTTGTATTTCATAATAAGTAAATGAATGCGTAATAGATAATGTGATCGTTAATAGATATGAAAAAGATTTCGTTAATTCATTTTGATATGATTCAGTGAATGTATCACTTCGACTGAGTGTGTGTGATGAAGAAAATGAAATTGTTGCAATCGGGCTGCAGTTTCCTTCTGTGTTGTCTTTGCCAACATCTAAATTTCCAAATTTACTTCCTACATATGTTGGATATGTGATAACTGTCGTTGTAACATTATAAAATGCATTTGTTCCAATATTTGGTTCTGTATCTCCATAATAATAAATACATTCAAGTGAATTACAATTACCAAATGCTGAACCTCCAATTTCTCTTATTCCAGAACCAAGTGTTAATATCATTAAATTAGAACATAATGAAAATGCATAACTGCCAATCGATGTGACTGAATTTGGAATTGTAATGCTGTTGATGGATGAACATAATGAAAATGCTGAACCACCAATCCTTGTAACATTTCCGCCAAATATAATCCTTTCTAAATTAGAACATAACGAAAACACAGAACCACCAATATCTGATATAGAATTACCAAAATTAACTGAAATAACTAATGGCCATCCTGAAAATGCACTACTTGGAATCGAATAAATTCCTTCACTAATGTTTATAAATTTCGTGTTGTTTTTGTATTGATCAATTTCTTTAAAATCATTTAAATTTGTTATTATTAATGTTGAATTATTATCATATAATATTTGAAAGGAATTTATGAAAAATATAACAAAAATTAAAATATTTTTTTGTTTTTTCTTTTCGCATGTTTTCAATTTGTAATTGGTCAATAAAAATTTCTGTAGAAAAAGTGGTTTTTTCTGAAAAATATTGACATAAACCACTAATATCATTGAAAAAATGGCGGTTAAACGAGTAAAAGCATTGAATTTAAGTGGTCGGTCTTTTTTATCGTTTTGCATCAATGAAAAACAAAGAAATTTACTCTGGGTCAAAGATAGATTCTCATAACATCTTTTCATGGTTTGCATTGATGTATTACCTTCAGTCAGCACACTGGCTATAAAGGATTTATTTTGGGTAATTGTAAAATATGATTCTGATAATTTTAATTTGTCATTAAATATTTGAAGCACAACTAATGTATTCTCTGTAACAGTCAAGAAATCTGGAAATAAACTGGTTTTAAAGAAAATAGAATTCTTGTTAAATATATCAAAATTCTGGTTATGAATCTCAACGAATGGATCTTCTGCGCTGTGCCCATGCGCAAGTCCTTCTTTGCAAAGGTTCTTTTTCATATTTGATATTTTTATAGTCGTAAGGAATGGGCTTTCTGGTATAATACTGTTACTTAATTGCTTTGTAATGTACGAAACGAGCAGCAAATGAAGAATTCTCATGATTCAAGACCTGATATAGTCGAAGGCCTTAACCAAATACACATCGGCTAATACAAAAGTTAAAAATCACACGGTTAATATATAAGAAATTTGTTGTTGTTTTTTTTGAGGTTTTTCAATTTAACCTGAAATTTTATTTCAATAATTAAAGGCGCCTACAAAAGGTGGCGCTTTAAATGATTATAAAGCCACTTTTAAATAATATAATGAATGAACGCGATAAAACTGAGTCTGGTGGTCGTAATGATACATCTTTGTTGGTGGTAAACATGTTTTAAGTTATTAAATTTCATTAATTTCAAGAGATATGAATTTTTAATGACATATTCAACATTTCCTTCAAGATCTAACATATTTTTAAATGAAACATATTAATGTATGTGTGTAAATATTAAGGTCTATATCTTATTACATCTAAATTAATTGTAATTATATTATATTGACTTTGTAAAGTTATTATCGTTTACTTTTGATGGGATTTCATAAATTTCGAAATACATTTTTGAATAACCAAAAATTCGACTAATTCTTTAATAAAGCTTTTAATATAATAATGTGAAGAATGTCAATTAATATTATAGAAAACAAAGAGAAGAAAAAATACATCAGCTCATAAAAAGTAAAAATTTTGTGAATGTGCGTTGTCGTGTAAACGAATTAGATCTTGAAAATGTATTCGGTTTTGTAAATGAATGTGTTGAAATTGGTGAACACGCACTACAGCATATTCATTAACTGGAAATGTCCAAATATTGTTCCTATATATGTAATAACTGATGACAATATAAGGTGCTGGATTGCCAAAATAATAAAATGTTACGTCATTCCGAGTCGCTGGCTTCTTTTAGTTATGTTCCAAGTGTTAATATCGTTAAATTATAACAATTAGAAAACGCTGAATCTCAATGTTTTGAACCGAATTTGAAGTGCAACTTTCGTGAAAATGCTGAATTACGAGTTATAAGATTCCCTCCAAAATATGAACATGATGAAAATACTGAATTTCCGATGTGATTTACAGTGTTACAAAATGAATATATGTGACTGATTTTGCAAATGATTCACCTGGAATTTCAAAAATTTTACACCAATAAAAATATATTCATTTTATGTAAAATATATTTGAATTACATATTAAAAGTGTAAAATTACAATCATCGAAAAATATTTGAAAAGAATTCATGAAAAATAGAGCAACAGCAAAAGCATTTTTGGCTTTGTTTCCTTTGATTTTCAACCTAAGCCCTGAACTAAAATCGATTTTTTTCAGAAGAAACTATTTGATATAAACCGCTGTTAGATAATTGTAAGCAATTGAATTTGGATGATTCAAAATATTTTGCACCAATGAAGAAAATAAAAACTCCCAATGTAATTATAATATTTATCCAAGGTTTGTAGAGGAAGGTTACGTTAATCAAATGTAATGATTTTTTTGAGAAATTGTGAGATCTGATTCGAAAAGTTTTTGTTTAAATACTAAAACATGGTTCGACGGAATCGTACATATATTGTCGGAGATGAATTTTATATTTAAATTGTAATTAGTGACTTCTGTAGAAATAATGCATAAAATTAATAAAAATTATTGTTAATTATTTCAAAAATTGGAACCTTATCATTGCGTAGATGGCAAATGCCTCTTTGTTTCTGTCCTTTATATATAAAATTTTTGTGTATTTGAAAAATTAATCTCGAAGCTTCATTTGAGTTCTGAATAATTTCAAGATGTACAAAATGAGGAGGAATTGAATAGCTTTCATGTTTCAATTTGAAATATAGCTGAAGACCTTAGTAACATTGGTCAATACAAAACTTGAAAATCTCACATTTAAATGATAAAAAGTTTGTTACTTTCTTGAAATTTTTCTATTTGCCTTTAAATTTTTCGCTTAATGTTTAAAAACATCAATGAAAACAAGGGAACAACAAGATGATAAACGCACTTTTATATAATGTTATGAATATACTTTGTGTTCGAACGCAATGAAGCAACTTTTTTGTTTATGAATTGATTTAAAAACTGGGTGAGTTTTGTGCGTTGTTCTATATCGCTTTGAAATAAAATTCTTCATCTTGAGAATATCAAATAATTGAGGAATCTACTTGCTTGTATATTAAAGTCAAAAAGGTTTAAACATTTATGCAAAAAGAAAACTTTGAATATTTGCACAAAATTAATCATATGTGTTTCAAGTTGAAAATTTCAACAAGCATCGAAAAATATTATCAGCAAATCATAATGTTAATATTTATAATTATTGTTATATTTAAAAAATTGTTAAACGATTAATATTTCTCATTGCGAATCATTTCATAATATTTAAATAATTTAAAAATATATCAATTAAAAATATATTTTTATTTTACATTAAATCACAGCCAATTGTCTTCATCTTCTTTAACAATATCTTCAACTAAAGTATTCACTTCCTCCATTTGTTTTGTACTTGATGTAGTTGTATCCTTAAATTGTAATGTCGATGTCGATTTTCGTTTTTTGTTATTACTTTTTATTAAGAATATAACAATTCCAACAATTATTAACACAAGTGCAATTGATCCGCAAACAATTCCAATCAATGCATTAGTTGTAAGTCCATTTGTTTGTAAAATGTTCGTGTGAAACATCGTAATGAAATTTGAATAATAATTATAATATGTCGAATACATAATAACTGTGTAATCATAATAAAGAAATTCTGTTTCAACATAAGAAAATGTTGAATTAATTATGGATAATGAAAGCGATCTTGTTTGCGTTTCGTAATATGTAAATGAATAAGCAATTGTCAATGTATATGTTAATGTATATGAAAATGAAAATGTTAAATCACTTTGATATGATTCAGTGAATGTATCACTTCGACTGAGTGTGTGTGATGAAGAAAATGAAATTGTTGCAATCGGGCTGCAGTTTCCTTCTGTGTTGTCTTTGTAAACATCTAAATTTCCAAATTTACTTCCTACATATGTTGGATATGTTATTACTGTCGTTGTAACATTATAAAATGCATTTGTTCCAATATTTGGTTCTGTATCTCCATAATAATAAATACATTCAAGTGAATTACAATTACCAAATGCTGAACTTCCAATTTCTCTTATTCCAGAACCAAGTGTTAATATCATTAAATTAGAACATAATGAAAATGCATAACTGCCAATCGATGTGACTGAATTTGGAATTGTAATGCTGTTGATGGATGAACATAATGAAAATGCTGAACCACCAATCCTTGTAACATTTCCGCCAAATATAATCCTTTCTAAATTAGAACATAACGAAAACACAGAACCACCAATATCTGATATAGAATTACCAAAATTAACTGAAATAACTAATGGCCATCCTGAAAATGCACTACTTGGAATCGAATAAATTCCTTCACTAATGTTTATAAATTTCGTGATGTGTTTATATTGATCAATTTCTTTAAAATCATTTAAATTTGTTATTATTAATGTTGAATTATTATCATATAATATTTGAAAGGAATTTATGAAAAATATAACAAAAATTAAAACATTTTTTTGTTTTTTCTTTTCGCATGTTTTCAATTTGTTCATTAAAAGTTTAATTTCAAAAAATAATAAAAATCCCAAAATAAAAATGTTATACATCAGAACTTGAATAACTTTAATGAATTTGAACATTTTCTTTATGAAAATATTATTCATTGAAAATGCTAAGTGTTCTTTTATTGTTAAATGATTAAGTACTAAAGAAAAGAATTTGAAATAATGTTTAACATATGAAATTGGTAATTCTAATAAAGGGAAATGCCAATGATATTTTTCTGCACTGATATTAAATGAATAGGTTTCATTATCTTTTAGAATAATAAAATTTGTTACTTTAATGGATACATTCGCTTTTTCATGGGATGATGATGTAAAGTAGATGTCCTTTTTTGATTTCGAAGTAAGGCAAGTGTAATGTTTGAAAGTTTGAGAAATAGATAATTGATCACCAAAAATCTTTAAACCTGAATTTTGTGGAGAGATTTGTAACGAGCAAAAGAAATGCACGGGGAAAGCCAAGAAGAAACAACACATTCTTGAGAAAACTTGAGAAACTTATTGATAAATCAGTCAAAAACGATACAGAGGGCTTCAACCGCTTCGCCTTTTCGTCGTTTCGTTGGCTCAACTTTTGCTGATGCATGTTTTATAGTTTTTGCAATCGGAAGATGTTCACAAAGCTGGAACTCAATGTTTATTATAAAAAGTGACAGAAGGTTCCATAATTAAATTGTATCAAAATCCTGTTAAAAAATAAAAGAAATAAGAAGACATCGTTCTCAACCAAGAAAACACGATAAATAAAAACATACAAAAAGTTTATTTCAATACAATTAACAGATCACACTGAATTTTGAATGCAGCATTTCTCCAAATAACGGTTTTATTTTGAACCTGTTGAAAAATTGATTTTAACCAATATTGATCGTTCGAAACCATAGCACTTTTGAACAAGTGTAAAATGATTCCAAAAAATTTGGCATTTCTTATTTTCTTTGAATTATTTCGTCAATGATTCGCCTCAGAAATTGAGAGAAACATCAAAAAACATGATCGTACAGTTATTGAAAAATTGGACTTCGAACTGAAATTTTTTTTTGTAAAGTAAAGAAAATTGGGTTTCACCAAAAAAACCATCCAAGAAAATCCAGTTTAAACCCAAGCTATACTACGGTCAACTCCCTAAAATTCCAGTGCCCCTTGAAAATCCAGAAGGAAATTGTGTCAGCACAAGAATCTGCACAGAAAACAAAAAAGCATCAAAAAAGTGGTTTCCCAACGATAGAATCGAATGAATGAAAAATCATCGGATTTATATTCAAAAACTGAGGTGTTTGGGAAACCTATCTTCAACCACTTTATTTTGTGTTATGTAGCAGTTTGGCTTCGTTATATTTTTTGGCTCTTATTTACGATTTGTAAGTTTTTGATGCAGTTTCATTAGTCTTTTGTTAGTGACCATTGCTTCATTAAGAACAGATTTAAATTGTGCATTATATGGCGAGAGTTTGTTGGAGTGATCCGGATCGGATCGGTGACGTGCCGGATTGATATTAATTAAGTTTGCTTTTTCTTGTGTTCGGATAATTTTGTTTTGAATTCTTTTGATTTCTTCATCAAAATATTTTGAAGATTTATTAATATTGTTTCTTAAGCTTTTTAGATCTTTATATGTGCGTTCAAGAGAATTTAATAAAGATGGAGAATCAGTATTAATATGTTTCTGGTATTCAGAGATTGAAAAGTTAATCAAATCAATACATGCATCTAAATGATCAAAATTTGATGAGTAAATGGAACCAAAATCCATAAGATTAATCTGAGACTTTATTTTTCGCTTCAAATAACAATGTTTTTGATTGAATTCGGAAATCATTAAATTAATTGCTGCTTGGTGTGATTTGATTTCTTCATTTATCAAATTTCTATAGCCTTCATTTTCTTCTGCTATAAGGCTTTTTAATTTTATTTTTTGCTCTTTAAGATTTTTGATATTTTCAAAATAATATTTTTCACAAAAATTAATTTTATTTTGCATCAAAGACAAAACTTCATGAGCTCGTAATAGTTCATCATCTTTTTGCGCTAAAAAATTACCAAGTCCATCATAAGGAAAGAATAAACCTTTGTCTTCTAGCTCAAACATCGGCAAACGTTAACAAAAACATAACGGAAGTGAAAAAAAGTGCTAATTCTTGCTGACTTGTTTGTTTTCCAAATTTCAAGCTTCCTTAATAGATATTATCATAAAATTTTCTTTTATAATCAATACCTAGATGTTTTTATGAAAGAAGATAAGACTTTATTTGAACAAAAATTTCCACGAAATAGTCATTTCTGCATTTTTGAATAGATTAATGCAGAAATATTGAATCACTTCTTAAACATAAAGAAATTGATTTCAATGCGGAAGGCTTTATTTAATTTGATATTTGCTTTAATGAATTAAAATTTCAAAATATTTTTTGGAATAAATTTTAAACATTTCAAATAGCACTTTCTTTGGCATTTGGGAAAGGTAACTCAAAAATCGTTAATTAATTCATGATAAATAAGAAGATATCAAAAATGTTGAAAAACGTAGAAAGAATTCACGAAGAATATAACAAAATGAACTATCATATAACCTCCTCCGATAAAGAAAAAGAAAAGTTTACGATTGGCCGACCGTTTGTTTTGAGAAAAAAAAAATTTCAAAACGAATTTTCATCAAAAATGAAGAATGAAGAAAAGATTATATCCGAATTTCCCGATTATTTTGATTTTTTGACGAAAGAAGATCAAAAGAAATATCAAGAAATCAAAGCAAAAATCAGCAGTTCAGATAAAAATTTTAAAAAGAACAAACGGATTGAATGTTTTCAAGATTCACTTGATATTATTCAAGAATTTTGTGTTCGTCAAGATGGTGAAGATTGGAAACGATATTTAGTTTGTGGTATTTGTTGGATGAGTCAAGATTTAGCCGTTAATATTCGACAGTTACGAATTTTAGTCGACAAATGTAAATCATCTATTAATGGAGCATTATCCAAGATGGGTTATAGCACGTTACCGATTAAATCACAAAACACTGCGAATTTGTTAAATTATATTCCATATTTAAAAGGAAATTTTGTTGAACAACGACAATGGACAGTTCGGCGTAAAATGCAATATTCACCAATTTCATATCCAGCACAATATTTCACTCCAACTTTTGTTTTCTTTCATCCTAACTTTGTTACACCAGAAGAACGACTTCCTTCATCACCAGGTTTTGAAGAAAACATCAATAACGATGAAATTAAAGCAACATTAGGTACGAACAATGAACCACCACAAACAGAGTTAAACTTCGATAATGTTGATTATGATTTCTTATATGACCCATGTACATGTTGTCCAGCATCATGGGCGAATGATGAAAATGAAGAAGAAGTCAGTAGTCATTTCGGGTTTGGTTGAATTTTTTTTTTTTCTTTTTTACAAATAAAATGTTTTTTTTCTCTTTTTCTTCTTATTCTTTTTTATTCAAAAAAAAATTATTTCATTTTTAATGTTTATTGAAAAATTATTCATGCTGGTTTCATAACGGTGATGGTAGATTTAACCATCTCACTGTTTTCATTGGATGTTTCTTCTGTAGCATTTTGCGTTTCTGAAGTAACTTCTGAGGAAACTGGTTGGCTTTCTTGTTCACCTTTCTCTTCTGTCCCTTGCTTGTTCTCTTCTTCTTTCTTGTTCTTAACAACAGGCGTGCTACTAACTTGATTCGGAAAGATGGTTTGATTCTCTGTTTCGTTCGCTTTTGATGACTCGCAACCCATCCTTATTTTTTCTGTCAAAGCAGTTATGACTTCACTCGTTTTGACGTTGAAATTTGCAACTTTTCGTTAGAAAAGATTCCTCTCTCTCAAAAGTAAATAAACTTATTAAAAGTGTTTCGTGATAAATAGGGGTGCCCAATGCGATGTTGATGTTGATGATCGTCTTATTCTATAATAAAATTTTATAATACGTGCCCAAGATACTTGTTCTTTTTGTTTACAATGTGTATAATATAATTCTTATGAAAAAATTCCTTTCTTTATATGTTAACAAAATTTTCTTCCTTAAAATCAACAGCAAATGGATCTTCTTCAATGTTACTAGTTTGCGTTTTTTAAAACAATAGTTAATTTCATATTTCAACACTTTTTTGAAGTGATCATGTCAGTTTTGAAGTAAGACATTCAAAACACGGGTTATTCCAATTACTTCAAGCTTATTACAATTACGATTGGATGCTGGAACAAAATAAAAGTCAAGAAGAAATTCTCCTATGGCTGAAAATCTTACAATTCAATATTGATAATTTGAATTTTGATAATTTTTATGAAACCATTAATTTAACAATTGATTTATATGATAAAAAATTTCCATATTCATTCAACCATATTTTATGTTTTTTAGTATATAAATCCTTTGTTTAATCGCATGTTAATAATTATGCTTTGTATTTTAATTTTTTATATCGTTATAATAAAAAAGCAAGAGAAATGTATAACATTAATATTGATATATTCAAAATTCTATCTCGAATTTTTTTTCTTGATAAGTCTCAAGAATCAAATTATCTTCTTAAAATATTAGTGGAAGAAGAGTATATAAACTCAGATATTACCACAGTAAAGAACAATATGTATTTTATTCCTAATATTTCTGCACTTAAAAATTTTAAAATGCAAAAATTTGGAAATTATAGCTTATCAATTAGTAACAAATTTTATAAAGAAATCAAATTTAGTTGTAAAAATGGGGAACATTATTATTACTTATATGAAGGATTTAATCCATCAAATATTACAAAAATAATAAGAAAAGATAAAATAGAAAAACTTCAAGAATTATCAGCACAAGCAAACTTTGATTTTAATCAAATAATTGAACCATCTATATATGATAGATGTTCATTTGTTAACCATAAAAATGTTACATTAATTGATTATGCTGCATATTTTGGATCAATTAAATGTTTTAAATACTTATTATTAAATGGTGCTGATTTAACAAATACAGGAAAATATGCTGTTGCAGGTGGAAATTTTGAAATCATTCATATATGTAGACAAAGTAACTCATCATTTAATGGATCATATGAAGCAGCAATTAAATTCCATCGAAATGATATCTTTTTTTATATTTATGAAAACAAAATTGTCGATGTTAAAGATATAAATAAATTAGGGAAAAAATGTGTTCAACATTATAACTTTGAGATTCTTGAATTTTTAATCGAAGAAGGATTAATAATTGATGATTCTATAATCATTCAACTAGTACGAAATGGTAATACAAAGCTTGCGTTATCTTTTCTCGAAGGAAGAGATCAAGTTCCGACTTCTATTTTGTTTTTATCAACAGTTTCAAGAAATTTTGAACTTGTTGAATCTGTTCTTCAATTTAAAGGTATAAATATTAATATGAAAAATTTTTCAATGAATTTTATAAAGATTAAATATTTATATTATGGATTACAAATATGATTTGGAATTTATTTTAACTATTTAAAACACCTCTTATTTATGCATCTGAATATGGTTTAACAGAAATTGTTAATGTACTTCTTGAACATGAAGAAATTGATGTAAATATAAAAGATATTAATATGTTTGTTTCAAAGATTGTTTTAATAATTTGAAGCATAACAAAATGTTTTGGTATTTATCAAATTGATTTCAAACAGCTCTTTTAATTGCATCTAATAAAAACTTTGATGAAATTGTTAAATTACTTCTTGAGAATGAAAAAATTGATGTTAATGTTACAGATATTTTTATAAATAATATAAATTTTATTTTGCTTTTCTAACATATTACCAAAATATTTATGGTTTATAGCTATTATTTAATGATGCATTATTATATGGATCAAAAAATGGTAATGATAAAATTGTTAAGATGCTCTTAAAATGCAAAGAAATTGATGTTAATCATCAAAATCTTTTGTTGTGTTGCTTGAAGTTTGTTTTAAGTGATTGCAGTTTCAATAAACTGTTTGGAGTTTATTAAATATTTTTAAAACTTCTTTAATTCTTTCATCCGAAAAAAATTATAAAGAAATTGTTAAGTTACTTCTTGAAAGAAAAGAAATTAATATTAATGCCATAGATATTTATATATATTATATTTTATTTAATTTAATAACTTAATATTTCATAAGAATTTATGGGAAATAAATATAATATTTCAAACTGCTCTTATGCATGCATCTAAAAAAGGTAATATTGAAATTGTTAAAATGCTTCTTTCTCAAGAAGACATTAATATTGATGCTAAAAACATTTTTTTCTTTTACATTTTTCTTATTATAATATTTTGAAATTTTTATATAATATATGAAAATTATTCAATTTTTTTGAAACAGCAGTTAATGTAGCAACTGTTAATGATCAAATAGAAGTAGCTGAATTTATTATTGAAAAGAAATTAAGCAAGATTGAAGAAAGAGATATTTAATATTTTTGTTTAATGTGATTTTATTTTATTATATATTCGAATGAATTTTTTGAAATTTTCTATTAATATTTAATGCTAAGCTTTTGGACGTATTTCAAAATGGTACAATAAAAAGTTTTTGTCTACAATTTGAACAAGGAAATATTGATTTTAATGATAATGATGTTTATAATAATAATTTTTGTTTTCATAATAATATTTAAGATTTCTTTATTTTATTTGATAAAATAACATTAATTGCTTTCACAGAGGGATTTGTTGAAGTTGCAAAAAAAATCCTTGAAATTGAGAACAAGAATTTTGATGGTGATATTTTGTTCAATAATTTTTGATATTATACGAATTTTTAAAGTTTGTTAAACTTTTTTGGTGAGTTATTTATTGCTGTATCTGAAAGTAATATCAAAGAAATAGTTAAAGTATTTCTAAAGCAAAAAATCATAAAATTATATGAATCATCATTTAATAACAAATCACAAAAAGAAATAGAAATTATTAATCAATTAATTCTTGAACAAAATGAAAAAGATTTAGATGTTAAAAATATTTTTTCAAATGTTATAAAAATTTACAGATAAAAGATATACAAAACAAACTTATTGATTTTGTTGTAATCTTTCTTGAACATAATGGAATTAAAACTTCTTCTAAAAAAGTTTCTTTTAATCGAGTGAAGTTTCAAACTTGATTTTAAAATTTTCCTAAAGTATTGGAAGAATTATTTATTAGTGCTTGCGAAAATTGTTACACAGCGATTATAGAATATTTTTTTAAACAAAAAGGAATTGATTTTAATGCTAAAAATGTTATTTACTTTTAATTGATTTTTGTTTTAATAAGTTTCGATTTCATGTTAATATTTGGAATTTATTTATAATGTTTTCATCAGCACTTCAATTGTTATCTAAATATGGTCAAACTAAATATGTTAAGTTTCTTCTTGAACAAGAAGGAATTGATGTTAATATTAAAAATTTTATTTTTTTATGTTTAATATTTGTTTTATTTGTATTATATTTCAAAAGAAAATATGATAAATATATAAATATTTTGTTACTCCACTTATAAGTGCATCTGAAAATGGTCGTGTTGATGTTGTTAAAATGCTTCTAAAAGAAGACAAAATTGATATAAATGCGAAAGATATATTTTTTCTATATTCGATTTTTGCTTCATTTTTTTGATTTTTTAAAATTTAATATGGAGCAACAGCACTTATGCTAGCTTCTTATCATGGCATAAAGAAATTGTTAAATTACTTCTTGAACAAAAAGAAATTAATTTCAATGCAAAGGATATTTATATATAGAATTTGATATTAAATTTAATGTTTTAATGTTTTAAAATGATTTTTGGAATTTATGTTATAATAACTTAATTCAGCACTCATGAGTGCAGCGTCAAATGGGAAAACTGAAATTGTTAAATTACTTTTGCAACAAAAAGATATTGCAATTAATGCAAAAAATACTTTTTAATATTAATTGAAATTAATTCAATTTGTTAATTGTTTCAAAGAAATATTTGGAATTTATTATACATATTTCATACAGCTCTTATTGAAGCCGCTGAAAGTGCTGAACCTAATGTTGTTAAAGTACTCCTTGAGCATAAAGAAATTGATATTAATATCAGGGATATTATTTTGTTCTATTAAATGTTTATTTTAATAATTTTTGATTTTAAAATGATATTTGGAAAATATTCAAATTATATAAAACAGCACTTTTTTATGCATCTGAAGTTAATGAAATAATGAAAGAATTTTTACTCATTGAAGCTGATGAAGATTGGGATCCCAGAGAAGATGTAACTCGTTATATTGAAAAAAATGTTGAAATTGTAAATTTACTTCTTGCAAAAGATGAAATAGATATAAATGTTAAAGATTTTTATTAACTGTATATAATATTTATTGTAATAAATTAAAGAATTAAAATAATATTTGGATTTTGTACAAATTATTTTTCATTGCTTTAATTTCTGCGGTATGTGATAGAAATTATAAAATCGTAAAGTTACTTCTTCAGCAAAAAAGAATAAAAATAAATGAAAAAGATATTTATTTAATCTTTTTGAATTTTCTTTCAAATATTTAATGTTTTAGAATAAAATTTGGATTATTTTCATGTTATCTTGTACAGCACTTATGTATGCATGTAAACTTGGAGATATAAATATAATTAAACAACTTCTTAAACATAAAGAAATTGAAATATATGAATGTGATATACATTTTTATTTTACAATGTTATTTTTATTGGTGTAATGTTTCCAAATGATTTTTGGTGTTGGATTTTATCAATTCAAACAGCTCTCTCCATTGCAGTAGAAAACGGAAATTCCGAAGTCGTTTCATTGCTTATCTAAAAAAAGCATTTAAAGTCACAAATACTAATATTTTTATAAAAACCAAATCTTGTTATATCTTCCAAGAGTTGTAATAATTAAAAAAAGATTAAATTATTTTATTAAGTGCAAAACATTAATACAAGTAAAAAAATTAAAAACTTTTATTTTCTTTTCATTATTTTTTCTTTTCTCTCTATTATTTATATGAAATTGATATAAATCTTAAGTATCACATGAACAGTACGTATTTCTGTATCATCCATTAAAACAATTTTTATATTCTAATTAAAGCACAACGACAAATTTGTGTATATTTTGGTTGGTAAAATTCGACACAAACAGTTAAATATATATATTTATTTATTGTATGAATGCATTAACAATATCATTAATTCCATTTTCCAATGTTCCCAACAAACCATTTTTCTCTGTCACCTGCATGAACTCCTTCATTTCGTCAATGTTATCCAATGGCATCAGCACGTACGGTGCCAAAGATATCACATTTTCATTTCTATGTAAGTTTTCCAAGTCCAACATATTATCTCCGTTAATAACACCAATTTTCTTATCCAGCTTTTCCATTTCGAACAATTGTCTGAACAAAGAAGCCGCGATTTCATATGCCTCGTTATTACCCAAATTAGCGAATTTCACTAACACGAACACCGCCAATTTAATTTCTCGATAACTCATTACTACATCTTTTTCTCGGAGCATATGACATATCAAATTAACGATTTCAACGTTAATTAATGTTATAGCGTCATCGAAGTTAACACAAAAAGCAGCGGATAAAACATATAAAACGCCAAACAATATAATAATCTTTGGCTTATTAATTAATATTTGTAATGCGGTAGTTACAAATGGGAAAAATTCAATTCCATTCTCTGATTGTATTAAACATGAACATATGATTAATCCTTGTGTAATAGTTTCAGGGTCTTGTTCATTTTGTAACAATATATTACATAATTGCATAATTTGTGGTAATATTCCTAAGTTTTTAATGATGTTAATCGAACTTAAGATTAATGGACATAATAATATAACTAAGTTTGTCGATAATAATGATGGATCTGTGTTTAAATTCAAGATAAATGTTAAAAACATAAATTGAACTTCAAGTGGTGGCGAAACTTTATGTGAAAAGACACCAGCTATACGTATTTGTTCTGTGAGTGTTAAATTATCCGGATATTCAGTAATATCTTTCATTAATTGTGTTAATATCATTGGAGCCAAGTTTATCATTAATGGTGAATTAAATGGTATCATTTCTAATATAGTAACAATGTTATTCATTAATGATGAATTAATTAATGATTGTGAGTCATCTGTTGTTGATTGATTAATAGACCAAAGTTGGAAAAATGATTCAATTAATTGTGTGACAATGTTTAAAAATGAAGCGCCGCCAATTTGAAATAGTTTCTCCATAAGTTCAACTGGTTCGGGTAAAAAGATTTTACTTGATAAGTTTAATAACGCCGGAAAGATTGCGGAAGTATTAATTTCAACAATGTCATTCAGTTCATGAAGTTTATTAGAGAATTCTTCTAAACATGAATTCATTAATAATACTCCAGCATATTGGATAATTATATTCTCAGAATTTATTATAAAATGTTCGGCAACACTAATACCAACTATGTTATAATTTCGTGACATTGGTCCTGTTATAAAATAAAGTAATGACGTGACAATATATAATGGTTGTTCTTGTGTTAATAAATTGAAAAAGGCTTCAAATATATCATCTGGTATATCTGACATTTTGGTATATCGTTGTAATAAATAAATTTGGGCTTCAAACTCAATGGGATTAGTTGAAGGTTGTACAAGTAATGGTAATGGATCAAAGCGATCACGATATTTCTCTAATATGATTTGAAGAAATTTAGATGAACATAAACGTGGTGAATAAAATTCTAAGACTTCATGCTCACAACAAAAAGATATAAAATTACATGGATTAACTTCAAAATCTTGTAGATCGGAAGCCGTTAATTTGGCGGCACGAATAACCGCCGGAAAGAAATTTTGTGTGAGTAAATGGTCGAGTGAAATCCCAAACGATAGAAAGACATAAAAAATTTGAAATATTTTCCCAAACAAAACATCATCTAATGGTAAATTAAGAAGTTGGTAAGAAGTAGCAACAATTGGTGGAAGAATGTCTTTGCTGAAATGTTCTCTCCATGATGAAATTTCTTCAATACTTTTCCATTTATCATATGCACAATTTAAAAGTTCTACAAAAGTATCAAGAATGGAGATTTTCATTTCATTGATCGATTCATTTGAAACATTTACTGTTAGAAAAGTATTAAATCCAAGGATGATTTGATCAAATGAAGAATCTAAAATAAGATTACGTCGTGTTAATAATGAACATGTAAGTTTGGAAATAATGGATATCGTTTTTGGAGTATGTGGATCATTAGATTGTGATACAACTTTATTTAATATGGGAACTAAAACAGTTCCAATATTTGTCATAAAAGTTGAATCTGATGATTGATTAACCCATTTTAACGATAATGACATTGCTGTACAAATTTGAGATATTTGAGAATCTGTGTTTATTGATTGTATAACCATATGAATAATTGAAGAAAAATCATTCGGTGATGTAAGAGCAATCTCAATGATACAGTCTTCAATTATATTGCGATCTTCAAAAGGTAAAGTAAATAATAAATTTAAAAGTGTTTGTGTAAACTGCGGATCTTTTGCTGCTAAAATTATATGAGAAAATCGACGCTTTGTAATATCGTATAATACAATTAGGAGCATTTTTTGTAATCTCGGGTTTTTTTGTGATTCTGGAGTTTGAAGTGAATTTACTAAAAAAGAAACAAATGATGGATCTTCCTCAGCACGTTCAATAATTTGGACAGCATTAGTTCTTATTTCTTCATTTTCACTCGACACATTGAGAAATATTTGAAAATCCATTTGGTCTTGCATCAAACGGTTTCTAAAATCCGAACAGACTCACTGTAAAATTTACTATCGTTGGACCGTTAAAAATAACGTCCTCCTACCTTAAACGTATTTTAAACGTTTTTTTTAAGATGAAAAAGGTAAAACTTGAAAGTGATAAAGATAAACAAAAGGAAAGAAATCAAAAGAGAGACGCCCTTTTAATCTCAATACCTATGTCGTATTTGATAATATATCTTGGTTATATTGCTATTTTTATAGAATCAGTTTTCTCAGGATTTTCATTATTTTTAATTTGTATTAATTATGGGGTTTTAGGAGGATATTCATTCATGGGGTATTATTCACAAATTTCACCAAATATTGGGTTTGCTTATGTATTGATATCTGCAATTTCTTTAATTATCAACATAACATATGCTGTATTTTCTTTTTTCATTGTTCGCATAACAGCACCTAAGGTCATGTTTGTTCTTTCAGTAATTTTTATATTAGTATCATTTTTTTTATCATTTTTTATTACTGGTACGGAACAAATGTTTTATGCAATGACAATGCGGCAACCGGAATGGTACATGCTTCCTGAAAAATATGGCTTTGATGATGATTGGAGAAAAAATGTATTTGTTCCATATCAAGCTGAAGATATCTCTCGAGTCGTTCTCTTTGTTATTGGTACACTTCTGTTTGTATTTTCACATCGTCTTTCGGAAAGAGATTTCCTTTATGGATTTTCTATCAGATGAACAAAATTTAATAAGTTACAAAATTTTATAAATTGCATGTTCATAATATAAATAAATTATGTTTGGATGATTTTTTCCAAAAAAGAGGTAGCTTATGACTTTTCACAAAAAACAGATAGGTTAGTTTTTAAACAAATCAATCATATTTTAAAATATGAATCAACAAAAATTTTGAAAAATTTGTTTTATTTTTTTTATAGAACCAACAAATCAAATATATATATACTAAGATCTATTGGTAATGCTTCGTTTTGAAGAACAAACAGAAGTCGATTTCGTGATTCAATTTGACTATGTTTGTCTAATTCTTGGGCAACCTTCCAACTCATGGAAGAAATTGATCAGACACCAAACTTTACACAAAGCTCAATTGAACTGATTTCAGAAATCATAACAATTTGTAAAAATTCTCCAGATTTACTTCCTATTGCAACTCAACGTCTTTATGATATGGTATATCAGATGGATCCAAGTCATCCTGTTTTTCCAGGAGGCGTAAACAAACTTAGAGCGCAAAGAGAAATCGAGGATCACTTGTTTTTATTGAAAAAAAATAATAAACAAATTCGTCCAACATCAGTTGTTTATCGAGACATTGCACTGTTTTTATCGAAAAAAAATGATATACCGTATGACCCTAAAACTACCAAAAAGAAAACTGATTTACTTCAATGGTTTGATGACAATTGGTCAGTTATTCGAGACCAATTTTTTCTTCTTTTAGATCAGCACCCTGACAACAAATAAAAATTTATTGTTAAACAATCACCATTTTTGAACAACATATTATTTTTTTTCATATTTAATTAATAATCGTTACCAAAAGTTAACTCTCGTTTCCTCCCACAATACCTTTGCATGCACCTCCAATATTAGAAGCTTGAAATATGTTCTTTTAGAGGGTGTTCTTGCCTCAAAACGTTGATCTATCGTTTATCAAATTTCAATTTATTTAGCGGTTTGAAAACTACAGAAAATTGATAGGTATTGTTTCCCAAAAAGTGTCATTCCGATGGCTCAAGAAGTATCTTTCACCAAGAAATTTATTATCATCGGTGGTATGCTTCTATTTGGCACATGCACCGTTGTTATTCAGAAGTTCCTCTTTGAACAAGAAGCAATTGGTGATGCCAAGTATGGAGGTGAACCACGTAAATTCAAGAAACCATGGTTCCAAACAGCTTCTATGTTTGTTGGTATGTTTAGCGCTCTTGTTGTATATGAAGTTCAACGTTGTATTCAAAAAAGGAAAGGAACTGATCAATCACTTCAATCAGTTGATGCTGAGGAAACAGAAAAGGCTGAAAAGACCACCCACAAGAAGTTCTATTTCATTGTTGCAATTCCAGCATGTTTTGATCTTCTTGCCACTTCACTTATGAATATTGGTCTTCTTTACATTCAAGCCTCTGTTTGGCAAATGCTTCGTGGTTCCATGGTTCTTTTCTCCTCCATTTTCTGTGCCTTCATTCTTAAGCGACCACATTATCCATTTATGTGGTGGAGTGTTTTGTTAATTATCATTGCACTTACCATTGTTGGTGTTGCAGCTGTTTCATCCACAGGTGTTGGTAAAGCCGGCGTTACCACAGGCCAAGTTATTCTTGCTATTGGTTTAACTGTCGGATCACAATTAATCCAAGCCTCCCAGATTGTTGTTGAAGACTTCCTTATGCACGATCTTACAGCCTCACCAGTTCTTATTGTTGGTCTTGAAGGTATGTGGGGAACAATAATTACAGGATGCATATTCCTTCCAATTATTAGCGTCACTGGTGGCATCAAAGATGAAGGCAATGGTGTTCATGAAGATACCATTGACTCCTTTAAGATGATTGGTAACTCTCCCGTATTGATAGTATTTGTCATACTTTATATATTAGTTATTCTTTTCTACAATGTTACTGGCATGTACGTCACTAACATTACATCTGCTGTCATTAGAACTATCCTTGAAGGACTTAGAACTCTTTGCATTTGGGTTGTCGAAATCATTATGTTCTATTCAACAGGTAATCCTGACCTCGGAGAGGAATGGACTGTCTTCAGTTTCATGCAATTGGCGGGTTTCTTCTTGTTGTTCACTGGAATGCTCCTTTACAATAAGATCATAAGAATTCCAATATTCAATTATCCAGATGAAGAAAAACAAGAAAAAGTTGTTGACGATACACCATTGATTCAAAAGGACGATTAAAAGTGAAATTAACTTCGTAAATCTTTAATATCAGTGAATTTTTTATGGCAAAATCTTCAACTTAAGTGACTGTAATGTGACTTGAAATGTTTTATATAAAAAGACAAATTTTTGCTGTTTTACTATCCACACACCAAACTGGACATGTAATATGAAACCTTTTAATCAAATTATACCAATATATTCATACAAAAATTCTTCTGATTGTATTAAAAACAGAATAATTATTATTTAAAACATTCCTTTTTATATGCAGAATATATCACCAGATTAAATATAAATTAATATTGAAATAACATTTATTTATCATTTTATTCAACATAATTTCGTTGTTAAAAGTGCTTTTACGTAAAATATCCTGACCTGTATTCACAGGAAGAACAGAATTTTAGTAATGTTTGGTTATTTCTTACGATGAATTCATTAATTCAATCTCCTGCATTCATAAGTCAGATTTCTCCTTAATGAATTTATTAATATATTGGCACACATATTATTGGTTTCGTTAGATTAACAAATGTTGTTTAGCTTCCCGCACAAGCCCTTCAATACGGCCAGGCATGAAAACACGAAATGATCTAGAAAAACGATTCAAAGTAAGCGATGATGACCATCTTTTGAAAGTCAATCAGATCAGATGAAATCCAAAGTTATATGTTCATCTTATAATTCCCGTTGTGGAATCGATTAATGTGATTACGCCATCTATTGAAGCATATGAAATTTCATTGGTGCTGGACAAAAAATGTGCACTAACGATTTCTATTTAAATAGATAATTATCGAAGAAGAAATTTTATTTAAATTTTGATCACTCCAAAAATTAAATTACGTTCTCACAGAGCTTCAAAAATGCTTAAGATTTAAAAGTTTTATTCATCTGCTATTGTCTTCAACACATCTAAAGCCGCCTTAATTGTGCACTTCTTTTGGAAATCCGAATTGTCTATCTCAGGGAAACTTTGCAAGTGGAACTGTTCGTTCATTTTCTCAACAGAAAATGCGTTTTCTTCTTCATTTTGCATCAATAAATTATCGTCATCTGAAGACTCTGTATGGAAAACATCTGCACTCACACTGGCGCTGCCGCTGCTGCTTTCACTTTCACTGTCACTTTCACCGAGAGGTGGAGGTTCTGAGAAGAGCAAATCTGATTCGCCATATCCATCAGATGATATGCTTGTCTGATTTTGTGTTGGCAAAGCTTGAGGTTTTCCTGAGTTTCTTTTATCTTTCGATGTAACTGTATTTTTATTACCTTGTTGAGTATTTGGACCTGTGCTCTCTGAGTCAGAATGACCTGAATCAGCATCTGAACTATTGTCTCGGTCATTTTGTCCTGGTGCAGAATCTGAATTTTGCGAATTTGATTGATTGCTTGAATTTCTTGAATCTGTGCTTTGAGAGTTATCACTCCTTTGTGTGTTTGAGTTTTGAGAGTTTGAATCTGAAGAATTTGATGATTGAGTATTGCGGTCACTTGAAGAATTTGACCGAGAGTTATCACTTGAATTTGAGTTATGATCACTTGAATAATCACGGTTATCAGAAGAATTATCAGAATATCCTGAGGTGTCTGATGAATTACTGCTCATTGGAGTTTTAGTTATTAACGGTTTTTCAGTGTGCAAATTTTTGATAACAATTTATCGGCGAATACAACAAAACCAAAGAAAAACTTCAAGTGTGAACCAAACCAGACGATTCAGGTTCGAATTTATAGTATTTTAAGAGAAACAATAACAGAAGAACAATAAATTAAATAGGAATTTTCGAATAATTTGCTGATTTGTGTTTTTTTACTTGTATCCGACAACAAACTGTTGGTATAAGCCTTCACTCTTAACAGCCATGTTTGTCCAGATATTCCAGAAGTAATCAAATGTATAGATAATGTACCCATCTTGACTATGATCATGAGTATCCCAGGAATCTGCAAGAATTAAAACATGGTTCTGAAGGTCAGCTGGTTTGCCAAAGTCATCATATCCAATTATTACACTCCAATGACCACCAAGTTTGACTAATACAGGTGTCTTATTATTGATCCAACTTGTGAGATTTCCAGCAAATTGAGACGCATCTGTAAAGTATGTTGTGCCTTTTGATGACGATTCAACTGAAGATACAACTTTATAATTGCGATTCTTGAACACATTTTCAAGTCTTTCAGGAGTTGATTCTGGGTATAAAAGTGTTTCATTAACAAGATCATACTCAGAAATATTTTTCTCTCCAAGATAGTTTAGAGCCATTAATGCAGCTGATGCACCACATGATCCATCATTTGTTTGTTGATAAGTTTGGAATTTTTCCAAAATTTTAATCGTGTTTGTGGGCTTCTTGTTATAGAAATTGAGATGCTTGTAATATGTTGATGGCTTGATATTAAATGATCCGCTATATTTAGCAGCGCCTGAAATATTTTCAGTAACAGGCTTTACAATCGGAAGGATCGAATCCGGTGGAATTGCCTCATTTCCACTAGTGATTGTACTGCGTTGAATTAAACAAATAACTAATAATGCAATTGTGGAGATAAAAAACACAATGCAAAGAGAAAAACTGACAACAGCAGATCTCTTTAGAAAGTTTTCCTTAGGAGGAGTATGGTTTCCTTCGAATTCAACGTATGACATCTTGGAAGCGGTGAGAAAATTGGATTGTTTTTGCATTCAAATTTCATAACATTACAATACGATAGATACGACGTATGGGCACGTTTGGTGAAATTCTGAAGTTCGATCAAAAATTATTGAAAAATCTATCGTTTAAAAACGAAGAAAATATTCACTTAATTAAATAAAGCCAACATTTGCATTCAGTTTAATTTTATTTTTTATTCAGTTTTTTCTTTATTTTTTTGTGCTTTCTTTTTGCGATCTGCAGCAATAGACATGTGCTTAATTTGTAATGCAGCTTTACCTTCTTCTGGCTTAATAACATCAGAAAGATCGGATGCTTTATATATACCGACAAAAATACATATTATTACTGTGGAGAATAGGCCAACTTTGGCAATTTGATTAAAAATTATGTTTGGTGAATTTCTGCGAAATGAAAACATTGAGACATTTGATGAAAATTGATCTGTAATTGAAATATCCAAAGATAAAAATCCTAATGAAATTGTAACTTGATCATTATTTGGCAACAAAAGACCGCGCATAATGTAATTATCGCTTAAGCGAACTGGTAAAATTTTAACTTTTGCTATTTGTTCATTAAGCTTTGTTACAATTTCGAGTGTGTCATTATCTTCTTCTGATTTAATAAAGAAAGTGGTTTCTATATCTCCTGTTATATTTTTAATATTACATGATAAAATAGATTTTCCAGGTGAAGAATCGCAATCTAAAGAAAAACGTGAAATTGTGGGATCAATTTCATGATTTTCTGAATATGATCCTCTCCCTTCCCAATGAGTTATTAGATGTTTAAATACAACTTCTGAAAGAGATTTGCTTTGGGATATCCCAAAAAGCAAAAGAAAGAGCATTTTACAGTTCAAACGAAGTTATTCAAATATCTTAATTGAAAAGTGTCAATAAAATAAACGGTATCTTAACGTACATTTCTAAAAATTTCATATTGGGACACCCCATTCAAAACCTCTAAATAACGTCTTTAGAATTTTTTATTTTTCAAATGGATGCGCTTTCAGTTTTACCATTCGAAAACACGAATGTAGAAATTTCGAGTATTGAAGCAACAGAGAAACAAAAGAAGATCAGTCGTCCACCGAATGCTTTTTTTCTATATTGTGTTGAAAATCGAAGCAAAGTTCATGAAGAACACCCAGAACTTCCAAATCTTGAAGTTACCAAAGCATTAGCGAATATGTGGAAGAGTTTAAGTGATGCAGAAAAGCAACCATACAAAGAACAAGCGAAGTTAAAACAAAGTGATTTCAAACAAATTCATCCGGAATATAAATATCAAAAGCGAAATGAGAATAAGAAAAGCAATCACATTAATATTAGTCAGTTAGTTGATATTCCAGATGTTACTACACTTGAAGAACTTTCACCAGAAGAACTTAAAGCACGTATTTCTATTTTACAAGGGCAAATTTTGATGTGTCAAAATGGAATCTCACCACAAAGCCTGAATTTCCAAAACACAGATGAACAATACACATCAGATGTTTTTCAAAACAGTTAAAACCCCATATTTTTTTTTTGATCAATAAAACATGTTTTTTAATATTTATTGCGTTAGAGAAGTTCAAGTGTTGATTCAAATCATTATTTGAAATATCTTTTAAAAATTATCATAATTTGCTTTGCTTATGATTTTCAGGAAATACTAAAAAAGGTGCATTCAATGATAGCTACAAATACTGCATAGATCTTCAACACCAAGATTTGAAAATACTTAACGTACGATATCCAAAACAAAAAATGCAACATAAAGAAATTCATGGAAGAAAATTCTTACCTCAAATTCCACGAGATGAGCTACTATTAAAAACGTCTCAAACGCTATCCCAAAAAGGAGCAAATCATTATTCTCAAGCAAAATTTATGCTGGAAATTGGAAAAATTGCGTTAAATTCAAGCAATCCAATTTTTGTCACAATGAAGCCACATGTAAAGCGACGTAAAACAACCGCATGGGAAATTGCATATGCAGTTGCTCTATCATTCTTGAAAGATAATGAAATGAAGTTAACTATTAACACCATCCAAATAGAATCCAATGGTTCTCCATTACCCTCAAATCTTGAAATACTAAAAGGAAGTAATGCAACAAATTATATCTCAAAGTTACTTTCTTTTTCATTAAAAGATTCTTCTTTTCATGACAAGGTTTCTTCTTATTTAGGAGATCTTAGTACACATTCCAAGTCCAGTCGAAAGATCAGTTCCAAATATTTCAATGGTCCAAAAATTACTAAGCCAAAAGAAAAGAAGCAACAAATAAGTCCAAAATCCCCAAGACGTAAAAAACTGAATGATGAAAAGCCATATGTAAAGCCAACGATTCGGGATTTAAGTAAAATCCCTTCCATTCATTTTGGTGTTAGCAATGGATCAATAGATACATCATTTAACATTAAAGAAACCAAAAAGAAAGAACCATCTGTTAGCAATTATTTCTCTAATATTGAGTATGTTGAGCCTGACGATTTTATAGAAACCGAAAGTAATTTGAAAACAGAATCAAAAGGAGATGATAGCAAAGCTAAAGTTGAATCAGATGATTTTATAGATATTGAGAGTGAAAAACAAAGTAGTACAAAGATAGATTCCAAAGATGATTTTATAGAAATCGAAAGCGAAGAAAAGAATAGCACTAAAGCCGAGTCAGATAATGATTTTATAGAAATCGAAAGCGAAGAACAGACAACAAAGGTTGAATCAGATGATGACTTTATTGATATCGAAAGTGAAGAAAAGAATAGCAATAAAGTTGAGTCAGATGATGACTTTATTGATATCGAAAGTGAGCAAAAGAGTAACACTAAGGTTGAATCAGATGATGACTTTATTGATATCGAAAGTGAAGAAAAGAATAGCACTAAAGTTGAGTCAGATAATGATTTTATTGATATTGAAAGTGAAGAAAAGAATAGCACTAAAGTTGAGTCAGATAATGATTTTATTGATATCGAAAGTGAAGAAAAGAATAGCACTAAAGTTGAATCAGATAATGATTTTATTGATATTGAAAGTGAAGAACAGACAACAAAGGTTGAGTCAGAGAATGATTTTATAGATGTTGAAAGCGAGCAAAAGAGTAACACTAAGGTTGAATCAGATGATGACTTTATTGATATCGAAAGTGAAGAGCAAGCGACAAAAGTTGAATCAGATGATGACTTTATTGATGTTGAAAGTGAAGAACAGGCAACAAAAATTGAGTCAGATGATGACTTTATTGATATCGAAAGTGAAGAACAAACAACAAAGGTTGAGTCAGATGATGACTTTATTGATATCGAAAGTGAAGAACAGACAACAAAGGTTGAGTCAGATGATGACTTTCTTGATATTTTAAGCGAAGATTTATAAAATTTTATTAGTTGATTAATAGAAATTTATGAATGTTTTTAAAAGTAAGGTGATAAACTTATCGTATTTATAATATTGAATTGTTGTGAAATTATAACTATTGATAAACAAGAACTTTAGATATTATAATTTCATAAAGTATTAATTGTTGTATTGGAAATATTTGTTGAACAAGAATCTATTTGTGAAATATTCCCAAAACAATGTGACACATTAAAATGACAAATTAAACAAATGCCTTCATTGATAAAAAGAATAGTGGTATAACAAATTAAGTAAGAAAGACACATATGATTTAAGGCTACTTTAATTTAAAATAATTACATGCAAAAAATTAAGAGAAACAAAATGAAAACGAAAAATGATGTAATTATCAATGCATTTACTTACCACCTTTTTTGCCTTTGTTCTCAGCAGCTGCTTTCTTTTCAGCAGCAGCCTTCCTTTCAGCAGCGGCTCTAGCCTCTTCTTCCATAAAGGCATTAATAATTCTTTCTTTGACAACAGATGCGCAGTAAACACCACCATATGGACGTGAAACAGTGCGCTTATGTTTTGGAAGTCTAGCAAGTTTCTTTGTTGGTAAATGCTTGATACCTGGAAGTGGTTTTCCTGTTTCACCACATATCATTCCCTTCACTCGCTTTTTAATGTAGTGTGCAACAAGCCTGTTTCCTGGTGTACGAACAGGAACAACGCGGTTACGAAGAGTGTGGTATGGATTACTACGACGAAGAGTGTATCTGTTGTCACCCATCTGTTAAAGGCCGACCAAAACCGTCAATAATCTGACATACAAATAAAAAGTTTTCATGCGAAGGTAGGATTCTCTTACATTGTTCACCCCATTGTACCTCGCGCCTATGTGAGCAAATATTACTCTTTTACGAGAAAAAGAAATTATTCTAAATTAAATAAGATTAAATAAAGTTTAAGCATAAATAAAAAGTAATTTATATTTTCGTCAGATATTCTGTTTTTGGATTTTCTGGTCAAGATTCTTGGAAAAAATAACAAGGAATTATATGCAAAAGAAATCCGGTTGTCATCGGCGGGTATTCAAAACATAACATTTGAACAGAGTTAGTGAATTATATTGTGACAAATGTCTGAAGCAATCAGAGCTGCTGTAGAAAAGGATTTTCAAAATCGTGAATTCGCACAAAACATATCCCTTGGTATGATGAGGGTTGTTCGTTTCTTAAACACATTCCATTCTAATGTTCGTGGTCGTCTTGCAGATTTGAATCAGAAATTAACACAACTAGAGCGAAGATTAGTGTTCATTGAAAATCAGCTTAAGTGCTGCACAGGCCAGTAGATATCAAAGTAAAAATCGATTCCATTTAATTTTTTATCTACTAACAACAATATGAAACAAAGCATACACTCTTTGATTTGCTTTGGATAATTAATTGTTTGTTCATATTTTTACTGAATCAAAAATTAGGATCTTATAAAATCTTAATTTCTTTCAGTAAGAAAATTCGGAAAATAAGGCTAAATATATTGTCAAGAAAAAAGGATAGAGATTTTTTTCCATGAATGGTTTAAAAAAAAATTTTTTGTGATTAAATCTCTTTGAGCATTTTAAAATAGGATGTTTGTACCTTTTTGAAAATATTCTATGACGTCAATCAAATAATTGAATGTTCGAATGGCATTTTTGCATACTTTTTGAGACTTGAAAAACAGGTTGTAAACAATGACAAAAGATTTACCACCACAAATTTTTAATGATTCGTAATTCTCAGGACAGCGAAATAAATGAAACAACCCCAAACTCTTCATTTTTTGGGAATGGCGTGATTAATTTTCAAATTTCTTTGAAATCTTTAAAATCTCTTCAAGAAATTATTTTCAACTTAACAAAAGATAATCTTGATTTAACAGTACAACAAACAATGAAATTATTTGACATCAATTTTCCATATTCATTTAATCTCGCCATAAGTAATTTACTTTTTGCACTTTACTATTCAAAAAAAGCTGATTTTGATATATGCTTAAATTATTTACAAGCGACACAAGCAAAAGAAACCGAAATTAGCCAGAACATACCTAAGATCATTGATGTATTTTGTTCTTACATCTCAAGAATGAAGAATCAAGAACCATATTTTTTCATAGAGAAAATGATTCAGCATAATGTTGTTGATAAAAGTATCACTAAAAACATTCAAACGAAATTTTTTGCACATTATCGTACTAAACGATCAAACAAAGTCAAAGAAATTAATGATCCAATCGATCATTCATTCAAAGAAAATTATGAAGAGCTTTCTAAAAATGATTGGGAGCTTCATAAGAAGTTAATTGAAGAAGGAGTTAATCCAAGTGAAATTGCGAAAGTAATTCGAAATGATGATAACGAAAAACTTCAAGAAATGGCATCACAACAAAATTTCAACATTAATCAAATCATTGATCCATCACTTTATGAAAGATATTCTTATGTTAACAAATGGAATGTTTCATTAATTGATTATGCAGCATTTTTTGGATCAACAATTAAATGCTTTAGATACTTAATGTTAAATGGTGCTAAAATGGAAAATACTGGAAGATTCGCAGTTGCAAGTGGAAGCGAAGAAATCATTCATTTGTGTGAACAAAATCATTCAACATTTAAAGGCGCATATGAAGCAGCAATTAGATTCCATCAAAATGATATCTTTAAATATCTTTATGAAAATAAAATGGAAAAATTTGATGGAAACACTCAACAAAATCAAAATGGGCCAGGAAATAGAAATCAACAGCTACCACATGGTTTGGCAGGGGGCCCAAATCCACCGCCAGGGCACAGACCGCATCAATTTGGAGCAAATCCCACTCCATGGGACTTAAGAACAAATCCTAATCCACCAATGTTTGGAAGAAATCCAAATCCTAATCCGAATCCACCACCATGGAGACAAGGTAATCCTAATCCGCCAATGTTTGGAAGAAATCCAAATCCTAATCCTAATCCACCAATGTTTGGAAGAAATCCAAATCCGAATCCGAATCCACCACCATGGAGACAAGGTAATCCAAATCCTAACCCACAACCATGGAGACAAGGTAATCCGAACCCGAACCCACCATGGCGGAAAAATAAGCCGACAGGGTTGTTTGGAAACCCAAGGAATAAGGTAAAGAATTATAAAAAGGACAAAGACCCGAATTCATTAACATTTAAGAAATACGGTCTTCAAAATTTGATACCTTCTTTAAAGCAAATCTGTATATCTTCTGGAAATTATGAAATCCTTTCTTATCTAGAAGAAGAAAGCAAAGAAGTCAATGACGAAATCTTTTATGAAACAGAGAAAATTGGAAATTTATATCTTTTTAATTACAGGGGGGTGGAAAAGTACCGGACCCACCCCTGTAATTCTTTATTAAGAATGAATTAAAACATAAAATGGTATTTATATATAAGTATAAACTCTTGTGTATTTAAGGATATAAAAATTTTTAAAAAATATAAATTCAGTAAAAAGTTATATACGTTTAAATTTTCGAACGTTTAAAATAATTGGTATTATGTCTATTGAGCAAAGGTATGTCATTCATATTTTAATGCTACAAGGCCAAGGTTGCAGGAAAATCAAAAAGCAATTAGATGAAACGTATAAGGAGGAAGCATACTCTGAAACCCAAATAAAATATTGGATTAAAAGCTGGAAGGAGGGTAGAACCACAGGCGAAGATCTCCCAAGGAGTGAAAGGCCAAAAATCGATATTAAGGAATTAATTTTAAATTTTCTCAACGATGAACCTTATGCATCAACCGAGGTAATGGCAAAAGCTTTCCACGTTGATAAATTTGTTGTTAAGAGAAACTTATTAGAAATGAATTATAAAAAATATTCAAAAAAATGGATTCCTCATTTACTCACTAATAAACAAAAATTAAAAAGGGTCCAAGAATCAGAAGAACTTCTAAAGATACTTAAGGCAGATGAACCAAACAATTTTGCCAATATTATTACTGGTGATGAAAGTTGGTTTAATATGCATTATGATCATGCCTTTCAATGGGCACCAAATCCAGATTCTGTTACACCAAGGTTGAGTATCAATACAAAAAAACGGATGGTTACAATATTCTTTACTGGTGTTGGCCTTGTAACAGTTAAGATTTCAGATCCAGGTTTAAAATTTAATTCAACACATTTTTGTGGATGCATTTTATCCAGCATCGTCAAAAATGGACGAATTGGTACTAGAAAAAGAAAGTTAAGGGCATGTTTATTCATATGGACAACTGTCGCATTCATAATTCAAAAGTGACCACTGATTGTATAAAAAAAAGCGGCTAATAAGAGCACCCCATCCGCCATATTCCCCCGATATTGCACCAAGTGACTTCTGGTTTTTCGGATACTCGAAAAACAAGTTCGCAGGTAAATCATTTCACAATGAATAAGAGTTAAAAAGTGCCATCGAAGAAATATGGGACAATCTTACTTTCGAAGACCTTCAAAATGGTGTTCCATGAATGGATTAACCGATTGGAAGATGTCATTAGAAACAATGGTGAATACATTAATCAAAAACATTAACTAAATTAGTTAATATTAAGATTTGAGCATTTTTGAGGGGTGGGTTGGGTACTTTTTCACCCCCCTGTATTTTCTCCAATATAATCCGAACCCAAAATATGTTTTACAACTTGCATCAGAGTCAGGAAACATCGAATTTGTTCAATATGTTCTTAAGCGATTTATATTTGATGTTAATGCATAAGATAATGTTTACTTGTTGTTTTCCATGTTTATATTACTTTTTTATTGTATTATAACATTTGGAATTTAATTAAATGACTTGAAACTGCACTTATGTAAGCATCTATTTATGGTTACGTTGATATCGCGAAATTACTTCTTAGTCAAGAAGGAATAAATATGTTAAAGATGATTTTCGTTGTTTAGTTTTAATGTTTGTTCGAATGATTTGATGTTTCTATTGAAATTTTGGAGTTTTTTAAGCATGTTCTTAACTGCTTTTATGTATGCATCCTATAAAAATAACATTGAAATTATAAAATTACTTCTTCAACAAGAAAGAATAGATATAAATGCTCAAGAAGTTATACATTTATTTTTTGTGATGTTTTACTAAATAAATTGGAATTCATTCACATGATTTTATACAGCACTTATGATTTCAAGTGTAACTGGTCATACAGAAATAGTTAAATTACTTCTTGAGCAACCATTTATGAATTTTAATTGTAAGAATACTTTTTCATTTTATTTAATGTTTAAACTAATAATTTAATGTATGAAAATAATATTTGAAAATTGTTTATATTGCTTCAAACATCACTTTTTATGGCATCTGAAAATGGTCATGTTGAAATAGCCAAAAATACTTCTTGAAAAAGAAGGAATCGATTACAATTGTAATGATGTTCTTCTAAAAAATATAAAGTTTACTTGAATGTTTCTTTGTTTCATTGTAATATATGGAATTTATTTAAATGATTTTGGAATGCATTAATGAAAGCATCTTATAAAGGTCACATCGAAATTGTTAAATTATTACTTGAACAAAAAGACATTGAAATTAATTCCCTTAGAAAAGTTAGAAATTCATTAATCTTAGCTATCGAAAAAGGTCGATTCGAAGTCGTGAAATTAATACTTTAACAAAAAGGTGTTGATATTAATTCTAAGAATGTTTGTTTAGAATGTTTAATAGTGATCTATAAGATTTCGTACTATTTCATAACAATTTTTGGTGTTCGAATGGGACATTTCAAACAGCACTTTTGATTGATTGATTCAATCAGCTGCTGAGAAAAATTACATCGAAATATTGAAATTGATTCTTGAATTCAAAGGAATTGATATAAATCTATTTCTATGTTTTACTTAACGTTTATATAAATAATTTAATGTTTGTTTTGGTGAAATGGATTTTATATAAATAATTTAAAACAGCTCTTATGTATGCATTAGAAAATCATAACTTTGAAATTGCTCATTTGCTTCTTGATCTAGAAGGAACAGATATCAATACACGAGATGTTTGTTTGCTTTATTAAATGTTTGTTTTAATTGTTTAATATTTCAAAATAACATTTGGAGATTAATTAAATAATTCCAAACAGTAATTCAATACGCTTTCGAAAGTGGTAATGCTGATATTGCTAATTATCTTTTTAAACGAAAAGATCTTGATGTAAATATTAAGAATATTTGTCTTTTTAATTTAAAATTTATTATCAAAATTTCATGTTTTAAGATGATATTTGAAATTTGATTAAAATATCTCAAACATTACTATTAAATGCTGTAGAGAATAATAACGTTGAAATGGTTAAATTACTTTTAGAACAAGAAACAATTGATATAAATGCATATGATATTTATTTAATTAACATAAAGGGTATCAAAATCATTTCTCGGTATTTATTATAAACATATTTTAATGCATTAATGAAAGCATCACAAAAAGGTAAACTTGAAATCGTTAAATTATTACTTGAACAGAAAGGAATCGATGTTAATTCACCAGGAAAAGTCATTTATTTTAAGTACAACGAAATGCATTAATCTTTGCAACAGAGAATGGACATACTGAAGTCGTTCGTGTATTATTAGAACAAGAAGGAATTGATGTTAACACAAGAAATGTTTTAATTACATAATTAGTGTTTCATTTAATAATATATGAATATATGAATGTTTGAAAATTATTTTTGGTATTTACATAAATTATTACAAACGCCATTTATAATTGCAACTCAACAAGGATTTATTGATATCATTCAAATACTTATAATATGTAAAGGACTTGATATTAATGTTAAAGACATTCATTAGTTTTATTTCATGTTTATTTTGTTGATTTAATGGCGTTTAATTGATTGCTTATAAAACATCACTTACAATTGCAACTGAACAAGGATACATCGAAATCATTAAAATACTTGTTGAATATGAAGGAATTGATATTAATTGTCGAAGTATTTATTTATATCATATTTCTTTTAATGATTTAAAGTTCCAAGAAAACATTCGGAATTTATTTAAATTATAGCAAACGCCATTACTAATTGCAGCATTAAAAGGTTATACTAATATAGTTAAATTCCTTCTTGAACAAAAAGGAATTATTCCAAATGCTCAAGATGATTATTTTATCTATTAAATGTTTATTAAAATGATTTAGTGTTCCAAAATGATATTTGGAAATTATTCAAATTATTTAACACAGCACTTATTTATGCATCTAAAAATGGTAATTCTGATATCATTAAAATACTTCTTGAACAAGATGGAATTGATGTTAACACAAGAAATATTTATTTATATATGAAAATGTTTATTATTCGTATTTAAAGATCAAAAATATAATTTGGTAATTGCTTAAAATATATAGAAATGCACTTATGAAAGCATCTGATAGAGTTCGTGTAGATGTTATTAAATTACTTATTGAAAAAGAAGGAATTGATATCAACGTAACAGATGTTAATTTATATTATTTAGAATTTGTTTTGATGATTTTTAATTTCATAATAATATTTGGTAAGACAATTCTTATGTATGCGGCTGAAAAAGGTCAAACAGAAACAGTTCGAGTACTTATTGAACAAGAAAAAGTTGATATTAATGCTAAAGATATTTATTAATTTTATTTAAAGTTTATTTTGGAAGTTTGATGTTTCATAAGAATGTTTGGTGTTTTTACGAAATATTTTGCACTGCTTTAATGTTTGCATCTCAAAGAGGTCATCAAGAAACAGTGAAATTACTTGCAGAACAAGAAGGAATTGATATCAATATTAAAAATATTTTTTATGTTGATATAATGTTGTTTTGGATAATTTAATGTTTATTATATATTTTTGGTGTTTTTTGTGGTTGTTTTGGAACGCACTCGTTTTGGCAGCTTTTAATAAACAATTAGAAACAGTTAAATACCTTCTTGAACGAGAAGATCAAAACAATAAGAACCAAAACGATTTAAAGAAGACTGAAAAAACTGATAGATGCATACAAACTGATGTAATTGTCACATTTGAATAAAGAAAAACACATTTTATATGTTTTTGCATTTTCTTTTTAAAAAAACATTTCCTTCATAATATGCTTTTATATAATTATTGAGATTAAATAATACTATGAGATGAAAATATTTAAATAATTATCGACAAATTTCTGTTAACAAGCCAAACTTATGTTTTTTTGAAGTTAAGACGACAAAAAAATATGGTGTTTTTGTTGACGACCGTTTATCGTCTTTGTAATTTCAAAACAAAAGGTTTGAATGGTTTTTTTTGGCATGCTTTCAATTTCAGTACTGAAAGTTCATTCAAATTCAGAGTCTGACCACTGGCAGTGGAAACTTTATAATGAGTTATCGAGATTACTTTATGCAAAATCATTATAGAGATGATGACTCAGATGATGGCATAGAGGATTATTCAGATGAAAGTGTTCATGGTGTTTTGCCATATTATTTCGATGATTCTCACATTGAATATGATTCAGAAAATGATATTGAAGAAGAGTCAAATCTTGAATCAAATGACGCAGAAACAAGCTCCAAAGATTCACCAAGTATTGAAAATACTAATTTACAAGTACCACATGAAAAAAAGCAATTACAAAAGTTACAAAAAATCAGTGAAATTATCTTCAAATTAACAGACAACAATATCGAATCATCTGTTGAATCAATTCAAGAATACCTTGAGCCAACTATGATTTATACAATTAATTTAATTATTTGTAGGCTCATTTATACAGCATTTTTATCAATTCGAAATGATTTTTCTACATATTTTAATTTTCTTGATTTTCTTGATAAAAAAGAAGAAGAAATTATTCCGAATCATTCTAAAATAGTTAACATTTTTTCTAAATATCTTATTTCTCTTGAAACACAAGAATCAAATTATATATTATCACAAATGCTAGAAAAAGATATAATATCACCTTCATTAGTAAAAGGTATCGAATCATATCATTTTTTTCATTATAAAACAGATGAAGAAGTTAGAAAAGTTTCAGCTATTTTAAACAATAAATTTAATAATTATTTCTTCATGAACATTAAACAACTTCAAAAAGATAATTGGAAACTTCACAAAGAATATTTACATGAAGGAATTAATCAAGATAAAATCTCAAAAATAATTCGAAATGATGATATCGAAAAGCTACAAGAAATATCATCACAATTTAAATTTAATTTTAATCAAAAAATTGTTCCTTCACTTTATGAGAGATATTCATTTATTAACAATTCAAATGTTTGTCTTGTTGATTATTCAGCATTTTTCGGTTCAATAAAATGTTTTAAATTTTTATTATTAAGTGGAGCTAACATTAAAAATACCGGAAAATATGCAGTTGCTGGTGGAAATATTGAGATAATTCATTTATGTGAACAAAATCACTCAATGTTCGAACGACCTTATGAAACAGCAATTCAATTCCATCAAAATAATATCTTTCATTATTTATATGAAAACAAAGTTTTTTCAACTAATAACTTAAACATATTAGCTTTATGTTGTGTTTATCATAATAACTTTGATATTCTCTCATTTTTAGAAGATGAAGGATTAAGAATTAATGCATTCATAATAGAGGAATCAGCAAAAGTCGGGAATTTGTTTCTTGTTAAACATTTTCTTGAAGGAAATGAAATACCAAAAAATCTTTTAACATGTTCCACATTTTCAGGTAATTTTGAACTTGTAAAATATGTTCTTACTCTTGAAGGTATCGATGTTAATTCACAAGAAATTTCTTTTAAAAATTTTATGTTTTAAAATATAAATTGAAATTTATTCATATGATTTAAGACACCTTTAATAATTGCTACTGATCGAGGATACTTAGAAATTGTGAAATTATTACTTGAACAAAAAGGTATAGATATAAATGCTAAAGATATTTCTTTATTTATTTAATGTGTTATTTTTTATTAATTGATGTTTTAAGTTCTTATTTGGGGTTTACTCAAATGTTTTAAAACAGCATTGATATATGCTGCCGAAAAAGGTAATGTTGAAATAGCTGAATTACTTCTTGAGCAAAAAGGAATTAACTTTAATTGTTATGATTTTTATTTTTTATGTATAAAATATATTTTAATAATTTCATGTTTTAATATCTAGAATGGATTTTATTCAATTAATTTTGGAATGCACTAATTAAGGCTTCTTTTTTAGGGCATATAGATATTGTTAAATTACTTCTTGTGCAAAAAGGTATAGATATTAATGCAAAAGGGAAAATAATTTATTTCCATCATTTAGAAACGCATTAATATTCGCTATTGAAAGCGAACATACAGAAATAGTTAAGTTACTCCTTGAACAAGAAGGAATTGATATTAATGCTCGAAATATTTATTAAATTTGTTTCGTGTTTATTCTCATGATTTCTGAATATTCCAAAATAACATTTGGAATTTGCTTAATTTGTTTGATAAAGCACTTATGAGAGCAGTTTTAAATGGTAATATTGACATTGTAAAGTTACTCCTTGAGAAAAAAGGAATTGATGTTAATTCTCAAAACTTTTATTCATTTTTTTTAAAGTTCAATTTAAATATTTAATGTTTTGATATAATATTTAAAATTTATATCAATTTTTTAAGACAACACTTTTAGTTGCATCTAAATATGGAAATGTAGAAATTGTTAAATTACTTCTTGAACATAAAGAAATTGATGTTAATGCTAAAGATATTTTTATGTTTTATTTAATATCTGATTTAGTTATTCAAGGTTTTAATATAAAATTTGGAAATTATTTTAAATATTTAATACAGCATTAATGAAAGCAGCCGAAATCGGACATATTGAAATAATAAAATTACTTTTAATGCATGAAAGAATTGATATAAATATTAAAAATGTATGTTTTTATTATTTAGAATTTGTTTTATTGATTTTTTATTTCAAAATGATATTTGATGTTTGTTAGATTTACTTCAACCACTTCTTTTATGTATGGTCGAAAATAATAACATTGAAATTGTGAAAATACTTTTAGAACAAGAAAGTATTGATGTTAATAGATTTGATATTTATTTATACTATTTAAAATATGTTTAAATAATTTTATGTTTCAATATATAAAATGGAATTTATTAAAATTATTTTGGAATTCATTAATGAAAGCATCCGAAAAAGGTTATACGGAAATAGTTCAATTATTACTTCAACAAAAAGACATTGATGTTAATACAAAAGGGAAAATAATTTATTTAAAGTATAACGAAATGCATTAATCTTTGCGATTGAGAACGGTCATACAGATATTGTTAAATTATTACTTGAACGAAAAGATATTAATGTAAATGTAAGAAATGTTTCATTAAAATATTTAATATTTCTTTTAATGATTTCATAATATTTCAAATGAATAATTGGGATTTAAATAAATGATTTCAAACACCACTTATTATTGCAACTGAACGAGGTTATATTGATATAGTTCAATTACTTCTTGAACATGAAGGAATTGATATTAATGCTTATGATATTTATTACAATTATTTAATGAAATTTCTGAATAAAACAAAAAAATTACCCAAATTATATCGTACAGCTCTTATAATTGCAACAATAAAAGGTTATCTAGAAATAATCAAAATACTTGTCGGAAAAGAAGGAATTGATATTAATGCTAAAAATATTTATATAATTTAATTAATATTTATATTAATTTTTTGAAGTTTCATAAAAATTATTGATGTTTATTCAAATTATTTGAAGCAGCACTTATAATTGCAGCAAAAGACAATAACTTAGAAATAGTTCAGTTACTTCTTCAACAAAAAGGAATTGATGTAAATACTAAAAATGTTTAATAATTTTTTATGATATTGATTTCAATTATTTTATATACCTAAAAAATATTTGGAATTCATTATATATAATTGAAACATCATTTCTTTTAGCATGTGAAAAAGGTAATATAAATATTGTACAAGTATTACTTCAACAAAAAGGAATTGATGTAAATGTTTATGATGTTTATCCATTAAATATATTAAAATTTATTCAAATAATTTACTATTTCATTTAAATATTTGGAATTTCTTTTACTTAATTAGAACGGGATTAATGTTTGCATGTGAAAGAGGTCATACTAACATAGTAAAATTATTACTTGAAAATGAAGAAATAGATATTAATTCATTTGATATTACTTTATTATATAAAGAATTTATATATTTAATTTAATATTACAAAATAAAATTTGCAGTTTTTTTTATATATTTAATACACCACTTTTAGTTGCTTCGATTTATGGTCATTATGAAATTGTTAGGTTACTTCTTAATGATAAAAGAATAGATATTAGTAATTATAAAGTTTTTTACTTAGATTTTTAGAAACAACTTTAATATCTGCTGCTGAATATGGGAAAAAGCGTATTGTGAATTTACTTCTTGCACAAAAAGGCATCAATGTAAATTCTAAAGATATTTATTATAATAATTCTTTGTTTATATCAATAATTTCGTACAGTTTCCAAATTTTATTCGGAATTAAATTAAATTATTTGATACAGCATTATTCAAAGCTTGTCTTAAAGGAAATACTGATATAGTTAAAGTGCTTTTAGCGCTAAAAGAAATTGATGTTAACGTAAAAAATATTTAATTATATTTTTTAATAGTATATTTAATGATTTCATATTTTATTAAAAAATTTGGATTTTTTATATAGAATTTAAAACACCTCTTATGATAGCTTCTTATTATGGATATATTGGAATTGTTAAATTACTTCTGCAACATAAAAATATTGATGTTAATGAGAGAAATGTTTATTCGTTTTATGTAGTATAGGTTTTAAGTTTTTGATGTTTTATGAATGTGTTTGGAATTTTTTCATTTTATTTTGGAACGCAGTCATTTTTGCTGCATTTAATCGAAAAACAGAAATTATTAAATTACTTTTAGCTCATGAAAATCATAATAATCTTAAAATTATTTTTAGTTTTAATTTGAGGTTTATTAGAAATATTTGCAGCAAAACAATTTTATGCATCTAGAAATAGACCAAACTTTCAAGGAAATGAAATTTGGAAAACTTACACTTATAAACCAAATAATCAATCGCTTCAAGAACAAATACCAAAAGTAAATGTTACCCAAAAGATAAAAATTGATATAGATACACAAACAAGTGATACAATGATTCAACAAATTAAACCAAAAAATTCGGCACCAAAACCAAAAGTTAAATTTTGTTTTGCACATACCAAATTATAAATGTATCAATATGAATTATTCGAAATTGTATACTTTCCTTTAAAAGTCAGTATTGTAAACCATATTTAATAAATTTTTTATTTCTCAATGCGATTCTTTAGTCATAATTCAAATACCAAATGTTAATTCAATTGGTAATTATGCATTTTCTAAATCTTCTTCTTTAGCAAATCTTTCATTGACAAATATTAATTCAATTGGTAATTATGCTTTTTCTAAATCTTCTTTAGTCACATTTCAAATGCCAAATGTTAATTCAATTGGTTCTTCTGCATTTTCTCAATGTTATAATTTATTAAAATGTTGCATTAAATAAGAAAAATGTATTAATTCATCTGCCTTTTCTTATTGTTCACAAAGAAGCTCAATTTCAATTTATTCAAATATTTCTTATATTTACAGTAGTGCATTTTATTATTGTGGAGATAATCTTAATTTATGTGTATATGATTATGGCAATAAGGAAATCGTAAATTCTCCCTCTAACATAAAATCAAATCAAGTATATTTTGCTCCAGATATGTTTTACTTAAGTCTTTATGGTGGTGCCAATGAAGATTACAAGCCAGGTTTTACAGTGCTTAATCCTGATGTCACAGATAATTACATTGAACAATTAGAAAATCAAATTACATCTGCAAATGCTTATGGTGGATTTAATGAACAATGTAATGGAATTTTCCCACTTCTAATGCGACAGCTATTGCATTGGGCGTTTGCATTCCTATTATAGTTATTATAATAGCAGCTGTCGTTGTTTTCTTTATCTGGAGATCTAAAAAACAAAAGCAAAATAGTGTCTCTGATGAATCTAAATAATTAAATTTTAAATTATGATCAAAAATTTAAAATATTCTTTTTTTCTTAATATTTATTTTTTTTTAAATTAATTTTTTATGTTATATCTCTTTTTTTATATAATACCATATTAATAAATACGCATCTTTTTTTCTTTATGTAAATTACATATTTGTTACATAATATTTTCATTGAATATAATTTATATTATACCAAATGAAAATGAAAATCAGCTGATATTTTGAGAAACTTCATAAAGAGGATTTCATATGATATTTGTCTCTAAATAGAATAATTATGTTCTAAGTTTGGAAGAAATAAGTTAAAATCTAGGGTTTGAATATAAATACGATAAATTTCACCAAATCGACCCTATAGTTGAGTTCTTAACGTCTAACTTCGAGGCTCTCTTACACACCAGTAATTACTGTAACTGTGTTTTAGGTTGTACCCCTTTAAGGTTAATTCCCATTAAAATTCAATGAAACCTAAAGTGACTGTATCTTCCTCTTCTGATTTAATAAAGAAAGTGGTTTCTACATCTCCTGTTATATTTTTAATGTTGCATGATAAAATATATTTTCCAGGTGAAGAATCGCAATCTAAAGAAAAACGTGAAATTGTGGGATCAATTTCATGATTTTCTGAATACGATCCTCTCCCTTCCAATGAGCTGTTAAATGTTTGAACACATTTTCTGTAATAGATTTGCTTTGGGATATCCCAAAAAGCAAAAGAAAGAGCATTTTACTGTTCAAACAAAGTCACTCAAATTTCATATGGGGCACCCCATTCAAAACCTCTAAATAACGTCTTTAGAATTTTTTATTTTTCAAATGGATGCGCTTTCAGTTTTACCATTCGAAAACACGAATGTAGAAATTTCGAGTATTGAAGCAACAGAGAAACAAAAGAAGATCAGTCGTCCACCGAATGCTTTTTTTCTATATTGTGTTGAAAATCGAAGCAAAGTTCATGAAGAACACCCAGAACTTCCAAATCTTGAAGTTACCAAAGTATTAGCGAATATGTGGAAGAGTTTAAGTGATGCAGAAAGACAACCATACAAAGAACAAGCGAAGTTAAAACAAAGTGATTTCAAACAAATTCATCCGGAATATAAATATCAAAAGCGAAATGAGAATAAGAAAAGCAATCACATTAATATTAGTCAGTTAGTTGATATTCCAGATGTTACTACACTTGAAGAACTTTCACCAGAAGAACTTAAAGCACGTATTTCTATTTTACAAGGGCAAATTTTGATGTGTCAAAATGGAATCTCACCACAAAGCCTGAATTTCCAAAACGCAGATGAACAATACACATCAGATGTTTTTCAAAACAGTTAAAACCCCATATTTTTTTTTTTGATCAATAAAACATGTTTTTTTTAACAAAAATTTATTTTGAAAATACTTAAATAATATTTGGTCAAATTATAATTTTTATATATAACTTGTTTAGCATTTATGATTTAAAAAACAAACAACAATTATATTTCGAAATATCGTTCATTTGATAAATTCAACAACACTTCCCAAATCTCATAAAAAATTAAAAAATCATTGAATACCTTGTTGACCGTTTAATGGTAAATGTAAAGTTTATAAACTTCAGTTTTCTTCACAAAAAAATTTCGGCTGAAAAGTGACACATAAGATGAGCCACACGCCTTTGGAAATTCCACCTTGGAACCCTGAGAAGCTAACAAAAAAACCGGTTCCTCCACCACCAGCGCCAACAAAACACAATTCATTCAATATTATGCCAAAAGAAACTCATGCTAAAAATGTTGGAATGAATAATGCACAAAATGAACCAAACTCACAAAACCGCTATGGTAGGAGAACGCAATACGACCACAACAGTCCGAATCGTCAAAGAAGCAGATATCGAAGTAAAGCTCCACCACCAAAAAGCGATCAACCTCAAGAAGAAGCTCCTCCGATTTTACCACATCAAATTGTATCAGGAAAACTTACGCCACAACATCGACATTACATATATTTAATGACTCATAAAGTCACTCCAGAAACTACTGATAGTGAAATAATGAACATCAAAGAAGCAGGAACATATCTTCTCACAAGACCACCATTCAATTATTCCATTAAAGCACCTGTTGTAAGTTATATGAAAGTTCCATCATCAATTGTTGATTTCTTTATAGAAGCCTTTGTTATTGACCAACCATATAATATGCGCTTTTTATGCAACAAGACATTTCCAAATGAAATTACATTATCTGCAGCTCTTCCAATTCCAATCCCAATTAGCTTTGTTTCCAAAGAGCAAGGGAAAACACATTTAGGTTTTTATGATTCAGAAACCTCATCTGCCAAAGAAACCCAAGATTTGGTAAGTGTTGCACTTAATACGATCTTCAACAGAAATTATCTTGTATATGAGTTCCATAACATTGACCGTGAATATTTTAATCCAACCACATTACGTCAAATTCAAGAAAAATGTGATATAATTATGTTGTATAAAGAAATCCCTCCAGAAGAAGATATGCATGAAGAACAAGAACAAGACGAAGGAATCTTTTCTGTCAAGTTGTATATCATGAAAGTTAACTTCACTGAAGAAAAAGAAAAACTTGTCAAAAATGAAATCAAAGCTTTATTCGAAAAAGTGTCACTACATGAATGTAAAATTTGTCACAATTTCTTTGGAATTGATGATGGAAGTCAATGTATTACACATAAGCATAGGGGAGAAAGAATACCTTTCAAGAATGGAGAAATGGAAGAATATGATGCAGATGAAAATGGTAATTTTGTTCAATACGTAAATTATACTTGTTGTGGAGAAATCGAAATAAATGAAGATGGATGTGATCCAACGCCAATTTATCACGAAAATCATATTAAAAATGAAGAAACAGAATTTTCTGTGTTGAAAGAGATCGAAACAAAATTATTTCAATAAAAACTAAATTAAATTTAGAAAATACATTTACTCACATTAAAATCGGAACTTTTTTTACTTGTGGCTTTACTGAGAATTCTAAGCTGAAATAAATTTATTCGATTCAAACTCACTAATTTTAGCGCACAAGTGCATATTGATGAAGACATAGTACTAAAAAATAAAACCAATTTTTTTTTATATTTGAAGCCAGAAGACGAAAGACTTGATACAAAGTCTATTAAATCAATTAATGAATTTGAAGTTTCAGGAAAAAAATTTATTAAGAATGATAATATCTATCATTTGAAAACTCATGTGAAGCAAACTTTACTATCATCGAAATGAAATCGTTAAATATTTTTTTGTTAGTAGAATTGCAAAATTCTAACTCACCACGTGGAAGAAATCAACTTAATGAATTTTGTGAGGAATATGGAGATTATGAAATTTTGTTATGGGTTAGTGAGTCAACTATCTATAATGCTGCAAAAGATGCAAACGTATTTCTTGTTTTTCAATTTAATCAAATCATAAAATATATTTATAGTTTTGATTGTTTTATGTTTTTAAATAGTTTTTGGGAATTGTTTAAATTATTTATCACAGTACTTATTTGTGCATCTAAAAGAAACAATATGAAAATTGTCAAATTACTCCTCAAATAACATTTAATTGATATTCGTACACAAGATATCAATATCATATTTGAGAATACATTTTGATATTTATTTACTTCACACAGCACTTACGAATACATTTTGATATTTATTTACTTCGCACAGCACTTACGAATACATTTTGATATTTATTTACTTCGCACAGCACTTACGAATACATTTTGATATTTATTTACTTCGCACAGCACTTACGAATACATTTTGATATTTATTTACTTCACACAGCACTTACGAATACATTTTGATATTTATTTACTTCACACAGCACTTACGAATACATTTTGATATTTATTTACTTCGCACAGCACTTACGAATACATTTTGATATTTATTTACTTCGCACAGCACTTACGAATACATTTTGATATTTATTTACTTCGCACAGCACTTACGAATACATTTTGATATTTATTTACTTCGCACAGCACTTACGAATACATTTTGATATTTATTTACTTCGCACAGCATTTACGAATACATTTTTGATATTTATTTACTTCGCACAGCACTTACGAATACATTTTGATATTTATTTACTTCGCACAGCACTTACGAATACATTTTGATATTTATTTACTTCGCACAGCACTTACGAATACATTTTGATATTTATTTACTTCGCACAGCACTTACGAATACATTTTTGATATTTATTTACTTCGCACAGCACTTACGAATACATTTTGATATTTATTTACTTCGCACAGCACTTACGAATACATTTTGATATTTATTTACTTCGCACAGCACTTACGAATACATTTTGATATTTATTTACTTCGCACAGCACTTACGAATACATTTTGATATTTATTTACTTCGCACAGCACTTACGAATACATTTTGATATTTATTTACTTCGCACAGCATTTACGAATACATTTTGATATTTATTTACTTCGCACAGCACTTACGAATACATTTTGATATTTATTTACTTCGCACAGCACTTACGAATACATTTTGATATTTATTTACTTCGCACAGCACTTACGAATGCATCTGCAAATTGTCGAATTACACCTCAAACAATTCAAAACGTTCCGTCGAATGACATTTTATTCCAATCACTTTTGCATTTGCTTCAGCACCGGTTGATACGACGAAATTGCGCATTTCATTGATGACATTATGAACTCGTACGCACTTACGAATCTTTTTACTCTGTTATATTTCATCACAGAGAAGTCAGTCTGGAACTGTGCCGCGATTCTTTCACCGATTCCATAAGCTCTATACAAAGAGCATTGGTTTGTTATTGTCAATATTGCAGCCGCACATAACATTACTCCTTCACCGAATCGATCTATTGCTCCTTTATTTTCTTGTTCTTGTTCATTTTCTTCATTTTTCTCATCTTTTCCGGACTCAATCAAACAGAACAAGAACTCCAACACTCCCCAATTAGCAGCGAAACCTTTTAATGATGTGAAATCGGTCAAATTGGAAGAAGTTTCATCAAATATATTTGTTTTTGATACGCAATTGTTAAATTCCGCTAATAAGCTATGTAAGAATGGCTGCATCACATTACTTTCCGTTGGAAATACATTATAAGAATCGAAATATTTTGCTGTTTCTTGAAAACCAGAATCGAACATTTGGAAGAATTCTGAATTATTATTATTTTGATTATCATTTTTAGAATTAAAACTTTTCTCCATGAAAAATGAAAATATTTGTGAAGTGGTTTGTGATTTCATTAAATATGCATTATCAATCATTTCAACTATCGCTAATATATTACCAATCTCACTCATGATTTGGAATAAGTTTAAGATTTCATTGTCATCTTTAAAATATCGATATGCACCTTCAAAACGATCATAGATTTGGAAACAATTTAATGATAATGGTCCATCTTTAATACGTTGTAATCTATTTCGGACTGAATCATAAACATTTTGGAATTCATTATATAATGTATTAAATGTTGGAATTATTTGCGTATACATTAAATAGATTGAACCTTCATCTAAATAATTAAATAATTCTCGGAAATTCTCAATCGATATAAATGATGAAGTTTTCTCAAATATGTTTTGTAATATATCACCGAAAAATCCAGAAGCTATTGATTTAAATGAGACAACTTTCGAACTTTTAGGAATTAATCTCATTGGATTAGTTAATAAATAATAATCAAATAAATCTTCTGATGTTAAATGATCTACAATATATATTAATAATAATGATTGAATACTATTAGGTGTATCTGTAGCTAATACTCTAGATAATAAATTATTAAATGATATTAATGGTAAACCAAATGAATTAATAATTTCATGTGTATATTTCATCATTTCAATTAATTTATTTGTTGTTATTGATACTAATATTCCATGTTTTTCAATTATCCCTAAAATATTCATTAATTCATTATTAAATATTTCATTCATTCTTTCTGCTATTAATGATTTAATATCAACTTGATAACCTAATGAATATAATTGATTTTGTTGTAATAATACTCCAAGTCGAATAGCATTAACTCCTTCGATTAATGGTGAATTTTCAATCAATTTAATAACATCTTGTAATAATGAATTACGTAATGATCGTATTGATGCAAATCTTCGAATTGGATGAAATGTAGAATCAGATATCTTTTTAGAAATAGACATTAAACATATTCGTGATTCTTCTTTAATTTCATCATATAAATATCGTGACTTTAAATATCGTAAAGCTGTAGATGCAGCATCATCATAAATACTTAACGGATAAAAAATTGCACCTGTTAATTCGGGCTTTTGATAATTCTCTAATGCATAATCAGATAATAACATTGGTATTGATGTAGTTACTGGGAAAAATGAAACATTGTTCATACCTAAATAATGTTCTTTAAAGAATAAATTACTTTGATCACATACAACATTAATTGTATCTTTTAATTGTATGAATTGTTGGAAATATTTGGTGTCGTTAATGAATTTCTCTAATTCCTTTAAATCTTTCTCTCGGATTAATAATGATGATGAAAATACTCCAGGTTTTGTTGTAATATGTGAATCAGGATTTATCATTTGTTCAAATTGGATACGTAATAATTCTAATATATCTAATCGTGGCGCAGATGCTAATGTAGGTGGTACAGGTTTTTGATTCTTCTTTTGTTTCTTATCTAATATTTGATATGTCTCTTCGGCAAAATCTCCTGATAAGACTCGTAACTTTTCTAAGATTTGGACAATTTGTTTTTGATTCGAATTATTCTTGATAATAGACCCTATTTTATGATATGAAAATTCTTGTATATAATTCTGTATAGCTTTTGATACATTTTCATAAACAATTGGAAAGTTGTCTTGAATTAATTCTTTTGTAGCTCGACAGATATGTAATAATAATAAGATTAATCGTAAGTCATCTTTAAGCCCTAAACGCATTGATCGTTCATAAGGGGAATAATTATTAGGATCATTCTCATTTTGTTTCGGTGGATGACATAAATTATGTGAAAGTTTAAATCGAATTGAGTTTAATGCTTGACCAATTTGTTTTAATGCTTGTGATATAATAGATATAAGTTGTAGTCCATTGTTTTGTGATTCAGTAGAACGATTATGCATTTGAGCTATGAAAGTTGATAATTGTTTAAAGATAACTCGTAAATTCTCAAGTTGAGTCTCTAATGGTTTGATCTCAATGGCATTGGAAACGGTCGGCTTTGATGGGAAAACCGTAGCTTCACCAGGGATCGCGTACGTTGTTTCCTGTGAAAATTCAAAGATCAATGGAATTTCAGGATATTTTTCAATGAGCTCCTTTGAAAAAGCAATGATTTCATTGGAAAGCGGTTTGATTTTGAATTTGGCTTTCTTACTTTTGACGCCCGCACGTTCTTTGTTGAATTGTTGCAGATAAAATCGCAAGACAAACCCATACGCATTGGTATAAGCCATGTGCATGTCAGGAATAAGGTTCTCTTGTGAGATTATGTTTTTTTGTATGTATGGAAGTAACTTATGAAAGATTTGATTTGTAAGTTCGGGCGAAATTATTTCCATCTTTTCAAGAAGACCATTAGTAATGGAACGTGTGTTAGAAAACCATATTCGAATATGTTGTACTTCAGCAGCATATGAATTATCATCATAGATCTTGACAAAGCCAGAGATATCATTTAACACACCTTTCTTTGATGGCGCAAGTTGTTCAAGTGCTGTCATTTTATATAATGCTAAACAAATATTATCAAATAACTCATTGCAATATTCTCCATCTTTCCATATCTTTTCATTAGTGAAGATGTGATAAAAATGATCAATGATTTCTTCACTTGCTTCTTTTTCTGCTTTGAGGAAGTTCACTTGTGGAACTAATATTCCTTTTGCGATTTCTTTGACTTGTGGCGTTTTGAAGGAATCTGGCATTAGTGTAGTTCCTGCTTGTTGCTTTAGCTTCTCGATATAAGCGAAAAGAGGAGGTGTGAGACCTCTTTGAGAATAAAAATTGGATAAGTAATAATCGAGAAGAATTATATCTTCTTTTATGAGGTTAATAGTGGAAACATTCTCTACTGCTGGTAATTCTGATTTTTGGGATATCAGATGTTTGTAATAACCTTCAGGAGGGACTGTGATAAAAGATGATAACGGAACTGAACGTGGCGCCGTTTCTACAATTGGCATTTCGTCTATTTTATCCCACGTGTTGATGTCATTCCGACTGAGAAGATATACTTGATTATTGCTCATCTATGGATTTGACAGTAATCTTTTCAATTATTTATTCGAACACAATTTTCCATAAAACTATTGAATGCAACTTTTTCATACGCATTTGTGATGTTTACAATTTCGACAATTCTTTAAAAAATGGCTAACTTCCTTAACGAAAAAAATATTGTTTTCAATAATTAATAATACTTTAAATGCGGAAATAAATTTCTATGTGAGTTTTTAAGCTATTCCGACGTTTTTATCAGATTTGTAAATTAATGAATATGATTTGCTTTATTGCATTTTTAATCGATAGATTCGGTTAAACATTAAAGAAACAATTCCAGAAAAATACATTACTCATGAATTAATTATGCTTAACCATCAAAACTTATTATTTATGTAAACTGTAACACGGAATTCCTGTACAAAACGGTTATGTAAAACTTATCGAACTTTACAACTTCTCAAATTCCACTTTTTCAAGTTAAATATTTATCTAACAGGTCAAGCAGCAACAGAGAGCAGTAACTATTGTTCTAACAGGTTTGTTACTGCTGTCTATTTTCGGAAATAAGTTACTCACAATTTTGATGATTATTACAATTCCAATTGTTACTGGAATAATTGTCTTTGAAAAGGAGATCCTAAAGAAATTAATAAGTATATTTAGAATAACAAGAAAAGATTAAATTAAATATAATTTAAAACATCTCTGTTTTTAACTTATTCTCAATCTATTTTTCACAAAATTTGACTTGTTGTGTTAGCTATATGCTGATGGGAAACATGGAATCTTAAAGAACTACTTGAGCTCAATAATGAAGTTCCATAATGATTTACCCAACAAAATTTGCAAATAATGAAGTAAATTTACTTCATTTTGTATATAATATGCAAAAATCATTGCTCCAATCCATCCTGTCTTAAGTCATTCTGGAGGTAACAAAATCCCAAATTTTGTATTTTTGTTTTCCATTTTCTTTGTTAGTTCTTTCTCATATCTTTCAGGTAAACCTTCCACAAGTGTTGAACCACACATCAAGGTGATATTAATACATATATCTATCCTTATTTCTTTATCTACATTCAAAATCGAATCGTATGAATTTTCAGCAATTCTTTTTTGGTTTTATCCATTTGATTGATTTCTGAATAATTACTCATAACAAACAAATCATTCAAATGAAAGAGTTATTTCTTGAGAGTCAATAGAAAACATTTGATTATATTCATTGGATGTTTTGGCTTTCATAAGTTCGGACTCAAAGTCATCTGCATCATATGATAAACAAGTACTTGTTTAATGTGATAAATTGTGTTCTTAGTTGGATCATTAAATGTATAACCTCGTTCAGAAAGAAGATTATCAAGCATTTGCTTAATGTCAAGCATTTCCGGAAATGAGTTTGTAATTGCTGATCCTTCATACACTGGAACAATTTGTGCAGTACCATCATCACCCATGTTTATGCCAAATGGTGAAACGGCCTCCAGCATAAAGGTCAAAAAGTACATAGATTTCCTTAGTAAAAATATCGAAAATCATACTTTTCAAACCTGATCTTATGCATTTTACCTCTGTTAAACCCAGGATCTAGGAGACTGTCAACAACGAGTACTAAACCCATGAAATCATAGGAACAATGCAAGTCGTTGCCCAATCATCAATACATAAAAATCTTCATGGGAATTTGAGAAAAGTAGTGTTAAAGCTTTCATTCTTATATGTTATATCCATAGCTGTTACATAATATAATTGCACACAGCAAAATTTATGCCTCACAAGCACAAAATTTCATTAAATATTTTAATCATGATTTATTTTTTTTAAACATTTGAATGACAAAGAAATTGTTGCATTTTCGTGAAAAATATCTTGAGAAAATTGTTATGTTAAAATATTTTAACTGTTATGTAATTGATTTTTTCTTAATAAAGTTATCCCTTTATGCCCCAAAGCTTAAAACTAAAAAACAAAGGTCGTTAAAGTTTTGTTTTTTATATCATTTTTGAGATTCCCAATATGAATCGGGAATGTGAATATCGTCAGGTTTTAACAAATGGTATAATTTTGCAAACTTGGTGAACCTTTGGCAGATGTGCGTTTGCTTTTCGATTCTTTCGAATATATCAGGATGACAAGAAAATGAATAACCGAAAATTCTGTATAAACGACGAGCAAATGTTTCAATGTACGATCTTCCCTCTGGCGTCATTACACCACTTGGGAATAGCTTTGAATCCAGAATAACGTTAGTTGCTTGGTCAATAGTTTGAGTTATATAATCAATAGCGGCAACAGAACGAGGAGGATTATAAACAGCAGAAAGACACTTGATTGTTTGGCCGTTAATATTGAATTCCATATTTGGCTCAGTTGCTGCTGTTGAAACATCTCGATGTTCATAAGCATAGTAGTTGAGTTCTTGGAGATATTGCCTAAAAGAAGCATAAATCCAGTCATTTTCATCTTCCCCAGCTGGGCATGTTACAAGTTTGTCTACATCATGAGGATATTTTTTAATAAGAGATTGCAAATAATGCTGCAACGTCCTGTAGTCTTTGATGTTATTTTCTTCAAGTGGTGCATCATTGAATTCCGCCTTTGGTGTTCCTGGTTTATTGATGAATTTCTTCATAATAACAAACGGTTAGAGTGGTTATGACGGTTATGAAATGCGTGGAACAAAACAAGCAAATTTGCTCCTGAATACTTCATAAATTATGAAGATTGCACTTTGGCTTTTCACATAAAATTTTTTGAATTATATTTTTGCTAATTAAAAACTTCCAAAAAATGGAATATATAAGAATAAGATTTACCAGCTCGAAAACATTTTGTCGAAAAATTGCAATTCGTCAAACGAATATTGATATATACAATAGTTCATTAAAATATTTGGAAAATTCCAGTTTTATCCAAAATATGCATTTTGCATATACACCAAAATATATAATGTAATACATTATAGTGTTTATTAAATCAAAAAACTAAATAAAAATTTCGAATATTTTTGGAAATCTTTTTATTCACATCTTTTTATTTTGATTTGATCTCGAAATTTACAAAAAATACTTTGTTGAAGATACAAGATTAATTAGAATCATCTTTACTTTTGATGATTTTTCTTAGAAATAATATCATTCATATTTCATAAAGCTTCAAAGAACATCATGATTAAATTTTGCATAACGAAAAAGACGTTAAGTCAATTGAATTTAATTCGAGAGATGTAAACCTCTTAATTTGCAAACAAAAAAATGCCACAACTATAATTTTCGGTTATGTTTCCACAACCAATTCCTTTCCTAATTAATGATGGTGAAAACTCTACAATCAACTCAAACGCATTAGAAATTTTGGCATTGTCGAAAAGACCTATTCTAATTATTATATATGGAAAAAAGCAAATCGGAAAAAGTTCAATACTTAATCAGTTTATAGTTGGACCATGCAATGATTTTTTTTGCAACAAACAAGGACCAATCCAAATTCAACCTACAAAAGATGTCAACATCATTGGACCATTCAAAATGAAAGATTTACATGAAAGGTTGAGAATTAATATGTCCGATGAAATTGATAATGATATATTCTTTATTGATACAGAAGGCACTGATGTTACATCTGAAAAAATTGGTTTATTAACACTTCTACAAGTTTCTATCATATCAATTTATGTTAACGAAGGAATACCATATGGCGCTTCTATGAAAAATATTCTCGAAAATATTGAATGTAGTTTTTATGTTAAGAAAATTTTCCCAACAATTACAAATTACGAAATGTGTCAGCCAATTATTTTGGTTACAATTAATGATATTCCCAACAAATTTAAGAGTGATTCATACAGACTAAAAGAATATGTTCAAAGTCGAACTGAAAGAATTCGGGAATTAGTTTCTTCATATCCCAACGATTTTCATAAAGCGGAAAATTTAACATTTTTAACTTTACCAGAATATATACCAAATGATGAAAATGAAAGTCGACAAGTTGAAGTTGAATTCTATTGGAAGAAATTCATAAAATCTTTAAAAAAATTTCTAAAAAAATCTTAGAGAAAGAAAATATATTAAATGGTAAAGCACTATGCAAAATGATTGAGATTTTGTTTCCAATATTAAAGGATTTAAATAATTTGAACTCTAAACAAATAAATTCAATCATAAAAACAAAATTTGAAGAAAATTCCATTCAAATGATCGAAAAATACATGAATGACTTGACATCTGATATAAATAGATGTATAGAGTTTATAAATGATGAATCATTTGCAAAAGAAGAAATAAGAAAATGTATTCAACAAGAGCAAAATGAAATATATATAAAAATACTTCCAAATATTGTCGAAGAATATATATTAACTAATATTACGAACTTACAAAATAAAGTTAAGGTTTTAAAAGATCATAAAATTGTAAAAGATGAATCAAATAAAATCATGTCTAGGATTAATCCTGATAAAATTCTTCCAACTGAGGAATTAAAAATAGTTATCACTGCTTATAATATGGTTGGCAAAACATCAGTTGTTCAACGTTATGTCAATGATAAATATGAAACATATTTATCAGCAAGTTTAGATGGTTTTAAAAAAGAAATTCAAATTAATTCACACAAGGTTAAAATGTTGATAATAGATACACCATCAGTTTGTAGATATAAACCAATGATGAGTGTGTTTTATAGACGTGCAGATATAATTGTGATTATGTTTTCTGTTCTTGATCGTGAATCATTTGATAATATAAAGAAATGTTTGGAAGATATCAAAGAAGAAAATAAAGACGCAATGATATTTTTATGTGGAAATGAATGCGACGATAAGGCCAAAAGAAAAGTATCATATGAAGAAGGAGAAGAAATGGCTAAAAGTATTGGATTCGAAGGCAATTATTATGAAGTGAGTGCCAAAACAGGAGAAAACGTGAACGAAATGTTTGAATGTATTGTTAGAAAATATTTAATCTATCTTCATAACAAGAAACCCACTGACTCATCAATTAATGAAGATGATAAGAAGAAAAAAGGGTGCATGATCCAATGATTTTTTTGCAAATTAAAATAAATTGAAATTAATCAAAATTAAATTTTAAATCAATTTTAATTTATGTAAAATATTCAAAAAGTTGATAAATTTATGAAGCAAAAATCGCAATCAAAATCACAGCAACTAAAAGGATAACCCCGATAATCACTATTATCCAAAGCCATTTCCGACTCTTCTTTTGATCCTTTCTAGCAATTTCGAGTTGTTCTGTACCCTTTTTGACATAATCTCTGGCAGTCGCAATATTTTGTTCTATACAATCAACTTGACGCCCTTGCTCATGTACGATAATCGAGAATTGTACAAAAAGCTCAAGGAGTTCGTTGAGTCTGGTTTCAATTTCCAGAATATCATGATGTCGAGATGCAATTCTATTGTATACTTGAGCAACCTGTTGGGCCTGTGCACCTCCTGCTAAAGTAAAAATGTTAGTTTCAAGTGCTTCTGGATTGTTATCAATTATTTGATTAACTTTATCTTCGTCTAAGGGAACACCAGCAATATTATAATGTCTAATGACTTGTTGAGAAAATTTAGCTTTAATGTCTGACTGAACGGCTGAAAAATGTTGGATTGTTTCTGCAAAATTATTTGTAAGTAAATGTAAATGATTTTTCTGAAGCCTTATATCTGCTGAACCAGGATTTAGGTCTCCTGAACTTTCAACTTCCTGTTTAAGTTTTTCTAAATCTGTTTTGATTTGATTACCAGATGCACCAATACTTGATAGCTTATTATTAATTTCTGTCCTAATATCACCAGATCTACTTTGATCACAACATCCTTCCAATTCTTCGTCAAGTTTTACAATTTGATCAAGAGTATAATTGATGTCTGTGATTTTTGATTGAATTTGATTATACTTATCCCAAAAATCAGTAAAAGGATCTTGTGTTTCAGCAGTTACATGAGGTGGTTCTGGTGGAGCGCCTGTTCTGTGTAATCGAGAGAGTTGATCAACCATTAGATTTAACGGTATCTCCTTATAAGTTTTTGAATACCAAAATTGAATTAAACCCCAAAATATTTCTCTTTCAATTTAAACGTTTTTCGGTGATGGCAATTTTCCATTTAGTTAATAAAATTATTTCGAGTTCGAATATAAAAAACTTTAAGTATTTTTGTAAGATTATTATTCAAAATTCTTGATCATTAGAATTCTAATGTAGCTGTATTCTTAATAAACATTATAAATCATTGTTAAAATATGATTTTCAGCGATGAAATCAGAGAGACATTATTGAATAAAATAAACTGGCAGATTCCACTTTTTAAAATAGATTTTCAATGATAGTTGAAAAAATCAAAAAATCAAATTATTTCATTATTTTTTTGCTACAAATTTGTGGTATTAATAAAAATTTATCACCTTTTATCATTTTATCTTCACTTCTAATGGCTTTAATCAAAATAACTTTTATTTTTATTATTCGAAGAAACAATAAATAAAAGTTGAATTCAATTAAAATTATCCTTCATTCTTTGAAACCAGACTCAATGTAACATCTTTTTATTTGTTGAAATATTGTTACTTTTCATATAAAAACCAATATGAATAAAAATCAATCAAACAATATTAATTAAACAAACAATTGTTACGAAAATGATATATAAATTTGAAATCTAATCTATCTATAATTTATTTTTTAACATAAAAATTATTAATAAAAATGATTTGTTATGTTTCATTTTTCGTGTTTACTTAAAAATACCTAATAATTTCAAATATATATGTTTTTAGAAATAATAAGAAAAATATGATACATAGGTATCTTTTTTAAATGGATTAGTACCAAAGTAAAGTATGAGGGTAAAAAGAAAAAAAATAATTAATTTCATTAAAAAAATTGGTTTCACATGACAAAAACATATTTATATCTATATTTTAATATTTTTCATTCTAACAGTTTTGTTTAACACAAAAAGAAAGATATGATGATAAAAAAATAATGTCTAAAAACATATTAATTAACATAATACATGAATATAATTATACACATGAATTATATTATGAAAAAACAACATTTAAGTATTTAAATTAGTATAAGATTTATTTTATTTTATTCAAACAAATAATAAAATTTAAACAAGACACATCAAGAAAGCAAGAGTCACTACAAGGCAAACAGGCGTCACAATGAAACCAATTTTTATAAACTCTTTAAATCCAATATTAATTTTCTCTTGCTTTAATATTCCTAACCACATTAAACCAGCTAATGCGCCTAATGGTGTCAAATTGGCGCCTAAGTTTGCTCCTACGACAGTTGCATAAACTGATCCTAAACTTGGCGGATTTTTTGTTTCCTGTAAGATAGGAACGAAAGCAACTGACATTGGAATGTTATTTAATATATTTGCTGCAAATGTTGACAAGACACCGAAGATAGCAACTGCTACTTGCTCTGACTTATTAGTAACCTTTCCGATCCCACCGCCAATTGCAGTAAAGAGCCCTTTGATTGAAAGAGCATTTACCAGAATAAAAAGTGCCACAAGAAATGGGATAATTGCGTATGGGAGTGTAGAAAAGATTCTTCGCAGTTTAGACGGACCTTCGAGATGTCTGTTTTTGATATCGATGACAATATTGTAAATGAGAAGTACAACAGCCATAATACCTGCAATTTGCCACATTTCAACATTGAATCCAGGAATTGAAGAACATGCCATGATAATGATACTTCCAAGCATGAAAAAAATTCCCACAAACAAGTCAAGTTTCGATTGAACATGTTCCATTGGATCTCCTAAATCCTCTTCATCAATTTCAAACTCTTGATTGATCTGTTTTCGGAAAAGAAGATACAATACTAAAAGATTGGAGAGCCCACCAGCAAAAGTTGGAAGGACCATATACTTAACAAACTTACCAAAATCTTGACCAAACCCGGTACCTAAAACAACATTAGTTGGGTTAGAAATGATGAAAATCATACTCCATGTGTTGGCTGCAAAAAATTCACCAAATAAAAATGGTTTTGAACTGACACCTGCTGCTTGTGAAAAATAATGAATGAACGGAGTGAAAGTAAGAATTACAACATCGTTTGAAGTGAAAATTGTTAAAACTGAAACAATTGCATATATAATGAAAAATAATTTTTTGCCACTCTTACCAGATTTTCGGAGCGCCCATGATGCACACAGTTGAAAGAAGCCAGTAGTATCAAGGAATTTGCTTATATAAACCATTGAAAAAAATAAGATCAAGATACCAATTGGATTTAATGTTGAAAAAGACCATAATCCTTCCATGGCAGTAATGAATGGAATTATCTGAGCTCCGAGAACAACGATTGCTGCAATAAATGGACCAATCCAAAATGAATCCATTGTAAAATCTATTTTTCCGAATTTAAAATGAATAGATGGACTAAGGATGGAACAGCAAATCATTAAAAGAATACCAACAATAAAAGTAATAAGTGCAGGTAAATATTCAGGCATTACACCCGAGTGTTTGCTTTTTGTTTGGAGGGTCTTTGAAAACCTTCTCAATTTTCTGTGAACTATAGTTCTCAATTTCTGTCTATAAGAATTTCTCTCTCAATTTTATTGTGGTTGTGTAAGCTTTTGAACCGATAAAGCATCGATAAATATACAGTCTTCTGAAAAATTGAAAGACTTCTGAATATTGAGAATGTTGGTCTTGTCTTTGCTCGTTCCAGGCCTGGAAATCATTGATTATTTTTTGAATTTAACCACATCCTCTCATTAAAATGTAATGACCAGCACTTCTTCTTGTTCTTTTAAAATTTGTGTTGAAAGATTTCGGCTTTCCGCCTTAATCATTTTTTCGAGGGTCGGGATTGTTGTCATCCTGCCACATCACTTTATTGCTTTTTGATTGTGATCAATGGTTTATTCCATTATTTTCAATTGCAGAATTCTGAGCAAGGATTTGGAAATTGAATGCAAATTTGAAAACTTTACAAACGACGTTTGAAAATTATTTCACAAAACATTGCTTATTCTAAAAAATTTTATTCACCAGCAAACAATCTTAAAATTGCTTCTACGGTATTTTTTCTTGGTCTTCTTCCCCATCTTTTCAATATTTCCTCTATTAACGTTTCTTCTGGGTTGTCATTTTTTTCCAATTCTTCCATCAACTCGAAAGGCGTTTTAAATCTCATTGCTAAATTAGCGGCAAGGTTCGGTCCAACGCCAGGGATTAGCTTGATTTGTTCCTTCCAAACAGACCCGACGGTTTGGCCGAACTTCGTTTCTTTGCAAAATTTGACAACTTCGTCAAAGTTTCCGACCGTTTGCGAGGACTCGAAAATGATTTTGGAAAGGGAAGAGATGTAACGCGAAATAGAAATACTAGAGTCACAAAAAACGACTTCTATTCCATATTCAAATGCAATTCGAAGTTTAAGTTCGGATTGTGTTTGAGTTTCTTTTGTGTTTGGTATTAAAAATACTTTTCTGGAAAAAGGACTTGAGCTAAAACGACGCTTTAATGAGTCATTCGATAAGTCACTGACTGTTGCAATTTGTATTAAAAAATCAAAAATTTCGGTTCGATTAGAAAACCAAAATGTTCCAACTGGGATATCAAGTGGGCGCCATTCAATTTGGGTCTGGCGGAGAATGTAAGATATATCAATAGAAGCACGACATTTAATTTCGTTTTGATTTGCAATTATTGATATCTTGGAAATGGATGGATCAATATCATTTAGATTGGTGAGAACTCCAAAAAGTTCGTCAGAAAGAGACTTCCCATGAGAAGTAAGAAAATACTTGGCAGGTTTGCCTGATTCTTTTTCGACTAAACCATGTTCTTGAAGTGTTTTTATGGAGCCCCAACTGCCAAAAAACTGTTTGTGTCTAAAACTATTGTATGGAGGAGGTCTATATTTGATAGCTCTTAGGATATCAGATTTTGTCATTTTATTTGGATATGATTCATGAAGAGCTTTTAACATTTGACGAGAAACAGATCCTTCTTTTGGCACATAATTGTCGACACCAGAGAAAAATATTTCAAGCTGTTTTCCTATATATTCATCAACTCCAATTAAATCTAAAGAATCTTCCAAATTCAAAATTATTGGGCATAAACCAATGCTATTAATAACAACACCAATACTTTCTTGTTCCGATTCTGGTGCTTTTTTACGGAGTCTTGTAAGGAATGAAACCAGAATCTGGTTTTGTTCCATCACATCCTTTTATGTTCAAAAGTGACAATAAACGTACGCTGTTACAAAGTTGCTAATCGATCAATGCCACTTAATTAAAATTGTAAGGGGAAAATGTATACCAATACAGCAAAAAAGGCATACATTGTCCTTACATTTATTTTCTTTATAAGTTGAATTACTTTTTTTTATTTAAAAAATACATTATTTTTTTTCCTCTAATTGTTTAATTTACCACACCTATTGCTTACATTTTGTATGAAATGAAGTTTAATAAATTTATTTTGTGAAAATAAATGCTGAATAATATCTATTTAATTTATTGAATAACATAATTATTTTCATCAAGCCAACGTTGTGCCTGATCGATTGTTCCAGAAATATGGTGAATTTGGAACTGAACATTGATTCCATGAAATGTCTCTATTGATTCTAAGAAAATTTTGAAATTCAAACACCAATCACGTGGCACCCGAAACACCCCTAGTCTTTTTTCTGGTATCCAAAACATTACTTTAAGGAAAGGCATTACATTTCCTGCACCAAATATTCCAAACATTTCTTGGAAGGATGGATAAATTTCAGTTATTATATCTTCAGGAGAAGGAGAGTATTTACTTGCGCTTTCATCTGTTAATATTTGAAATACAATAAATCGTTTCTTAATTCGCACCATTACTGAAATGTCATATGAAATAATCAAACAAAACGGCTTTTTGTCACTTTTTGCTGTCAAATATCAATGTCTCTTGTACAAGCAAAGGCATTCGCTGCGAGAATTCATGCAAAATTAGTTCCTATTGAAGAAGATGTTTACAAATTTGAAGATGTTGCTCTTTGTCTCAAGAAAGTAAAGTCAATAGTTCTTTATTTATCTGTCAACATCATCTTTCTCCTTATATATCTTCTCCATCTTCCACCAATGTCACTTATTGCCATAATTGTCGGCCTTTGGGCATTACTTCCATATTACAAATCAATTCTTGAAAAACTCATCAGGAAATTCATTTTAGGAAAGAAAGTCAAAACCCTTGCACCAGATGCCCCACGTAAGCGCTACGATATTGGTCAAATCAGTGCATTCTGTGGAACAATTTATTACATTATTGAAAACCAAGTTGCATCTGCAAAGAACGGTCTTAACAACAAGAACATTATGAACATGGGCCTTACATTCTTTGCCCTTAACTTCATTTTCTATCTTTTCCTCTCATTCCCAGGTGCTCTCATAATGTGGATCCTCATCAATGGAATTATGCTTCTCCCACTCATACTCCAAAACCACATCAAGAATAACTTCCACAACCTCCGCAATCGTCTCCATGGACACTTTGCACATCATCAAGGTCCACATCCAGAAATGCCAAAACATGTTATCGAACGCGAAGCTAAACCTGAAGCAGTCGTCGTAAACGAAGAAAAGAAGGAAGCAGACGAAGAAAAGAAAGAAGCAGATGAAGGAAAAGAACAACAAAATGAGGAGCAAAACCAATCATAAGAAATGTTGAATTCCAATAAAATGGAATTTTTTCCTTTTTAATTTTTATATTTCATTGGGTTGAATTGAATCAGCTGATTAAATATTTCTTTGGATATGATCTGAATAATTTAGTATTAATAGATAAAAAAAATAATGCGCTGTTAAGCTCTTTAATATGTGGTTATATTTGAAATGATTATAATCTGAGAAAATAAATAATTTATGATAAATCTATTTTTAAAAATTTTATTAAATTTCTTGAATTCATAAATGAAAGCCAATTATAAGTAAGGGGAAAATACATATTTCAGGTTAATTACTCACAGACATTCGACAAATTCTTCAAATTTTTATTCAATTATCATTAACGGTCGCGGCGGTTTTGGCCAACCTTTCTCCAAATGGTCAGAACTTCAGTTCTCGCAGATGCTCTTAAAGCTATCACAAATGCCGAACGCCAAGGAAAACGCCAAGTCCTCGTTCGCCCATGCAGCAAAGTTATCATTCAATTCCTTAAGGTTATGATGAAACGTGGATATATTGGTGAATTCGAAGTTATTGATGACCACCGTTCTGGCAAGATCATCATTAACTTGCTTGGACGTTTGAATAAGTGTGTTGCTATTTGCCCACGCTTCGATGTTCAACTTACCGAATTAGAAAACTGGCAATCAAAGCTCCTCCCATCCCGTCAATTTGGATATGTTGTTCTTACAACATCACACGGAATTTTGGACCATGAAGAAGCTCGTAAAAAGAATGCTGGTGGCAAGATTCTTGGAATGTTCTTCTGAACTAAACTATAACTCATAACATACTTTTTTGTTGTTTGAGTTCAGATATGAAAGTTTGTTTGATACTTGTTTCATGATTTTTTTGGAAAATTAATTTTTATTTTTCACAATTTAAACCTAAAAAAATTCGATTTGCTTTATCGAATTTTTTATTTACTGATCATTGGTCCACTGGTGGTGGCATACCGTACATTCCATCATTTCAGACAAAGTATCTGTACCTGCAAGTGTTGGAGCAAAGAAGAAAACGCAATCATTATCTTGCTGACAGTTTGGGCAGTGTGCAACCCTTCTTTTTAGAGTTGGATCGTCAGCAATTAAGCGATGTGCGATATAAGACTGATCAGAGGAACGTTTCAAAACATTGATGTAAACTCTATTTGATTCAGCTGGTTCTTCATGCCCGCAATTCTTACATACGTACATTAATCTTAAATTTTGTTGATCAGCTTTTGGGACAAGCATATTATTGCATTCTTTACAAAATTTTATACCAGTACCTACACTTTTTTGGTGCTCAGATGGAGGATTCATTGATCCTTGTGTTGAAGGAAAGAAAAAATCAGACATCGAAATGTTCGAACAAAGTTTCTCAATCAAGAGACCGTTTAGTTAACGGTCGAAAAAATCGTTATGAAATTAATGTTTTAATAAAATAACACAATTGGCCAAAGTTTAAGCCAGAAATTAGAAAATTGGTTGATCAGAAACTGATCCATAAAACAATAGTATGCAATAAATAATTGGAATTGCAAATGATGGTATGATGCAAATTTCATTTCCTTCTTCAAGAACACATTTTGGTGATAACAAGAAGTAGGAAATAAGGGTCATTACCAGCATTACACGTGTTCTTTGTTTCTTCATTGTAAATAAAACAATGCTGTGATCATTTTCAGATGATAATGAAACAAGAGTTGGCGATACAACAGTTATAATCATTAATAATGCCCTAATACATGTAATAAAGTTAATTACATTCCCATGACTGGAGAAAGAGTAAGTTGTTGAAAACATGAAAACGCATGCAAAATCGGAAATTATTCCATTTTCTAAATAGAGTGTAGTAACAAGCGAAATTAAATTGACCCCAAAAAATAAATACTGTAACTTGGTAATATGTGAGTAATCCAAACAATAGTAAATAATGTATAACGAAATTGATATTGAAATAAATGATATTAAAATAATAAGTTGTTTGTATTGGGAAGGATCATCTCTGTGTTTATAAATGCATTTGAATGACAAAAGCATTGAAAACCTAACTAAAAGATAAGAGTGAATAATGATAAATATTAGATCTAAGAACTGACATATGTCATTAGGTTGAATATCAGTGAGTGAAATCAAAAATGCACCAAATAAAGGGAAAGCAGCAATAACAAAATAACTTAATTTTTTGACAAATGCATTAAAAACCATTACAACAATATTTCCAATGCAAATACCAAGAAGATATTTTGGCGTTGCATCGTTTTTAAGAATATTAGAGAGATATGCAATTGAGTTCGTCATCCATTGGGGTTGATCCATCCTTGTATTTTTTAAACGTATTTTCTCTAAAAAAATCTAAAATTAGCAATAAGGAAATCGAAAGGGGTTGTCATATCCTCTGCGTTTATATTTTTTAATGCGAAGCCAGACAAAAAGTTTAAGTCCGACTTAAGAATATATATCTTATTTAATTATCTTTTTTGTTAACTAAATCAATAAAACAATATCAACAATACACACCATATAATAGTACCAAAGTAAAATAATAGTGACATTTTAAGAAAGTGTAATTATATAAGAAAAAAAAAGATGAAAAAAAAATCAAGTGCTTTTAATACTTAAGTCCCCAAACTGTGGTGATGCACTGCATGGTGTCGTTAACCCATTGGTTTGTAACACTTCCATCATTTTGGGGATCCCAAAGTGACATTGTAACAGTATGAACACCATTGCTTCTCTTTGAAAGAACTAAACAGTTAGCCAAATATTTGAATGGCTGGAATTTCTTATCGCTAAGTTTCTTTAAGATGTCACGAATAATTTCTTCGCACCAACCTTTAACATTTTCAGCTTTATATACCTTATCTTCCAAGTGGCTCTTTACTGTTTCATTGATTATCTCTTGGATTTGATCTTTGAAATCTCCAAAACTTGTTTCAGCCATTCAAAGATGATCTGACTTGTTTCTGCAGGAAAACCGCTAAAATATGTTTAAAAAATTAAACGGTTTCATGGGTTTGAACGCGCTACATTTGTCACTTTTCTCAGTTGAATCACACTTTTGTGTAGTGTAAATATTTCAATTTTCTGTATAATCTGAAAAATTGAATCTTTCATATTTTTACAACAGCGGTTTGGCGAAGTGTAAAAATCTGAATTGTTTAAGGCATATTCACCATTTTATTGTTTTAATTGCTGAATCATTAGTTGACTAAAATATCAAAAATATTATGATTCTAAAAATAAAATAAATGAATCAAGTATTAGCTCATTATCATATGATAAATTTAATATACATAAAATCTACACCTCAAAAACTCTATGTGCCATGACTTACAGCAGAAAATTTGGAAATCTATTTGGAGAGTTCCATTTTTAAGAAGTTTTCCATATTTTTATTTTCATTGACACTTTTTACACTATTTTTGATTCTTTTTTCTAAGTGATTAAAAACAAAAATGGAAATTAAAACTGATAAATTATTGATAAGAAAACTTGTGCTCAATGATTGATAATCTAATCAAAAAATTGCTACCGATTTTTTCAAATCTACATATGCTATTTATGATGCCTTTGTTTTCATAAAGACAATGGAAGTTACGTTTTATGTTTTTGCTTCCATTCTGATTATTAAAGCAAAGGATATACATATGAAAGTTATAGTTTAGTGATTAATTATATAGCCAAAAACGAAAGGTAAAGAATTTTACTAACCTAAAACAGACATAAATGGTAGGACAAAATAGCACACATGTGAAATCGTTATTAATTATTTATTAAATAAATGTGATGTGATTCAGCTGAAGGTGTTCATTTGTAAATACATTTTCAAGTTTATATATTGTTTCTTTAGTGAAACTTAGCTTAACTTTTAAATTAATTGATTTGTTGCTGACTTTGTCCATCATTAAAACATTAATTTATTTTTTTTAATTATGATAACCAAATCCTCGGTTTTAATTATCTGTTGACTTATTATAGAAATTTATCATTACTGTGATATCAGAGTAAACTTAGAGTTAATTATAATAACTTGAGTTCATTATAATAATGAATCATGAATTGACAGTCTTTGTTCGATTTAAAAAATGAACAAAAAATGCATTCATCCAAAAATTAAAATTGTTTCAATGGGTGAAAGCAGAGTTGGAAAAAGCTGTTTAATAAAACGGTTTTGTGAAGGGAATCGATTTGTCTCACAATATATACCAACAATTGGAATTGATTATGGTGCACGCGAATTTTCCCTTGATGGCATTCAATTTTATGCTCACTTTTGGGATATGTCAGGTGATGATTCATATTTCGAAGTTAGAAACGAGTTTTACAGTGATACAGATGGATTCTTAATTGTTTTTGATATATCATCAAGAGATTCATTTAATCAAATTGGCCGTTGGATAGATGAGGCCAAAAAATATGGTGCAGATTTATCATCAGCAGTTCTTTGTGGAAACAAATCAGATTCGCCTAAAGCATCTGTTTCAATCGAAGAGGCAAATGCCTATGCCAAAAAACTCGGAATTCAATTCTTCGAAACGTCTGCAAAGAGCGGCAAAAATGTTTCTGAAACTTTTTATCATTTGTTTAGTCTTGTTCTCGCAAAAATGAAAAATCGTTTAAAGTAAAAATTTGTTTCTTTTGTAAATTACAATTTTAAGCAAAATAGTATAATTATTATTTTAATATTTAACTTATACAATAAAACAAAATCAATGAAAAACAGAATTGTGGAATGTGATTTCATTATAAAAAAATAATTAAAATGATCAATAATATGTAATCTTAAAAATTTATTCAAATTTTTAAATGATCATTAAATTTTTTTTTAAATTAATTTAAACTCGATTCCAATAATAAATCTATCAGATAGGATATATGAAATTATTATGATTGAACTTATCGAAATATGTTTCATCTGAATATGCATCACTGGCAAATTTGGGCATACAAAAAGATGTTCAACAAAATTCAATTGCTTAGAAAAATAACTTTTTCTGAGAGGCGAACAAAAGTGCCGGTGATTTCACTTGTGATTTTCAAAGGATTACCCATTCAATTTTTGAATTGTGATTCTGATGGAGATATCATTTCATTTTTGTATGAGTTCGAAAAATAATCATCATATGGATCTCATTGAACCAGTAAACTGTGATGAGCTTCTTGAAGTAAGCTTGGAAAAAGGAGAGCAACAACATTCACATCCTAAATCAACATGGCGATTGATCACAATGATAGTATTAAATTCTATATTCTTTTTAGCAGAATTAATTGTTGGGTTTATATCTAAATCTTTATCTCTTCAATCAGATGCATTTCACATGCTTTCAGATATCGCAAGTTTAATCATTGGTCTTGTAGCTCACAGGTTATCTAAAGATTTACCTACGTCTAAAATGACATTTGGTTGGTCTCGAACAGAAGTTTTAGGCGGCTTAATTAATTCAGTTTTCCTTTTAGCAATATGTTTAACTTTATTTTTCAGTGCAATTGAGCGATTTTTTGAAGTTAAAGATATTCAACAACCAATGCTCTTTTTCATTGTTGGTTCACTTGGTTTATTTATTAATATTGTAGGATTATTTGTGTTTCATGATCATAGCCATTCTGATAATTTAGCAGGCGTATTCCTTCATGTTCTTGGAGATTTCTTAGGTTCGATTGGAGTTGTAATTTCAGCATGTGTTGTTACATTTACTGATTGGAAGTATAAAATGTATGTAGATCCAGCAATTTCAATTTTAATTGTTATTGTTTTAGCTTTAGGATCATCGAAATTATTTATAAAAACATCCAAAATTGTAATTGAAAGATGTCCAGAAAAAATTGATTATGATAAAATTAAAAATGAACTTTTAGAAATCCCATCAATTATTTGTATTCATGAACTACATATTTGGGAATTATGCAAAGAAAATTACATTGCTCTTGCACATATTATAATCGATTCGAAAGAAAATTATGGAAATGTTTTACAATTAGTTCATAATAAAATGATAAATAATGGAATATACTCTACAACAGTTCAATGTGAATTTGCAGATGATTTCCCAAGTGGTGTGGACAAAAGCGATTCTTGTTTGTTTTCCTCATCAGTTGGAAAGAAAAATAGAGCATTTGTTGCAAATCCTGTTTATGAACATTTAATTGGATGTCCTCATTTAATGGTAGATGACTCGCAAGAATCAATTACTGATAACGAAGCTAATCCAAGTTCAAATAATAATGAATTTCAAGCATAATAAAAAATAATAAATAAAAACCTTATAATGAAATATATGTCATTTTTAATTGTGAATTAGTAAAACTCAAAAAAAATTATTTTTGGTTTAAACATTTAATAAACTCTATGTGAAATAAAAATACACTTCAAAAACAAAATATGATTTAGTTTATGAATAGTTGATTATTCGAAAAATGATAATAATATCCTTTTTAATATATATTTTTATATAGCTAATAAATAATTTTATAAATTCACAAAAATTGGAAACACTTAATAAAAAGAAAAAAATTTATTAATTAGAAAAAATAACTGAGTTTTTTTTTTATATTATAGAATATCAAGACATATATATATATATATATATATATATACATTTGAAATCTTTCATATATTCATGGTTTGCCAAGGAATAATATAAAAAAAAAAATACCCTAATATATTGTTTAATCTTTAAATATATTTTTGAAAAATATCATGAACACAAATAAGGCTTTTTCGAGTATAATGGGGGCCTTTAAGTTAACGACAGATTTCCAGGATTTATAACGAATTTTTGTTTGATTTCTTCAAAAAATATTTCATTTTCACATAACATTTCATAAAGATTTTTAATGGCAGAGAACGAACAGACAAAGAAAAGCGGGATCTCATTTATTATAATTATTCTCGCCATCATCATAATCGCTGCAGGTGCTGGATATTTTTATTTTACTCGAAAAGAACAAATTATTTATGATGAACCAATTAAATATGATAAAGTTTTTCCATATATCTTTAGTCAAAAATTCAATTCATCTCTCCAAAATTATATCAACAATAAGACATATAATCAATATTTATTAGTTTATGGAGCTTCAAATTCAGGAAAAACTCGTGGAATCAATGAATTTGGCAAAATGCTAGCAGCCAATGGATCTCTTGTTCTTAACTTTGACTTCTTAGAAATAGGACAATACTCTACTCCCAAAGATATAATATCAATAATAAGTGAAACATTTATTAATTCATTCAGATCCATATCCAAAGGCTCATATTCCTTCCGCTCGGTCAAACCATTATTAGATGAATTTCTTCTTTCAGCACATGCAAAATCTGTTAATGTAAAACCACGTCTTGCAAACAAAGAACTTAATGAAATCCTTTCTGCCATCCTCGGTGTTGTTAACACAATCAGTGGGAACTCACATATTACTTACAAAGCTCTCTTTTACATATTAAATCTAATCTCACCAATCATTGAACCCGTTGTCATTATCCATAACATTGAGAATCTCCGCAAAGTACAAAGCGCCTCTGAACGTCTCTCTGTATTTTGGGAAGAATCTCATGAATTTCTTGATTTCAATTTGTCATTCCCAGTCATCTTCGAAATCTCTGACCAGAGTTCACTCATTGATCATACTATACCTCTTGAACATGATTTATTCACTCTTGTTGATATTCCCCCATTCAATCAAGAAGAAGCAAAGCAAATCTTGGTCGAAAAGGAAAATATATTCACTCCTGAAAACTTTGCTTCGCTTTGGGACGAGTTTGGAAGTTGTGGCGAATGTTATGATTTTGCATATCAACTTTTGTCTCAAGGCTTATCATTAGCAAATACGATCCTAGAGATAAAATCACGAAAGAAGGAAATAATTTTAAGGGCATTAACATCATTACAAAATCAGACATTAGCAGATGAAAGAAATGAATACTTGAAGAAATTAGCAAGGAAGCCTATAACGGTTGTAGAAGACCCAGAGGCAGCGGCATTCTTCACGAGAAACAAAGTCGCAACAATTAAAAATCTGACAAAAAGTGCTAACGTAAAGTGCAATGATAATCTCATTGCATCTTACTTGGGAACGAAAAGCGAGGCTCCGAGTGCAAACCCAAAAAATTGAATAAATACTTATGATTTCATTTTTTTTTTTTTCAAAGAAAAAAAGAGATGAAAAAAATTACAGTAAAATTTGTTTTCGTTTTTTGGCAGCTTAGGTAAGATATTTATTGCTTTGGGTCAGAGCTATAAATGGAAAAATATTTTCTCAATGTATTTGGTTCTCAAATTGCAATATTTTCATTGTTTAATTTTTATAGAGATTATTATTGGAAAAGAATATTCTTTACTTGTTAAAAGCATACTTTTAGGCATAATTCAACAAAATAGGAAATTATTATTTTGATAATATGTAAAAAATTATATAAGTCAATGACTTAAAAAGATCAACGCGATGGATTTTTATTCACATTACCAAATGAATATAAAGCTTTTACAAATAGATAAGCTGCAAATATTTCGTACGTTTTTATATAGTCCGTTAATAATTTTTTAAAAACGGCGCCAACCGTAAACATTGAATATATTTCAATTGGAATATATTTTTGTGAAGGGAAAACTTTCATTATCAAAATATATTTATCTAACTATTTAAAGAATATTTCCAAGATTATCATTATAATTAGTTACTACGGATATGTGACATCATATATTTTTATTTATATTAAAATTAATATGTTAACCACAAAGATTTTTGTAGAATACATTGTAATTTGTCCCCAGATTGAATTTTTTTGAAAAAACCTCATGTTCTCTTTCAATAATTGTAACAAAGTGATTTATTCAAATTTATGGCATAATACGGCCAGAGCATTCAAATTTAATTCAGTTGCGTCAAATGAACATTTTCGAGCAGCAAAACCAGAATGTCACCATCCCTGTGTTTGCACAAGATGTTAGGAGCTCTGGACGCAAAGCATCAAAGAAGATTAAATTTACCCCTGAAGAAGATGCAAAATTAATTTCTTTGGTGAAACAAGAAGGCACTAAAGACTGGATTAAAATATCTCAGCTGATGGGAACTAGAAATCCAAGGCAGTGCCGCGAGCGATGGTGCAATTATATTAATCCTGATTTGCGAAAAGACCCATGGACACCTGAGGAAGACATGATTCTTCAGGAGAAGTTCACAGAAATTGGGCCGAGGTGGAATAAGCTTGCGAGGTTCTTTAACAACCGATCTGACAATAGCATACGAAATCGTTGGAACCTTATTTCGCGCCACCACACTAAGACAACAACTCATCAGCAAACCGAAAGCTGTCCGATTCAAGTGCCTCAAATTTCGGTATCAAATCCTATAAAGGATTTAAAAGTGAGTTTTAACATGCATCGATTTGATGATTCGTTTTTAATGGAATCATCCGAACTCAATATCTTTAGTGAAGAAAGAGACTCAGAATTATGGGAGAATTTTTTATTCTTCTAAAACTTAGTTAAGTTTTCAATGTTTTTTGGGTCAAATGTTGGGTGTGACAAAAATTCAAATACCACGTATTCAATTTATGAACTTTTTGTAATATATCATAATATTATACAACCAAAATAATCAATTTATTTCAAAAATTTCCTTCGTATAATCAAAAATTGAGTTCGGAGTTATCAAAAAGTTGCCGATTGATAAAGAAAATTGGAGAAACACACAAATTTCTGTGAATTGAAACAATACTTTACATAACGTATTTCAAACGGTAGAAATAATTAAAACGAAAGAATATCAGTTTTAAAGAAAACAACTCACTCCTCCCTTAATGCATTCTCCCGGCTGTTCCGCATACTTCGATTTCGAGCTCAAAGTGAACTTTTGTCTGCACAATTACGTTTAGATGAAAAAAATGACTTAACAAATGAAGAAATTTTATTCAGCCATTGCTTCTTCGAGGTCTTTATGCTCGTCTCTCATAGCCATTGTCATTCCTTCGAGGTAGTCCTTCTCGATTCCAGGCTGAAGTTGTTTTATTTTCTGTATGTTGAGAACAATTTGCTTCTTGATTAGGTCTGCATACTGCTGCATTGACAACTTCTCATTTTGGATGTCGGACACCAACTTATCTCTTTTAGCTTCCAAAATTTCGCCTTGCTTAATGATCTTTGGATCTTGTGGAATTTTGTTCTTTGTTGTGACATCCTTATAAAGAGCTATTTGCGGGAGAATCATTTCCAACGCTGTCACAGAAATAAATGATTGAAGCATATAATCCGGCAAAACGAACACATCTGGAACTTGTGGAGGTGGCGCTGCTGCAGGAGGTGACTTTTTAGGTGGTGGTTGTTGTGGCTGTTGTTGCTGCTGTGGTTTCTTTTGAGCAGCAGGCGCTGCTGGCTTAGGAGCTGCTGCCGCTGGTTTGGCGGGTGCCTGACGGGGTGCCCCCGATGGCGCTGGGGTGCCCTGCTGGCCGATAGAAGGTGACAGGTGAAGTAATTTGTCAACGGTTTCGGTTGTTTGCGCAGCCAGCGGTTCCCTCATTGCGCAGCAAAGCATCATGCTGTAGACGTTCTTGGTCTTCTTCTCGACTTTGAAGCTTGCCTCGTTTGCGAAAATACTGTCTGAGGAGAAGACAGTTATTGGTAATTCATATGTTCCAATAACTTCTTCTGCTTTTTTAAGAAGGCTTTTCTTGATTTGAAGAAGGGTTATAGACAACCTAAATTTGTTTATCTTCTTTTTAGGAGTTTCTTGAATGCCTGAAAAAGTATATTTAATTGTGGTATCTCCAGGAACATCAATTGGAAATCGTGGTTGTACATCATCTAAATTAAGAGCAATGATGTACTTCCCATCAGGTGCCTTTAAGTTACTTATCTTAACAAGAACGGAATTTGGTTCGATCAATTGATTAATAACAGGCCTTTCAATGCGGAATGTTTTTGTAATAAGTTGAGGAGGCTGCTTCTTTGAGGTGTACGCATCAAGGAGTTGATCATATGTCATTGAAAGAGCCCAAATGAAGGATTTTAATTTCTTTGAAATTTGTGGATCTGGTGTTGCAGAAGATTCGTGGTCGTGAAGAACCTTAGTGACCCAGAGTTTATCATCGTTAACAAGCTTCATTTCCATGAGAAGTCTTTCATTTGGATAAACAGCTGCTAAACTTACATCAATTTTAGCATTTTGAACTAAGTCTAAAAATTGCTTTTTTGCTGTTTCAGCTTTTTCGGGATCAGAATTTTTGAAATTGATTGCGTCTTGAATGTATTTCATTCCAAGGGAAAATGCAAAGCCGACAAGTTCATCTTTTGTGCTACTATTACTGTTACCTAATTTACTTCTTTCTTCTTCCTCTCTTAATTCTTTTAAAAATTCTTGTCGGTATTTCGGATTAGATGTTAATCTTCTTAAAGACATATGAGTTAAAAAACCGCCGGTTTAGCGGTTAAATTTGAGTAAGTTTGTTTGATTTATTATAAAAAATGAAGTCAATGACTATTTATGAATATCTTACAACAATCCAAAATATTATATGGAATATTGATAAAGAAAAATTAAGTGAATCTATTGATGCAACAATAAATTTATTTGATGATGATTTTCCGTGTTCTTTTTATATGATTCTTAGTCAACTTATTTATTCATCATTTGTTTCTAAAGTAAATGATTTTGATATATGTTTACGTTTTATACAAGAAATAGATAAACAAAAATCTACAAATAAAATGTTTGAAATTTTTACACATTATCTTATTGGATTATATTCTCAAGAATCATATTATATCCTAATGAAATTGTTGGAGCAAAACTTAATTAATCCGAAAATGATACAAAACATTCAAACTTTATATTTCATTCATTATCAACCATATGAAATCAATATCGAAAATTCTCTTCCTTTTTCAGTTCAATTTAAAGATAATATAAAAGAACTCAAAGAAAATAATTGGGAACTTCATAAGAAAATGGTAAAAGAAGGAATTAATCCGTTGGAAATTGCAAAGATAATTCGAAATGATGAAATAGAAAAACTTCAAGAGATGACATCGCAATCAAAATTTGATTTTAATCAAATAATTAAACCATCACTTTATGAAAGATTTTCATTTATTAACGATTGGAATGTCACATTAATTGATTATGCAGCATTCTTTGGTTCAATTAAATGTTTTAAATATTTGCTATTAAATGGTTCTAAAATAAATAATACAGGTAAATATGCAATTGCAGGCGGAAATGAAGAAATCATTCATTTGTGCGAACAAGATCATTCATCGTTTTATAATGCATATGAAACTGCAATCGAGTTTCATCGAAATGATATCTTTAAATATCTTTATGAAAATAATATTGTTGAAATTGACGACTTAGAAGATTTAGGTGGGAAATGTGTTTTATATAGTAATTTTGATCTTTTTTATTATTTATGTGAAAAAGGAATGAAAATTAAAGAAAGCATAATTAAGAAATCAGTAAAAATTGGAAATTTGTTTCTTCTTAAACATTTCCTTAAAGAGAACGTAATTCAACAATCTTTTCTAACATTATCTGTAAACTCGGGGAATATCGAACTTGTGAAATTCATTCTTGAACAAAAAGATATTAATGTTAATGCTATCAATAATGATTTTTAATTAAATTCAAAATTTATTTTTATAATTTTATATTTCAAAATAATATTTAAAACAGCTCTTATGATTGCTGTAGAAAATGGAAATACAGAAATTGTTAAATTACTTCTTGAACAAAAAGGAATTGATTATAATTATACATCTATATTTTTATATGATTTAAGGTTTATTCCAAATATTTTTTAAGGTTTAATAAAAAGTTTTAAAATAGTTTCAATGTATTTTTTACTTTACTAATGATTGCATCTTGGAAAGGTTATGATGATATTGTAAAATTATTTCTTGAAAAAGATATTAATGTTAATATTCAAGATGTTTTTTTGATTTTTAAGAAATTCATTTAAATATTTCGAAATTTAAATATATTATTTGGAATTTTAATAAATATTTTGAAACAGCACTTATGAAAGCAGCTGAAAAAGGTCATATTGAAGTGGTTAAATTGCTTCTTGCACGAAAAGATATTGATATTAATGAAAAAGATGTATATTTATATGTTTTTATGTTTCTTTATATTATTGTTCTTTGGAATATAATTATATAAATTCAAACAGCTCTTATGAATGCATCAGAAAATGGGCAGATCGAAGTTGTAAAATTACTACTAGAAAAAGAAAATCTTGATATTAATGCAAAAGATCTATGTTTGTTTTATTTGAAATCGATTTAAATGATTTAATATTACAATTTAAAATTTGGAATTTAATCAAAGTATTTAACTCGGCATTACTTTGGGCATTTATTAAAAAACATTTTGAAATAGGTAAATTACTTCTTACTCAAAAAGGAATTGATATAACACCAAAAGATTATGTTAATTCTGATAATTTTATAAAGTATGAAAATATTATTTGGAATTTAAATATTTCATTTCAAACTGTTTTAATAATTGCTGCTCAGAATGGGTTAGTAGATATTGTTAAAATTATTCTTGAGAAAGAAAACATTAAAGTAAATGCAAAAGATGTTTATTGCTTTTATTAAATGATTATTTTAAAATTAAGCAATTTCTTTATGACATTTAAAATATATTTAAAATATTTGAAACTGCACTATTTAAAGCATCAGTTAATGGAAATGTTGAAATTGTTAAATTATTACTTGAACAAAAAGGAATTAAAGTAAATAAAGAAAATATTTTATCATATTATTTCATGTTACTTTCAAAAAATCGAAATTTAAAATAAAAATTTGGAATTTCTAATAAATATTTTGGGCACCATTGATGAAAGCATCTCTCAACGGCCACTTTGAAATTGTTAAATTACTTCTCATGCAAAAAGGCATTAATTTCAATGCAAAAACTATAAAATTAATTTGTTTAATGTTTATTTAAATTATTTAACATCCAAAAATTTGATTTGGAATTTTAATATATTATATAAAACAGCAATTATGTGTGCATCTAAATATGGACATACAGAAATAGTAAAATTACTTCTTGAACAAAAAGGAATTGAAATTAATCCAAAAAGAATTTCTTTGTTTTAATTAATATATTAATAAATGATTCAATATTTCATATTAATATTTGGAATATATTCAAATGATAATGTACAGCTTTAATGATTGCAGCGAAATATGGAAAAACTGATGTAATTAAATTATTGCTTAAACAAGAAGGAGTTGATATTAATAACAAAAGAATTTGTTTAAATGTTTTAATAAATATTTTATTGAATTAACGTTTAATATAAATATTTGGAATTTAATGTGAAAATTTGATACAGCACTTATGATTGCTGCAAAATATGGGAATACAGAAATAGTGAAATTGCTTCTTGAACAAAAAGGAATTGATATTAATGTTAAAAATATTATTTGGTTTCAAACAAAGTGTGATAATATAATTTAATTTTTATTTAAATTATTTGGTATTTATTTGTTTCTTTTCAAACAGCACTTGTTTTGGCATCAGAAAATAATCGCAATGAAATTGTAAAATGTATTAATGAGTTCAATAATGATAACAAGTAAAATATTTCATTCAAAAGAATTTCTATAGAAATAATAAAGAATCAAAAATTTATAAACAATCAATAATTAATATAAAAAAATATATATAGTCAAATCCGAAAGTGCTTGTTTAAATATGTTAAAAACTTTTAATTATTTGATTGGGAAAAATTTATTTCATCCGAGCACAACTCTTTGTCAAAAGTGTCAATTCAAAAAAAAATTCAAAAAATTGTCTCCGGGCAGGATCGAACTGCCGTCAAGAGCGTGTTAAACTCCTATTCTAACCATTAGACTACGGAGACTTCCGTCAAGAAAAACTATAATGATAATTTCACAAAATAATTTTATATCACTTTCTTATAAAAACTGAAATTAATTTTCTAACATGTTAAATGTTATTTGGTATGAAAAAGTATTACAAATATTTATAAATCAGTAAATGATTAAATAATTTCTGAAGAAAATTTGGTTTTATAAAAATTTAATTTATAAAAGAATAAACAGTATTTATAATTATTTGCTTTGGAAATCATCGTCTGAAACGTGTATGTCTTCTGATGATCTTAATTTCCATTCTTTTCTTTGTGGTTTATAAGTTTGATATATGTAATCTGTTCTTGTTTTTCTTGATATATTTTGTTGTGGCGCAGGCCTTGTTCGAGCACTTATATATTCATTTATTATTCCTCTAAGTTCGTGTACATGTTCTGTGAGGGTATTAATTTCTTCTTGGAGAACACGATTTTCTTCTTTTAAATCTGATTTGTCGAAGTAAAATATTGAACGACGACCAGAATCTTTCATTTCTGGTATAACAGAAGTGCGTTTTTTAGTAAATGTTTGAGCAGATTTGTTTGTTTGATTTTTTTTCTTTGCTGTTTGCTGAAATTTGGTCGAATTAACGTTTACAGTTGTATCTCTATTTATTGGTTTTTGATAGATTTGTGCGCCTGATGTGTAATTAAGGGTAATAGAAAAACTGATCTGCCCAAATAAAACTTGATGTTGATTCTTCAAAGCTACACGATATTGTTTCTTAAGATATGTGTTTGGGCTTTGTATAGATTTGATGAATAGTTTCTTTATAGAAATTGATCCACTAATACGATCAACATTATTTTTAGAGTAACATGGTTTGATATAGATATAAAGTGGACATTCTTCTAGAACTTCAACATATGGCATTTTCAAATTCATTCTTTTTCCAGTAGAAATTTGAAAATCACCTGTTTGATTTGAAAATTTAACTATTTCAATTTGAGGAAGTGAAAAAACACTAAAACTTATTAAAGTTTGGCGAGCAACATGATTTGCTAATTTAATTGTGTCGAAAAATATTTGGAAAACAAATTCAGCCCTCTCCATACTAAAAGTACGTTAAAAGATTTTAGAAAAATTTTATTAAGATTTAGAACGAAATTTAAAGAAATAAAGAAACAGAATAGTAACCAAAATCACTATTACAATTAAAATTAAAATAAGGATTTTCCATTTTTGCCAAAACATTAAGCCTCTTGCTTTAATTGATTCTCGATGAAAAGTTTTTGCTGATTCTCTTAAATTATCTGCTTTAGCAGCCATTACTTCAAGTTGCTCTCCTCGTTGTAATGCAAGTTTCAGGTTCTGCGTTGTTTGATCTTGTGCTATTTGTATGTTTTCTTTAGCTTGTGCAAGTTTTTGTGCTCTTTCAGAATTATATGTTACAAATAAAGATTGAATTACTGTTGAGAAACTTTGTGTTTTTGCTGACTTTGAATAACAATTATTCCCAAATTTTTGACGCCATTTATTTCTTAAATCACCAAGAAAATTTGTTCGTAATGAACTTATTGCTTTCTTATCTGTTAAACAAAGAAATGTTGTGTTATCTTTGTCTGTAAGTGTTTGAAAAATATAATTTCCTTGTTCCGATATTGCATTAGGCATTGATGGATCTAAGTTTTTAAGAATTTTAGCTGCAATTTTTCGAAAATTTCCTTCCATAGTGGTATATTCTGTAAGGATTGTTGTGTCATGAGCAACAAGTCCATAGATAAATAAATTTGTCATATGATTGTTGTAATCTAATTCTATATTTTTTGGAAAACCATTTAAAGTTACTAAAATAACCTTTTCATGGATTTCCTTTTAAAAACCATATGATGTAATAAATTTTAAAATAACTTTAAGCATTGGTAATATTTTAAGTCCAATATAAAGTTATGTTCATAATAATAATTAACAAATATATCTCCTTCATTTCTGATAAATATAAGTCTTGTTACTAGTATTTTAGTAGTGTTTTATAATTCTTCACATATATTAAAATAAGTATTTTAATAACAACAAAATAAAAATTATAACCATAAATAACATTCATAAATTCTTATTTCTATCGATTATTTAAAGAATGATTCACAAAATGAAGCAATTAAATCTTCTTCAAATCAAAGCAAATCAACAAACACTGTAAATCAATACAAAATGTTTATTACTTATCATCACAAATGTTTATTTGTAATTCGAATCATTTATAATAATTGTACAATTTCCTAATTTCGAGTTTTCCTTTACTAATTATAATGATGGCTCTGAGTCTGCTTTCTTATTCTTCCTAAGCACTATAATAATGGAAACAGCAATAACTATAGCTACAACAACCACAGCTATAACAATTCCCGCAACTGCACCTGGACTTAACCCACTGCCATCATCTCCGTCACCATCATCTCCGCTATATTCGTCACTTTCGTTCATACTACTTTGATCTGGTCCTTGTTCACCAGTACTTCCGCCTGTTTGTTGTGTGCTTCCACCTGTATACTGTGTGCTCCCTGATGCGGCTTCTTCATAGCTATCACTTGCCTTGAAGCTGATGACTGCTGCTCTGTACCTTTGGTACTTTGGAAGTCCTTCGATCTTCAGAGTCACTTTTCCGTTACCAGCGTCACATGACATGTCATTTGACACAAATAAACAATTCAATTGTTGAGTTGTATTCACATTGAGAACTAAAGTTCGCTTGAAGTCATCGCCGCTGTAAGTGCCACTATTAGCTATTAAAGCAGCAACATAACAATTAACGAAACCATCTACGGCCTTGTCTTCTTTTTCGCAGAACATACTCATCGCATTTAGTTCTTCTTCATCAGTTAATTCAGGATTTTGTTCATCAGCAGGTAATTCCATTGTAACCATACCACGCTGGTTTGCATAATATACAGTGTCATTCAAAAGAGTCCTAAATATTGGAGTCCATCTTTCATATTGAGGTTTCGCTGTATTTATGTCGTCAATTGATTCCAAGGTAAAGAAACTTTCACTAGAAGCATCATGAGAGAAATATGAAGGAGCACAACCGAATGAAATCAAAAGTGAAAAGTATTCTTCCATATATCTTAACGCATATTTTCGATCTGTATTTTCAATCTGACTCATAGGACGAGAGCCTAGTACGTATCGTTGTTTCCAGAAGTTTTCGCGGAAGTATGAAGTGTATTCTACATGATGTGAATCGCCAACAATTTCAACTTCGTGACCACTGCATGCATGGAACTGTGTAAACTGTGGTGGCTCGTAGTTAGTGTTTGTCATGAAACCTCGTGGCGTATCTGATAAATGATCTTTATAAAGTGTGAAATAATGAACGATATTTGGTACATATGAATGACCATTATCTGAGTCTACTAAATAATACGGAATAATGTCTGCTTTTGCTGGCGTGTGTGTATCTGTTGCATAGTCGATTCGGAATCCTGAGGAAAATGAATCAACCGCAATTCCATGATATTCAGTTTCATGTTTTTTATAGGTTGAAATGGTTTTGTTGAGGTCACTTGTTAAGTATTCATAAGCTTTGCCTGTGTAACTAACATATCCAACTGATCCGACATTCCATCCTGCATTTTCTTCACGAGCATTAAGTTGGCCATAAGGGTATTGATTACCGTTTTCTAATAATGCTTCACATGCCAAATGTTCTTCATTTGAAGTATCAGCTGCACAAGATTCGAGATCTTGAATATAAGTTTCTGGAGTATAAGGAATTGTAACATGAATCAACGAAGGCTCAATATATAAATATGTGGATAAATATGGCTTAACTTCATCATATGCTGGTCCCCATAAAAATTGAACACCAAAGATGTCACGATCTTCAGTACTATCGGGGAAGATGGAAACTAGATCGGGGAAGGCAGCCCACAGACCTTGTCCGCCAGGCTGCTCATTATATATCTCGGGGAACGTGAGGTGCCATTTTTCAAGCGCATCAAGCCAGCTCGTTGACGGTTTTTCGAGGATGATGTAGGGCATGTCAAAACCGTTTCTATCGATTACTTCGATGTACATGCTGAAGCAAAGTAACTGAGAATCCATATCAGTACTGTCATAAGATGTTTCGACTTCCCATAAATGAACAAAGTCGCGCGCGAAAATATCAATTCCAATAATGTGTGTGGAGTTAGCTAGAATTGGAACTTGATGAACGTTTTTGGATGTGCTAATGTAGTTAAAGTTGGGGCTTGAAAAGGTATCAGGGAATGGATGTGGGTTTGTAAGCTTTAATGTGTATAAGTGAAGCTTAGGATCTTGTGAATTGTAAGGAACATGGCCTTTGACACGTTTGACATTTGGCTTGATCGTCTCTGTGGTGGTTTCAATTTCTTTGGACTCTACAATCGTATTGAAAAGCTCAATGACTGGAAGAGTAAAAACAGCATCTCTGTCATCATCTGCATCGTTTTCTAAATAAATACAATAATCAACACTTATATTTGGGCATGGTTGACTGAGCTCATACACCGTGGACGTTCCGATATTAGAATTAGCACCGTATTGGTAGATAACACGAGGTTGAATATTTCTTGTTCTTGTCATATCGACATAACATTGTGCACCAGTATTCTTATTAGAACTGTGAGCATTGCAAACAGTTCGAGCATATGCGTATTTCTTATTATTAGGGATATCCTCACTTGTAATTGTTGCGCAAAATTTATAGCAATCGCTTGTACTTGTTCCAGGACTTACAGTGACTACTTGACCAGAGGAGTCAATTGTTCCACCAGATCCCTGGTCTTCCCATTTATCAAAATTTGGGAATGAAATAGTATAAACATCTTCACTTAGTTCAGAAGCATAGGAAAGATAGGAAGATTTTTGGCTTTCATCAGATAAAATATGATTTAAATAGATAAGAAACAGAGAAAGCAAAAAATTCATGCCTCCAAAGTTCTGGTTTGCTACACAAAAAGATTGAATGGGCGAACGATTATTTTCTGAGGCAAGTATTTAATTTGCACGGCTATTGATAGGTGAAGTGCAACTGTAGCGAACTTTTTTATAAATTACACTGCCCGAAAAAACCGCTCAAACACAACCGGTATTTCAGAAAAATTAATTTGTAAAGTATTAGATTTGTGTCCTTGTAGGTAAATATTTATACTTTTTCATTGACAAAATATTCACGAAAAATTTTTATTCAGAAAATTCTGATATCATTTCGATGACGAAAGCAACATAACGATGATTAATTGCCTATTCATTTTTTAAATATTTAAATTTATAGATCTTTAGAAGAAAAATTGATATGAAATAGAAGTTAATTCAAATAAAAAATCGAAAACAATCCAAATAGTGATATTGGAAGGCTTTAAGTCACATTGCTATATATAAAATATGATCTCAAGTTATCTATCAAGCAACGACAAATGTTGAATCATGAATCAAAAAAGTCTCAATAATTGATCTTGATTTAATTATAAATCAAACAGATTTTCCCTCTCTGAGTACTGTCAATTATAGTATATTCGTCTTGTTATTCCAGGGAAGAAAATCGAGTTTTCCCATTCCGCTCGATATCAAAGGTTTGTTTTGATAACAAAGTGATTCTTCCTAACAGTACCAAATAGTTAAAGGTGCTGCAGTACTAAAGATATAGTGGATGATTCTGCCTTCCTCAATGTGATAAAAGTCAATGTTATTTGTTTGTGTGCTAATATATTGTAATTTTACTATTTATATGAATACCAATTAGATAATTATCAGGATTAGACCATGGTCTAATATTTTAATTTTCGATGTTTTTGTATTTTATTCATGTACTAAGTTAAAATCATTTACCATTTCTCATACGGTACCACCAGATAGTTTGTTAGTAAAAATATGAAATCAATCGGATATAATGCATTTTATAGATGTACACAACTCAGATGTTTTTATTTTTATGGAGATGCAGAACCTACAATTGACGAAAATACTTTTAGTGATACAATTAAATCGAAATTATGCTATTGGATACTTATCAAAGTAACACATTCGGAAGTTTTAACTTAATTATTGAAGCAGCCTAAGGGAGTTATACAATGTTTACACCTGTAGAATCATATCCATTCACAAGATCAAACATATTTACTAAATCAAATCCATTCACAAGATCAAATACATTGACTGGATCGAATTCATTCACTGATTCAAATTCATTCACTCAAAGTAATACATTTACAAATCCGAATACATTTATAAATGATAATACAAATGAATTCTATACAACGTTATCACATTCATTAACATTAGAATTATCTTCATCACATATCCAAACTATTATTAGTTATTCAATTTTAACGAACACATATATTGTAACAATTTTATCATAATCAATTACATATCTATTTACTGAATTCATTTATTATAATTATACCATTTATCAATATTCAACTTATGTATATTATTATTCAGATTTTTATACAATTATTCAACAAAATGAACAAAATTACAATGGAAATCAATCGAATAATAACATTCTCATTATTATTATTGTTTGGGTTGTAGTTGTTGTTATTTTAATTATTTTATTTGTTGTAATTTTTATCGTTCGTTCTCATAATGAAAACAAAAATGAAAATGCAATAAGTGTAGAAGCAAATGAAAATAATAGTATTGATACATTCACAGCTACACAAATATCAAATGTTGATGAAGATCCATTTGCAGAGGATTTCAAAGAAGAACATTTTATTAATATATAAATAAATATCTAAATATTCAGTTTATTTTTTTTAATTGAAGAAAAACAAAATTTTTCGTATCTTTTCTTATTTTTGTTTTGAAATGAATTTGCAATTTCATTTTAAAACCCAAGAATCATCTAAGATAAAATAATGTTGCATAATAATTAAATTTATGATTGTTTACCTTTAAGTTATTTTAATATTTTTGGTCAATAGTGAGGCACTCGTTTTAAGGATTTTTTATTTTGTCAATCAATAATAAGGAAATCATTTAATGGATTTTGAGATACTTCTATTCCGAAAATGAGTTTGAAATAAAAATATATACCAAATTCATCTTATTATAAGGCATTTAATGAAATTTGAATTACGTAAAAGACAAATAAATAAAAATGACTTTATGTTATTTTGAAATTTGAAATTCAAATATTTAAAAATTTTCATTTATTTAAAGTTTCCAGGCATTTTTCATCATTGTAGCAAAGTACTCATCACTATCAATTGATGGTGATATTTCACGATAATAATCAATGAATTCATCACGTGAAATCTTTCCATCGCCATCATCATCGTATGAACGAAGCATATGGGTAAATATTGCGTTTGCAGTTGTCTTGCCCATTTTAACAAGTTCACTGGTCTTTGGATTATGAACAGCCTCCAAATCAGATATTTCAACAAGACCAGATCCATCAACATCAAGCTTATCAAATGCTTTGTTAATCCATTTGATACGTTCTTCACTTAATGGAGGAGCAATTTGGTAAAGAAATTCATCATAACTGATTTTTCCATCACCATTTTTATCAAAAAGACGTATCAGCTCATTAAGTTCGGTCTTGTTAACAATAACACCTATTTCACTTAAAAGTTTTGGAAGTTCATTATGAAGATCAATAAAGCCATCAGTATTATCATCAGCAATTCTGAAAAGACGGCCAATTCCTTTGATACCAACAGCACCACGTTCAACAACCCTTTGGCGGATTCGGTTCATAAGAACATCAAGGTCGAGATATTTGCGTTGCGGAGAATTTGAATTCATTGGCAAAGTGAATTGAATCATAACGTATTCGATTGAAAAATTGTGAAATTTATGGCGCCATTTTTATATCAATTTCAAATGTTATCATCTTTTTGTTATAAACGAACGTTTAAATTTTAACTTGCTCAAACAAATAAGTTGGCAACTTATTGCATGCAACATTATAATTAATTCAAGTAGATTTAAAGAAGCTAAAGCAAGCCAATTAAATTACACGAGAAAGTAATTTGTTCCTTACATGAACAACCATTTTTAGATGCATCTATATTGTATTATTTCGTAGTATGATTTCTTCAAATTGCGAAATGGTTCCTTTGATCAACCTAAAAACAATTTCTTTGATAAAAGAAAGCGAACCTTTTCTTTATGATATTTCACAAGATTTAGTCTGTACATCGTAAAATTTGGTTTTTAAAAATTCTTTCCTTGAGATTAGCAATTTAGAGCATAAGACCCTTATTTACCAGAATTCATTTCAAAAAATATTCAACATTAAATCGAAGTTCAATCTAATCAGAATTTTTTATAAAACGATTTTAATTAAATTTGTTTCAAATTTAAACTTGAGCCACATAGCTTTTGTTTTAAATGTATTTAATAACATGAATTATTTTGTATTTAAAAATGAGTACAAACAGATTTTTCATAATCAAACATTTGTATTGAACAATTCACAAAAGGAATCGAAAAACTTATTGTTGGCAACAGATGAAGGAAATTCTTTTGCTTGTGTGCAAATAAAATTATGTTTTCTCAATCAAAAAGTTAATTACTAAACGGCCATGTATCCGTTAAGAATCTTACTTTTTTACTACTTTACACCAATTTTCAGAGCAATTTTCAATGCCGACTGCGTGATTTGTTCATATTCAATTTTTTATGAAAAGGCTTTAATGGAATTACCTGAAGGAGAAAATATTCAAGGTCTCTTTGGTGGTTTTGACCCAAATAGAAGATATGCAGGTGATGATGATTATAAGCAATTTAATCTTCCACATTTCATATATTCTGAAAGAATGTTTTTATCAATGCATGGACCTGTCACCAAAGAAGAAGAGCGCGCATTCACCATTGCCAATAAAGCCACAACTGCTTTAAGTACTGGTCAAAATCAGTTGGCAGAAAAAATGGCATTTCATGCATTATCTCTTGATCCAAGCTGTGTTGATGCATGGCGCATTTTATGCAGCACACTAAATGCTAATTGTGATGGAGACACAGTTATCTGCGCAATTCGCGAAACAATAAATTTTGCCAGGACAATGTACCAAAATGTATTTGAAGAAGATGGCATGTTTTATAGCATTAGTTATTCACGTCCATATATGCGTCTTCTTATGGATATTGCAAGCATCGCATTTCAAAGTGAACAATTAGATGTTAGCACATATGCATATGAAGAGATTATCCGCCTCAATCACAGAGACAACATGGGAGCTCGCAGTCAACTGTTATCATGTTATTTGAAATTAATTGGTCGAAGAAATCGTTATCCAAATACAAAACCTGTTCGTACGATCGAACATGCCAAAGCACTTATCAACTGCAAATTTGATGAAGACGGCATTTTTGAAGATGATAATCTTGTTGTTCGATGGGCTAATATTATTTTTGCATATTCTGAAAAAAGCCCTGAATGGAAGAAACTTGCTCAAGAAGAGAACAAGAAGAACAATATCACTTTCAAAGTTGTTTTTGGTGAACTTGAACTTAGTAAAATTGCGCCTGGTAATCCAGAATTTCCAGATGGTTTTCAATGTGGCAACAAGAACGATGATGTTCGCCAACATGGTCATTATTTAGTAGAAGCACTTCGTGATTGGCCAGATTTTGTTGTTGATTTACGTAAACTCATTCGAGGTAATGCCAACAAAAAATTCATCAAAGATACCCAAGAAAATGCCCCTAATCCTAACTGGGAGCTCTCCAAAGAGTTCAAAACCAAGATGACACTCCTTGCGAACGAGTTCCTTCAAAACGGCAGAGATCTTCTGACAAACCGTAATTATTTGGAATCTTTACGTAAGTTCACTTTTGCGAAGCGCGGTTTTGCCGAGGCAGCCCAACCGTCGCGCCGATGGTATTTACATGCGCCTTTTGCGATTGTATCAAACCGTGCCACTGCAGCAACGCAATTAAAAATGTGGAACCTTGCAAGAATTGACTCAAGGTACACATTGTTATTAAAGCCTGATCATCCACGAACTTATTTACGATTACCAAAACTTGCTGAAGCATTTGGAGCTAAACAACTTAAAGAAGAGTTTAATATTATTGCATTAGATGCAAAAGAATTCGTGAATGAACCGAATAAGAAACCAATTGAAGAATGGAAATCTTTGGCTAAAACTGTAATCGGATTATTATCAATTAAAGCATTGGCATACACTGCTAAAAACCAGCTGACAAACGAAATTAGAGAGCAATTGATCGAATTCGGAATTCAGGATATGTATATAAGTGTAAACGTTGGAAGCGATGTGCATAAGAGACTTCCCTGGCTAAATGAAAGTGATATGGAACCAGAAATTAAATGAACAAATTGACTTTATTTTTAAGGAATCTGTTAAAATTTAGAATTTGATATTTATCATTTAAGTTAAATTAAGCTTTGTGATTAAAATGCATTATATACTAATTTGCATGCAATAATATTAAATGTTTTGGGAAGATTTGAATCGAATATTTTCACTGTGTCTTGAACCGATGCCAGAAATTTTCTTCGGTTAAACCTAATACAATACTTTCAAGTTCAACCAGTTTTGGGATAGCTAGGATTAAATGTTTGGAATTTTTATAATTTGGCTTTTCATCGCAGTCATCAGTCATTTTCTACTGCAACTACAGAATTTTTGATTTTTATGCGATGTTCATGATATTTATTAAAATTTTATATGAATCATTTTTTTTTGATGAAGAAATTTAAGAGTGCATCCATAAATGATTCATGAATAACAAAATCGCCTTTAAGAATTCCTTAGAGATTTATATATTCTTGGTAAAAAGTTTATATCTAAAGGAATTTACAATTGTGTTCCTCGAACTTCATCTCGAGATTTACGTTTTCGTTTTCTGTAGTTTATTTTAAAATTGGAAGTCCAAGAAAGAGAAAGCCAATTTTTTTGCAAAATTGTATTATGTGGCGAATTTGGTGTAGGAAAGAAAAGCTTTCTTATGCGCCTTGACAAAGATGAATTTATAAAACATTATGTCAATCCAATTGGTGTTGATTTCATAAACAAAAAATTAGAAATAAAGGACATAATTGTTTTTGCACAGACCTTAGTGCTTTCTTTTGGTGAGCATTTTTATATCTCTACAAAATGGTATAAAAATGCGATTGGTGCTATTTTAATATATGACATTACAAATAGAGATTCATTTAATAGTATTAAATTATGGCTAAGAGATGTTCGACAACATGCAGATAGCAAAGTTGTAATTATGCTTATTGGATCAAAATGTGATCTTAATGAAAATCGAGAAGTTTCAACTGAAGAAGCAATAGAATACAGCAAAAAAGAGAACATCATTTTTTATGAAACTTCATCTCTTAAGAACATTAATATTTATGAAGCATTTGCAACATTAATTACCAAGATATTTCAAATTCTTAATAATGACCAACAACCAAAGCAAACCATAGAACAATTGCCAAAACCAAATGGCCCAAATCATATATGCAATTTTTCATGATTTATTATGTTTCTGAATTTCGACTTACATTCCTAAAAGTTTTTGAAATTCGTAATCAAAAAATGTATAAAGATCATATCCTTATTTAATATTTTTTTTCTTTTGAAATTTCAATTTACATTATCATTCCTTACAAAATTTTAGCTATGATTTTTTCCAAGTAATTCAATAACTATCATTAACTCAAACCGAAGGAACAATCAAAGAAATGAATTAATTTATAATTCACGAAAAAGTAAAAGGTTTAAAATATGAATTATTTATCATTTATTATTATTCTTTCAGTCACAGAATGATTTGAATCCCATTGATCCACCATTCTTCTTTATGAAAATGATTTCCTTCACACCGACAACCGTCATCATAACCGCAGAAACCGCAATAACCGCAGCCAAAAAGTACAAGAAAAGTGACCTGTTGCCCATCTTCTTCACTAACCACCTCAAGAATATGACGCCGATCAAAAACGACACAAATCCGACAGCAGAAAAGATCGCGAATTCGGCAACAGGCATCACACCTTCCGCGATATACTGGATGGACGTGGCACTAGAAGTTAACAAAATCATAAATGTTGATGTGGCCGCCATTTCTTCAGCTTCAATATCAAGCTTAAGCATCATAGGACCTTTGATCATACCACCACCAATACCTAAGAAGCCTGCCGCGATACCAGCGATGAAGCCAGACATCATTAATACAAATGCAGTTTTTGCACTGATATCGGCATCTTTGCCAACAATTGGATAGTTCCTGGCAATGGTGTACATCCACCAGTTAATTAAGGCATAGATTGGAAATGGTGCAAATGTTAATACCCAATACCATGTGGAACAAAATTCAATACCAATGATAGAATCGGCACCATCACCACCACGTAAGAAGGCAACTACAAGAAATATTGCCCATATAACACCTAAAAGAATTAATATCTTCTTAGAATAGGCAGGTCCTGAATATTGGCCTGGTGTGTTGGAAATAAGGTTACTTTCCATGCTGTCTGGGTTTTCTTTGAGGGCTTTAGCTTTTCTTTGGTCTTTGATACCTTTCATTAATGTGGAATATGCTGTATATGAAAGAAGGATAAATTGTACAATATATAAGAGCCAAGCTGGAATAACAGAGTTAAAAATAACACCTAAGATAGTACCAAGCCATGAAATTGGTTCAATGCAACAAGCAACATTATAATTGATAAGTGGTCGGTCATAGAATGGATGGCGCTTACGGAGGTTAAAGATTGTAACGGCTAAAGAACCTCCGAAAATAAGTGCTTTAGAAGTGGGAATACTATATTCTGATGGGAATTCAACAACTAGAATTAATATGGGTACAAAGAGACCACCTCCACCAATACCGGCACCAGACACGAAAATACCAGCGATGAATACGCATATCATACCAATAATTAAACGAGTATCCCAAGGATGAAGTAATGGTTCATAATTACAAATATTTTGTTGATACTTCTTGTTGAATCTGCAGTAAAAGTGTGGATCATATTTGTGGCATTGGTCTGTTGTAGCACAGAATTGACATGTTCCATTTAAACAAACTAATGGATCACCACAATTATAGTCACGATTTTCATCGGTGCATGTTTCATTTAATTTAAGGCATAATGCGCATTGGATGAACAGAAACATCCAAATGGAAAATAATGATTTCAGAAGGCCTTATCGCAAAGGTTTTTCATTCATTATTTTATCGGTGCGCATTCAAAACTCACAGTTAAAAAACCGGCTATGGTCATTACCACTCAAACGGTATTCAGAAATATCGGTGTTTTCATCCAAATGGATATGGAATAATTTCTGATTATTTTAGATAATTGTGTTAAGCTAAATTCTTTTCATAACAAACAAAAGAATCGAATTTATCGTTCGACTTTTTTGTTATCTTATGATTGAGTAAAGTGTTGTATGTGCTTATATTATAACTAAATCATCTTATTCATTTTAAAATATATTTAAATATTTAAAATATTCATCATAACTAATAAATAACATTTTTTAAAAAAACATTATATGTAATAATACTTGTATTTTTTGTGGGTTAAACAATACCAAAAGTTATAACTTAGGTTAACATTAAAACTTTAAGGATAATTCCTCTTAAAGCCATAGAAAACATTAATATGGCGTAATTAAAATTCGGAAATTTTGTGGAATTCATTGTAATATTATGGATTTTTTTTCTGAATTTAAAAATAATGCTTACCTTGAGAAATAATAGGTAATCTTATTTATTATTTATTGGCACCTTTTTCAAGAAGCAATTTAACTATTTCGGTTTTACCATAGGTAGAAGCATAAACAAGTGCACTTTTAAATGTTTTTAATATTTTCCCTCTGATATTTTGAAACACCAAATCATTAGGAAGTTATACGTTGAGCATTGATATCAATTCCTTCTTTCTCAAGAAGTATTTTAACTATTTCAATATTACCAGCTCCAGATGCTAAAACAAGTGCTGTTTGAAATTACATGAATAATTTCCAAATATTATCCTGAAATTAAATTTTATTTAAGAGAATATTCGATAAGATAAATAAAAATTTTCAGCATTAATATCAATTCCTTCTTGTTCAAGGAAAAGCTTTACAACTTCTGGTAAATTCATAAAACATGCAAGCATTAAAGGTGTAAAAAATAATTCAAATAATTTCCATTAAATTATTGTAATAAATTTCGAATAAAACAAATGAAAATTTTTAGCATTAATATCAAATCCTTTTTGCTTAAGAAATAACTTTACTATTTCTATGCGCTGATTTGTAGATGCTAAAAAAAAAGCTGTATTAAATATTTCGAATAAATTCCAAATATTCCTTTTAAATTCTGTACTAATGAAAAAAATATTTAATAAAATAAGCAAATTTCTTGAGCATTAATATCAATTCCATCTTGTTCGAGAAGTAATTGAACTATTTCTTTATAACCATTTACAGATGCTTTTATAAGTGCTGTTTCAAATAATATGAATGATTTCCAAATGTTATTTTTAATTTTCAAGTCATTAAGACATAATCGAAATAAAACGAATAAATATCTTTAGCATTAATATCAATGCCTTTTTGTTCTAGAATATATTGAACAACTTCAGTGTTACCAGATAATGAAGCAAAAACCAAAATATCATTTGGAATTTGATTATTTTGGAGAAAATGTTTAATTAGATATAAATTTCCAATTTTTGCTGCTTCATTTATTGCGTTTTCACCTGCTTTAGTTCCTTCTTCATTTTCTAAAAACGAAATAATTTCATAGTTTCCATAACTAACACAAAACTTCATTATATCATCATGTTTTTCTTCAAATTTTTTTTCATAAACATATTTAAATACATCATTTTGATGGAATTCAATTGCTGTTTCATATGCTTTATCAAATGATGAATGATTTTGTTCACATAAATGAATAATTTCTTCATTTCCACATGCAATTGCATATTTACCTGCATTAATTATATTTGCACCATTCATAAGTAAATATTTAAAACATTTAACTGATCCAAAAAATGCTGCATAATCAATTAATCTAACATTATATTTATTAACAAATGAACATCTTTCATAAAGTGATGGCTCAATTTCTTGGTTAAAATCAAAATTTGATTGTGATGATATCTCTTGAAGTTTTAGGATTTCATCTTTTCGGATAATTTTTGCAATTTCATTTGGATTAACTCCTTCTTCAATTAATTGCTTATGAAGTTCCCAATCATTCTTTGAAAGCTTTTCTCGATTTTTTTCAAATTGCTTCAAAAATAGTGTGAATTGTAAATTCATTATTTCTATATTGGACTTATAATGTGCAAAATATGGTGAATCAATTTTTTTTGTGATGTTTACGTCAATTAAATTTCGTTCAATCATTTTCTCAATGAGATAATATGCTTCATGTGTTTTAAATTTTGAGATATGTTCAACAAAAGTTTCAATGATTTTATTATTGGTAATTTCTTCTTCTTTTGTTTGAATTATTTCTAAATAACTTATTAAGAAATTAATATTATTTTTTTGTGAACAAAATGAAAAATAAATTAAGTCACTTATGACAAAATTAAATGAAAGCGGTAAATTATTATCAAATAACTTCATTGTTTGCTGTATTGACAACTCAATATTTCCTTCATTTAAATTAAATATAATTTTATATAAAGAATTTAATATTTTCATGTTTTCATCTGATTTTTTTGTAGTTTCATTTTCTCTTTTTAAAGTATTGTTATTTTCAGTTACTTCTAAAATATTTTGTTTTTTAGTATTTGGAAGCATAAAAAATAATTTGGGGTGCCCTAAAACCCGATGATTATTTTGTTTCTTTGTACCAAATTTAACGATGATGTTAATGAAAATTCTTTTAATATTTATCAGGTTAATTAATTATAGCAAATTTTAATTCACTTTTTTTTTTAACACAATAATTTGATTACAATTAATTTCATCAAATTGATTTAAAAAGTTAAAAAATTTATATAAAAAAATACGAATATTTTTATTAATGAAAGGTCACAAGTTCAAATAGATAGCTATTGCGTTTATTATCCATTTTTCTGAAAGAAATCGTTTTCTTTAAAGTCTTCAGCGAAAGGATCTTCATCCACATTCGAGAAGTTCATAGCATTATTCATTGATATATCAGTTGTTTCATTATTCATATTTTCATGATCAATTTCGGTACTAATTTTTTTATTTTTATGCACAAAAATTACAACTACAACTATGATAATTATAATAACTACAACAGCAACACAAACAGAAATGATGATTATCAAATTATTACTTTTTTTATCATTTATTTCATTGTTATCATTATAATTCAATGTATAAAATCCGGAATAATATGAAACATATAATGAATATTGTATAACTGTATAATCATAATAAACAAACGAAGTATTAACATATGAATATAATGAACCAAACTTAGAAAGTGTTAACGAGTTAATGTAAATTGTTTTCGGTACAATTGTTAATGTAATTGACTCAGTAAATATCAATGTATATGTTCCATTAAATTGCTCTGATGTTAGAAGTGTATTCGAATTAGAAAATGTATTCGATTGACTATTAGTATTTGACTGTGTAAATTTGTCTGATTTAGTTAATGTATTTGATTTAGTGTATGTATTCGATTGTATGAATGTATTCGAATTAGAAAATGTATTTGACTGTGAAAATATATTCGATTTGGAAAATGTATTAGATTTTGTGAATGTAAGTGTTGGCCATGAATATTGTTCACATTGTTCAATTGGCGTTTCTTTATTTACAGATAATAGACCAAATGTTGAGCCATCATATAAATTAGATGTCATAACAGTAGTTACTGATGTACTACTAAATGCTTCGTTACTTACAGTTGTTGGTGCCTTATAACCAGTGAAATATATACATTTAAGGTTAGAACAGTTACCAAATGAATACATACCAATTGATGTAACTGATTCTGGAATTATAATATTAGTAAATACACAATTATAAAATGAATACATGCTAATTGTTGTGACTGAATTTGGTATTACAATATTTGTTAATTTACTTGAATAAAATGAATAACTTTCAATTGATATAACAGTGTTTGGTATTTCAAATTGTGTATTAGTAATTCCAATTGGATAACATATTATTTTCGTATAATATTTGTCATAAAGAATTCCATTAATATCCTTACTAAAAACAGAATTTTCATCGGATACATCAAAAAATGTAAGACTACTGCATTCTGTGAAAGAAGTTGTTTCTATTTTAGTTACTGATTGCGGAATTGTGATTCTTTCCAATGAAGCGCATTGGCGAAATGCATTTAGAGAAATTGTTGTAATTACATTAGTTTTCATATTAACACTTGATAATGATCTGCATTGATAAAATGCATTATTTCCAATCGATTGAACACTTTCTCCAATAATTACTGATTTTAATGATGAACATAAAGAAAACAGAGAATTTCCAATTAAAGTGACTGAATTACCAATTTCTGCTGAAGCTAATAAAGGAAATTGAGAAAAAACATTAGTTCCGTCAATATTATTATAAATGATAGCATGAGTTACAGCATTTATTTCTGGATAAGTAAGAGAATTATAATCATCAGAACTGTATATAATAAGTGTTCCGTTGTCATGGAATGTTTCAAATGTTTGTGTAAGGAAAAAAAGAAATAGGATTTTGTAATTATATTTCTTTTTGTTTCGTCCAAATTTTACAAAGGAAATTCTTATTTCAAAGAAAAATAATATAAAGAAAATAACAAATATAAATAATTTGAAAGTTTGTGAAGAATTAAAGTCAACTAAATATTTAGAATTAACATTAACATGTTCATTGCTTATAGGAATCATTGAATTACCAATACTTAAATTTCTTTTGACTGTTGTTGTGAGTATAAATGAGCGTTTTGATAAGAAATACCTTGAAAAAATATCAAAAAATATTTGATTATTTTGTGAACAACTAAAATTCCTGATAAAACGAGAATAAAATAAGCAAGGATATTTTGCTTCATTTGTATTTTGATCATTATTTGCATATAAATCACTACTAGATTTAAATCTTTGACCACTTACATTGCTCTTAAAGAATATCTTATCAGTAAATATGGGTGTATGGTGGAAAGTTTGTGTACAAATTATTAGCATCCAAGGAAGTGAGTGCATGAGTAAAAATATATTTTTGGAGAAAATTTAAATGACAAATATTTATTACAACCACACTTGCATTCAAAAATCTTTAATTACGTAAAATCTCGTAATTTTTCAATGAATATTCACCCATTCATTTATCACAAAAAGTTCAGATAATGAATAAAACCGTCGGCCGGTTCAAATTTCTGGTGGTAAAAATAAAACGCTGAAAAAAAGAGTCAATTCAACATATCGTTTTCAAAATTTTCTTGTTGTTGTAAACGATAAACGGAAAGACATTTATGAAAATTTTTAATCATCCATATTGACATAAGCTCTTAAAATCCTTTTAAAATTCGCTATTTTTTATGTTTGCAACAAGAACATGTGCAATTCTCTCTTTTTGATTTCCCCATCGTTTTGGAATGTTAAGTTCGCTCTTTTCAGATGGATCTGGAGGATGATGCAAAGACTTAAGAGCTCTATTTTGAAACGCATTTCCGCCTTGTTTGAGAAGGGAAGCAGATTCTAAATCTGGAACAGAATGATTGGATGGAATTGAAATTTCTATGAAAGAATCATATATGAAATTAATAAGGGTATAAACACGAACGGAAACATTCCATTCAGAAAACATTTCTGAACAATCAAATTGATTCGTTGATGGATCAATCATTGGGTGCATTGTTCCAGGTTGAAATATAACTTTTGGTACCGAGGCAGGAAAGTTCTTGAATTGTATGACAAATGTTAAAATTCTGTCTTGGAAAAATCCTGCGTGTGGCATTAATGTAACTTGCCATTGAAAAACATTTGCTACATATGGCTGAACAAGTATTCCTTTCCTGAGGCGTTGTGTGCATGCCTTAAATTCCATGATAATCATTCTTTCGCTGCTTCCAACTTGCATCTTTTGGGCACTTTTATAACAGAGAACGTTAAGCATGAAATCACTTCAAAGATATTACTGCAGCACAAATAAATGATATGCATTTTAATATTAAGTAATCGTTAAGGATAAGATGATGAATTTTAAGCAAATTTTTTTTGACTTAAAAATAATTGCAATTTCCATTCCAATATATATATCTGACACACAAGAGGTTTTATCAACAAAAAGGTACACTAATAGAGAACATTAGGATATTATAGTTTTCCATATCAAATAGATAAAAAAAGCAAAAATAAATATAAAACATTTAATGCTTTCATATCACATTTCGTTTTACTTTGTTATACCATTTAAAAAGTTTTATCTGAAATATAAAATAATGAGTAGGGAAAATTTATTGAAGACAATTGATCATCTTGCTGAACAATGGCATATTCTTACTGTTGCTAAGCTTTGCTTATGCGTTAATTTGCCTCCAACGACATTGACAAATAAAATTCAAGAATTAGAGAAAAATACAAAAATCGGAAATGTTTTCAAAAATGGTTTAAAAATAGCACAAACAAATCCACTAGATCAAATAAAACTAATGTCAGATGCTGTTCAAGGCTTAATTTATCAATTTCATTCCGAAGAATCATTTCCAAATTTATTTTCCCAAATGTTACAAAACTCACATATTATTATATCATCTATGGATGAAAAGAAAAAATCCACCAAAGCACTTCATACAAAACAAATTGTAGAAGAAGAAAAGTTAACAATGTTTTCACAAACTACATGCGATATTTTCGAGTATCTCACAAAGCTTCTTAAAGCTGCTTTAAAGGTCCCTACATTTGATTGTCAAAAAATATCTATTGACACAATATCTATTATAATTAATTATCTCCATCATTCTTATCCAAATCACGTCAGAGCTAATGCAGGTGTTATACTATCATTACTTTCAACATCACCCATTCATTTACAAAAAATCAGTGATGTATTTTGGAAATCATTTGCGAGTTGCAAAAAAGACGATGACTTCCGTAACTTTGCTACCATTATTGATGGCATTGTTAACATTCAGCTTTCATTTAACACACCAGAACTTACTCAAGCATCTATTCATTTTTTGACAAATTTCACGTCAAATGTAAAAAAGATTGAAAGAGGTGTACTCCGAATGAAATTCCTCTCAGCAATACAGTCCATTATTGCCAATTTGGGAAAATCACCAATTGCTGAACAAAATGAACAATTTAACAAAGTCCTCAATGAAATTTGGGAAATAGCAATCAAGTGGTCAACCAAACAAAAGCATCTTCTCTTTTGCCTTGATTTTTGTTGTAATATTCTGAAAAATTTATATCCTTCATTTTTCTTATCCCATTCTACTCAATATTTTGATTTGCTATGTAAATCAACCAAAGCGCATAATGGCTCTGTAGACTTTTTAAAGTTACTTCATACATCTGTTGAAAATCTTCCACGAGAATTTTATCAAGATCATTTTCCTGAAATGCAAGATCTTGTCAAATCAACAATTGTTCCACTCCTTTTCAAAATCACAGACAAGTCACGATCACCACGCTTCAAGACATCCGAACAAAATGATATTGTTTTGAACATCTTCGTTTCCATCGCACAAAAACAAACATTGCCGGTTACTGACTTTTTGATAATGATGTTAGACGATCAAAACTCATTGATTGATGTACGAAAAGTACGATTATTTTGCCTTCAATTATTATCGGTTTTAGTCAAAACGATTCCTAATCAATTATCATCACATAACTTAGCATTATATTCTAAAATCCAACCAGTATTATTATCAAACAATTATAAGTCCGAAGAAATGCAATGTGCCATTCAAACATTTCCGACATTTCATTCTACAGATTTATCAGTTTTGTCACAGATCTCACAAATTTTATTTGACTTATCTGTAATGGATGGAGTAACAATTTCATCATCTGCGTATTTTTCGTTAGTTAAATATATAGAAGAACTTGTTAATTTAGAATCAAATTCATTATCACCAATTCATTACATGAAATCTTTATTAGAAAATGTTTTAATATTATCAAAGCCATTAATAATAAGTAAACTTTCATATTGTTTAGGTATAGCAGAATCATATTGTAAAGCACTAGAAAAAGAAATAAATAAAATTGATGACATTAAAAATGATAAATATGAATTAACAATTGAAAAATGGAATAACTTTCGAATATTTATTGATCAAATGTTATTACCTTTAATAGTATATCCTGATGAAGATATCATTAAAATGGCTGTTGATATTGAACTTATATTTCTAAGTGAACCATTTTCTAAATTAGATAAACTTTGTAATGAAAATTATCATTTATGTAATTTCCTTAATGAAATTAATGCTAAAGATTTAATGATTGAATATTATAAATATATTGAGAAAAATAATGAAAATAATAAAACTTTATTTGATTTAATTGTTGAATATTGGAAAGATAATTATGTAAAAATAGATGAAAATTATAATATAAATATAATGAAATTATTATGTATAATGTGTCGAAATAATTGTAATAAAATTCAAATTTTTTATGAAGAAATATTCGAAATATTTAAACAAATTTCCAATTCATTAAATATAATAAATATAATACAATCATTGATACCTGAAAATTGGATTTCTTTATTGGATAATTTAAATGATTGGATGAAAGCTAATGGAATTAATTATAATTCATATTGGAATCAAATTACTTATATTTTATATTCGATAATTTCATATAAAAATATAAACGAAGAAAATAAAAGTCAAAATAAATTAGTCGAACATTTCGAACATTATATTTCTATGATTACAAAATCACAAGATTTAACTGATTATGTAACAATCGAAAAGTCATTTCAAATCATTTCGAAATATATAATAAATTCTCCGAATAATTTCTCACGAATTAATGAAACATTTCCATATATTGAATATTTACAAGAAATTATTCAATTTAATAATAACAATAAATATTCGACTTCTTATATTGAAACGATATTATCAACTTATATAATAATATTTAAATATTCGAAAATTGACGATTTATCTGATGATATATTTAAATGGATCGGAAAATTTGTTCAATGTTATGAGAAAGATGATCAATATCAAAAGATGATTGTCCAATTACTTGAGACCATCTTACAAAACAATCCCAAACTATTACGCAAATATTTAATATTATCATATACAAAATTTGGGTTATTATCATCGAATTATTTATTATCGATATCAAATGTCTTTAAAGATGAATCTGGAAACTTTGAAACTAAATTTAAAGATGGATATTGTATTATCTTATTAATTATATTAATACATTTACGGAATGATAATTATATTCCACGACAAGCAGCACAAAAATTAATGTGTTTATTAATATATTCGAAAGAAGTATTTTCGAATGATGTTCCTTCTTCTTTAATGATGTCTTTAACATCACAATCTCCATCAGGTTATTTAACACAATATTCGCAATTTTTAGAATTTACTTCTAAAAACATCACAACGAAAATTGCGTTTAAAATCTTTGAGTTATTATCTGAAGATTTTAAATATCTTGAACATTTCCATCAAGCATTAATTATAATGTTAACCAATTTCTTATCATTAATGATACAAGAAACAAACATCGAAAATTCCACATTAATATTATATAATTTATCATTACAAAGTAATATAAATGATTTAATAATAGCCGAAGAAATCGAACAAATGTGGATCAAATATTATAAATTAATTAATTCAAATGATATTAATATAATTATTAAACAATTATTTGATATATCAATACAACAAAAAGATTTACAAAGTAAAGAAACATTAACAGCAATTAACTCATTAATATTTGCATTTCAAATATATCCAAATAACATTTGTGAATTGTTATTACCAATTGTTTGTAAATATGAAAAACAAATTCCGCAAAATGTAAATGAATTTAAAGAATTTATTAAAGAACAAAATATTACATTCGAATTCACTAAAGAAGAAATTATTGCATCGAATATATTATCACAAATCATTTTATTCATTGAAACTAAAGATTTATTCATCTCATTATTTATCGATAAACTTTCCGCATTAACATTCTTTGCGATAATGATATATAATTTGGATGAATTTAACATTAATTCATTTTATCCTTTATTAGATTCAATATTAAACACTTCTTTATTTAAACTTGCGAAAGATCCAGAACAATTTTCAACAAACTTGAAAATCCTTCAATCAGCAAATTTAATGTCAAAAGTTACGTCGTTAAATCAACAATTCCAAATATATACAAACGAAACTTCATCAAAACAAATTTTGGCATATGACCAAAAGGCAATACAAAGTTTCGTAGACTTACTTTGCCAATGTGATAAGAAATTCAAAAAGAAGTTCTTTAACATAGTGTTCGCAAACGCTTTAAAGGTGACTGATTGCGAAAGATCTTCAGAACCGTTTTTGATATTGATGGCTTTGGGTGACCAATTTGATTCGAAGAACATATTCCAGTTGTTGTTGTTCTCCATTGTTGCTTTCCAAAATAATCGAACTGAATTAGTTGACGTATTAATTGATATCATTAATCAAAGATTGTTATCCGATTCATTGGACGAGAAACTATTCCAAGAAGAAGTGATTTCGGTCATTTCCGTGTTTCTTTTGTATCTTTCAATGGATTGTCGATTTTCTCTTTCTTTACATTTGATCAAAGTAATCAAAGAAATTTCAAGGAAAATATCAAAAATAAATGATACATCGACAATACGTATGGAATTGGAGAATTTCTTGATGCTTTTGGGCGGTGATGAATATGCGGCTTCGCTTTACGAAAAGTTTATCGGCGGTTTGAAATCTTTGGGGGACCCCGCAACCGTCGATATAATCGAGGCACTTTTCGAGTTGGCAAAACTGCTCGGGAACGACGGTTGGTGCTTACTTTTGGCATTACTAACGGACGCTTATCGGCACTTCATCGGCGTGTACTCAAATAGAACGGTTATGCCCGTTTTGGGTAAAGAAGATGATGAACAATGGAAAGATATTGATTCATTCATGTCTTATATAGCAGAGAAGTTCACTGATACAAATTACAAATTATTCGTGGTGAACTTTTATGCAAATGCAATTAAAAATTTCCAAAATAATGATTTGAACAGAGAAAACGTGGCAATTATGATGATAAGATCATTCTTAAAGGTATCGCAACTGGCATTAGATCCATTGTTAATTGCAAAATTAGTCAAATTATGCTTTTTGATTTCGATTACAGATTCTGAAAATGAACCTTGCGCAAAACTAATACATGACCTGGTTTCAAATCTGAAGGTGGATCTTCCTGCAGAGAACATGGCATTATATGATTTGAAGCCAGAATTCATCGAAATGACTTTCAAGACGATCGGATATTATCAAACTGAAAAAAGAACAGTTGTATCACCAAAATCATTGCCGTTTTTCCCAACATTCATGATCGGAAAAGTAGATCCGAAGAAAGTTATTGAAACACTATTTCCATTTATTTCCTCGAAACTTGAAGCAATTTCATGAAATAAATAAATGCCACTTTGAAATCACGAATATTATTCATAATCAATTGATAAAAATATTTGGAACAGCAGGAATTGACAAAATCAAAAAAATCGACACGAGCCGGATTTGAACCGACGCGGGTAAACCCATGAGGTTTCGAATCTCACGCCTTAACCACTCGGCCATCGTGCCTCTGTTCTCTATTTATTTTAGAAGCTTTTAAATAGAAAATTATTATAAATCAGTAAATAAAAATTCTGAGTCAAATGAGATACAATATTTTCTGATAAATTTAAATTACAAAAAAATGAATATGAATGTATAATATACTTGTATTATGTTTTAATCAAATAGGTCATCAAAACCACCTGCCAATTCAACAACTTCTTCTTCCTCTTTCTTTTCTTCTTCCTTAACTTCTGTTGTTGCTGCCGCTGCTGGAGCTGCGGAACCACCACCGACAACAGCAAGTTTTGAAGAACCTTCCTTGATAAGTTCTTCAATGTTCTTTCCGTTTAATTTTTCAAGAAGGGCATCAATTGCTTTTGCATCAACTTGAATTCCAACACTTTCTAATATTGAAGTGATTTTTTCTTTTGATGGAGAAGCATCACCACCGGCTTGAGCAAGAAGATATGCTGCGATGTACTTCATTTGCTTAAAGGAAGACCATAACCGTTTTCGAGAAGCCACTTTTACGTAAATTTGCCGTTTGTGAACCAGAAAAAGAGGAACTGTACAAATTTGAGTCAAAAAAGTCTGGTCACTTCACACGAAGGACAAAAAATAATTGTAAAGTATTTAATCGCAAAAATGAAAAGCAACGACTTCAAAGGAATTTCAACTGTTGCAAAAGGACTAACTGCAACAGGATCAAAAAGAAAGCTATTTGCACAAGAGCTTCAGTCTTTTGGAGCTGCTATTCATGAATTAATTTCATCACAAAACCTCGATGACGAAATTCAAGTTCAAAAAATTGTTATCTATATTAATGAAATGGTTGAACTGCATCAAGTACTTTCAGCTCAAGAAGAAAGAAGTGGTGATGATATTCGCGATATTTGCGAAAGATACGTTTGCCTTTTTAGAGCATTTAAAGAATACACAAAATGTAAGGACAATTTTAAGAAAGCAACCGATGAACTTGAATCTGCTAAAAAAAAGAAGGAAAATGAACAATCTAAACCTACATATGAAAAGAATCAACCAAAATTAGATGCAGCAATTGATAAAGCCAAATCCATTGCAACAGATGCATTGGAGAAACTCAAAGAAGCAACAAAAGAATTTATTTTACAGAAAGAAAAGTTCAATATATTTAAGATACGAAGAGCTACTGAAGGATGGGTTAGATATTCCACATCACACGTAAGCACATGTGAAAAAGAGTCCGAGTTATTAGGGAAGATTGCTACCGAACTTAAATTGTTATCCGAAAAACAATATTCTGAAAATAATTTTCAAGATGAGGAATATCCTCAACAAGTGGCTCAAGAAATTTCATCACAACCATTGTATGATGATTTTGAATAAATAAAATATTTCAAAAAAAATCTTAATCAAAGAAAAATAATTACCAATTAAATTTCATTTCTATTGAGTTATTAGATTTTAAAAATATAATCACAAGTCATTAAAAGGTTTGGAAATAATGTTTAGAGTGAAATATTTATTTCCATTAAAAGTTTGTAAACGGCCTTTTTCACTTAACATGTCAAAAATGAACAATGCGATGATGAAAAATTTTCAGGGAACAATCCCACAACCAATGCTTACCCAAAGGCAACCAATGATGGTACAGCGTAATTACACAGGCAATCAAAGAAAAAAGAATACAGCTCCAAAACATGCTACAGTACCTGGATATCCCCAAATGATACCAATTCCAAATCCTGATCCCATGAAATACATTCCAATTAGCCCTCAACAAATGGCTTGCCAAATGCATCCTCCAACATTTCCCTTGCCCGTCATTTTCCAATCAGCTAGCCAACCTCAGCAATTCAATATTGTTCAAAAGATTAAAGTAGATCCTCAACTTTTCCCAAAGAAACGACCTGATTGCAAAATTATTGCCATCATATTTTCACGTTTTCAAGATAATCGTGTTATTAACATACGTGAAATTTTTAAACTCAGAGTCTTTAACAACCTACTTTCTGGAGACACATTTGGCGAAGATGGTAAAATTCAATATTATTACATTTGTGATGAATCTCAAATTGCCAATGTTGAAATTGAAATTAGTTTTCCTGATGTTGCATTATCCAATCAGTTTCTTCTTTTCCTTCAAAGTGTTCAAGATAAAACACCCGAAATGATTCTTCGAGATATATATCGAACTAAAATTCCCGAATCCATAAATAATTTTCCATATGTTAAGTGCCCACAATGCGGTACTGTTCTAAATACTAAGAAGCTGTATATCACAACGCTGGAGACATACAACTGCCCATGTCCGAAATGCAAATGCCCGTTAATTTTGAGAGGTTTACAACTCGCATCATGGAAAGACGAAGCGGAAGAAGCGCGAAAAGGAAGAATCAAAGTATACTATTTGTTTTCAATTAATTTGTCAAATGATAAAAGAGAGCCCGACTTATGTTCATATATATTTGATAATGACGTGAATAGCGAAATTGTTGATATGCAACAACAAGAAGAAGATAAAAACGCAACGCGATTAATCGGATTCGATGATATGTTTTGAATGTGTATATATTTTGTAAATAAAAATCTATTATTAAATAAAATAATACATATTAATAAACCATTTACATCAAACGCAATTCATTCCCTCATTCATGATGTAAGCAAAATAATTATGAAAAAGTAATTTTATTTCTTATCTACAAAGTTTTCAGTAAGAGTTCCCACAAGAGCATCAACGATAATTAATTAATTTTTTGGAACTTCAGGTTCAGTTGCAACTCCTTTAGATTTGTGATATTCTTTTATGACTGTTTCAAATAGTGTTCATGAACACCTTCTCCTGTCTTAGCAGACGTTTCAATAAATTGTACCCCTAAACGTTCTGAATATGCTTTTTTTCTTCACTTTTAATAGTACGTTCATTTTCTAAATCAATTTGATTTCGGCAATTTTTTCTTCGTTTTCATCCAAATTCTTTTGCAACCTTTATTTTCGTTCTTTACCATTTCACCTTCATTTCTCAAATATTCAATTATTTTGTTTCAGTTTCTGATATTTGTTTTAATAAATTTTGTAATTTATTTGATTATTATTCATAATTTAAATTTAATTCTTTATAATTTATCATTTTTTGCATTTTAATTTCAATTGTATTTTCTGAATTATTTAAAGAATTTAATAATTTTTCATTTTTTGTTTTATATTTCACACAAATATTTTTCAATTTTTTATTATTAAAATTCATTTCATGAATTAAATTTGTTTTGTTTTTGAGAATTTTTTGCTCAAGAAGTAAATTATTTTTAACAATCAAATAATATGAAAAATGAATACACAAATTATTAATAAAAAATCTGACGTTTTGCTCCGCCTATTTTTTATCTCTCAAATTTAATTGCAGTAAAATGACATTCACATTATTTTTTTGACACAGGAATTGACAAGGTTTGTCTGTAGCAAAAAACAATTTCCCTTAAATTTGAAATGTTAATTTTTTCAAATCACGCAGTAATTACCCAATCTAAGAAATGTTTAAAAAGATTTGTTTATCTTTCAGAGATATCGAAAATTATTGGCTTGAATATATTGACAAATTTTCTTGTGTCAATACCAAATTTTACATCCACTTCGCCTCCTCCGAGCCAGAAAAATGGAGGGTTTATTGCAGCTATTCTTTGACTCATAATAATCGGGATAACGTATTTTTCGTATCCTTTTCGTGGATTTAAGTAAACTGGAGTCATTGCATTGTGTTCTGCACCGCTCAGCTTTCCTGCTATGTCCTCAGGGGCGAGCTTAACTTGGGAAACTTTGGTTTTAAGAGCCGTAGAAATAGCACTCATTAACTTTTGATTATCAATTCTATCATTGTATTGAACCATTACGCAAACATATTGAAGCTCTGGTTTTGGAGCATCTTGTACTTCATAAATAACACATTTTGTAAGTTGATCAATTGTTTGAGCCCCTACACATTGACGACGATATTCTAAGTCCTTCTTTTCGTAGTAATCACTAGGGACACGCCTAGCAGCACAAAATCCAGTTAAATTTTTATCGATAGACATTTTAATAAGGCCTGAATCTATATGATCTTCCTCACGAAATGGCGGTTCTGGAATAACAACTTTTTTATCGAAAACAATTGCCTCTAGTTCAGAAACATGCTTTTCTAAAGCAACAATCTTTTGTTCAAGCATAGAAAAGTGGCTAGACATTGGGATGTCCCAAAACCTCAAAAAGTGATGGTCATTTCGACTAAATACTGATTGAAAATTAAATTAAGTAAAGTTATTAAATAAGATAAACGTTCTCTTCATAGCGAACTCAGAGTAGATGAAACATTAAATATTTCATTAATTTAGGATAGCATTGGATAATAATATATATATTTTTTATTGCAAGTCACTAAGCCCACAAAATTTTTGCTCTTAGACCCAAATTAGGCCCCAACAAAACTCCTATATATTGTGAAAAATTTTTTAAAATACGAAAATAAACTGTTACTATTGCTATAGCAACTCCGTTATGGAGTGGCCCGCCCTTATGCCCAAAAAGATCGTTTATCTACGTAGATTGAGAACAAACGATAGAAAAATTCACCATCAACAAGTCGTTTTTCACAGAAAAAACTATCGTTGAATAATCAAAAGTGGGTTGAAGGAACGGGCATTCTTTGCAAACGATCGTATTCAATTTAAAAAGTGAATACCATTTAAACTTGTTCACCAAACCGCCGGAAATTCGTAGTAACGATAAGTATATTGAATGCTATCAATAATTGCCCACCAAACCGCCGGGGTTTCAGAGTGTATTGTTGATGTAAAGCACTAATTCTATTCAATTACCATGATTTGCCCAAAAAATTCGGTTTTGACCACAAAAATCCACCCTACAAGTTCAAATCAATTTTTGAAAGTTTCGTTGACTCAATGCCTTCTAAGAGGAAATATAGTGATTACAAATGTTAAAAAAAATATGCAACAAGAAGTTTATGCAAATTACATGATTTAATCAATATTTCTAAAAATCATTTTTAATATTATATATTTAAAAATATTTTATTAAAATCAGAAAACTTTTGAACAAAATTAAGGGAATCATAAAAAATATATCAAAGAAGAAATTGGTCAGAATGAAATTGCAAAAAAATTGAAAAGATGAACAAGTAAGCTTCGAAAAATGTTAATGCAAAAAGATTAAAAAATTTGTCAATCAATTTAATATTTTTAATATAGGTCCTAGGTTTCCCTTCAACCAATATTTAATTTAAATTAAAGGTCGTTTGAATATTGGTTAATTGATTCTGACTACCTGAGAACTCCAAGAAACCCACTATGTTTTTTTACAAAAATCAGTATGTTATTGTTTGCTGCAAAATGTTAATACAATGTTCATGTTTATACCTTAAACCCACACAAGATATAAATAGGTATCTGGAAAAAAATATATATATATTTCACTTTTTGAACATGATTCTATTAAAACCGATCAAAAAATGCTGCTAGTTTTTTAGAGCTATCACGGTGCCCCTTTTGAAATTTGTGCACCAACAAAAATGCTCAATTTTTCCGATACAACCGTTACTTTTTATGAACATTATTGGCAAAACTGTAAATATTCAAAAGTTGATATATTCAAAATTTGATCGGATGGTCTTTGATTGTGTCAAATTCAATAATATACGGTTAACGAATTCAATAACTTCATAACATTTTCCGGCCACATTATTATATGTTTATACTTGTTTCCCTATTTTTTGAGCTATCATTTCAAGCAGAACCTATAGAAAGTAATAAAGTAATTAATATGCTAAAAGATGATCAAAGATTGTCATCAGATTTAACATCAAAATCTTTCATTTATCCAAAAATGAAGAACCTAGATCAAAAAACACTTTCTTTTTCAAATGCCCCATGTTCGGAGAGAGATTCAAAAGGAAATACATTATCAAACGAAAAGAAGAAACTCGCTGAACTTTCTCTAACGTATACAAATTCTCTTTCATATACAGAAACCAACACAAACATACCCACAAGTTCCCCATCAATCACATATTCCAATAAACTTACATTATCATATTATGACATACCAACAAATTCTCCTACAATCTCTCCATCTCTCACTCCATCAAATATATTAATACAAACGTATACAACGTCATTTGTCGAGTCAATGACGCAATCACCTACAAATGTTCAAGTTACAACATCTGTTCCATATCTCATATATCTCATATGTCAACTCGCAAACGCGTATTCAAACAAGAACAAGAACGAGCACAAGGATTGTAACCACCTCATTTTCATACTCGAAAACATTTACTGCAGTGAGTGATCCTGTTCTAATGCTTACTTCTGTAACAATTACATTCACTTTCAGGGTAACCATAACGTCATATTACTCCACTTCCACATCTACTTATTCAAACGTATTAGTGCCAACTCAAGTTTTCACCCAAACTGATTCTTTAACAGATTCAATATTATATGTTCAATCAATGACTTATTCTCCAGTTCCATCACTAACACTTGCAAATTCTATTACTTTGTCACATACATTTACACCATCAATAACACAAATTTCATTACTTGACGAGACTTATATGTTGGAAACTTCATTTACATTTGTTCCATCAAGTTCATTAACGATTACAAATACATTAACTAATACTCTCTCATTAACACATACTGAAACAATAACACCAGAATATGAAAAGTCAACAATAATCACTGAGTTACCAACAACAACATCAGAGTTATTAACGACAACAACAACAGATATATCACAGACAACATCTGATATATCGACACAAATCAATACAGATATATCAGAAGAAACATCAGAATCATTTTCATTAACACTTTCAAATACACAAACAATTACACAAACAATTACATTGACATTTTATACAGTCACATATTCATTTACAATTTCTTTATTTGGTTCTGATCAAACTCATTCTTTAACAGAGCTGATTTATTACCATTATACTATTATTCATTATATAACATATTTCTCCGATTTCTTTGCTGTTCAAAATCAAGAAGATGCAGATGATAAACATAAACTTAGTAATGGTATAATTATTGGTGTTGTCATTGCATGTGTTGTTGTTGTTATAATAATTGTTTTAATTATTGTATTCGCTGTTCGACATATGCGAAATCAAAAAGCATTTTTGGAATCTGACGAAACTTCACACGAAGTCGTTGTTGATAATAGTGCAGAAACTAATATGGTTAATGGCATTTTAGATATGGGCAACGTGAAAGAAGATCCATTCGCAAAAGATTTCGAAGAACAAGAATTCATTAACCTTTAAGTGTATATAAGCTACGGAATTTTATATACTTTTATAGTAAATAAAACGTATCTTTTATTTATTTTAAAATGCATTTCATAAATTTTTATAATGTTATTATATGTTACGAGTTAAGTTTTACGCTTTATATATTCGTAAGTATAACCTTTTGATATATTATAACTGATTTTAAAGACAAAATTACGAGGATTGTTGAAGAGGTGTTTTTGAGAATTGGCCACATATTAGCGCAAAGAATTTTCGGAAATAGACTCTATTTGGACATTTATTGTAAAATATTTTTTACTTCATTAATTCTCCAAAAAAGAGAATTGAAAAAAGAAAAATAATTTCTGTTCTGAAATTCTTTCGATTACTGAAATGAAATCTTTTCCCGAAAGGAAAACTTTTAAAAATTCTTTGGCTTTTAGCGAATTCACTACATATTCAATAAAAATTAAAATTTTACAAAATATTGTCGAATTCCATGTGAGCATGTTCGTCACAGAATGAAATTCTTAAGAACTTGAGATTTTTTCATATCTGACAAGCTTCGCTTCGCGTGGTTTGCGAAGCGTAGCAAACCAACAAATTATTTAAAAATAATGTTAAAGTTAAAAAAAAAAATACTATTTAATAACATACAAATAAATATTCTAAAAATTATATAAATTTTAATTAAAAAATTTAAAGAATCACAAAATAACTTTTAAATTTAATAAAACAAAATATCAAAATGAATTATCATTTTTTACTTATTCAAAAGTATTTTCACCATTTTTATATATAATAGACTCATTGAGATATAGATATTTTCATATCTGATTAAAACACAAAACATTTAGAATTTGTAAACTGTTTATTTAGATTTCAAAAGTTTTGCTATTTGTGGAAGTCTTCCTGCTTCGGCAAGTTGAAGACGTCCTTCGAAAGAATTGTCGCAGCTGATTGTCCTGGTATCATTTGTGATGATTGCACCTCCGATCAGAGAATCAGATAAAACATCATCGTCGCTTACTGATGCGTCAAAGCCTAATTCGCTCAATTTATCAAGGCATTCATTTGCAAGTGGTATATCTTCTTTAACAACTCGAATAACTGATTTCTTTTCATTTAATGTTTTGAGACCTTGCTTGATCAAATCACAAAGAACGTCCTTATACTCACTCTTTTGTCGGAACTCTTTTAACTTTTTGCGAGCTCCATTCATCGCTTCTTCGATAATTTCTTCTTGGCATTTTAAGATATTAATTCTCTGTTCGTTTTTCGATACTGAATATGAAATCTTAGCATTCCTTGTGATCTCGTTTCGCTGGAGTTCGAAATCATTATTGAGCTTTGAATATGATTTATTGATAAGTTTTTGGAGATCGGCATTATATGTTTCGCGTGAAACAAAGTCAATTTCTTCAGCGCGAAGTCTGACTTGATACAAAGCAAATTGCTCATTGCGCATTGCGGCTGTGCTCGTAGACATTTTGTGTTTGCTTGGTTTGAAGGGTAAAAATAACGGTTATTTGGGGCAATACAAGAGATGATAAACACTGAAAATGAAATTATATCATCATTCATATAATTTAATTACAAACACACATTATTGTTATAAAACTCAAAATCGCCCAGAGTTGAGTTAAAATATTTTTATAATTTAAATTTAGATTAATCTTTTTTTAATTCAAGCACATTTGAAATATGAAAATTAAACCATAAATATATATGTATACACAAGAAGTTACGAAAAGAAAGAAATGTACTTTTGAAAATGGTCTCCATTAAAAAATTCTTAAATATTAACACTATTCAAATCATATTTCATATGTACATAAAAAAACATATTTTATACTTAAACCAAGTACATTTTTTTGGTTAAATATCTTTTGTTAAATAAAGCTTTGATCTGTTCTTCAAATTATATTTGATTATGAATAATTTTTAAAAAATCAAATATTTTATGACAATTTCGAAGAAAACAAACAAAAAAGAATATAAGAGCTTTTAGGAAATATAGTAATTTAGCTAGATAATATTTTATGCCTATTTTTTTGCAAAATGTAAATTGAGTCAAATTATATCGTATTTCGTGAATTTGAACAATGTGTTTTCTATGAAATTTGATCGGTAAAAGTTAGAACAGATGGATTCTTCTGAATCGCTCATTTTAAAAGCAACAGTGACGGGTTCCTCTTTATTCCAACTATCCCAAAGTGTTGTTGTTTATCGTGCTTCTGTTGCTTATCTTCTCCAACATATTCAATTATTTCTTCGAGCAATTCAACCATTAAAAAATAAGAAACTCTCAGACCAAGAAGTTGGCGGACTCAAAATGTTTCAGGAAATTCTTGATAGTTTCCAAAAGCTTCTTCCTAACCTAGATAAAAAATGGGTCAATACAATATTATCATGGCCTTCAACCAAATTTCATGTGTATGTTCACAAACTCCGAGAAAAGCTCAGAGTTGCATGTGCTCAATTATCACTTGATACAAAAACAGTTATTCCATATAGTAAAGCACAAGATGATGTGAATAAACTTGATGATCTTCAAAACCTTCGACGCTACCTCCAAGACCTTAGTCAATCTGCCATAGCACGACCTAATTCCATTGATATTCAACAAATAATTGAAACTCGTCTTCGGTCCATATCCGAAATTATTGGTACGTCCAAGACTAATTCCTCCACGCAACCGTCGTCTGACAATTCACGTTTTATACAACTCAAAGACACCATTGATAAAGAATTTTCGTTATTCAATTCCATCGACATTCCCAATAGTGATTTAGAAGTTGGGAAAGTTCTAGGGAGTGGTGGTTTTGGGACAGTTTATAAAGGATATCGTAAATCCACAGGTGAGTTATTAGCAATTAAAGAAGTCCGTGCTGACAAATTATCCATGAGCACATGGTCATCACTTTATTCTGAAGTTGCTACCATGCTTCCTTTACGACATCGTTATGTTCTTGAACTTGTTGGCGTTCACATCAAAGAGCCGTATCGTATCATCACACGGTTTTGTCCCGGTTATTCACTTTTTGACAGACTTCACTGCCGTTCAAAAAGTAAGAAGTTTACACCAGAGAAATTGACTGCGTTAGCGTATCAAGTTGCAGTTGGAATGGAATTTCTTCATTCCAAAGATGTTGTACATCGTGATTTAAAGACTATGAACATTTTATTAGATGATGAAGATGTTGCGATTATCGCAGATTTTGGGTTGGCAGGCATTGTAACTGATAAAGGATTAATGGGCGGAGTCGGGACACCACATTATACGGCGCCAGAAGTGTTAGAACGAAGATCGTATGGGAGCAAAATTGATTCATATTCATATGGAATTATATTATGGGAAATGGCGACTGGCAAAATTCCATACGACGGATTATCACCGAAAGAAATATATAATCAAGTTGTTAATAAGAATTATCGATTACCATTAAGTGAACGCATTCCGAAATGTTTGAAGAATTTAATTTCGAGATGTTGGAGCTCATCGCCGAATGAACGACCTGACTTTACTGAAATAGTTTCATTGTTTAAATCGGGTAAAGTTTATTTCTCGGAGAAACAAACAAAAGAAATACAATTTAATTCGCCTGAATCATATCCGCCAATTGATTTGAATTACACAATGAAAATTTTGAAAGACCCGAATTCGAAACATTTTGAGTCAGTTATAAAATTCCTTTCTTTGAACATGAGCAAAAAGGTTCAAGAAAAACTTCAACAAAATGAAATCATCAAAATTTACAACAATGAAATGAAAAATTTGGATTCAATACTTTTGTTAGCATCGTTGCTATTAAAATCAGAAGAATTTGACGGTTTTTTACAAAACATCGGAATTTCAATGATCAGAAAAATCATTAGTGAATACAAAAGTGACAAATTTAAATCGATTATTCAACTTTTTATTAAGGCCCCAGAAAATGTATTGAAATATGTCGATGAGTTTATACCAATATTTGCAGAAAAGATTAATGAATTTGATTTAGGTCCATCATTAATTTGTTTATTATCACGTTTATTTAAAGAAACAATTTTGAAGTACAAAGAGAATTTAATTTCATTTTTTATTTCCGAGAAAATATTTCTTATAAATACTGATGAAAAAATGAATTCTTTTTTGAAAATCCTTTTGGAAATTAAAAGTTATATACCGAATGACAAATTAAAGAATTTGATTTTATTTGTCGAGAAAACAAATTTAATAATTCCAATCGAAATCATTAATTTCTTAGTTGAAAATGTCAAACCGGAGAATTATGTCGACTTAGTATTAGCCATAGTTAAAGCATGTTCTAAAACAGAGATCGTTGAGCCATTAATCGAATTATTACAAAAATGTTCGAAAGAAAATATTTCGGAATTAGCGAAAAACTTCGAAATGTTCGACAACATTCATTATTTATTATCACACAAGCGATTAATCAAGCCATGTTTATACCTCTTATTTGAACTATCTAAGGTACCAATAGTACCAATGATATTAGCTAACCATCCAATGTTACAATCATTATTACAAATTAAAGAATATAAAAAACAAAAATTACAAATTTTCACATCACTTTTCCTATCGGAGCAGTTTTGTTATGACACGACGATAGGCGACGGTGTATTGAATCTTGTCCTATCGTCGATGGAAGACCCGGACACCGTTAACTATTCAATTAAACTTATCGGCGCCCTATCGTCGCATCAATATGGCTGTGAAATAATTCAAAAGACACAAATCCATTCGTTAGTTTCCCAAATGTTTTTATCATCGATCATGACAGATGTTTCTACATCATTAACAATTTTATCTAATATATCACAAAGCACGATTCAAATTCCACAAATCTCATTAATAATATCATGTCTAATGCAAGACTTAAACACTACGACCATTGACAAATGTGAATATTTATCAACATTAATTAATTTAGTACGAAGTTCACCAGAAAGTGTTCAAGAACAAGACTTATGCACATCGATTTTACCACTTCTATCAGTCCGCCAGCCGCCGAAATTAATACTTTTGGCATTGCGCTTATGCCAAGCATGTGACCATTCATTGTTTCGCATATTCCATATTCACGTGCAACAACTTCTCTTCAACATATTAAATCAAGAAGAGCTGTTGTACCCCGAAATCATTGAAGCTGTTTCATCACTAATCGCTTCGATTATTGTCGCACATGACATGAAGGAATTCGTAGAGAGAACAAATTTGATACAGTTCTTAAAGAACGAATGCAAATCAATAGAAGGAGTGTACCCAGAAATAGCAGAGGCGATAAAAAGAAATATTTACACAATCGAAGTGCCGTCGAGTTTGTTCTCGCCGTCGACATTGAGTCATTTGGCATTCGCTAATGAGAAAAGTTAAATGGATTTGGAGTCGCGAATGTTTTGTTAAAAAATAAAATATTATTAATGTAAAATATTGTTAAAATTATAATTCGATTAGGAATTTATTAACTTTTAGATGTTTTTTTAGAAATGTTTAAGTTAAAATTTACAACGATTAAGATGATGATAATACATAATATATTTTCATTTTGTGTTTTTATGTATGCTATTTATTGTTAGTTCATATATTTGATAATGTTTTATATGTAACAAAAATGAGATATATATATTTTAAATTTAATGTAATATGTGAATTATAATATGAGAAGAGGATTAATAAGTATTAATACTGAATCACATAAAAAAATTATGATATATTGTTTTCATATATGTCTATTTACAATCCCTGTATACTTATATAAACTTATTTTTCTGGATCTAAATCATATGTTTAATTAAAAATAAAGTATTTAAACACAATCAATAAATTTTTTTTTTAAAAATATTCATATCCATGTAACAATTTCTAGATTAAATGTTTCGTCATGAGCTGTGGCTTGGGTATAAAATGGAATTAATAAATGCGTTCAAACATCAGTTTGTAAAATAAAATCTGAAAGATCTTTTTTATTAAATAGAAAATTTTCAAAGTTCTTATTCTTTTTTGAGTTCTCTTTTTTCATTCTTTTTCTGTGGCTTCGGACCGAAAATTAATCCAATTGCAACCACAATCATCATTGCAATATAAGGTCCGAATTTCATAATTTTTGTAAACTCATAAAAAGGCTTTGCATAGTACAAATCCCATGTTGCGCCGAGTATATAATTAATGGATTGTATCCAAATAACACTAAAATAGAAAGAATATTTTTTTCCAATAAATTTTTCCAATAATGGCATGAATCGTTCAATTCTAATCTCATCTAGCACAGCCATTATCACTTCAATTATCACCAGTATATAATATCCGGGGAAAAATCCATGCCAATATGCAGACGATATAAATGTCACAAGTTTTGCTCCCCATTTTGGAAAGCCAAGCACAAGCAATCTCACATGCACACATTCTTTTAAGATGTTATGGATTGTATGATTCCATTCAATGGCTAAATCACCAAGATGAGTTAAAGTGAAATATTTTTCAAGGATAATTGATCGGTACTCATCAAAATTGAATGAATTGACGTTAACACGGGGTGTACCTAAAGTACGATAGCCAGCTTCGCCTGAAATCCAAGCAAACAAGTAACGTGAAGTATGAACAAAACTGAGTGTGATGGCTAAAACAACTTTGATTAGATATGGCTTTGCAATAAATGATTCGCTAAGAACATAATTAGCTGGGAGAAATTGAACTAAAATTGCATAAAAAACTAGAAAACCATTGGATATCATCCAGAACTTAAAACCATCTTTGATATCCTTGGTGGTCTCTTCGTCATTTGTTTCTATTTTAATTGTGGCTTCATACGCCTGAATTGTTATTATTGGACCTGAATAAAGACCATTATAATTAAAAAGAAAAGTAATGAATCTAAAAAGTGATGGTGGAGATTTAAGCGCATTTTCTGCCCATTGTTTTCTTTTAATTTGCTTTTTTCTTCCGTCAAAAACATTGAATATGATTGTAATAACCCTTAAAGATGTGAACATAACAAGTCCCGATAAATCAGATTTCCATTCTTCTGATTGCCTAAGACGTTCTCTGTGAACAAAAAATAGTCCGATTATTGGAACAATTAATGTACTTAAGCACAAACTACCTGGAAGAAATAACATCAACCAACAAATAAATGTTCCTAGGAATACAAACAAAGAGGGTATTCCATATAAAAATAGGCAAAATCCAACACCAATAATAGATTGAAGAATTGGACGATATTTTGGCTGAACAAATTTTCTTATTAAAACAGATATGGGCCATTGTATTACTGATGTTATAGCAACAGAGCCTCCTCTTAGCATAGTAGCTAAATCTGGGCTCATTTTTATTAAACGACTTCAATTCAAATGTTTTGAATCTTTTTTGAACGTTTACGATCAAATACCAGAAAAAATCTAAAGATCAAATTCACAAGTAATTATGAACGAGGTAATGTCAATGCAAATATTAATATTAATTATTTTATTTAAAATTCGTTTTAATAAATTGATATTTTAAACCATTATATGAAAATTATTTAAAATATTTGAAACGCCACTTATTTATGCATGTCGACATGGTTACATTGACATAGTTGAAGTACTTCTTAAACATAGTGAAATTGATATTAATGCTAAAGAAAAAAATTATTTTAATAATTTGAAGTTTTTAAATAATATTTAAAAATATTTTAAATTATTTAGAACAGCATTTTTTATGCAACTGATAATGATTATGTAGAAATAGTTAAATTACTTAAACATGGAAGAAATGTTATCATTTTTAAAAATCATGTATTTGATTTGAAATTTATTTTAATAATTTGATATTTCAAAATAATTTTTGTAATATATTTAAATTAATTAGAAATTCATTTTTAATGGCATGTGGTAGAGGTAACAATAAAACGGTTGAATTGTTTCTGGGAGGAATTGATATTAATGCTAAAGATATTAATTTGTTTTATTTGATATTTATTTTATTAATTTGAAATTTCAAAATAATATTTGGAAATTACTTAAAATATTTAAAACAGCACTTATTTTGGGATCTCAATTTAATAATATAGAAATAGTTAAATTACTTCTTGAACATGGAATTGACATTAATGCGAAAGATAATATTTATTTTAATAATTTAATATATCAAAATAATTATCGGAAACTATTGATTTTATTTTAGAATGCACTTATTGAAGTATCTTATCATGGTTGTACAGAATTTGTTTAGTTACTTCTTGAACAAGAAGGAATTGATATTAATTCTCAAGATATTTATTTGTTTCGTTTGATATTTATTTTATTAATTTGATATTTCAATATCAAATTTGGCAATTATTTAAATTATTTAACACAGCAAATAGATGGGCATCTTTAAATGGTCATAAAGAAATTGTTAAATTAATTGAACAAGCAAAAATTGATTTACACTCGGAATTTGTGGAATCATGGCTTTTTTGGTTACTTAGTTCCATAAAAATTTATTTGAGAGATCGCAAATCTTCAAAAAATTTTGTATCGAAAATCTGTTTTACCTAAATAATTTTTTTATATATAGTAGTTTTCTTAAGAAAAGAAAAAAAATGAGCAATGACCAGATAAATCATGAAAAAGTGAGGATATCGGAAAAGTGACATTTTTATTGTGATTCTTAAAACAAATTTCAAATTATTCAAATGAATATTTTTTGCATTAACATCAATTCCATTTTGTTCTAAGACATATTTCGCAAGTTGATTTTACCCCATTCTGAAGCAAATAACAAAAAATTTTCGGAAACTGATTAGCTTGACGAAAATCTTTAACTAAAATTTACCACTATAGAGAAATGTTTAAAAAAAAAAACTTTGATTTTGTAATTGTTAGTCATGTATGAAATTTTATTTTTATTTATAATTTCAGATGAATGCCTCCAAGTCATTCACCTTTTTCCTATAATCGTCAGGCGCAATTGTTTTCAGGTGATAAAATACATTATCCCACAATTGCTTCAAATCCTGATGTATTTTAGAATTCATCAAAATGGCAAAGACGACGTCTATAGGAGTATCACCGAATTGATGTTGAAATCTTTCCAACAAGATTTCAGCATAATTTTGTTTTGAACAAATTTTGCCGATCGCAACCACCGCTAAACGGTCGACTTCCGCTTTTTCAACTAACAAGTCCACAAATTTCGAAGGGAATTCAATTTCATTCAATGCCATCTCGCCGATAGCAACGTACGTTGCATTTCTGAGTGATTCGGTTTTGGATTGAATGTTGTTCGTCAGTATGCTCAGCGCCAAATTCTTCGTTTGGCCCAACTTCAACAGACATCTCAAAGCAGAAATAGATAATGAAACGTTGTTCAGAGTTAAAGATAACATACAACGAGCTGTGATTACACCTTCATATTCAGGTTTGATGTTGGTACGAGAAAGTATTTCCATAGCAAGTTGAACATGGGTTGGCTTAAATGCCCACATTAATGCTTCTTCAGCTTCATTGTTTTTACAGGCAGAAATGATTATGTTCTCATCAATTAAATCATTACCAGTTGGAACATATTGTAGTAATTCTTGGATTATGGGTTGTGGAATAGTCCCATTTTCCATGTTTCGAAGACGCTGTGATGCTTCAAGAGCTTTCCGTGTTTTGAGGAAAACAGTATATCCACGTGCCATTAAAGCAGGATCTGTACTTTGACTGCTGGTAAGGATATTCCAACATGCTTGTACATAATCATTAGGAATGGGCTCCTTGGAAGCAATATTAATGAACTCTTCAAGAGATGGATTTTCATCATCATCACAGCGATCAAGAAATTCCTTGATCTCTATGATGTCTTTGGCATCCTCTTTAAGAGATTCTGTGATGTGTTTCATAACTACATTCATGTCTGCGTTTGGATAAAAAATTTCACCAGATTTGAAATATTCAAGGATTTGTTTGAAGGTTGGACGCTCATTTGGATCACGTGCCCAACAAGTTGTAATCAGCTTATAAAGGCCTTTACCACAATCTGTTTCAGATAATGTTGGGCGAATATCATTAGTTATTACTTCCTGAATAATTCTCTTTGCATCACTTTCTATTCCTTGATAAGGTGTTTTATGAGTTAAAATTTCCCATAAAACGATTCCGTAAGAATAAACGTCGACTTTAGTGTCATAACGTCCGCTTGAATTCAAAATTTCGGGTGCCATCCAATGGGGTGTCCCAATGTTCTTTGTCATAACCGCCTTTTTCTCAATTTTCCTTGAAAAACCGAAATCGCATATTTTGACTTGCTTTTTATCGTCAAGGAGAACGTTTAAAGATTTCAAATCTCGATGTACAATTTGACGTGAATGAAGGAAATTCATCCCACGTGCAATATCAAAAGCACATATTGTTAAGTCGGTATTATCAAGCTTATGGTAGTGATGAAGTTCATGATATAGATTACCACCTGGCATCCATTCTGTAACAATACAATATGGAAATTCTTCAGTAGCTCCAAAGAATCTTAGTAATGTGGGATGAATTGCAGTTGCAAGTACAGTGATTTCACGTTGGTATGCATGGAACCTTCTACCTGTTAATTGTGAATATTTTAATTTTTTAATTGCTACTTTTTGCTTTGTTGACTTAATAATTCCATAATAAACATTTGCAGATGCACCAGAACCAACAACCTTCTTTTCTTCCAAATCTTTAGGATCAATTTTCCATGTCGAATAATGAATTGGAATTGGAGAAAAAATCCTTGCAGATGTATTAGTAATTTCATTGTTTTCGTATTCACGGCAGAAGTTTTGTATACTTTTCATTTTGGTTGCAATTACTTGATACGAAATCTTTTCACTTGAATTACTATGTTTCTTAAGATGAGCCTGAAACGAAACTTCAATAGCACGCAAGTCAAGTAAATGGAATTGAAGCCAATTTTGATTACCAGGATCAAAAATTTGAGCATCTTCTGGATCAATAATTTTTGCTGCTCCATTTAAATCTTGAATTATTTGGCATAACTCAGTAGCAATTGATGCAGGAGAGTTATTTACAACATAGTGAACCCAGCAATGTTCCATATTTTGACTAATAAGAGGTTTAAATCTTTCACCAATTTTGGTGATTTGTTTGATGGCATTTAGTTCTTCTTGAGATATCTTTTTGTTTGAGTTTTTAAAACGATTTTGATATGCGTTTGCAAATGAACGAAATTGTGAAATTGCATATATAAATTTCTTTTTGTGTGCTATTGCATTAGTAACAAGGCCTTCATATTCCTGAGCCATTGCTTGTAGCTGGTCGCTAATGTCTTGAACTGTCCAATTGCTCATATTTTTGATATAATTTCCGCTTTTGAGCTTTTGTTATATTTGTGTTCAAACATTAATTGAAAAGTAAATACGTTAAAATTCGTTTTGAAGATCTTCAAATACTTATTCCTTTGATTTTATTACTATTTGAAAAATAAAAGATTAATAAAAGCAATAATCCGCATGTTGATTGATATAAATTTGCGTTTAAAGGCTAATTCTGCTATTTTATTAAAATGCAATATTTTTGAAAACAGTAATTGACTTCAAAAATGTAAAAAAAAATGCTATTTCATTATTCAATACAGCTATTTTAATTGAAAAATAAAGTCGTATTTCAATTTTTCAAAATGGCATCAAATTTATAACATATGAATTGTTAATTATATGAGTTCAATTACTTCATTTCCTTGTCTAATAAAGATCATTATTATGCAAATATTTACAATTACAAGCAATCACATTGCAAAAACGATAGAAGAATTGAATACCATGTAAACTTTTCAAAAATTGTAATAAACTAATCAAATAATGTGACGATAGGTCACTTGGCAATCTTTAAAAATGGAAATGGAAGGCGAAGAAGTCCCTCAAGTTTACTGTTCTCTAAAAGAAATCATGGAACATGGAGAAGAATATATTGCCAAGTGCATGGCATTAGATGGGAGCACCAAATTTAAGCAATTAAGTCTATTAAATAAGCTTCGCGATAATCTTTCTATGTTTGAGTGGTGTCTATATAATTTTCATAACATTCAACACCATGAAATTCGAGAGTATGCACTTGAAGCAGTTGTATATTTTTTAAGTATTCAAAGCAAAAGGATATCAATTATTTATTATGAACATCTTACCAATGAGTTCTTTACGGAATTACTGGAAGATGATAATTACAAACACCCTAAGTTACTTGATCAGATCTGGAAAGGACAAATATTAATGGTTAATCTTCTTTATCCACGAATTTGGATTGACTTTTATAAAAGGGATGGACGAGGGCTATTTTCATTTCCTAGAGAACGAATTTATCATTATTTGCGTGAACTAAATTTATCAATGGAAGATCATTATTGTACAAATCGTAAACCAAAAGATGTCATTCCAGAACTTTATAAAAACAATGTACCGAGCACTATTATTACATGGCTTGAAGATCAATATAAAGAAGATCCAGATCAAGTTTGTTCAATTCTTTCAGGCATTAAATGGATGAATGTTGAGACACTTTTGGAATTCAAATATTTGAGTGATCTTATAGAAAATATTCTGAACCACGACGTTATCAAATTTTTCTGTAACATTTTTGAAAAAATTAAAGATGAAGAATACATCGAACTTCGTCTTTCTTTCTTACAACAATATCCAATTCTTTCAAAAATTCAAGATCTTGTAACGAAAGTTGAATGGGTTGATGATCTTTCAGATTTAGCTTGCACTATTTTAAGTCCATTAATTTCCAGTGAGTTTTGTACCAATTATTATGATCTTTTATTAACGTTATGTATTAAATCTCTTATAAAACGTAATTCAAACTTAATGCGTTGTATGTCATATCTTGTTAAAAAAGGGCTCATTGAAACGACCAAATTACTTGACATATTATTTGCTAAGTTACAACAAGAATTTGATAATCCGAACAGGGGAAAAGTTGAAATTTCATTTCGTAACTTCTTTACCATTATATCATTAATACCATTTAATAAAGAAGATAAAGAAGCACGACGAAGTTTATTATTTTCGATATTTGATAATATTAATGTTAAACAAGATATGGAACGAACTTCATTAGTGTTAAAGTCATTTTATAAGATCGAAGATTTGAAAAGTTTTGAATATTCATCATTTGTTCCAATCGTTTATGATTATTTTGCATTTATATTAGATAACGATCCAATTTTTTCACCTTTTTATCATGACTCATTAATATTTTATGGATATACAATGATTACACTTTACTTAAGTAATAGAAAAGATGAAACTAATTTACCTATTTTAAAGTTATTAGATAGAGCGTTTACATATATTAAATCATTTCCTGATGAAGATAATTCGATGCATATCTTTGTGTCTAAAATATTAAATCAATGTCGAAGATATTTAGTAAAACAATTCCAAATTATTAATATTATTTCTGATATTTATAGTTTATTAAATCCAATATTATCAAACGGATTAAAAAAAATTATTAAGATATTAACGCAAGAAAACAAATCAAATTTTTCGAATAATTTTGTTCGATTTTTGTTTAGTTTAAACCCAGAAGAATTAATGCCACAACAAATTAAAGCGATTTTAATCATCGGTAAATATATTGTTAATAATTTAATGAATCAAGAATTATTCCATTATATGATGGTCTTAAAGGATAATGTCAATGAAAATGATCGAGAATTATATCTCGAAACATTAATTAATATCTTTGGTACAAATGCGATTACATTTCTATTGGAAAATATACCTCAACCACCAAAATTTGATGAAGAGAAAATGTATTATTCATTAGTTAAAATCAACGATAAAATTAATATTACAGATGAAGTTATATGTAATAACATGATCCATATATTTGAAATTGTTACTGAGTATGAACAACATTTATATGATGAAATACTTAAAGGTCATCATGATAGAGATAGAGATAAAATAAAACGAGTCGCAAATCATTGTGGAAAATACTTCAAATATTACTTACAATTCTATCTAAACTATAATTTGGTGGTACCGGAAGAATTAAAATTCCATGGATTCGATTTGTTAATTCGTACATTTAAATTTTTGGATAGTCATTCAATAAATACATTATTCATGTTCTTGTTACAAAATGATGTTAACCCACGTTTCATCGATATTACTTTTAATGAAGCTTTGAATGTTTTCGTTGATGAAGTTCATAAAAATAAAAATAATAATAATCATTATTATCATGAAAGAGGTCCGCTTAAGCAAAATAGCGAAGTCATTATGGAGTTCTTCAAACAATTGGAAGAAAGTAATACCGAACATTTCAATAAAGTGTTCGATGACTTCATGATACAGTTTGATGATGAAATAGGAAATAAGTGCAAAGAATGTTACGGTAAATATAAAGAAAAAACAAAGAAAGAAAAGAGAGAACGTAGAAAAATGGAACAAAAAAAGATTCAGCCAATAGAAGAATCGAGCGAAGATGATGACATATAAATAAATATTTTTCTCTTGTTCACTTTGATTTATGAGATGTGTGTGTTTTAAAATTGACGATTTAAAGAACAAGAAACATATAAAATTAAGAGCTTAATTCCAATATTTTCACAAATTCTTTATAATAAACAATCACAAGAATCGAATTTTCTTCTTGAAATGCTAATTGAAAATAATATAGTTTCACCAAATATTGCTATACATAAACGCAATTTATATTTAATACATTATGTTAGTCCTTCAGAGTTTGAAAAGCTTCTGATGAAACCTTATGGCAAATATAACAAGCACACAATACATAATTTTTTAAAAGAAATTCAGAATACCTTTAAAAATTATGATAATCCTTTTAATAATCAAATAAAATATAAAAGACATACCGAATTAATTTGCCAAGGAATAAATCAATCAAACATTGCGATTTCTATTCGTAATGATGATATTGAAACATTACAAAAAATTTTAAAACAAACATGTTTTGATTATGATCAAAAGATTAAGCCATCCATATATGAAAAAATCACATTTATTAATCAGGAAAATGTTTCATTAATTGATTATGCAGCATTTTTTTCTGCAGTTAAATGTTTTCGATTTTTATATTCAAATCATGCAAAATTAGAAAATACATTTAAATATGCAATTGCAGGTGGGAATCTTGAAATTATACATTTATGCGAACAAAATCAGTCATCATTTGAAGATGCATATGAAACAGCAATTATGTTTCATCGAAATGAAATTTTTTAAATATTTTTATGAAAACAAAATTAATGAAATCAAAGATATCTCTAAACTTGCAAAGAAATGTATTAAATGTAGTAATTATCAAAATTTTTTCTTATTTAAAGAAAAATAAAATGGAAATTGATGATAATATTATATATAAAACAGCAAAAATCGGAAATATGATTCTTATCGATCAATTTCTTAGAGAAAGTAAAATTCCAGATTATATTTTAATATATTCAGTTATTTCAAATAACATTGAACTAATTACATATATACTTGAAAAAAGTGATATATTTGTTAATATTGAAGATATTTGTTGACATTATTTAATGATATTTTTATATGATTTAAAGTTTATTTATACTAAATGGAATTTAATTTTCTAATTTAGAATACCTCTTATTTATGCAGTAAAGAATAATTTGATAGATGTCGTTCAGTTACTTCTTAGATACAACAAAATTAATGTAAATTTTTATGATTTTTATATGTTTTGTGTAATGTTTTGCTTTGAAATTTTATTTTTCATTTCTAAATTTAGAATTTTAAAACATTGTAGAACACCACTTATATGGGCATGTATGAAAAATCACATCAAGATTGCACAATTACTTCTTGAAAATTAAATTTATTTTGCACATCAGCAGCCAGAATTATATTTAGAATTGATATTAATATTAATGCAAAAAATATTTGCTTGTTTTGTTTGAAATCTGTTTTAATAATTTGAATTTTTAAAATAATATTTGGGAACTTATCAAAACATTTAATACACCACTTATATTTGCATCTTACAGTGGACACATAGAAATCGTTAAATCACTTCTTGAACATAAAGGAATTGAAATAAATGCTCAAAAATTTAGTTTTCATTATTTGATATTTCCTTCAAAAATTTTATATTTCAAAGTTACATTTGGAAATTACATTTCTAATTTTGGACTGCACTTATGGTCGCATCTGCAAATAACCATTTAGAAATCGTAAAATTACTTCTTGAACAAAAAGGAATTGATATAAATATTAAAAGCGTTTTTAAGAATTTTTCAACATTCAAATTCAAAATTTGATGTTTAAAAAAAAATTTGGAAATTATTTTTCGAATTTTTAACTGCACTTATTTGTGCATCCATTGAAAATCAAACAGAAACAGTAAAATTACTACTCGAACAAGAAGAAATTGATATCAATCATAAAGACATTTAATTATTTGTTATAATTTTTTACTAAATAATTTTGTAATTTAAACTAATATTTGGAAATTATTTAATATTTTTAGAACTGCACTTACTATTGCATCTTCAAAAAATTGGATAAAAATAGCCGAAGTTCTTATCGAACAAAAAGGAATTGATATCAATTGTAAAGATATTTTTTTAGTTAATTTAATTTTTTATAAAAAAAATTCGAAATTTCAAAAAAAATGTGTGGTAATTATATCATTTATTTGCGACTGCACTTACGATTGCATCATCACAAAATAATAAACAAATAGTTAAAATGTTGCTCAGACAAGAAAGAATTGATGTTAATGCCAAGGATATTTTATGAGTATTTAAAATGTTTCACAAAAAAGTTTTATGTCTTAAAAAAATATATGGAATTTTTCATAAATATTATATACAGCACTTATTATATCAGTTATAAATGGATATATTAAAATTGTTGAATTACTTCTTAAAGACAAAAGAATTAATGTCAATATAACAGATTTTTATTTGCTTCATTATCAGTCAATTTTTATTAATTAATGTTTAAGAATAATACTTGGCAATTCTTTATATTAATTCAAACACCACTCATGATAGCTACAATGAATAATTATACTGAAATTGTTAAACTATTACTTAATCATAAGGATATTGATCAATATATCGAAAATGTATATTTATAACATTTAATGTATTTTTTAGAATAATTGATGTTTCAATATATTAATTGGATTTTATTTCATCTTTTTCAAACAGCACTTAATATTGCGATAAGAAATGGATTAGAATTTATATCAGAATTATTAATGTAGAATATGAATAAAAGATTTCTTGATTAAGCATTGTTACAAAAAGAAAAAAATTCAAATTAGATGTTATTATAATCCAAATTTTTTCTTTCAAATAAGCTGTATATCTAAGAATATAAATATAGCATTAAATAGACATTTTGGGAAAGATCATTTGATATTCTTTCACCTTGTTTAGGGTAAAAATGGAGCAAGAAGAAGGGACCATTCAATATCTCTCCAATCTCCAAGAACTCTTAACAAACCTCGAAGAAGGCAATCTAGATGACACAATTGAAACGCTAATGAAAATGTATTCAAAAGAATTTCCCTTATCTTTTGATTCTGTTCTTGCAAGATTGATTACATGGTTACTTTACACTGAATTTCGTACACCAAAATATCACGTTTATGCAAAAAAAAAAAAAAAATTCAGTGAATTAGGAAAGCCCAATGACAAACTATTTATTTGCATGATGCAATATACAGTATGAAAGATTTGATCTTATTTTGTATGCAGCATTTTATGGGTCAGTTAAATGTTTTAACTATTTGTTATCGAAAGGAGCGAGCATTTATTACCAAAAAGGTGTGCAGTCATCGGAGGCAACATAGATATATTTCATAACATTGTGAATTATGTGGAATATAAAGATATCTATGAGGATGTAATTAAATTTCATCGAAGTGAACTCTTTCATTATTTATATAAAAAGTCTCCTGATGACATCCGCCATTTTTATGGTGAAGCGGTAACCGCATGCATTCGACACGACAGCTATGAAATTCTTTCTTTTTTGGAATCATTTGGTTATTCGATGTATTCTCACTCATTTTTTTATGTATCGTTTGATAAAGGTAATGTATTTATTTTTAAATATTTCCAAAAGTTTGGAATACCACCATCAGATTCATTATATAAAGCTGCGCAGGCAAGAAATATAGAAATGTCTCGTTACGTTGTCAAGCAGCCAGGCGTTAATGTGAATGAAGTCCATAATGTTTTGAAGTTTTCATTTTATGTTTGAGACAGCACTTCACCATGCAATTGAATATAATAACTTTGAAGTATTAAAATTTTTGGTTACACAAAAGGAAGTTGATTGTAATGTGTCTACTGTTTTTTAGTGCTATTTAACTTCGTTTGGTACTCCATTCAATTTCGCGCTTAGAGGTAAAAAAGAATTCGTTGATTTCCTTTTACATTGTAATCGAATTGATGTATTGAAAGGTAATATTTCTTTATAGAATATAAAATTTGTTTTGTGCTTTTTTTGGCGTATTTTAATGTTATTTAGCACACCACTTCATACTGCTGCTGAATATGGTTATTTGGATATAGTTAAATATCTTGTTGAAAAAGGTGCAGATATAAATGCATATGATACTTACTTTCATTTTTTGTATTTCTTATTTCATTGCAATATTTAAATTTTGTTTTGATTTCGTGAAACACCACTTATAATGGCATATAGAAATGGTCACGCTGAAGTAGTTAAATATCTTCTTCAACAATATGGAATAAAACCATATGTAAAAGATGTTAATTTATTGGTTTCTCAGTTTGTTCTGATGATTTCATGTTTTTTATGAATTTTTGGTATTCCTTTGTATGATTTAAAACAATATTCGATCATGAAAAGACAAATTATCATGGTCTTAAATGAATATCTTTCTGCTCATAAAGGCGATAGCAAAATCAAATGCAACAATTCATAAAAATTGATGATAAACATTTTTTTTTTTAATTTCTGATTTATGTGGATGTTAATATTTCACTTATAATATTAATGTTAAAAATTTTTATCGATTTTTAATGCAAAATTCATTCTAATATATTAAGTATTAATGATTAAACAAAATAGAAGATACACCTTAAACTTAGCTTACACTTAAAGGAACAAATAATTTAATCTTAAAAATAAAATTATGGAAAATAATTGAAGTATGCAATAAAAAACTTATGACATTTGCAAATGTAATAATTTCAATACTTTATGTCATAAAATCTTTGTTCAATTTTTTCAATGAATAATTATCGTTATAAAATATAAAATGATATAACAAATACAATTGCTGGTTAATGAAGAGATCCTCTTTCTTATTCACGTACGACATAAAAAATGTTTCGAAATTTCATTTGTTGATCAGTTAATGATCTGAAATTTGTTATATAAATCAATGAAATTTGATCGTCAATGTTTTCAAAAGTTTTTGATCAGCCGACACTTTTATAACTGGTCAGTTGCGATGGAACCTACAGATATTGCCCAATTACTTATCAACGTCGTCGAAAGTCGTATATTATCACTTGAGACAGAGATATTGTTATTTGATGAGCAAATCTCATTGGTTGCAGCAGCTCCGGGGATCAAGTCAAATGATCGCATTCAGTTAACACTCCAGCGGAACATCAAAGCCACTTTGCACACTCTTCTTAAGTACTACTGCAAACGGATGCGGAAACTATGCACTTCATCGGTACCTTTTCAGCAAGCGATATCATTTCATTTATTTGTTCTCCAACGGAACAAGTTCAAAATCCTTCTCCAAGAGCTCTATGGGCAGCAGTCGGCTCTGACCACGTTAGTTGGCGCTGATTATCAGCGATATACAAATGACAATGATGTTCCAGCAGATATCCATCTCAAAATGATAGCGTTAGTTTTCCCGTACGAATTTGTTGTTGATCTCTTAAGTAGCTCCGACTTCATGCGGTCATTGATCAAGACAGCGTTGAAGTATGAATGTCGACATCACGTCCAATCGATATCAGTCATCTTTAACTTGATCCGAAGGTTCAAGACGCTGGACTCGTTATCGCATAATGTGCATTTCTTCACAGCGAAGAATCCGATGTATTTCACATTAGCGGAACATTTTGTTTGTGTATTTGTCCGCAACAAAATGTTTCAGTCCGATTGGGCGCCATTACGTAATTTTTCGACTGCAGAAAAATGCGCATTAATAACTATCAGTGGTACATCGACATGTGGCCTAAGTCCAAAACTTATCGATAAACTTAAAGCAGCTGCACGTGAAAAGACAATTGTTGACGACGATTTATACTTAAGACCTTATGAACGAACAATCGAAATTACGACTTCTGAAGAAATGGAAATACCAGAGCTGAAACATATTATATTAGAGCTAAGGAAAATGCAAGTTCAACCGACGCCTTCAGCTATGTTATATATATTATCGAATGCGTTACAATGGTTAAACTCCGCATTAACTTCAGATGGTAATTTAATTGGCGCTGATGAAACTTTCCAATTCTTCGTCTATTGTTTGGCATTATCTAAGTTATGGTGTTTACCAGGAATCGTTTCATTCATTGATCATTTCGTAGATGATGCACTTAGGGAAACTAAATTCGAATATTATATCGAGCAATTAAGATCTGGTTTAGAGTTCATTGATAATCGATTATTACCTGTACAACCTTTTATAGTTTTCCCTTTTATTACTTTGAATAATAGATTAAGAGAAATAATTCAACCAATTGATAACGGTAAATTAACTTTAAAAGGGTTCGCATTATATGCTTTCCCTTCTTGGAACTCTTGTTCAGAAGAATTATTCCCTGCAATGATTAGATATGAAGGTTCGAATGAAGTTGTTAAATGTTATAAATATCATGTGAAAGACGTGGCAAAACTTGTGCCGAATTCAAAGTTTAAATTCGAAACAATTCCAACTTTACAAGGTTCGTTCTTACAATTAACAGATAAAATATTGGATGAACAATGTATGATTAAAATAGAGTCCGGAGATTATGAAAAGGAAATTGGTAGAATTAATACTATTTCTTGTTTGCTGCTTTTTAATCCGACTTTAATACAAAGGCCTTCTTTGGATATGATTAATAAGTTATACTTTAAAAATAGAAAGTTTTGGAATATGAAATCTGATGACCCTTTAACAGGTGTACAATCTTTAATTATAGAGGTACAAAAGGCACTCGTAAAATGCGGTTTTAATGACTTGGAGGTTAATGGCATTTTAAATAGAAAAACTGCTAATGCAATTCGTCATTTCTTTGGTGCTGATTCTAAAAGATTAGTGTTGACACCAAAATTATTTAAAATTTTAATTGAAACATCAAAAAAACATCAAATTAAATAGTTTATATGTGACGATAAAAAGCACTTTTTGGATAAAGCAGTAATAATTGGAAACCGTTAAAAGCAAATAATGTATTTTACAGGCGTTTGCTTTGAAAGATTATGATGACATATAATGTTCATTGATTAGTTTTTCATTTGTTTTATATAATAATTCTTATTAAATGTTTTTTGCGCAAAAAATATTTTTTTTTTTTGATTTTGAATATGCCATTGAACTTTTTGAATCTAATTCAATCAATTTTGAATAATAGCCGATATGTAACCGTTTACTCCAAATGTCAAGAACTAAGAGACTATCAAAAAATCAAACAAAAGAGCAAGCAAATAAGCATCTTTACAATCCGAAAACTATCCATGAAGCATGTCGCGACGGAGATATCAGAGCAGTTCAATATTTAATTGAAAAAGATAATCTCATTAAAAATGTGAAAGATATCGATGGAAATACACCATTTCACATAGCATGCGCAAATGGTCAACTTGATGTTGTAAAATATCTCATAGAAAAATGTGTTAATTGTGAAACAAGAAACAATAATGGAGATACAGCATTTATTCTTTCATGCAAAGCAAGAAATCTTTTTGTTATTAAATATCTTTATGAGCACACGTTTGTTGATCTTAACGCTCAAAACAAAGTAGGGAATACAGCGCTTCATGAAGCATATTTAACTGAAAATCTCCATGTTGTTCAATATCTAATTGAGCAAATACATATGAACACAAAGATTAAAAATGCAGATGGATACACACCATTTGATTTAGCGTGTATAAATGGTTCCCCTACTGTTGTAGATTATTTCATGAAAAATGGTTTACAATATCGCTAATTATTTTATCTATAAACATATTCTGTAATATTTATATTTGGAAAATAAAGATATCTCACAGAAATAAGTTTCATTGAAAAAAAATTTGGGTATATGATTAGAATGTGCAGATTAAGAATTAAATAATTTTCGAGTCATTTTGATTAGATACATGTATAACTGAATGCTGTTGTAGTTTGTTTCCTCAAGTTTACGTTTGTTTGATGATGAGCGTTACTTCCGTATCTTTTCATGAAAATTTGCAAAACAAATTTCTTTTCACCATAATAAATGATTAACAAAAACAGAAAAATATTTTATAACATTTCTTTATATATTATTACAGTGTTAAATCCATTGGTCCTCATCTTCATCTATCAAACCATTAAATTCATTGATCACATCTTCGTGATTTCCTCCCATATTTAATGATATATTATTTACACTTGACAACGATTTTGTTTTCGTTGTTTCTTTCTTATTTCTCTTGAACATTAATATTACAATTCCATTAATAATTAAATTTTATATTTGTTTTTACTATAAAATGTAATCGAATACGTTCGATAATAGATAATGACTGAGTTAAAGTGAATGAATGCGTCAAAAATAAAATATCTCTATGCAATTTAAATGTATATTCGAGAATAGGATAAATTTTTAATACAAAGAGCAGTAGTAACCATAAAAAAAACTCAAAATAAAATGATATTAACAATATGATTCCAAATCTCATTACCAAAAAAAGAAAAAATTTTGAGGCCGAAGGGACTCGAACCCCCAACCTTGAGATCTGGAGTCTCACGCAATGCCATTATGCTACAGCCCCTGCATTATCTTAAATATAATGGATAGATACATTGATCAAAAACTAATTCTCATATATTTTTGATATTTGATTAAGCATAATATATCTTATCATTAATAAAGTAGAAGCACCAAAATAAAAGATATAACGAGGGTCAAACTGTGTAACTTTATAATATCTCACAAGCTATTTTAACATTTCATCCCAAAATGTAAAAGTACCTGATGAAGCAATTCGCATAACTGACTCAATCCTTAGATGAACCCATCTTGATAATATTTTTTGATACTCAAGTTAACAAGAGATTTGTTCGTTTTAACAAAATCAAACACCCTTTACCACTTTTTGAAAGTGCTACAATATTTAAAAATTATTAAATGGAAGAAGAAGAACTTTATGAAGATTATTATCAAGAAGGAAATTATGACCAAGCATATTATGAAGAAGAGTTTTATGAAGATGGATTTCAAGAAGATGCTGAAATGGATGCAGGGAATAGCATTGAGTTTGACTTTCAAGCAGACGATGTTGATCCACGAGAAACTACTCTTCTTGGCATGGTTCAGACATTTAAAGCCATTATTTATGAGTCAGAAGCAGTTTTAGGCCCTAATAATACCATTCAATTTGATTTAAAGCGTTTTATTTTACCATTATCACTTCAATGTGTTTATGGGTTTCTTAGTTCAGAAATTTTGATAACAATTGAACTTGAATTAAATAATTTTCGCTGGGATTTTGCGCCTAAGTCTGTTCATATTCATCATCCAGTATATGGAGAAGTTTTTCCAGGCAAAGCATTGATGCAGAATGTTGTCAAAGATTTCTTTTCTATAGATTATAAACCACGTGAATATTATCAATGTTCGAAGTTTACACTTTGTAGTTCTACGCATCCAAACAAAGCATTAGTTGAAAAGCTTTGTGCCGAAGAGCATCTAAGTGATTCACAATCACGGCGTGCCTTATCGTTATGTAATAATAATTATGAGCGTGCACTTCACCTTATGCGCACGGGCGAATTGTTACCCGGCGCATCCGACGAAGCCAAGCCGAGTGATTTTGCAGCATATCATCAAAACCCATTACTTTATTTTGCGTTAGAATTAGCAGAAACGCTCTTTGATCTCCAGGACCACTGCTGCTTGTGCCGCCGCCCGATCTCCAAAGGGCTTAAGCCATCTGTTTGCGACAACAAGCTCTGCAATTTTCAATTTTCTACGATTGGGATTGGCTTGTCCGTCATTCAAGAGATTAAACGCGATGTTTCGTCAGCAGATTTATTGATTTCGTTATTTTCTGCAGCGTACGACACAAAGTTCTGCACACCGTATCCGAACGATTTCACGCGCGATGAAATCAAAGAAATTCTGCATTACCTTCCTACGTGCGACGACATGTCCAATTATGAAAATGATCAACAGCTTGCGAAAGCGATTAGCAAACGTGGTCTTCAGCTTGTTCGATGGATTCTTTTGTCATGTCGATCGCATTTAATTCGACTTCCACCAGAAATGGAAATTCCGATGTTCAAAGGCAGCGCGCAGTTTATGGCGCTTGTCTCTTCTTCTGAAGCTGAGTCTGCGTTCCAGTCGATCAAGCAGCAGTTCGGCGGAAGTATTTATCTTTTCCACGGTTCGCACGCAGAGCGCTGGCATTCGATCATTCGAAACGGACTTGTGAATGCGTCAGGAACGAGTTTGCAAGCGAATGGTAGTTGTTACGGCAAAGGTATATACTTTGCGAAGGACTCGAACACATCGTGGGGATATTCGCAGATGAAAGAGAACAATTACAGAAGTTCGAAATTGGGCAAAAATTTGAAGGTGATTTCGTTGTGCGAAATCGCGAATTTACCAATTGGAAAAGAAGTAACAGCGAAATACGAAGTGCGAAACAAAGACGGAACAATGCAGCAGAAGTCTGTCAAAGGGCGCATGGACTCGCACAGCAACGAGTGGGCGTACACGCTCACTATCGAAGAGGCGTGCGTCGTCAGGTTCGTTATGGTCGGAGGGTCGTTCTCAGTGGACGTGAAGAAAAATCCGCCAAAGAACGTTCCGTCACTTCGCTCTGTTCTTGATTATCAAATGAATCAAAGTATAAACTAAAAAATAATAAAATTAAAAATATGTAAAAGTTATCAACGTATAATTTGTATCTTTATTAAATTATAAATATATTTAAGAATGTGAATGCAGAAATGTTCAAAATTATGTATTCATTCGATATATGATAGAACTATTTGAAAGATTTCAAATGTATTTTCATCACATTCAACTTCTGTCATTAATTCATAAATAATATTTTGTAATTCATAAAAATATTGTGAATATGTATTCAGATATTCTTTTCCATTTGCTAACATTATTTCAATACACTTTATACATCGAAATGTAAATGTTTTATCGTCTAAAAAATCAATTAATAATTGAAATATTTTTCATTTTTCCATTTTATAAAGTCATAAAATATTAAAATTGATTTCAAAAACAAAACTTTAATATCATATGTTAAATTCCTTTCTAACATTATTATAATTATTTTACAGATTTCAAAATTATTAATATTTCCTTTCCAATTTTCTGAATTAACTATAAAAATATTTAATATACTTTTAAAAACTATAATTTCGTTATTATTTTGAAGAATATTCATAAGAAATATATTAATATCATTAGATAAATGATTTGATAATGATAAAAGATTAAATAAATTTACTTTCGTTTCTGTTTCTTGAATATTTTCATATATTATCATTAAATTTTCAACAATTAAATTAAAAAACATTTCAAAATTTTCATTAATTTTCAAAAACATAACACATTTAATACCAAATATTAAATCAATTTCTTCTGTAGAATGAATTAAATCATAAATATATGGATAAATATTAATTTCATGTCGAAATGTACAAAGATATAATATAATTTTATTTCGTAATGAATTAGTTACAAAATTAAGTTTCGTTAATATTTGATATTGTGTACATAATATTAAACAATATTCTTCTGATGTAACACAAATATAATAAAGAATTTGAAATGAATCATCTGCGGTAAATGAATTATTTAAGAATGATATTAATATATTTAAATCATTATCATTCATAAATTCTTCACTATTAAAATTATCTGTAATATAATATGAAATTAATTTTAAAAATTTAAAACTTCCTTCAAATGAAAGATTTCTTTTAAAAACATTAAACATTTCATAATAAGGAAAATCTGAAAAAAATAATGTTAATTCATCTTCATCCATTAAATTTAAATTAGAAAGTAAAATATTTACTTGACGAATTTGTTCTTCATATAAATTCGTATGCATTAAAATTATTAATTCTTTTCGATTATAATCTAAAAGTTCTATATTTTTTTCACTATGATCTCTGGTTAAATTTTCCATGTAACAAATTTGAAAAAAATACAGAATAAAAAAATGATAATTGACAAACTTTGTTTAACATTCAAAATGATAAAATAAACAATTTTAAGTTAGAATTAAATTAAAAAAAAAAAAACAATTCATTTATGCATATTAAGATTTATTGAAATCTATATAGTATAATTTTATTCAATTTATATATTTGATGATATGTTAATTTATTTATCATTCCTTGATTAATAATTTTTATGAATGTTTTTTTAAGATGTAGAATTAAAAATTACATAATTTTAAATAAAAGATATATTTTAATAAAAGAAAAAAAAAAAAATGATTTTAATTAACGGTCAAAATCACAAAATTTTTCTTGACAAATGATGGAAAGTATTTTCATTAAAGTCAATTCTATCAAAGGGATTCAACATCATAAACATAATCATTATATCATTCGAGTTAATTTAAGTGAGACACCAGATTATTCACAAGAAAGTGTTTTAATTTTTGAAAATGAATTTTTAACGAACAGTATATTTAGTTTACCATATTCGAATGCAACAGGTAAAAACATGATTAATATTGCAATTCTAAATCAAAATAAAAAAGAAGAAGTTTTATGTCGAGTTTCACTTCCTTTGCAATGGTTTCCACATAATTTTGTTGTTCATGAGACATATCCAATGAATCCAAAAGAGTTTAATATTGAAATGGATGTTCATATTTGTAAAAATGAAAACGAAGCTTTTCGTGCACCAAATGGAAATCTTCTAGTTATTCCAGCATGGAAACCAATTCCACAACAATCACAGCAGCAACAACCACGAACACAAATGCAACAAAATCCATCAATTTTGTTAGAGTATTCCAAAAATTCTTTATGGGCCAGTTCCACAAACATTTACACAATCAATTACACAAACATTTGCTCGGCCATTACCACAAGTTACACAACAACAATTGCGTTATTATAATCCTTATTAATAAAAAATATTTTTTTTTTTTGATTTTGCCACTTTTCGCACGTTAATTCAGAAAATGTTTTTTTTATATTTATTTCTTCAAAAATGTATTATGATTCGATTATTTCCAAAACCAGTGATAGAATTAACAGATAAGAACTTTGAACGTATCATAGATAATCGCCAAAATTCGTCAGTATTTTTTGTAATGTTTCATGGTGAACAATGTCCAGCATGTCGTGCATCATATCCAGGATTTATATCAGCATCTAAAAAACTTGAAGGTATGATTACATTTTGTCATATAGATATTTCACGAAATCCAAAGTTATCACAACGGTTTCGAATAACATCAATTCCAACATTTTTAATTTTTCATTCTAAAGGTATTTCTACACATTTTAGTTTCTTTAGAAGTGAATCTACATTTATTAAAGCGTGTACTAGTTATATTCCAAATTATTGTGAAACGCCAAATATTTCTTGGCTAAATGATGAAAGAAATAGTGTTATTTTATTTAGTAATCGAAATCAGCCACCTATTTATTGGTTATCAATTAGTAATAATTTTCAAAATGAACATCTTCGCATTGGTTATACACATAATAAAACAATTTTTTATTTTTTTCAAATATTAAATAAAGAACAAATTATATTAATTAAAGATAAAGAAACTCAATATTATAAAGGTCCGATGGATTATTTAAATATTTCGACGTATATTAAAGAAAATATTAAAGATAATGAAATAATAAAAGAACTTTAAAAAAAAAATATATATTTTATTTTATTTATTCTACAATAAAAGAAAAAGGTTTTCTTTCATTAAATATATTTCTTTGAAACAAAAATGCATTTTTTGATATATTTTCATTTTCACTTTCAAGTAAATTTTCTATAGTTTCGATTATGTTATTTTGTAATATTTCTTCTTTAATATTATAATTAATTTTATAAATTTCTTCAATTTGATACATTTTATATATACAAATTAATGAGTTTTCAATAAGTTCTTCGTTTTCTAAATCAAATGTCGATATTAAAATTTCGATAATGTTTTTCGTTTCTTTGTTTTTTTCTTTATATTCATTATATTGTTCAAATAATATTTGATATTGTTTAATACTACAAAATCGAAGAATATTCGTTAATAGAAATATTGATTCAATAGTGATATAAATGTTATTATCATTACAAAGTTCAATTATTCGTTGAATTAAATGATATTCTTCAATATAATCAATTAAAATTTCTTGAATATCTTTTTTAATTAAACTATTCGATAAAAAACGTAACAAAGGAAACAAAACTCGAAAATGTTTATTTAATAACATTTCAATTATTAAGTTATAATTAAATTCGATTTTAATATTTTCTTCTAAATTTATATTTATAAATAATTCGATAATAGACTGAATGATTTTAATTTTAAGTTCTTCATCATTAATTTCATATTGAAGTAATTTCTCATAATATTGAATCGGTGTTAACTTATTAATTATAATGTTTTCTAAATAATATTTCAAATATTGAAAATTGTTTTTAATTAATTCTTGAATTGATTTAATTAATGTTGGTATATATTTATTATAACATTGAATAATAAAATGATGTATATATTTACAAAGAATTTCAAATTTAGTTCGTTCAATTGGATAAAGACAAAGTGAATAAATTAATTGAATCGAATGTTTTTGTATTGTTTTGTTTTGTGAAAGAACATAATTTTGGAATGTTTCAAAATTAAGAACTTCAATGATTTTATCACGTGAATATCTTGAATTATAATTAATGTTAATAAAACATTGTAAAATTGATGGAATTAAATATTCTTCTTTATCTTCAATAAATTTATTTAAAATATTAACAAATCCTTTTTCAACAGTACTTTCAATTAAAATATTATGTGAATGTTGAAAAATATTACAATAAAATGTAATAATTGATTCTTGAATTTCTTCTTTATAATTATTTGTTAAAACTTGAAAAAAAATATCTTGAATTTTATTTCGTTCAAATGTTTCATCAATATCAAGATAATCATTAACACTATAAAGATAAAGTTTGGTGATATATTTTAATAAATAATTTTCGTCATTTTTGAAATAAGATTCTCGTATTTTTTCATAAAGTTTCGAAACTTTCGATGATATTTCTGGTCTTGTTAATGTTATCATTTTGGTTAATTTATTAGTTTCTATCATAAATTTCTCTTTCTTTTTTTTGTTTTCTTTCATCTTTTTTTTTTTAAACGACCATAAACTTTTAAAAAAAAAAAAAAAGATAAAAGCTTTCAAATTTCTCATGACATAAAATATTTATTCAATTTTTCATATTATCATCTATTACAAATGAATGAAAAATTTGTTTGTGTTTGCTTAATAATAATTCTTTAAATAAATGTTTCATTTATTAAATATATAATTTTAAAAAAGGATACAAAAATATTTAGCTTAATGAATTTTAATATAATAAAAATATATTTTCTTCATTGAATAAATATTATAATAATTTCTATTTTGAAGCACAAAAATGTAAAATGGCTTTTCCATCTCATTCGCATTGAGTTGAAATCGAAAATGAAAAGAAAACAATATATAAAGAATAAGTAAGAAAAAAAATTCAAATATATATATAACAAACATTACTAAAACTTATTTCTTGAAAAAATTATAAATTTATTCAATGAAAATATTGAAATATTTGTTGAACCTTCTTTAAATTATTATGATAAATGTTTTTCAGAAACATTTTTAAATGTTATTTGTAATTTGTTATATTTATCATATATAAATCAAAATCAAAATAAAAAAAAATAATTATATTATTAATAAAGTTTCATTAATTTTTTGAAACAAAAGCTATAACAAAGCAATAAACCCCTGGAGAATCTGAAAGTTATCAATAAAAAATCGTCACTGTTTTAATCGAAATAAGGCTCAAGTTAAATTTAATTTAGTTTTATTCAAAGAAAAGATTGAATGAGAACGATTAATAACAATTCAATCAAACTCCGATATCGGGCTCTCATTCCGTTAATAAACGGTCTAAGATTCCATAAAATTTTAACTGCAAAAGCTGAATTTAAATTTTTATTGATGGGATTATCTCATAGTAATACTATAAAATACAACAACCTTCAAACGTTACAAAATTTTGAAGAAATCATTTTTAATTTAAATGAAAATAATATTGATGAAACAGTTAAATCTTTATTAAATTATTTTTCAAATGAATTATCATATTCTTATATTTTAATATTATCTCGAATTATATATTCATATTTTATTTCAAATCAACAAGAACATGAAAAATTATGTTTTGATTTATTACGAAATATTGAAGATAAATTAAATCACAATGTTATTACTATATTTATACAATTATTATTTTCTATAAATAATCAAGAAACAAATTATCTTCTTGAAATAATGTGTAAAAACTCGATGATTAAACCAAATGTTATTCAAAGTAAAACAATATCTTTATATTTTTCACATTATATTCACAAGGAAAATATTAATAATTATATTGAATTAATAAGAAAACATGGAATTAATGAAATTAATAAAAAATATTAAAATAAAAGAATCAAATCATATTGATTTTTGTAAAGCAATTTGTATATAATTATGAAAAGTTATCAAAGAATGATTGGGAATTACATAAGAAATTAATTAAAGAAGGACATAATCCAAATGAAATTGCGAAATAATTCGAAATGATGAAATCAAAAAACTTCAAAAAGTTTCATCACAAACAAATTTTGATTTTAACCAAAAAATTGAACCATCACTTTATAAAAGATGTTCATTTATTAATCAAGAAAATGTTTCTTTAATTGATTATGCAGCATTTTTTTCTTCAATAAAATGTTTTAAATATTTACTTATGAATGGTGCAAAAGTAGAAAACGCAGGTAAATATTCAATTGCAAGTGGAAATGAAGAAATTATTCATTTATGTGAACAAAATCATTCATCATTTGAAGATGCATATGAAACAGCAATTGAATTTCATCGAAATGAAATTTTTCATTATATTTATGAAAATAAAATTGTTGAAATAGATAATTTGGAAAAATTAGGAAAAAAATGTATATTATATTGTAATTTTGATATCCTTTCATTTTTAATTAAAGAAGGAATGAATAATGAAACCCTCATTCTTGATTCAATTACCACAGGTAATTTATATATTGTTCAATATTTTCTTAAAATAAAATCAATTTCTTAAAATTATCAAAAATTACAAGTTTTTCAGGGAATGAAGAACTTATAGACTTCCTTATTCATAAAAGATATATTAACTTAAAAAAAGATGTTTGTTAATTTTATTGAATATTTAATAATTTTTTTTATTATTTCATAATAATTTTTACAATTTTTTTAATTTTTTTATTGAATTTTTTAAATGCATCTGAAAATGGTTATATTGATATATTTAAAATACTTCTTCATCAAGAAGGAATAAATATTAATGCCAAAGATATAATTTATATGTTTTATTTAATATTTGAGAATAATATTTAAAAATTATTTAAATTATTTAAAACAGCACTTATTTATGCATCTGAAAAAGGTTATGTGGAAATCGTTAAATTACTTCTTGAACAAGAAGGAATTGATATTAATGTTGAAAGTATTTTATTGTTTTGCTTAAAATTTATTTTAATAATTTTGGAATATTTTAAAATGACTTTTAAAATTTGATTAGATAACTTATGACAACATTTATGTATGCAGCTAAATATTATCATATAGAAATAGTTAAATTACTTTTGGAACAAGAAGGAATTGATATTAGTAATCAAAAAATTAATCTGTTTTATTTTTTATTTATTTTAATATTATGGAATTTCAAAATAATATTTCATAATTATTTTAATTATTTTATACTATACTTACATGAACATGTGATAATTGCTCAATAGTAATCTTTAAATTACTTCTTGAACAAGAAGGAATTGATATTAATGCTAAAGACTATATTTATTATAATAATTTCGTATTTCAAAATAATATTTGGAAAATATTTTAATTATTTAAAACAATACTTTTATGGGCATGTGAAAAGTGCACAAAAGAAATCATTAAATTACTGATTGAGCAAAATTACCGATATTCAAATCAAAGATTATGTTTTTGAGCGTTGTAAATGTTTCCCATTCGTTTTGAGATTTCTGATTTGTTGTTGTCTGCTTTTGGTGCATTTATAACTGATACTTATTATTGAATTTTGGGAATATTGATCACTTTTTCTAAATTCTGCTTTTTAACGGTCGGATATTTGCGGATTAATTTTTATTTTAAAAGAGTTTAATATATAGTATTATATAGAGAAGTAATTTTACTATATTCTTAACTTCCTGAAGTACAATAGTACTTAAATTTGTTATTAAGAATTTAAAAGATAAATAAATAATAACCATATACAATTTTATATGAAACTAATAATTAAGAATTTGGTATAATAAAAGAAATGAATTATTAAAAAAGATTAAAAGCAAAGCAAATAATTTATCTTATTTTGGAACAAATATATATTTGTTTTATTTAATTTTAATAATTTAATGTTTCAAAATAATATTTTTTTTTAAAGACTTAATTAATATCAATAAATCTTTTGTGTTAAATGAATAAAAGATATTTAATTATAAATTTTAAATTTTGATGAAAAAATTCAACATTTGTCATTGCGGTTATAGAAAAGTGACGACCATTTTTTTTCTTAATAAAAAAAGGGAAAGAAATGAGTAATAATCCATTATATACATATAAAGTTGTAGTAGTAGGGTCATCAGGAGTTGGTAAGACAGCTGTTGTTCAACGTTTAATTGAAAATGTATTTAATGTTGATAATCAAAGTACTATTGGAGTTGAATTTAAATCACATTGTATCACATTTGATGATGAAACGGTACGATTAAGTATTTGGGATACAGCAGGTCAAGAACGATTTCGTTCAGTTTCTAAAGCATATTTTCGAAATGCAGTTGGAGCAGTATTAGTATTTTCACTTGATAGTATTGATACATTTAATGATTTAGATAGTTGGAGTAATGATCTTAACAAATTATCTACACCTAATGCAGCCATAATTTTTAATTGGGGAATAAGTGTGATCTTAAGAATGATCGTCAAGTTAGTGAAAGTGAAGCATTAGCATTTGCTGAACGACATCATATTGAATATTTAGAAACTTCAGCCAAAGATAATACTAATATTGGAGAAACATTTGTTCGTTTATCACGTAAAATTCATGAACGAGTTAAACGAGGCGAAATTCAAGGTACATTTCAAGTACCTACAGCACCACCACTTGATACGCGATCATTTTCTACGAATAATACCACAACTAATAAAACATGTCCATGTTGAAAATGAACAACACAAATGAAACATTCATTCATACATTAATAAATTTGGAAATATTTAATATTTTATTTTTGCTCTTTAACCAAATTCGTTTTTGTATAATTTATATTTGGCAAATGTTTTTTGCTTCAGACAAACCTTGTCAAAAAAGAAAAAACTATTGAGAAGCTAACAAAATCATATAAATTATTGATTTTTAGAATTTCTCCACATTTTTTGAGTTTCATATTCTGGTGAATGCCCTTAATCAAAAATTTTATAAATAACATATGCTGAAAAAGAAAGAGAATCAAAGATTTATGATGAATCATTAATAATACATTATAATATATTTAAACCTACATATCTGTTGAAAGAATAAATAAAATAATATTGGAGGGGGGAAAAAGGGTGTACATTTTAGAATAAGGATATTTTTAATAAACTCAATGGTCAGAACAATTTTTTTATATCACATTCCCAAAACTACCTGGGGATTCCCCGCCTTTTTTACACAATTTTTTTGCTACTAAAATTAACAAGGTTTGTCTGTAGCAAAAAACGATTCCCCTGATATTTGTTTGCCTAAATTTTACTCTAAGCACTGCTTTAAGGAACTGTTGTAATGTTAATTATTCTATGATATGGTCAAAAATTATCAAAAATGCATTATTTAGTATCTTTTCCATATCAAACAAACTTTGAGAAAATAAAATTTCCTATTTAAATGGAAGAGAGAAAAAAAAGCATCATTTCAATAACAAAAAAGTTTATTAAAAAACTATCTTACTTGGAGTATGAAAATGCTACAGAATTTTATAGATTTTTTCAAAATTTATTAAATGAATATGATAATAAATTAATGAACGATCAAGATGATTACATTAACAAATTAGAAAATAAAATAAAATCCGCTAGGAATAATTTTTGCTCTATTGATTATCAGTCTACCTTACAAAAACGCGAAATAACAATTCAATTAAATGAAAAAATCAAAGAATACAACCAGCTTAATCGGAAAATCAATAACGTTAAATCTATTAATGCTAAAACAGATGCTTTTAATAGTTTTTTAAATTTAAATTTATTAAATGATCAGCAAATTCCAAAAAACAAAATTCATATACCCACTTCATCCACACCAAAACCTACTTCCAAAAATACAAGCATTGGTTTAGCTCAAGATAATATCATTTCACAATACCAATCAGAATTAGAAAATATCAAATCAATCATTTCAACAACTCACAACAAAATTCTTAATCACAAAATCGCTCACTACAATGCAAACATTAAATTTTTATGCAAGCAAATCACACTCACAAGGCGAGCTAATGCACGTTTAATGTCATCGCTCGATTCCGTTTTGGAATTGCTCAACATCGATGCGAATTCTTTTACATTTGATTCGACACCTAAACAGATGTGTGATACATTTATTGAAGTTATAAAACGTCTTAATCTTTCTGAGCTATTGAACATCGGATTAAAGAGAACAAATGTTATTTCGCATTTAAAAAAATTACAAAAAGAAAAAATACAAAAATTCAAAGAAAACATAAAAAATGAAATTCGTATATCACAAATTAACCAAAGTATACTCAGCGACAGAATTAAAATCGCTAACGCTATGATAAATTATAAAATGAAACTGAATTTTTATGAAAATGTTTAATCATTTAAATAATCATAAAATGTGAATAAATATAAATTGTTGTATAAATAAATGTTAAATAGATGGACCTTTTATCTTTTATTTTGAACAACTTCTACATATTAAAATAAGTCAAAATTGTCTACTGAAAGTTCACATCTGTGTTTTCATTTCAATAAAATTTCATTTAAAAACCACTGCAAATGTAAAATATATTCATATAAAAGAATAGAAATATCAATTTAATTGAATATCAAAAACATGTGTATAAATCGAATTTTATCTATTTTCATATTTATATCATTATCTTCTACACATTCAAGAATTTTACAAATAGAATTATGTTTTTTAATAAACAATTTGTTTTTGAAAACCAACAATTGAATACTTTATATCTTTCGAATGTAATTAAATTTATTGATAGAAAATTAATATCGCATAAAAAGAATATTAAATATTTCCAAATTTATTAATGTATGAATGAATGTTTCATTTGTGTTGTTCATTTTCAACATGGACATGTTTTATTAGTTGTGGTATTATTCGTAGAAAATGATCGCGTATCAAGTGGTGGTGCTGTAGGTACTTGAAATGTACCTTGAATTTCGCCTCGTTTAACTCTGTTCATGAATTTTACGTGATAAACGAACAAATGTTTCTCCAATATTAGTATTATCTTTGGCTGAAGTTTCTAAATATTCAATATGATGTCGTTCAGCAAATGCTAATGCTTCACTTTCACTAACTTGACGATCATTCTTAAGATCACACTTATTCCCAATTAAAATTATGGCTGCATTAGGTGTAGATAATTTGTTAAGATCATTAATCCAACTATCTAAATCATTAAATGTATCAATACTATCAAGTGAAAATACTAATACTGCTCCAACTGCATTTCGAAAATATGCTTTAGAAACTGAACGAAATCGTTCTTGACCTGCTGTATCCCAAATACTTAATCGTACCGTTTCATCATCAAATGTGATACAATGTGATTTAAATTCAACTCCAATAGTACTTTGATTATCAACATTAAATACATTTTCAATTAAACGTTGAACAACAGCTGTCTTACCAACTCCTGATGACCCTACTACTACAACTTTATATGTATATAATGGATTATTACTCATTTCTTTCCCTTTTTTTATTAAGAAAAAAAATGGTCGTCACTTTTCTATAACCGCAATGACAAATGTTGAATTTTTTCATCAAAATTTAAAATTTATAATTAAATATCTTTTATTCATTTAACACAAAAGATTTATTGATATTAATTAAGTCTTTAAAAAAAAATATTATTTTGAAACATTAAATTATTAAAATTAAATAAAACAAATATATATTTGTTCCAAAATAAGATAAATTATTTGCTTTGCTTTTAATCTTTTTTAATAATTCATTTCTTTTATTATACCAAATTCTTAATTATTAGTTTCATATAAAATTGTATATGGTTATTATTTATTTATCTTTTAAATTCTTAATAACAAATTTAAGTACTATTGTACTTCAGGAAGTTAAGAATATAGTAAAATTACTTCTCTATATAATACTATATATTAAACTCTTTTTAAAATAACCATTAATCAGCAAATGTCCGACCGTTAAAAAAAAAAAAAAAAAAAAAGTGATCAATATTCCCAAAATTCAATAATAAGTATCAGTTATAAATGCACCAAAAGCAGACAACAACAAATCAGAAATCTCAAAACGAATGGGAAACATTTACAACGCTCAAAAACATAATCTTTGATTTGAATATCGGTAATTTTGCTCAATCAGTAATTTAATGATTTCTTTTGTGCACTTTTCACATGCCCATAAAAGTATTGTTTTAAATAATTAAAATATTTTCCAAATATTATTTTGAAATACGAAATTATTATAATAAATATAGTCTTTAGCATTAATATCAATTCCTTCTTGTTCAAGAAGTAATTTAAAGATTACTATTGAGCAATTATCACATGTTCATGTAAGTATAGTATAAAATAATTAAAATAATTATGAAATATTATTTTGAAATTCCATAATATTAAAATAAATAAAAAATTAAAACAGATTAATTTTTTTGATTACTAATATCAATTCCTTCTTGTTCCAAAAGTAATTTAACTATTTCTATATGATAATATTTAGCTGCATACATAAATGTTGTCATAAGTTATCTAATCAAATTTTAAAAGTCATTTTAAAATATTCCAAAATTATTAAAATAAATTTTAAGCAAAACAATAAAATACTTTCAACATTAATATCAATTCCTTCTTGTTCAAGAAGTAATTTAACGATTTCCACATAACCTTTTTCAGATGCATAAATAAGTGCTGTTTTAAATAATTTAAATAATTTTTAAATATTATTCTCAAATATTAAATAAAACATATAAATTATATCTTTGGCATTAATATTTATTCCTTCTTGATGAAGAAGTATTTTAAATATATCAATATAACCATTTTCAGATGCATTTAAAAATTCATGAAAAAATTTGAAAAAATTGTAAAAATTATTATGAAATAATAAAAAAAATTATTAAATATTCAATAAAATTAACAAACATCTTTTTTTAAGTTAATATATCTTTTATGAATAAGGAAGTCTATAAGTTCTTCATTCCCTGAAAAACTTGTAATTTTTGATAATTTTAAAGAAATTGATTTTATTTTAAGAAAATATTGAACAATATATAAATTACCTGTGGTAATTGAATCAAGAATGAGGGTTTCATTATTCATTCCTTCTTTAATTAAAAATGAAAGGATATCAAAATTACAATATAATATACATTTTTTTCCTAATTTTTCCAAATTATCTATTTCAACAATTTTATTTTCATAAATATAATGAAAAATTTCATTTCGATGAAATTCAATTGCTGTTTCATATGCATCTTCAAATGATGAATGATTTTGTTCACATAAATGAATAATTTCTTCATTTCCACTTGCAATTGAATATTTACCTGCGTTTTCTACTTTTGCACCATTCATAAGTAAATATTTAAAACATTTTTATTGAAGAAAAAAATGCTGCATAATCAATTAAAGAAACATTTTCTTGATTAATAAATGAACATCTTTTATAAAGTGATGGTTCAATTTTTTGGTTAAAATCAAAATTTGTTTGTGATGAAACTTTTTGAAGTTTTTTGATTTCATCATTTCGAATTATTTCGCAATTTCATTTGGATTATGTCCTTCTTTAATTAATTTCTTATGTAATTCCCAATCATTCTTTGATAACTTTTCATAATTATATACAAATTGCTTTACAAAATCAATATGATTTGATTCTTTTATTTTAATATTTTTATTAATTTCATTAATTCCATGTTTTCTTATTAATTCAATATAATTATTAATATTTTCCTTGTGAATATAATGTGAAAAATATAAAGATATTGTTTTACTTTGAATAACATTTGGTTTAATCATCGAGTTTTTACACATTATTTCAAGAAGATAATTTGTTTCTTGATTATTTATAGAAAATAATAATTGTATAAATATAGTAATAACATTGTGATTTAATTTATCTTCAATATTTCGTAATAAATCAAAACATAATTTTTTCATGTTCTTGTTGATTTGAAATAAAATATGAATATATAATTCGAGATAATATTAAAATATAAGAATATGATAATTCATTTGAAAAATAATTTAATAAAGATTTAACTGTTTCATCAATATTATTTTCATTTAAATTAAAAATGATTTCTTCAAAATTTTGTAACGTTTGAAGGTTGTTGTATTTTATAGTATTACTATGAGATAATCCCATCAATAAAAAATTTAAATTCAGCTTTTGCAGTTAAAATTTTATGGAATCTTAGACCGTTTATTAACGGAATGAGAGCCCGATATCGGAGTTTGATTGAATTGTTATTAATCGTTCTCATTCAATCTTTTCTTTGAATAAAACTAAATTAAATTTAACTTGAGCCTTATTTCGATTAAAACAGTGACGATTTTTATTGATAACTTTCAGATTCTCCAGGGGTTTATTGCTTGTTATAGCTTTTGTTTCAAAAAATTAATGAAACTTTATTAATAATATAATTATTTTTTTTTATTTTGATTTTGATTTATATATGATAAATATAACAAATTACAAATAACATTTAAAAATGTTTCTGAAAAACATTTATCATAATAATTTAAAGAAGGTTCAACAAATATTTCAATATTTTCATTGAATAAATTTATAATTTTTTCAAGAAATAAGTTTTAGTAATGTTTGTTATATATATATTTGAATTTTTTTTCTTACTTATTCTTTATATATTGTTTTCTTTTCATTTTCGATTTCAACTCAATGCGAATGAGATGGAAAAGCCATTTTACATTTTTGTGCTTCAAAATAGAAATTATTATAATATTTATTCAATGAAGAAAATATATTTTTATTATATTAAAATTCATTAAGCTAAATATTTTTGTATCCTTTTTTAAAATTATATATTTAATAAATGAAACATTTATTTAAAGAATTATTATTAAGCAAACACAAACAAATTTTTCATTCATTTGTAATAGATGATAATATGAAAAATTGAATAAATATTTTATGTCATGAGAAATTTGAAAGCTTTTATCTTTTTTTGTGTTTTGAAAAGTTTATGGTCGTTTAAAAAAAAAAAGATGAAAGAAAACAAAAAAAAGAAAGAGAAATTTATGATAGAAACTAATAAATTAACCAAAATGATAACATTAACAAGACCAGAAATATCATCGAAAGTTTCGAAACTTTATGAAAAAATACGAGAATCTTATTTCAAAAATGACGAAAATTATTTATTAAAATATATCACCAAACTTTATCTTTATAGTGTTAATGATTATCTTGATATTGATGAAACATTTGAACGAAATAAAATTCAAGATATTTTTTTTCAAGTTTTAACAAATAATTATAAAGAAGAAATTCAAGAATCAATTATTACATTTTATTGTAATATTTTTCAACATTCACATAATATTTTAATTGAAAGTACTGTTGAAAAAGGATTTGTTAATATTTTAAATAAATTTATTGAAGATAAAGAAGAATATTTAATTCCATCAATTTTACAATGTTTTATTAACATTAATTATAATTCAAGATATTCACGTGATAAAATCATTGAAGTTCTTAATTTTGAAACATTCCAAAAATTATGTTCTTTCACAAAACAAAACAATACAAAAACATTCGATTCAATTAATTTATTCACTTTGTCTTTATCCAATTGAACGAACTAAATTTGAAATTCTTTGTAAATATATACATCATTTTATTATTCAATGTTATAATAAATATATACCAACATTAATTAAATCAATTCAAGAATTAATTAAAAACAATTTTCAATATTTGAAATATTATTTAGAAAACATTATAATTAATAAGTTAACACCGATTCAATATTATGAGAAATTACTTCAATATGAAATTAATGATGAAGAACTTAAAATTAAAATCATTCAGTCTATTATCGAATTATTTATAAATATAAATTTAGAAGAAAATATTAAAATCGAATTTAATTATAACTTAATAATTGAAATGTTATTAAATAAACATTTTCGAGTTTTGTTTCCTTTGTTACGTTTTTTATCGAATAGTTTAATTAAAAAAAGATATTCAAGAAATTTTAATTGATTATATTGAAGAATATCATTTAATTCAACGAATAATTGAACTTTGTAATGATAATAACATTTATATCACTATTGAATCAATATTTCTATTAACGAATATTCTTCGATTTTGTAGTATTAAACAATATCAAATATTATTTGAACAATATAATGAATATAAAGAAAAAAACAAAGAAACGAAAAACATTATCGAAATTTTAATATCGACATTTGATTTAGAAAACGAAGAACTTATTGAAAACTCATTAATTTGTATATATAAAATGTATCAAATTGAAGAAATTTATAAAATTAATTATAATATTAAAGAAGAAATATTACAAAATAACATAATCGAAACTATAGAAAATTTACTTGAAAGTGAAAATGAAAATATATCAAAAAAATGCATTTTTTGTTTAAAAAAAATATATTTAATAAAAGAAAACCTTTTTTTTTTATTGTAGAATAAATAAATTAAAATATATTTTTTTTTTAAAGTTCTTTTATTATTTCATTATCTTTAATATTTTCTTTAATATACGTCGAAATATTTAAATAATCCATCGGACCTTTATAATATTGAGTTTCTTTATCTTTAATTAATATAATTTGTTCTTTATTTAATATTTGAAATTCTTTAAAAATTGTTTTATTATGTGTATAACCAATGCGAAGATGTTCATTTTGAAAATTATTACTAATTGATAACCAATAAATAGGTGGCTGATTTCGATTACTAAATAAAATAACACTATTTCTTTCATCATTTAGCCAAGAAATATTTGGCGTTTCACAATAATTTGGAATATAACTAGTACACGCTTTAATAAATGTAGATTCACTTCTAAAGAAACTAAAATGTGTAGAAATACCTTTAGAATGAAAAATTAAAAATGTTGGAATTGATGTTATTCGAAACCGTTGTGATAACTTTGGATTTCGTGAAATATCTATATGACAAAATGTAATCATACCTTCAAGTTTTTTAGATGCTGATATAAATCCTGGATATGATGCACGACATGCTGGACATTGTTCACCATGAAACATTACAAAAAATACTGACGAATTTTGGCGATTATCTATGATACGTTCAAAGTTCTTATCTGTTAATTCTATCACTGGTTTTGGAAATAATCGAATCATAATACATTTTTTGAAGAAATAAATATAAAAAAACATTTTCTGAATTAACGTGCGAAAAGTGGCAAAATCAAAAAAAAAAAATATTTTTTATTAATAAGGATTATAATAACGCAATTGTTGTTGTGTAACTTGTGGTAATGGCCGAGCAAATGTTTGTGTAATTGATTGTGTAAATGTTTGTGGAACTGGCCCATAAAGAATTTTTGGAATACCTAACAAAATTGATGGATTTTGTTGCATTTGTGTTCGTGGTTGTTGCTGCTGTGATTGTTGTGGAATTGGTTTCCATGCTGGAATAACTAGAAGATTTCCATTTGGTGCACGAAAAGCTTCGTTTTCATTTTTACAAATATGAACATCCATTTCAATATTAAACTCTTTTGGATTCATTGGATATGTCTCATGAACAACAAAATTATGTGGAAACCATTGCAAAGGAAGTGAAACTCGACATAAAACTTCTTCTTTTTTATTTTGATTTAGAATTGCAATATTAATCATGTTTTTACCTGTTGCATTCGAATATGGTAAACTAAATATACTGTTCGTTAAAAATTCATTTTCAAAAATTAAAACACTTTCTTGTGAATAATCTGGTGTCTCACTTAAATTAACTCGAATGATATAATGATTATGTTTATGATGTTGAATCCCTTTGATAGAATTGACTTTAATGAAAATACTTTCCATCATTTGTCAAGAAAAATTTTGTGATTTTGACCGTTAATTAAAATCATTTTTTTTTTTTTTTTTAAAATATATCTTTTATTTAAAAATTATGTAATTTTTAATTCTACATCTTTAAAAAAACATTCATAAAAATTATTAATCAAGGAATGATAAATAAATTAACATATCATCAAATATATAAATTGAATAAAATTATACTATATAGATTTCAATAAATCTTAATATGCATAAATGAATTGTTTTTTTTTTTTTAATTTAATTCTAACTTAAAATTGTTTATTTTATCATTTTGAATGTTAAACAAAGTTTGTCAATTATCATTTTTTATTCTGTATTTTTTCAAATTTGTTACATGGAAAATTTAACCAGAGATCATAGTGAAAAAAATATAGAACTTTTAGATTATAATCGAAAAGAATTAATAATTTTAATGCATACGAATTTATATGAAGAACAAATTCGTCAAGTAAATATTTTACTTTCTAATTTAAATTTAATGGATGAAGATGAATTAACATTATTTTTTTCAGATTTTCCTTATTATGAAATGTTTAATGTTTTTAAAAGAAATCTTTCATTTGAAGGAAGTTTTAAATTTTTAAAATTAATTTCATATTATATTACAGATAATTTTAATAGTGAAGAATTTATGAATGATAATGATTTAAATATATTAATATCATTCTTAAATAATTCATTTACCGCAGATGATTCATTTCAAATTCTTTATTATATTTGTGTTACATCAGAAGAATATTGTTTAATATTATGTACACAATATCAAATATTAACGAAACTTAATTTTTGTAACTAATTCATTACGAAATAAAATTATATTATATCTTTGTACATTTCGACATGAAATTAATATTTATCCATATATTTATGATTTAATTCATTCTACAGAAGAAATTGATTTAATATTTGGTATTAAATGTGTTATGTTTTTGAAAATTAATGAAAATTTTTGAAATGTTTTTTAATTTAATTGTTGAAAATTTAATGATAATATATGAAAATATTCAAGAAACAGAAACGAAAGTAAATTTATTTAATCTTTTATCATTATCAAATCATTTATCTAATGATATTAATATATTTCTTATGAATATTCTTCAAAATAATAACGAAATTATAGTTTTTTTAAAAGTATATTAAATATTTTTATAGTTAATTCAGAAAATTGGAAAGGAAATATTAATAATTTTGAAATCTGTAAAATAATTATAATAATGTTAGAAAGGAATTTAACATATGATATTAAAGTTTTGTTTTTGAAATCAATTTTAATATTTTATGACTTTATAAAATGGAAAAATGAAAAAATATTTCAATTATTAATTGATTTTTTAGACGATAAAACATTTACATTTCGATGTATAAAGTGTATTGAAATAATGTTAGCAAATGGAAAAGAATATCTGAATACATATTCACAATATTTTTATGAATTACAAAATATTATTTATGAATTAATGACAGAAGTTGAATGTGATGAAAATACATTTGAAATCTTTCAAATAGTTCTATCATATATCGAATGAATACATAATTTTGAACATTTCTGCATTCACATTCTTAAATATATTTATAATTTAATAAAGATACAAATTATACGTTGATAACTTTTACATATTTTTTAATTTTATTATTTTTTAGTTTATACTTTGATTCATTTGATAATCAAGAACAGAGCGAAGTGACGGAACGTTCTTTGGCGGATTTTTCTTCACGTCCACTGAGAACGACCCTCCGACCATAACGAACCTGACGACGCACGCCTCTTCGATAGTGAGCGTGTACGCCCACTCGTTGCTGTGCGAGTCCATGCGCCCTTTGACAGACTTCTGCTGCATTGTTCCGTCTTTGTTTCGCACTTCGTATTTCGCTGTTACTTCTTTTCCAATTGGTAAATTCGCGATTTCGCACAACGAAATCACCTTCAAATTTTTGCCCAATTTCGAACTTCTGTAATTGTTCTCTTTCATCTGCGAATATCCCCACGATGTGTTCGAGTCCTTCGCAAAGTATATACCTTTGCCGTAACAACTACCATTCGCTTGCAAACTCGTTCCTGACGCATTCACAAGTCCGTTTCGAATGATCGAATGCCAGCGCTCTGCGTGCGAACCGTGGAAAAGATAAATACTTCCGCCGAACTGCTGCTTGATCGACTGGAACGCAGACTCAGCTTCAGAAGAAGAGACAAGCGCCATAAACTGCGCGCTGCCTTTGAACATCGGAATTTCCATTTCTGGTGGAAGTCGAATTAAATGCGATCGACATGACAAAAGAATCCATCGAACAAGCTGAAGACCACGTTTGCTAATCGCTTTCGCAAGCTGTTGATCATTTTCATAATTGGACATGTCGTCGCACGTAGGAAGGTAATGCAGAATTTCTTTGATTTCATCGCGCGTGAAATCGTTCGGATACGGTGTGCAGAACTTTGTGTCGTACGCTGCAGAAAATAACGAAATCAATAAATCTGCTGACGAAACATCGCGTTTAATCTCTTGAATGACGGACAAGCCAATCCCAATCGTAGAAAATTGAAAATTGCAGAGCTTGTTGTCGCAAACAGATGGCTTAAGCCCTTTGGAGATCGGGCGGCGGCACAAGCAGCAGTGGTCCTGGAGATCAAAGAGCGTTTCTGCTAATTCTAACGCAAAATAAAGTAATGGGTTTTGATGATATGCTGCAAAATCACTCGGCTTGGCTTCGTCGGATGCGCCGGGTAACAATTCGCCCGTGCGCATAAGGTGAAGTGCACGCTCATAATTATTATTACATAACGATAAGGCACGCCGTGATTGTGAATCACTTAGATGCTCTTCGGCACAAAGCTTTTCAACTAATGCTTTGTTTGGATGCGTAGAACTACAAAGTGTAAACTTCGAACATTGATAATATTCACGTGGTTTATAATCTATAGAAAAGAAATCTTTGACAACATTCTGCATCAATGCTTTGCCTGGAAAAACTTCTCCATATACTGGATGATGAATATGAACAGACTTAGGCGCAAAATCCCAGCGAAAATTATTTAATTCAAGTTCAATTGTTATCAAAATTTCTGAACTAAGAAACCCATAAACACATTGAAGTGATAATGGTAAAATAAAACGCTTTAAATCAAATTGAATGGTATTATTAGGGCCTAAAACTGCTTCTGACTCATAAATAATGGCTTTAAATGTCTGAACCATGCCAAGAAGAGTAGTTTCTCGTGGATCAACATCGTCTGCTTGAAAGTCAAACTCAATGCTATTCCCTGCATCCATTTCAGCATCTTCTTGAAATCCATCTTCATAAAACTCTTCTTCATAATATGCTTGGTCATAATTTCCTTCTTGATAATAATCTTCATAAAGTTCTTCTTCTTCCATTTAATAATTTTTAAACATTGTCGTGCTTTCAAAAAGTCATATAATTTGACAAATGGAAAAAAACAATAATTTTTAAAATTTTCCACAAATAAAATTAATTTTGCTAATTAGCGTTGAACTTAAACCGAAGAAACAAAATTTTTGATTTGAATCCCATCCAAAAATATTTTGTGGTCCGAAATTAATACTCAATAGTAAGAGTGTTACAATATTAACACTTTTTTATGAGTTTCATATCTTACATAAGGCACAATAAAGTTTTTGAAAGGATTAAAAAAATTCTTTTTGATATTATATAAATTTCAAAAATTTCGGCCCAGCATCTTTTTAGCTTTTATCCCATATCAGAATAACTAAACCAATAACAATAACCATAGCTGTAACTGGTACAAATATGCTTACTGCAATTACTATCGCACAATTTGACTTTGGCGTGTTTAATAACGACATTATCCATAAAAAGATTTATTCTTTTGAGTATTTATTAAATCAAACAATTTCATATATCGCGTGGTATAAGTTACCGCGAATTGATTGGAAAGTTTTTTGTCCATCAATCTTTATGTATTCTCTGTTTGATATTAAGTGTCTCGAAAAGTATCCATTACATTTTGATATGAGATCATTCACTAAATTGTTTATTTGTGTGTTATCCATTTTTTGAAATGCTGGATTTTTGCGCGCTGTATTTATAATATCTTGAACAGGAAGTGTTTTCTTTTTTTGTGTCGTAAATGTAATATTCATTACATCAGCAAGCTTTAAAAGATCTTCGTTTCCTCGGTAACTTGCAATTTCAGATAACGCATTTAGTTTTTGCGCCTTTTCTTGAACCATTTTAGCAACAGCAAAATAGGAATTTAAGTTGGCGCATGACTTTGGAACTTCGTTGGCTATAATTGATTGAGTTGATGGACATTGGACAGCAGATATTGAAACTCTTTTTTCAACAAGTGGTTTGAGTGCATCGAAAACATTATATTGCTGTTGTGTTTGTGGTGGAGAAATTTCTATTGGCTTAATATCAGGAACAGAATCTAATTGAAAATGATGATGCCATTGATATATTTGTGCAGGAGCTTTTTCCTTTATAGAAATTAGAAATTTATGATGATATATTTTCACATGCTCCACAAGCTCATTGTAAACAAACCCAAGGATTTCATCAATTTTCTTATTTGAAACAAAATTCAAATAAAGCTGATGTGGAAGATTTCTACGTCTATCTTCTTTCCATTCAGGAATAACTGTGTTTTCCGGAAGAACACGAAGAGACCTACCTAATGTCTGTTGGGTATAGGAATGTTTTGTTTCTCTTTCAACAATTTCTCTTACTCTTGAAAATGTTGTTACTTGTTTCCTAAGTCTGAGCATTGTTAGAGCTGAAATCATTGAGTTGGTTTGGTTTCTTAGAACCTCGAGTTTTTTTGGTAATGGTAAAGGTGGAAAAGAAACATTTGATTTTGGTATAGTTTCAGTAGTATTTAAAAGAAATCCGAATTTTTGATCTGCATCTAAGTCATCTATATTTGTGGTGACTGATAAAGGCTTTATTTTTGATATTGGTGCTAGGCGATGAATTGGTTCTCTCTTTTGTTTCTTCATTCAAATATAAACGAACGCCGGACGTTTAGAAAAAAGCGGGGATTATAACGGTCTCGACAATATAAAAACGTAATGAAATTTAAAAAACATTTAACATAATTTCTATTATACTCGTACAGGTGAGTATAAAAACCAAGTGAAAAGTGTTGCATTTATATACTAAATTTCATCGATATATTGATCTGATATTTGATAATTTGAAAATAATTATTCAAGAAATTTATTTCTTGTGAATATATTGACTCCAACATAACTTCTACCAAACAGTGAATTTATGATATGAACTAGATTCAAAGCATTAATTAAATTTCTTTGATAAACATTTTATTTACTACAAATTTTAGGGAACACACATGTCGATGATACATTGTCCACATATGCTGCTTTATATTTATATTTTGATATTTTTTTTTCAGAGAATGTTAAAATTTACTTGAAACTTTTTTATTTACTTTACATATCTTAAATAAGTCAAAAATTATATTTTACAATGCATTCAAAAAGTAGAACACTTCGAACCCATATCAAATGAGCTCTCCTAATCCTTTTTCCATTAAAATCGTATTTCTAGGCGAAAGCGGGACTGGAAAAACAAGTATTGTCACAAAGTATGTTTCAGGTTCAATTCCAGAAGTATCTGTCCCAACTGTTGGTGCAGCATTTGTAACTAAAGATATAATATTCAACAAGAAAACAGTACAACTTTTGATCTGGGATACTGCAGGCCAAGAACTTTATAGAGGACTTGCTCCTATGTACTATCGAAATGCTGTTATTGCTTTTATTGTTTATGATGTTACAAACGCTGCTTCTTACAAGGCCGTCGAATATTGGATTAACGAGTTAAAAGAAAAAGGAGAAGAACAAATGGTTTTGGTCATTTGTGGAAATAAGATTGATCTTGAAGAAAGAGTTGTAGAAGAAGTAGAAGCACAAGCATTTGCATCTGGACACAATGCCATCTACGTGGAAACTAGTGCTGTTAGTGGACAAGGGATTGACCGAATGTTCCAAAATGCAATTAGCGAACTCATTAAACTTCAATCCAGCAACAGAGTTTCACATCAACAAACAAGCTCTAACTCTATACAAATCGAGAACACAAACCAAAGTTCATGTTGCTAATAAATATATTAGTTTTATCATTGGAATAAAAATGCTGTTAAAAAAAATATATTCTACAATAGGCTCATATATGCTAGTATGCAAAGACATTCATAAGTTTCTCTCTCCAAGCGAATGGCATTTGGAATTCGAAATTTTGTTCAAAAATTGAATGTAAACAACCGTTTCACATTCATTTACCAGCAAATTTTCCTATCGTTTATTTTGAAAAAGTTACAATCCGGTGACAAATTTATCATTATGACGATCAAAACCGCTCGTGCCTTCGGCACTCGCAAAATGTTGATAAACTTATGTTCAAAAACAATCTAATAATTCGTATAAAAATTTATTTATAGTCATCACTAAAAAAAATTAAACCTTTCGGTTTATTCAATTTGGTGGATCGAATAATTTCGTTTGACCATTAACAGTACAAATTAGTGGAATTGTCGGATTCCAGTGATATCCTTGATTATATCGCTAAAAAAGAGTCATGTGAGTTTTTCCTTTTCTGACGGTTATTTGGTACATACCGCAGTTTGAATGTGCCAATCGGTATCAAATTGTATTGCTTTTCTTCCAGTTTTCATTTTTAAAATGACTGTATAAATTCACATTCAAAAATGGAAAACCATATTTATAGCAACCATAAATTCAAACTTGTGTGTGTAACTTATGTTTGGCATCAATAAGCACATACTAAAATAAAATTAGGTAAAAGATATAAAAAATATTTAATTTCATACATATAATTCCCTAACACTTCAGTTTTTGAATATAAACCCGATGATTTTTCATTCATTCGATTCTATCGTTGGGAAACCTTTCTACAACCACTTGATCATTAATGTTCAATAAAAATAAAAATCTAATATTCTCTTTATTTATACAGAAATAATTTAATACTTCAAAGTTATTATATTCAATTGCATGGTGAAGTGCTGTCTCAAACATAAAATGAAAACTTCAAAACATTATGGACTTCATTCACATTAACGCCTGGCTGCTTGACAACGTAAAGAGACATTTCTATATTTCTTGCCTGCGCAACTTTATATAATGAATCTGATGGTGGTATTCCAAACTTTTGGAAATATTTAAAAATAAATACATTACCTTTATCAAACGATACATAAAAAAATGAGTGAGAATACATCGAATAACCAAATGATTCCAAAAAAGAAAGAATTTCATAGCTGTCGTGTCGAATGCATGCGGTTACCGCTTCACCATAAAAATGGCGGATGTCATCAGGAGACTTTTTATATAAATAATGAAAGAGTTCACTTCGATGAAATTTAATTACATCCTCATAGATATCTTTATATTCCACATAATTCACAATGTTATGAAATATATCTATGTTGCCTCCGATGACTGCACACCTTTTTGGTAATAAATGCTCGCTCCTTTCGATAACAAATAGTTAAAACATTTAACTGACCCATAAAATGCTGCATACAAAATAAGATCAAATCTTTCATACTGTATATTGCATCATGCAAATAAATAGTTTGTCATTGGGCTTTCCTAATTCACTGAATTTTTTGAAAAACAATGCATAAACGTGATATTTTGGTGTACGAAATTCAGTGTAAAGTAACCATGTAATCAATCTTGCAAGAACAGAATCAAAAGATAAGGGAAATTCTTTTGAATACATTTTCATTAGCGTTTCAATTGTGTCATCTAGATTGCCTTCTTCGAGGTTTGTTAAGAGTTCTTGGAGATTGGAGAGATATTGAATGGTCCCTTCTTCTTGCTCCATTTTTACCCTAAACAAGGTGAAAGAATATCAAATGATCTTTCCCAAAATGTCTATTTAATGCTATATTTATATTCTTAGATATACAGCTTATTTAAAAAAAAAAATTTGGATTATAATAACATCTAATTTGAATTTTTTTCTTTTTGTAACAATGCTTAATCAAGAAATCTTTTATTCATATTCTACATTAATAATTCTGATATAAATTCTAATCCATTTCTTATCGCAATATTAAGTGCTGTTTGAAAAAGATGAAATAAAATCCAATTAATATATTGAAACATCAATTATTCTAAAAATACATTAAATGTTATAAATATACATTTTCGATATATTGATCAATATCCTTATGATTAAGTAATAGTTTAACAATTTCAGTATAATTATTCATTGTAGCTATCATGAGTGGTGTTTGAATTAATATAAAGAATTGCCAAGTATTATTCTTAAACATTAATTAATAAAAATTGACTGATAATGAAGCAAATAAAAATCTGTTATATTGACATTAATTCTTTTGTCTTTAAGAAGTAATTCAACAATTTTAATATATCCATTTATAACTGATATAATAAGTGCTGTATATAATATTTATGAAAAATTCCATATATTTTTTTAAGACATAAAACTTTTTTGTGAAACATTTTAAATACTCATAAAATATCCTTGGCATTAACATCAATTCTTTCTTGTCTGAGCAACATTTTAACTATTTGTTTATTATTTTGTGATGATGCAATCGTAAGTGCAGTCGCAAATAAATGATATAATTACCACACATTTTTTTGAAATTTCGAATTTTTTTATAAAAAATTAAATTAACTAAAAAAATATCTTTACAATTGATATCAATTCCTTTTTGTTCGATAAGAACTTCGGCTATTTTTATCCAATTTTTTGAAGATGCAATAGTAAGTGCAGTTCTAAAAATATTAAATAATTTCCAAATATTAGTTTAAATTACAAAATTATTTAGTAAAAAATTATAATAAATAATTAAATGTCTTTATGATTGATATCAATTCCTTCTTGTTCGAGTAGTAATTTTACTGTTTCTGTTTGATTTTCAATGGATGCACAAATAAGTGCAGTTAAAAATTCGAAAAATAATTTCCAAATTTTTTTTTAAAACATCAAATTTTGAATTTGAATGTTGAAAAATTCTTAAAAACGCTTTTAATATTTATATCAATTCCTTTTTGTTCAAGAAGTAATTTTACGATTTCTAAATGGTTATTTGCAGATGCGACCATAAGTGCAGTCCAAAATTAGAAATGTAATTTCCAAATGTAACTTTGAAATATAAAATTTTTGAAGGAAATATCAAATAATGAAAACTAAAATTTTGAGCATTTATTTCAATTCCTTTATGTTCAAGAAGTGATTTAACGATTTCTATATGATTATTTCTAGAAGCAAGTATTAATATTGTCTGAAATGATTTGAATAATTTCCAAATAATATTTTGAGTTAAAAAATTATTTATATTTACTTCGAACAAAATTAATAAGCCTGAGTTTTAGCATTGATATTAATCCCTTCAATATTAAGAAGTAATCGAACAATTTCTACATGTTTCTCTGCTTCAGCTAAAACTAATGCAGTTTCAAATAATTTTAATAATTTCCGAATATTATATTGTAATATAAAATTATTTATATGAATATTAAATAAAATTAAAAAATATTTTTTGCATTGATATCGATTCCTTTTTGTTTAAGAAGTAATTTAACAATTTCTAAGTGTCCACTGTATGATGCAAATATAAGTGGTGTATTAAATGTTTTGATAAATTCCCAAATATTATTTTAAAAATTCAAATTATTAAAACAGATTTCAAACAAAACAAGCAAATATTTTTTGCATTAATATTAATTCCTTTTTGTTTAAGAATGTTTATAACTTCATTAATCCAGCCATTAAAGCATGCATGCATTAAATCTGTTTCAAAATATCAAAATAAACATTAATGATAATATTCAAACATCTAATATTAACAAATAATTCGAAAATATAGAATTTAAATATCTCTTTAATGTTTTTGATTTTTTCATCTTTAAGCAATGATAAAACAAATTCGTTCATTTGATCTTGAATTGATTCTATCGAAGGTTTATTAAAAGCAAAAAATCAAATATCTTGGTCATGTTTTTTATCGATGTTTAATAGTTTTAAAACAAAATCTATTTGCTTTTGTGATTTCATTGATGCTAATTTAAATTATTTGATAGAACTTCAAATATAAAAAGTAATCTTTAAAAAAAATATAAGTTAACATTATCATTATGATAAAAATTTATTTCAAGTAATAATTTAATTGTTTCTTTGATATTACTCATAGATATCCTATTAAATAATTCATCAAATAAAAATTTGTAAAGTAAACACCTTCATCATTTATGTTATAGTTTTCATTTCCAAGTAATTTTTGAAATACTTCATTAAATCCATTCATAGCTAAAAATATAAAAACTGTCTCAAACAAATCAAAGAAACTTTGAATGATGTATTGAAATATAAATTTAATAAAAAGAATTTCATTATCATCAAGATCGATTTCATCTCGTTCAATGTATGATTCAGTACCACTAAAAAATCCATTCAAAAAAGCTGCTGTAAGTTGTGTTTTAAATTATTTATATAAATTTCAAATATTACTTTGAGATAATGAATTATATATTAAAACAATTTAAAAAAGAAATAAATTTTTTCTTCGGTCTTATAATTTCTTCTTTTATCAAACAAAATTTTTTCAATATCTTTATGATAAAATAATGATGCTCTGGCTGCTGCTGTGCAAAATAAATTTAATAATCACCAAAAAATAAATTAAAATCCATTATTATTATTGTAAATTTTATATTAAACATAAAAACATCTTTAACATTAATATCAATTTCTTCCTTTTTTAGAAGTAAATTCACTATTTCCCTTATACCTCTTGAAGATGCAACTATAAGAGCTGTTTGAAATAAGCGATGTAAATATTAAATTTTATATTGGAATATTATATTATTAAAATGAGTAATAAAAGCGCAATTAAAACATCCACAGCATTTATATCAATTCGGTCTTGTTTAAGAAGTAGCTCCACAATTTCGATATACCGGTTTTCAGTTGCACAAATAAGTGCAGTTTGAAATAATTTATCTAATTTCCAAGATTTAAATAGAAATATTTAATTATAACAATAAACAATGAATTAAATATTTAGATGTTTTTCGCGTTAATATCAATATTTTTATGTTTAAGAAGTAATTCTACAATATCTATATATCCATTAGAAGATGCAATAATTAATGGTGTACAAAATTAACAAAATAATCTTGAAATCTTATTTTGAAATAAAAAATCGTATTAGTATACTTTCTACAAAATTATCAAAAATTATCTTTAATGTTAACACTAATATTTTCGTTTTCAATAAGCAGTTTAACAATTTCATTAAAACCTTTAACTATTGCATAAAACAATGCACTATTACCAAATAATTAGTGAAAATTTCCTATTTTGAATTATAACAAAAATTTAGAAGAAACTTTAAAAAAAATAAATTTATATCTCTGAAATTAACATCTATAGTTTTTGTTTCAAGAAGTAATTGTGCAATCTTGATGTGATTTTTCATACATGCCCATATAAGTGGTGTTCTACAATGTATATAAAAATTCTAAATTTAGAAATGAAAAATAAAATTTCAAAGCAAAACATTACACAAAACATATAAAAATCATAAAAATTTACATTAATTTTGTTGTATCTAAGAAGTAACTGAACGACATCTATCAAATTATTCTTTACTGCATAAATAAGAGGTATTCTAAATTAGAAAATTAAATTCCATTTAGTATAAATAAACTTTAAATCATATAAAATATCATTAAATAATGTCAACAAATATCTTCAATATTAACAAATATATCACTTTTTTCAAGTATATATGTAATTAGTTCAATGTTATTTGAAATAACTGAATATATTAAAATATAATCTGGAATTTTACTTTCTCTAAGAAATTGATCGATAAGAATCATATTTCCGATTTTTGCTGTTTTATATATAATATTATCATCAATTTCCATTTTATTTTTCTTTAAATAAGAAAAAATTTGATAATTACTACATTTAATACATTTCTTTGCAAGTTTAGAGATATCTTTGATTTCATTAATTTTGTTTTCATAAAAATATTTAAAAATTTCATTTCGATGAAACATAATTGCTGTTTCATATGCATCTTCAAATGATGACTGATTTTGTTCGCATAAATGTATAATTTCAAGATTCCCACCTGCAATTGCATATTTAAATGTATTTTCTAATTTTGCATGATTTGAATATAAAAATCGAAAACATTTAACTGCAGAAAAAAATGCTGCATAATCAATTAATGAAACATTTTCCTGATTAATAAATGTGATTTTTTCATATATGGATGGCTTAATCTTTTGATCATAATCAAAACATGTTTGTTTTAAAATTTTTTGTAATGTTTCAATATCATCATTACGAATAGAAATCGCAATGTTTGATTGATTTATTCCTTGGCAAATTAATTCGGTATGTCTTTTATATTTTATTTGATTATTAAAAGGATTATCATAATTTTTAAAGGTATTCTGAATTTCTTTTAAAAAATTATGTATTGTGTGCTTGTTATATTTGCCATAAGGTTTCATCAGAAGCTTTTCAAACTCTGAAGGACTAACATAATGTATTAAATATAAATTGCGTTTATGTATAGCAATATTTGGTGAAACTATATTATTTTCAATTAGCATTTCAAGAAGAAAATTCGATTCTTGTGATTGTTTATTATAAAGAATTTGTGAAAATATTGGAATTAAGCTCTTAATTTTATATGTTTCTTGTTCTTTTCTATCAAGTTCTGTTAAAAAAGTAAAATATACATAGAAATCTTCCATCCTTGAAACAAATGCTGAATATACTAAATGAGAAACTAAACAATTAAATGAATAGGGATGTTTTTCATCAAATTTATTAAATACAATTTGAATTATTTCTTCATAATTATCCCAATTCAAACTTAATATCTTCTTTTGTATTTTGTCGTGCCATTTAATAATTTCTTGTTTTTTCCTTTCTTCATCAATATTCATGTACTAGATTAATTCTTTTAAAAGCCTTAAAGTGCACTTTTATATGAACATTCGTTAGCAGCTTTTTGAATTGTTTATTTTAAATTGACAGTTTTTAAATGTTTGAGGATGGAACCATTTAAATTGAGTAAAAATATATCACTTCGTAAGAAGGTAACTTTAATTTTCAATGCTATCCATCATTATTAAATTAATAAAAATTTCTTAATTATTCAACACATTCGCATATTTATGCAATTTCATAACTTTATTAATCTTAATAAAAGTTTTAATAGAAAATTAGTTCACAATTTCAAAATATGTTTTAATTCGTTTTTACTTCTTAGGACGTGCTTTGAATGTAGTATGAAGAATCTTCTCAACATCTGGTGTAATGAGTTTCTTTGCAGGTGAATCAAAAGCAGATTGTATTTTAGCCATTTCCTTCATCTTGTAAATAGCGTTAATTCTATTTTTCATTGTTTGTTCATTTTCTGGATATGGGCTACCACCTCCACAAACGCAACCACCAGGGCAAGCAGTTACTTCGACGTATTTAATGCCAGCCACTTCAGGGTCCTTCTTTTCGATTCTTTCCATTAAGTTTTGAGCTTCATGTAATTGATCAACTGCTGCAAACTTAAACGGTTTACCATTGATATCAATTTGGGCCACCCTAACCGTCTTGTAACCTCTAATGTTATTGAAATCGACTTTTTCAAGTTTCTTTCCTGTCACTTTTTGATAAGTTGCCTTGGCAACAGATTCTGCCAAACCGCCAGATGCGTAAACTAAAGCCGCATCACCAGTGCTCTGACCAATTAAGCTATCAAATTTCGAGTCCTTTAATTTTATGATGGAAATTCCGGCTGTCTTTAACATTTGAACCAATTCTCGTGTAGTTAAGGCTACGTCAGTATCCTTGAGACCATTTGTAACGAAATTGTCACGTTCAATTTCGTCTTTCTTTGCAGTGCATGAACCAATATATACTGTGTATATTTGTTCATTAGCACGTGGTAACTCTTTGGGCTTAGTTTTATTGTTCTTTAATAAGCCTGAAAGCATTGTAATAGTGGAACGAGAGTTACTAAGTTGCTTCATCATATTACCTTTGCTTTGCTCAATGAAATTAACAAATGCAGGACAATTTGATGAGTATAATGGGAACTTAGCTTTAGGATCTTGAAGTTTTTTGGCTAATTGTTCGGCTTCAAGATTGATTAAGATATCGTTACCAATTGAACCATCAAATACATACTTAAAGCCAAGCTGATGGAGTGCGGTGATGACTTTACCAGCAGATAATGTTCCAGCAGGATAACCAAATGCTTCAGATATATCAACGAAAACTGATGGGTCGATTGTACAGACTGTATCACGTTGTGATGGCTTACGAAGTTCAGATAATACTTCGCGGGCTTGACTTTTTTCGGTCATTGCGCCACATGGACAATATAATGTGCATTGGCCACATTTGACACAGGTACTCTTTTCTAATGTGACTCCTGATGTAGGTTGAACCAACATACGATCTCCACGGTTGGCGAAATGAATGGATTTTTGGCCAACTATTGATTCACATGCTCGAACACAGCGTCCGCATAAAACGCACTTGGCTGGATCGAATTGTATGCTATGTGTGGATGAATCTACGGCTTCGGGAGCAGGTTTATGACGTTCTTTTTCATGAACATTAAATTCATAGATGATATCACGGAAGGTACATCGATTATTTGCAATGCAAGAGGTACATCGCTCATCATGAGATGCAAGGAGCATCTCAAGATTGGCACTAACAGCTTCTTGAACTTTGGTTGATTTTGTATTAACAGTAAGACCATCATAAATAGGGGTTACGCAAGCTGGCGCAAGCCATGAGTTATTGCACTCAACGAGGCAAACACGACATGAGGCGCGTTGGGGAAGATTTGGATGATGGCAAAGTCGTGGAATTTTGATGTTGTTGCGGTCGCAAAGTTCTAAGATCGTTTCGCCTTTCTTAGCTTCTAACTTGCGTCCATTGACCGTCACGATGACGTTACGGAGGGAAAATGATGAAGAAGGGCTCAGGCTGGTGAGCATTGGAATGTGGCTTATCGAACCCTTCTCAAAAAGTTAATAAAACGGTTTCTTGAATCTTATCATTATTAACGGCTGCTTTGCTATGAATTATTGAATAGTTTATTTTTTGATTTATCAACTGCCATATCAAACCTATGAAAATTAAATTAAAAAATATTCAGGTTAAAAAATTGAAATCTAAAAAATACCTGTTACTGGATGGAAATCTATTTTTCAATCAATGAAAATCTGATTCACTAAAAAACTTGTTTGTTATCTTCCACTTACTCTTTTATTAAATACTTTATTGATCGGTACTATGACGATCAATAAAGTATACATTAGGTTGTTACTAAATGAAAAAGTGGGAAAAATGCCATCGTGGAATCATGTTCTTGGCAACATGTCACATTTGTCGATTGTATAATTTTTAATTCACTTTGCAACGGTTGTAGAAAATTTTTGTGACGGTTGAATTGAATTCAGAACATCTCTCATTTTGAATTTTAATAGTTTACATATTCTTCTGACTTCATTTTCATATATGGGTCGGAGAAAAAGCAACACTAAAACTTTAATAGGCTTTAGGATAAATATCTCGGGAATGAATTCTATGTATATTCCTCTTCATAATGAAAAAATAAGTAAAAAAGATTTAATAAGACTTGAATCGATAATTCCACCTCTTCAGAAATTGATTGATATGCACCAACCTCCGGATATTAATTTTATCCCTCCTCCACCAAGTAATCCTAATGATGCTCCTATAAATGATCATGATGAATTTGATCCCTTTTTCGATATCTTCCCTGAAGAAACATCTGAAGGTTCAGGATTTCTTGATGGAGCATTTGAATATGATTTTGATTTCTAATGTATTTTTAATATATAATAAGTCTCAATAAAAGCTGGTATCTTCTCTAATTTTAAGTATTGCTAATATGTATTTATTTTGAACAAAATATTTTGAAATATATTTGCATTTTTAAATAATCCTATATTCAAAAAAATGAAAGGAGATAATTCGCTTTACCTAAATTTGCCCATAAAATCAAAGGTAAATATCAAAAGTGGGCATAAATAAAACCGCTTTTTTCATTATAATGAGATCTCTTTCTATAGAAAATAATTACAAAAAAAATTTGATCATGTTAAAATAATATAATTTATTAATAAGTTAAGTTAGTTGAGATTCTACTAAATCTCCTTCAGGTGTACCCCAAATAATATGAGGTAGTACTGGATGAAATGAGCATACATTACTCATTTTTATATCCTTTAAGTTATGTATCACTTTACCATTTCTATCTATAATCACTGGCGACAAATTTTTCGGTGCCAAAGTCATGAAAGGTGACAATGGATGTGCATCGAAATCGACCAACGTAGATTTTGTTTCGAATTCCACAACAGGAAAATCATTATTCGTATCCCATTTTATACAAGCGCCAGCCTTCGTTCCAGCGAAAAATGTTGCATTATTATCCACACAACCCACGATTTTTATTATTTTATCATTAGCTCTTGGTGCTGCAACATTTTGTGGTGATTTCATTCTAAGGTCCATCATTACGATTAAACCATTAGAGAAACCAGCGACGCAAGAATTCGAAGAAATCGGGTTCATAGCTATAGCAGATACTGATTCCTTTGCGCCAGTATTATATTCACCAATAAGTTTTTGATATTCGATATCCCAAAGACATATATTCCCAGATATACCTCTTGAAGATACGAATTGTTTTTTATTTTTTATTAATGACAAAACGACGGGGAAATTTATCGAATTCCCAGAGAAATCCGAATAAAACGAAATCTTCGAATGTTTATTTTGTGGGTTCCAAATATTTATATAACCATTTTCAGTGCCAATAAAAACTAAAGGTTTATAATCCCAATCACTTACAGCTAATGAAGTAATTTTTGAGTTAATAAATATTTTTGTCGAATTCATAAACTCATCAATATAATAAACATTATTTTTTGTTGTTGATACTGAAATAGATAAAGTTTTAGGATAATATGTTAAATGATTTGGTTCTTCTGTAGAATCGAATTTATATTTATTTGTGATAACTAATTTAGTTGTAGGTACATTTGATATAGAAGGAAATGGTAATGATACTGGTGATGTAGTTGGCTTTGAATCTTCTTTTAATTCCCATTGACATGAATTAACTAATTGATATATCGATATATTAAAAACTGCATTTCCACCTTTTTCATTATAATTAAATGTGTTTAATATTTGTTCGGATATGTTTCGTATTGTTAAATGTGGATCATTCTTTAAGATATTTAAATATTCGATTGATAATTTTATGCTTTTCTTTAACGAGTCTTCACTTTGACATAATAAATCAGCTAATTTCGAAAGTTGATTAAAATCTTTTGAACATTCTTCATAACAAAAGCCTTCGATTTTAAAATAACTATTTAATATTTCTTTTATTGTTCGATTTTGGAATTCGATTTCTGATAAATATTGTTTAGCTTCAAGTTGATAATTTGATAAAAAATTCCCTAAAAATATAATATAATTAAAACGTACTAAATAAGAAGAATCGAAAATGCTTAAAATTAATAAACAAAACAATTGAATGTTTGCTAATTTCTCTGTTGGTTGAATGAAAAATGATAAAATTGATAATGCCGCAGATCGAATTTCATAAGAATTATGTAAACAAAATGAAGCGATTTGTATATGTAATCCATTATCATATATAACTTTGGAATTAATACCATACATGTCACAAATTTTATATATTAAAATTAATATCCAAAGTGTAAATAATGAATCGGAATCATTTAATAAGTTTTTAAGATTTATTATAAATTGTTTCGATGTAAATAAATATCGTAATGAATCATTACATGATATGACATATGAAAGAATCGCACAAATCATTGATCGTGTTAAAGTTGGAATATTCGAATCGAAAATTAATTCTTTAAATGATTTAATATCATTACTAGAAACAATTTCATATATTAATTTCGGATCTGTTTGTAATAAAGCTATACATAAATAACAAAGTGAATGTTTTGAAAATTTTGTGTTTTGATTATTTTTTATTAATATCGAAAACAATTTCGAAAAAATCGTTGTCTTTGTTAATTTATCTCTCGACTTTTGTGATAGAGAAGCATATTTAGCTAATAATTCGAATGAAACTTTTGATAATTTTGAATCTTCTGGAATATGAAACAATAAAGTAATTAATGTAATTGGAATATCTTTTTTACAATCATTTTTCAAATAAACTTTTACTGAGTTAATAGTTTGATCGAACAAATTTGTTATAAATCCAAATGAATCGATTGTAACTTTAGTGACGACATAATCGACAATAGTTTTCCAATGTCCCCATAAAGGATGTGTAGACATATCAGGTAATTCTGGATATGACATTGGATGTACTTGATAATTCCTTAATAAAAATTGTGCTAGTAAAAATTGTCTAAAAAGATGTGATATAAAATTATTATTTCGGAAGTATTTACGATATTCTTCTTTATGTAATACATCGGAAGCAATTGAGTCAATTATAGCTTGTAATATTTCATTAAGTTCTTTAATGTTTATTATATCAATGAATTTATTCATTGGGAATTTGTCATCAACTATCGATGTTCGATAATATTGAATGACATGACAAACAACAGCAAGTTTTACGGGTGTGAAAATACATGAAGTTAAGAAGTCTCGTGGTAAATGTGGATCTTCTGGAATTGTTTCTTTAATATTAGTTGTACATAAACAATAATAATCATTCCAATCAATTTGTTTGATTGTCGACTTTTGGAATGTTGAAATACTTGGAATAGGATGTTGACTATTAGCCGCAACTTGTATCGCATGTAATGCAGCACCTGCATTTGAACAATCAAAGATAAAAAACGATGGAGTTTTAATGGAATCAAATAATTTTCGTATGGAATAATTCATAAATATCCCGCTATTACGATCAACACATGGAATAGAACTAGGATCATGTTGTGGAAAACCATAACCAATGTAATGGAATAAAACTCGACCACTTGATACATCACTACGTAATGTTGATAAATGATTAATGGTATCTACGTTTGGATTAATTTGATGAAAAAAACGTAGATCTGTGGATAACGTGGAATAATTGGTACGGAAATACTTTTGAACAAAATCACTGTATTTGGATGGTAAAATACTGGATACATTTTCCCACATAAAAATGGCAGAACGATTATGTGAATGAGTAATTGTCCTGTTATTGGTCAAGGATGAAACCATTGTTAGTACACATTTGATTTGGACATCTGAACGACGAATATTTGATACTTTTGGTTCATTAATTTCTGTAAGATTATATTGGTAATCATCAATGTTTGGGGATTCTATGGGTAATGTTTTTGAAAAATCTTGGATTTTAAAAAGACTTAAATTTTCTTTGATAGTTTTGGAATATATTGGTTTATCATCATCATCACTACTATCAAATGAATCATATGAACTATCTGTGTTTATCCCATCTTGACTAATTAAAAAATCCTTGATATTTACAACACGGCTCTTTTGCATTCAGGGAAAATTCGTGGAAAATAAACTTTTCAATTTCACCCAAAAAAAAAACGTTTTAAATGTAAATGGACAAAAAAAACCCTTCATCAGCACTACAAATAAAATTGGCTCAATTAAATAAAGTAGCAGAATATTTATCATCACAACTTGCAGATAATGTTTTCCAAATTCAAACTCTTAGAAATAGATTTGAAGAATTTGAAAATAAAATCTTTAATAAAACACAGGAAAAAATTAATAGCATGATTAATCAATATTTAAATGAACAAAATAATGATATAAAAATTAATACTAATGTATCAAATAATTCACAGATATTAGAAGTCAAAAAAAATTGTGAAACAAAACTAAGGACATTAGAACGAGAAGTTTATACTCAATTGGAAATGATGAAAGGAGAAATTACAAAAATTTCTAATGAGATATCAAATCAATTAATTGATATTAATAAAAGTTTTCAAGGATTAATGAAAACAAATAATTCACAAACACGTTCTCTTAATAAAAAATTTGAAAAGATCATAAAAACGCATGATGAAGAATCATTAAGAAAACAACAATTATTCCAAGAAGAAGAAATGCGCAAATATTCAAAAATAGAAGAACAATTTAAGTCCGAAATTGAAGAATTAAAACTAAATCTTCGACCATCCACAGCATTAAAGCAACAAGTTCGGCAAGATTTAAACATATTAATCCAAAAAATTTCGATACTTCGTACGGAAGTTAATCAAATGCGACGAAACATAAAACAAATTTCATTTCCAACATATATCATTAATGGTAAAAGATTTGCACACACACTTTTTACTGAGAATCAAAATTATAAATCTGAATACAATTCGATTTTACTTGAATTAAATAATGAAGAAAAAGAAACGCAGAAAACAATTGAAGCCTTAAAAATTAAATATGAAACCAAACAAAAAGAATATGAAAAAGAAATAAATTATTTATATGATGAATTAAAGAAATATGATATTGTTTTACAGCATAAATCAGAAATCGAAAAAGAAGAAAACAAAATGAATCAAAAAATAAATAATATGAAAAACTTAATTGAAAAAATCAAAAAGATTAAAGAAAAAAATCAAAAAGAAGAAAATGAACTTATCGAAAAATATCAACAAAAAGAAAAAGAAGAAATTGAAAAAAACGAACGAATTAAATCACAATTTATCGAAGAAACAAAAAAATACAAAACTTTAAATGATATAATAAATGATAAAAAAGAACTTTTACAAATAAAATCGAATTTAAAGAATCAAGAAAAGGAAGAAAACATTGCTGATATATATAAACTTGAAATTGATAAACTTAACGACAATAATAATAAACAATTTAATGAGATTAAAGAAGAATTAAATAAAAAAGTTATAGAACATCAACAAAAATATGAAAACGAATATAACGCACAAAAGTTATTATATAAAGAAAATATTAATAAAACATTAAATGAGATAAAATTTAATTCATTTTTAATAATAAATGAAATAGAAAAACATTATAAAACACAAATAGAATTATCAAATCAACAATTAGAAATATTAAATCTAAAAGAAGTTGAATTACCAAATATAACTCAAACTTTAGAAGAAGAAAAGAATTCTTTTTCATTAGATATCGAAAATGAGAAAAATCAAATTGTTCCAAATTATAATGAAATTATTAATAATGAAGAAAATCGATTTACACAAATAACAAATTATTATAACGATGATAGTATTAATACATTAATTTCTATAATATCGGAACTAAATACAAATCAATTAATAAACCATTATAACTTATTAATTGAACAACTTCAACATGAACTAAATAATCTTGAAAATAATGATAATGATGAAAATGATTTTATACAAATTGCACGAAGAACTTCTTCGACTAAAATACAAAATGCCTTAAAAGAAAGTACGTCAAATATATCGAATTTAATACAAAATATTTTAAAGAATTTAAAAAATTTTAATAAACAAATTCAAAATAAAAATATGGAAATTTTTAACACAATAAACGAAATTTTTTCTAATAACGAAAAATTAATTTTCGATCAAAATTTAACAATCGAGAATTCACATGATGAAAAATATCAATTATTACAAACATTTATAAATAAATTTTTTGATTTATATAATACAAAAAATGATGAGTTAAAGATAGAAATGGAAAATTTCGATATAAAATTAAATGAATTAATCGAATTCCAAACTAATTCTTTGGATGAAAGAGAACAAAATTATCGAAATAATGATGGGCATTATGAAAAGATTAAAGATAACTTGAAAATTAAGGCTGGAATGAGGAATCCGGAATATTTAAGTTCAAAAGATTTAAAAATTAAACAATTAAATCGAACTTTAGATTTAGCAATTATTAAGTTTAAAACTGCTGGAATGAGAAGTCAAGAAAAAACAGAAATAGAAAAATTGGAAAAAATTTTGGAAGATAAAAACAAACAATTAAAAAATATGGAAAAGAATATAAACTTTGGAAAGAAACAAATCCAATTAAGAAATAGTGACGGAAAATTATCAGCAGGAAGAATGAGGAAAATGATTTCAAATACTGATGGAAACAGAACGAGTATGGTGCATAAACCATTACCAAAACTTGTTAATAAATAAAAATGCGAATAAAAATTGTTTTCTGATGTGGCTCTGAAGGAAACTTGCAATCAACAATTCGAAAGTAACTTGCTTTAACAAATGGAAAAATGTTAAATAAACGGTTTACATTTGAAAGTCAAAAATGGAGAACGTTTAAACCCCACACAATTTTGGAAACGATCAAAAGCACTTTTTGATTGCGTTCTTGTAAAGATGTCCGAAGAGAAACAGCAAGAAATCATGATTTCACCAGATTTTTATAAAATCTACATGTGGGAATTCAATGACGATGAGGAAGAGGTTGAAATCAAAATTTCTTTTCCAAAAACATTTAATTCAAAATCCATTATCTACCAACTTACCCCAGAGAAGAATGCTGTTAACATCACCATCAAAGGCGAAATAGTTCCTCTTGTCAGAAGTCTTCTCTTTGGCACCATTTCCGAAGTCAATGTTACACGTTCTGATACACAATTCACACTCTGTCTCACTAAAGAAAAGCCTGGAGCATGGGAGCTTCCTTTTACGGATGTTCACCCATCTTTTGGAGATGCAGATCCTCAAACATGTTTCATTCTTTTCCATTTTCTTATTACTAAAGGAGACCAAGATCGTGCCATAGATTTTCTCAACAAGTCGGCCAACTTTGGTTATCTTCCAGCCATTGAAACAATTATTGAAAATACTAAGCAATTTCTTTCTAACGAAGACCTTCCACAAAACGACAGGATCCAAATTTTTAGTACCATTACAAATCTTTATGATGTAGGTGTAAATAAATATCATGATCCAAAATTTGCCCTTAAATCGGGTATGTTCCTATTACAAAATGGCGTAGAGTCTGCCAGCGTCCTCGAAATCTTCCAAATTGCCTGTAACGCCGGAGTATCTGAAGGATTTACATTTCAAGGAATTGCAGTATCTCCACTTTCACAATATGGTTTTGAGGTAAAAGACGCGAAATTGGCCGTTAAATTGTTTAGTAAAGCTCTTGATTTCGACAAAGACGAACCTTTAGCTAATCATTTTCTTGCGATGCATTTGTATAACGGAATCGGAGTCGAAAAAGACGTCAAACGTGCCAAAGCGCTTCAAGAAAATGCAGTTAAGAAGATACCGACCTTGGAACCATTGAAGACAGTTACTATCGAAGGAGAAAAAGAAGAACATTACGAACATAACGAAATAGCTTTGAAGGATAACTCCGAAAGGGATAACGACAATGTGAAAAAGGAATCGAAAGGCACTAAAATTGGTCTAATTATTGGCGGCGCCATTGTTGCTGTTGCCGCAGGTGTCTCAATATATAATTTTATGAGGAGACGAAATCATTAAAAAAATTAAATAAGAAATACGTTTTTTTATTATTTATATTTTATGAAAATGTTTTGTTTATGCGAAAAATATTTTATTTCCCACTTTCTTCATTCTGAAGTTGAGAATGTTTTTCTCGAAATAATTTAATTATTTCTGATCGATTAAATACAGTTGCTTTGTCAAATGCTGTTTTATGATGTTTAAATGATTCCCAAATATTGTTTTAGAATATAAAATTATTTAAATTAATATTAAATAAAATTAATGAAAATCTTTGGCATTGATATCTATTCCTTTTTGTTCTAAAAGTAATTTGACTATTTCCAAATGACCATTTAAAGATGCTAATATAAGTGCGGTGTTAAATCATTTGGATGATTTCCATATATTTTTTATGTATATTAAATCTCTTTAAGAAACATTTTATTAAATTTACAAAAATCTTTTGCATTGATATCAATTTCCTCTTGTTCTAGAAGTAATTTAATTATTTCTTTACAGCCTTTAATAGAAGCAAGTAAAAGTGCAGTTCTAAAAAAGTAAAATAATTTCCAAATATCATTTAAAAACATAAAATTATTAAATAAAAAATTATCTTTAATATTAATATTAATACCTTTTTGTTGGAGAAGAATTTTAATTATTTCTGGATGATTATTTAAAGACGCCAAAATAAGTGCTGTTTGAAATATTTTGAATAATTTCCAAATATAATTTTGAAATATTATGTAATCTTAAAAAATATCAATTATAACAAACAAACATCTTTAACATTGACATCAATTCCTTCTTTTTCAAGCAGTAGTTTGACTGTTTCTATATGACCAAAAAAAGATTCCCAAAGAAGTGTTTCTCGAAATATTTAAAATTGTTTTTAAATAAAGTTTTAAAATATAAAATTATTAAAAAAAACTATGAATAAAACATATAAATATTATCTTTGACATTAACATCGATGCTATCTTGTTTAAGAAACAATTTCACTATTTCAGTATAACCATTTGAAGATGCACAAATAAGTGCTGTCATAAACAAAATGAATAAATTCCAAATATAATAATGAAATACTCTATTATTAAAATAAACATCCAATAAAATATTTAAATGTTTTGAGCATTAATATTAATTCCTTTTTGTTTAATAAGTAATTTAACTATTTCAATATAATCTTTTTTAGATGCATAAATAATTGGTATTTCAAATAATTTAAATAATTTTTATGAATTTTTTACAATAAACTTCAAAGTTATATAAAAAACATTAAATGAAATTAACAAACATCGATATCATTAATATCAATTCCTTCCTGCTCAAGAATATACTCAACAAGTTCAACATTTTCTGATTCCATTGATTCAAACAAAATGCTTTTTGGAAGCTTATTATTTTGCAATGTCAGTTTAACAAGATATATATTACCAAATCTTGCAGATTTCTTAGAAATAGTTTCATCAATTTCCATTCCATTATCTTTTAAATATGAAAAAATTACATAATTACAATATAATATACATATTTTCCCTAATACATCTAAACCTTTAATTTCTTGGATTTTATTTTCATAAAGATATTTAAAGATATCATTTCGATGAAATTCGATTGCTGTTTCATATGCATTTTCAAATGATGAATGATTTTGCTCACATAAATGAATGATTTCCTCATTTCCACCTGCAATTGCATATTTACCTGTATATTCTGCATCTGCACCATTCATAAGTAAGTATTTAAAACATTTAACTGATCCAAAAAATGCTGCATAATCAATTAATGTTACATTTTCTTCATTAATAAAAGAACATTTTTCGTAAAGTGATGGTTCAATTGTTTGATCATACTCAAAATTTACTTGTGACGATATTTCCTGTAGTTTATCTATTTCATCATTTCGAATTATTTTCGCAATTTCATTAGGATTATGTCCTTCTTTGATTAATTGCTTATGTAATTCCCAATTATTCTTTGATAGTTCTTCAAAGTTATTTAAAAATGCTTTCGTTATTATATTAAAATTTTGAGCTATTCTATTCTCTTTTTCTGATTTATAATGAGCGAAATATTTTGATTTAATGTTTTTTACAATATCTTCATCAATTAAATTTTCTTCAAGCATTTTTTCAATCAAATAATATGATTCTTGTGATTCGTTTTTAGATAAATAATTACCAAAAATTTGAATAATTTTTGGATAGTTTTTGTTAATTTTTTCTTCCTTTGTTTGAATTAATTTAATATAATTTATGTAAAAATCATTTAAATCTTTTTTTGATAAAAATGCAGAATAAACCAAATTACTAATAATTAAATTATATGAATATGGAAAATTGAAATCAAATAATTCCATTGTCTTCTCAATAGATGTTTCGAGATTTTCTTGAGTTATATTAAATATGATTTGTTGTATTTTGAAAAGCAAATCAATTTGTATGGATTGTGATTTATAATCATTGTTTCCATTACTGTTCATTCCATAAAATAGATTTCATTGATAAACTATTCAATTTTCACAGAAACTGTTTCCAGCCAAAATTTTGAGCACGTTTATCCAAAAGTGACTTTTTAAAACTCCTTCGTTATTGAATTTTTTATGAAGTTCCAAATTATTCCTTGAAAGACCTTCAAAGGATTTATAGAACGTTTTGATGAGTGGTGCCTCAAAATAACTTGTATTTTTAATTTTTTCTATTTTAGATTGTGTAAAATATTTTGATTCGATTAATTTGTTTTCAATTATTTGGTAAATTAGATAATATGATTCTTGTGATTTTATTTGAAGAATATATTTAAGAAATGTTTCAATGATTCCATATTCAGTTGAATTTATTTCTTCTTCTTGATTTGAAATGTTTTTTAAATATTTAATACATATTTCACATTCATTCTTTCGCGAATAAAATGAATAATAAAGCATTTGAATTAGAATAATATTAAATGTTTCAGGGAAATCTTTATCAAATAATTTCATTGTTTGTTCAACTGATTCTTCAAAATTAACATTACTTAAATTAAATATAATATTTTGAAGTGTTATAAGGAATTCCAGATAAAAATCTTCATGGTTTGTTATTTTTTCTGAAGAATTTGGAGAAGGAATTGCAACACAATTTTGGAGTTCATTCTCCATTTAAAAAAGTGCTTTGAAAATATAAACCTTTCGAAAAAAATTCTTTGATTTACAATTCCAGGAAGGAAACGAAACATAAATTAAATTCGATATAACTTATGTTCTTATTATTAAAAAAAAATATTTATTCATTACTTTTATTAGAGTTATTGTTTTTATCTGCTGAAGCTTTCTCTTGAATTAATTCGACAATTTTTGGGTAGTTGAAAGTGGCTGCAAGCATTAATGATGTAAAAAATTATTTGAATGAATTTTATATTATTGAAATTAATTAAAAAATTTCAAAATATATTGAAAACTCTTTAAATAGATATTCCTTGCATAAATATCAATTCCTTCTTGTTTAAGAAGTACTTCAACTATTTCTGTATAACCATGTTGCGATGCGGCTATAAGTGCTGTATTGAATAATTTGAATAAATTCCGAATATCATTTAAAAACAAAAAATTATCATAACAAATATTAAATCAAATGTATAAAAATTTTGAATGTTAACATCAATTCCTTTTTGTTCAAGAAGTAATTTAACCATATCTAATTTATCATTATATGTTGCAATCATTAATGCAGTTTCTAATAAACAAAATAATTTCCAAATATTGTTTTTATATTTGAAATTATTCAAAAAAAGATTAAATCAAACAAAAATTCATTCTGAGCATTAACATTAATTTCTTTTTGTTCAAGAAGTAATTTAACTGTTTCCAAATGACCATTCAAAACTGCAAAAATAAGTGCTGTAAAAAGTAAACAAATTAATTTCCATACAAAATTTTGAAATATGAAATTATCAACATTAACTTTAAACAAATAAAACAAATATCTTCAACATTGATATCAATTCCTTTTTGATCTAAAAGGAATTTAACCATTTCAAGGTCACCTTCACTAGATGCCAAAATAAGTGGTGTTTTAAATGATATATAATAATTCCAAATATTATTTTAAATTAGTAAATACTTAAAACAATTATTAAAAATAACAAATTAATATCTCTTCCATTAATATCTATTCCTTGCTGTTCAGTAAGTAATTTGGCTATATCCGAATTTTGATTATCAATAAGTGCTTACCAAAATAATTTAAATCAATATCAAACATTATGTTAAAATTTTAGATTTAAATAAATACTTTTAGATTTACTTATTTCGTTCTGTGCAAGAACATATTTAACAAGTTCAGTATTTCCTGAAATTGTAGAAAATATAAAAATATCTTTTGGAATTGGAAAGTTTTGTAAAAAATACTTAACTAAATATATATTCCCAACTTTTGCTGATTCATTAATAATATCATTATTAATTTCAAATCCTTCTTGAAGTAAAAACATTAGGATTTCATAATTACTGTATTTAATACATTGCTTTACTAATTCTCGTATATCAATTTCTTGAACTTTATTTTCATAAAGATATTTAAAGATATCATTGAGATGGAAATTTATAGCTGTTTCATATACATCATCAAAAGATGAATGATTTTGTTCACATAAATGAATGTTTTCAATGTTTCCGCCCACAATTGCATACTTAAATGTATTTTTAACATTTGCACCATTCATAAGAAAATATTTAAAACATTTAACTGAGCCAAAAAATGCTGCATAATCAATTAATGAAATATTACCATCATTAATAAATGAACATCTTTCATAAAGCGATGGTTCAATTGTTTGATTAAAATCAAAATTTGTTTGTGATGATATTTCTTGAAGTTTTTGTACTTCATCATTTCGAATAATTTTTAATGTTTCACTTGGATTATTTCCTTCTTTAATATATTTCTTATGTAATTTCCAATTATTCATTGAAAGTTCTCTATAATTACTAGAGAAAAAATCATTCGGATGATAAACAACGAAGATAGTCTGATTATCAGTATCATATTGCGCAAAATATTTTGATATAATATTTTTTGGGATATTCCATTCAATTAATTTGTTTTCAATCATTTTGTTTTCAAGCATTTGATAAATGAAATAATATGATTCTTGTGATTTTATTTGAAGAATATATTTAAGAAATGTTTCAATGATTCCATATTCAGTTGAAATTATTTCTTCTTCTTGATTTGAAATGTTTTTTAAATATTTAATACATATTTCACATTCATTCCTTCGTGAATAAAATGAATAATAAAGCATTTGAATTAGAATAATATTAAATGTTTCAGGGAAATCTTTATCAAATAATTTCATTGTTTGTTCAACTGATTCTTCAAAATTAACATTATTTAAATTAAATATAATATTTTGAAGTGTAATAAGGAATTCCAAGTTACTGGATATTTTGATATCTAAGTTTTTTCTATTCTTTTGATTGTTTATGAAATCATAGAAATGAGAATCGCTAAACATGTAAAAAGACTATGAATTATCACATCACATGTCAAAACAGTACCAAACAAAAAGATCTTAATTACAATATTACAAAAAGTCTTGAAGATGCATTAAAACAAAAACCAAAAATCTCTTTTCAATTTTTTTGTTTAGATAGACAACATATTGAAATCTTTTATAATTTATCAATAATTAAAATATTTTTATAAGAGGCTTGTGATGTATTTAAAATCCATATACACGCACCATTAATTAATTCTTCATGAAATTGAAATTTTTTGATTAACTCCTGTTTATTTATTTGTCGTCAAATTTTTGAATGTTTTACCCACCTTAAATGAATTTTGATGGTAAAATTAATAACAGCAATATTTTCATTCGAAAATAAGAACAAAAGATATAAACTTAAATATAAAAAGGAAAATTGTAATGATTTATATTTTATTTTTTAATAATAATAAGCTTTAAATTCAAATGAGATATTCGTATTTTTAATGAAAATAGCAAAAGCGTTTATTTGAATTTACAACTACAATAACACACACAATTCCCAACTTGGATATTTGATTATGATTACAAACACAAACAGCTTTCCGGATGGATTATGCATAAAAAAACCAAACAGACATAAGAAAATAAGAAAATTTTTTACGCCTGAAGAAGATGCTTTATTGACTAGAATTATGTTTGAACAACCTTTTGTTACATGGCTTGCAGTGGCCTTACAAATACCTGGCAGGACTGCAAGGCAATGCAGAGATAGATGGACAAATTACCTTTCACCACAGAATAAAAATGCACCATGGACTGTCGAAGAAGATAACTTATTAGCTCAAAAGTACCTTGAATTAGGTTCACAATGGACAATAATTGCTAAGTATTTCGATGGGAGGAGTGAGAACAATGTAAAGAACCGTTGGTACACACATATTAAACATAAGCTTGAAAATCAAAGCAAAAAAATAGAAAATCTCCCGCCAGAGATAACACCTAGAATTGAAGTCGCCACTAGGAAAATACCATCGTTATCCGCCAAGCCACGATTTGTTTTTCCACCTATTTCCACACTTGATAGCTCAATTCCAGATTTCACACAAATGAATGTTATACAAAGGACGACCTCAAATAAAAGATATCGCTCAGCTTCAGCTGAGCCTTATATCTCGTTTTCAAACTTTGATTGATGGGTGCAACGCTTCAGAACTTTTTATGAAGAATAAACTATTCAAATTTCTCAACTGTTTTATTTCTTCAAAAAGTTGTCGTTGTTTCAGGTTATCTTTTCAATTTTTTTTACAACACGTGTTGTAAATTCCTGTCAAATAATTTTTGTAATTGTGAGATATTTGAGCGTGCTTATTGATGATTTTTATAACACGACAGTTCGGACGTTCGGAAACTTTTCTTGTATAAACAAACCGCTGGTTTTTTCAGATATAACCGGCATGCGTAATTGAAAACCGTTCAAAGTCGAAGTATTCAAAAACACGCGAACAAACATCGTCAAAGTCCTCATTGCGACGGTTTCCAACGGTCATTTCTACGTAGATCTACGTTAGATGTTTATGAAAAGCTTAGAAATTTTGATTGTATTATTTCGATTTTTCAATGCTGTCATAAAAAATTGGAGCAACTTCGCTTATCATGATAAAAACTTTTTTTGTTATGTTGACACCAAATTGGTTAAGATCTGTAAAAAGCTCAGCTGAGTATCACTCGGCAACACCATAAAAAATTCATTTTCTTTGGATAATAAATTCAATTCTGTTAGAAATAATCGTTATTAAATGCAAATTAAAACAATTGATGACACAAGATCTTCATACTCTTTTGGACATTTTTAGATAATTTTATATATTCAAGTACACTTTATAATCAATTTTTAAAATTAAATCTTCCTTTGTTATATTTTCATTTTATTATTAATAACTTATTATTATTTATAATTATTTCGTTTTTTGTCATATAAAAAACATTTTATCTCATTAAATTTTTCTTTGAACAAAACATTCATTTAAATAGCAAACACAAAAAAATTTTGAATTTACATAATGTTTTTTATGCATACATTTCAAACTTTTTATGAAACGACAGGATTACTTGATATACGTAGTTCAAATGAATTTAATAATATTCGTGATGGAAATAATGACAAAGAAAAAATCAAATATGTTACAATTCAAAATGGTATTACAGAAATTCCAACAGCGGCATTCCGAGAATGTATTTCATTAATCAATATTTCTATTCCGAATTCAATTACAACAATTGGAAGTCAAGCATTTTATCAATGTATATCATTAATCAATATTACAATTCCTGATTTAGTTACATCAATTGAAGAAATGACATTTTCAGGATGTTCTAATTTGACAAATATTGTTATTGGAGAAAATGTTGAACAATTGGAAGTCAAGCATTTCAAGAATGTATTTCATTAATCAATATTACAATTCCTGATTCAGTTACATCAATTTCAACAAATGCATTTTCAGGATGTGTAAATCTTCAATTTATTAAAGTATTAGTCAATAACACGAAATATTCTAATTATGAAAATGACGGAGTTGTTTATGATAAAACATTACACAAATTATTTTATATCCAAATGGTAAAAAGACAATTTCAATACCGAATAGTATAACATCGATTAATAATGATGCATTTCAATCATATACATCATTAATTAATGTTACAATACCAAGTTCAGTTCAAATTATTGGTTCAAGTGCATTTTATAGATGTTCTAATTTAAAGATAGTTCATATTGAAGAAGGTATTAAAATTATTGGTGTATCATCATTTGAATCATGTTATTCATTAGAATATATTGAAATACCTGATTCAGTTACAACAATTGAAAATAATGCATTTTATCAATGTTCTTATTTAAATACAGTTTTCATGGGTAAAAATGTCACAAATATTGGTCATGATGCATTTTGTGATTGTATTAATTCTCAATGCATTTATTGTTATGGAGGAACACTTCATGAGATTGATGAAAATGCATTTACTAATATTAATACCACATATGTAATGACATCACCATATTTTAATAGTGAAAGAAACTCAATATTTGATGAATTAAATATTTTGAAAGGAACAACGATTGATGAATGCAATCCATGGCCAACGCACACATTTTCATCATCAAATACATTTACAAACACATTGAAGAAATCTAATACATATTCCAATTCAAACACATACTTAAAATCAAACACATTTATTAGTGACTTAAATATTTCCAACACATTTTCGTTGATATCAACATTATCATTTACACAAACAATTTCAATTTTTATTTCTTCATTTTCAAATTCATTTTTGATATCATTTACTAACGAAAATAGCGTTTATATTCCAACATTAATAATATATTATGATTATACAATTGTTTTTATCTCAGCTTTTATACGAATTTCTTTACGATTTTACATCAAACAGAAACAAATCCACCTAAAGACAATACAATTATTATCACAGCTATTTGCGTTGCAATTGTAGCAGTTATCATTATAATTTTGATTATTTTTTTGTTAGTAAGAATTAAAAACAAAAAGCGTCTTGATGGATCAGAATCAACTAAAAGTTTGGAATGGATTTGATAACAAAGATACGTTTGTTGCAGTAATGAATTTGTCTAATATTGAGGAAGATCCGTTTGCACCTGATTTTAAGGAAGATTCCAAACCATCCCCGTGAAAAATACGTTATTTACGATAGAATACGATAGACATTTTATGACAAAAATGATCGTTCGAAAAAAATTCAAAGGTCTGTTTTTGAGCTGTTGTAAAATTATGTATTCTATATAACCGTTTACATTAATTTTACAACCATGTAAAATTATCAAAAAGTTAAATAAGGAACTTAATTTGGGGTGCCTCCGAAATTTCTATTTTGAAAAGTTAAAATGATTTAACGTTTTTTGCATTTCCTACTAAAATTCCATTAGAAAAGTGAACCTTTATTGGATAATTAGAGTTTAATATTATCTATTTCTTCTAAAATTTACCAAGGCATTGAAATCAGATTTTTATAGATAAATTTACCAAATGATAAGATCAATGAAATTTTATGGGTAAATTAGCGATTTGAAAAATTATTATTTTTTTTCTAATCTCATTAACAATTGAATAATGTAAAAATATTAATAAAAAGAATAAGTTATATAAATATAACCTTTATCCATAGTATTCAGTATATAATAGAAGTATGGAATATGTATTTCTAGTATGATTTATTTATTTACTTTATTATATAACTCAACAGAAATAGGAAGGGCGTAACGAAAGCCTAAACGGCGCCAATATTTCGGCCAAACTTGCCATGAGGTTATTATCGTACATAGACCAAAAATCTGAAAAGAACTCAGTAATAATGCCCTCGACCGATGAATCCACTTCTAAAGCGTCAGAGAGTGCGGCGAAAGCATCAATTATATATTGAGGCACGTAATCAAATAATATTGTACCAGTAATAATTGATCTTAAACCTTTTGCACCTGCAACTCTTTCAGCCGAAGATTCCTTATTATGTAATTTATTAATAAATATTTCACAATAACTTGGTAATTTTTCAGTAATTAACAAGGAATTTCTTACAATAAATATCATTAATTGAGAAGCAGAATCTTGTAAATCGGGATGTGGATCTAACAAAGAAGGAATGATAAAATTTTGTATTAAATCTTCTAAAGTTTCATCATTAATGTAAAAGAACATCGATGAGAGGAAAGATTCAATTAATAACAGTTGTAAAGCTTGCGCTTGCCACTGGTGACCGTTTAGTGACAACTTTTTGATAATTTTATTTATTACAACTTGGACGTTTTCGATGGTGACTGGAAACTCACATATTGACCCAATCCAATTAGAGGACATCACATTAACTAGTGCAGTTCGGGCAAGCTTTTCTTCGTTTTCATCTTTGTTTACAAAATAGTCAATATATTCAGGTAAATGTTTTAATACATATTTACCTGAAGCTAATGCAGAAATTGACTGTGAACTAAGGACTCCATTTAGCCAACGTATGGCAAATAACAAAGTTGAATTTGAAATGAATTTGTTCAGGATTCTTTTTGATTCTGGATTATTTCCTCTCAAATCCACATCAAAACTCAATCCTAAAAGCGAAGATAATGCACGTACAGAACATTCTCTAATTGTTTCCAGTTCCAAGTTATCTTTTGAGAATAATGTCTTAAAAGTAATTTCCTCGATTTCTGGTATTAAATAAGGCATATCATAAGACACGTCCAATATTATGTCGTCTATTAATGAAATAATTTTTGCAGCTTTCATACTATCATCATTTGGTATACAATTTAACAAATGATCGAACAACCAAAATACTCTTCTTGAATCGAAATCCCCATAACCAGTATAAAACGCCAGGTACCAAATTGAGTGGAATTCGCTATCTATAGTTTTCAACAGATTTGTCACAAATGGCAAAATTATCAACGAAACTTTTTTTACGTCTTTGTACATTCTGCTTTTTAATGAGTGTATACATCCAGAGAATATTTCTGCTGATATCACTTGTATAGGCAATGTTACTGAAGGGTTTTCTATTAACTTTGTGATAATTTTTATTAAAATTTTAATGAAATGTACACCAAAAAATCGGCAAAGTGTTGACCAAAACAAAATCCGATTTTTTGAGAATGTTTCTTCTTTATGTATTTGTGAGTTTATTAATCCGTTTATGAAAATATTTAACGTTGTATCAGTTTCATCTAATTTCTCGAATAATATTTGATGAATTTTAACTCTTTCTTCGAAGTTATCTGGGAAATATATCGATATAATATCTTTGTTAAGGAAATCTTCTTTTGTTAAGAAGTGCGCTTGTTTATTTGCTTGTTTGATGAATGCTCTATCCAAGAATTCGACGTTATCATAATTTTCGGGTACAACTTTCTTAACATTAACACCTTTAAAACGTGCAACTCTTGGAATTAAGTTCTCGAGCATCGATGGTATTAATTGTACCAAACATTCTCTAACTATCATATCATCTGTTTCTAAGATTGATAAAATGAATGAATAAATTACTGAGTTAATTAATGGCGGATTAATATTAATAACTGAACATACTATAGCAGCAGCATAATTTTGTACTTCTCGACTCGCGGGATATTGCGCATGTCTTTCGATAGCTGAAAAAACCATTTTCATTCGAATCGGTAATAATTCATCTGGTGGAAGAAATGGTTTAATTGCATCTATTTGATCTAATAATATAATAATAACTTGTCGTAATGTACGTGGTGAATCATCTGGTAAATCTTGTGGTAAAGGATAACAGATAGCTAATGATATATCTGCAATTAAATTCATCACTTCAATGTTAATATTAAAATTAGTTAATGAACATGCAGCACTACATATCCCGGTTAAATGTTCTTTTGATATATTTTCATCATGTAATTCTTTCGTTGAATCGATAAGTAAATATAAGAAAATGTTCTTAAATTGTGTTGTTATTGCTTGATAAATTAATGATGAAAATTCTCGAACTCTTACATCATAATGAATGATAAATTTATATACAGATTCAACTATATATTTCGTTGTTTCAGTACAAAAAACTTGTGCTACTGAATGTCGTAACCCATATAAATAAAGTGCTTTATAATATGTAATAAAATAAGTCTTGTTTTGTAACGATGGTAATAATATATTTAATTTAGTTGATTCAGAATACATTCGATATGTAGAAATGATGATTTCTATTCGTTGACATAATGGATCTTTTGGTATTATAATACATGCAATGTTTTCTAATACCCATTTAATTAATCGTGGATGTGCATTCGGTTTAAATGATGCTTCAAATAATATATTTATTATGTTCTTATAATGTCGAGCAAATATTGGACTTGTGATCTTTTTATATTTAGGACGAATTAAATTCTTTTCTATTTGTGGATTTAAATCATGTTCATTTACACATGAAATAATACCTTTTAATAATGATCGATATAAATATGAAGCAAGTTTTTGATCTTCTCTTTTCTCTGAAAAGATTTTTTCTTTCGCTAATTCATTAAAATATGTAACAAGCATATCAGCAACTTCGAAATCTTTATCATTTGGAACATGCCAATGAAATTTCATTTTTGTTAATGATTCATATCCTTGAAATGGAGGTAATTTAGGATATACTGTTAATGTATTCTTTAATATCCATTTTAATATTAATGCACTTCTTCGTGAAATTTCTTTTTTCTCATTTATTAAACCGGAATATATTATTTCTTTAATCTTTTCAATGTTATCTATAGTAAATGTTTGATTTTGTCGAATTAATGATTCTAATATCATATAATCTTTAAGTTCTTTAGCATTTAATGCAATTTCTCCAAATGTTGAAATAGCATTATTTTCGAGGGATTCAATTATAATTCTTAATCCGAAATCTGGTATATTTTTATAAGATTTTTTCACAATTTGTATAATTTTTGGTATAAATTTCGATGGCGAAGCTCTAATTAAGTTCGAAAGCATTGTTTGTATTTGTTTTAATGTTTCTTTATATTCAATACCTATAGCATGTTCAGTAAATAATATACATTTCTCAGTTATATTTAATATAAATTCTTCATGTTCATCATTAAATTGCATAAGTGTCGATATTATTAACATTAATGATAACGCTGAACCTGTTTTAGAGATATCCATGAAGTTAATATCATCAGGTAAATAATGTTGTACTAATGATATCATTTCAAATAATCCTTCGCCTGTATATATTATTATTGGCGCAATTGATATTAACGTTTGATATGCACCTTGTTTTAAATGTACATATTCAAATGAATGTCGAATTGCTTCTAATAATGGATTTATAATCGATGGCGATAATTGCGTTATATCTTTTAAATAACCAAATTGTGGATCTTCTTGATAAGTTTCCATTAATACTAATGGAAACACGACAGATACCATCCATTCATTATCTTCTTGTGTTAATGGCTCAAGATAAGTTTTATGTTTCTTTTCTTTCTCTAATCGTTCGATGTATGAATTCACAAATATGTTTAACATGTTAATCGGCATTTCACATTGTTCTTCATCTTCATTATGTAATGTTGGCGTAGAAAAAGGTGTAATCAAATGAAATAATTTCTCTACATGATTCCGTGCAATAGATTTGGTTGGCCCTGTTAATAAGTTAACTATAATAATCGAAAAAAGTTTAAGATTAGATAATGGTGATATACAATCAGTAAAAAAAACAGGATAAAGTTCAGGATGATAACTCGAAATTGTTGGAGTTTGGACACTAAGTAATGATGATGGAATCCCAATGTAAACAATGATAATGTTAAATAGAAATGGTATGATTTGATCCCACTCAATACCATCAAAACCATAGCGGGATAACATTGCAAATAGTGAAAAAAATTGAAAGTCATATTGTTCCGATCGAAATAAGGTCCATATATTAAAAAATTTGCTGACCCATTTTCCATGTTGTCCTTGATGAACAGGAAGAAATAAAGAAAGTAAACATTGGGCAAGTACAAATGAGGGCTTGTTAATGTTAAGCATTGGAAGCCATTCATTTAACATTTCATCTGTGGCATTTTCATCAAAGTAATTCCGACATACTCGTATCAAAGAAATCATAATATTGGACATTTTCCCAGGATATTTCTTTGTGCGTGTCTTCGAATGTGATAAGTTGGAGTCATAAAATAATTTGTAAAGAGGCTTCCAATCAATTTTTAATTTGATTTGGATTTTTTCGGGTTCCGCCATTGAAAGAAAAAGAGAAGATGCTGAAATAACTAGATTCATATTGTCGGATGTGATAATAAAATCATAAAGTAACTGACATAAATCTTGAATTTCTATTAATTCAAAACAAAATGTTTCACATGTATTAAATGCATCTAAGGCAGTAAACCAAAAATCAATTTCATTAGGATCCCCACTTTTGACGGCTTTTGGTAAATTTTCAAATATTGCTGATTTCCATTCTTTTTCTTCATTTTTGATGGAATCGCTAACAAACTGAGGAAGTAACCCACAATGAGCATCTGAACGAGCTCTATTGCATAAGGTCATGTCTTAAAAAAATTTAATTGATTGCCTCTTAATTCTGGGGATTTTGATCGCCTGACCTCTACCAATGTAATGAACAGGAGCGCCTTATCGGTGTCACTTTTTGATACATCTCATATAATTTTTTCTTTATAATTCAATTATCAACAACAAATTTTATTTCCTGCAAAAAGATATTACACTCATTGATTATGCAGTATTTTTTTTTTCAGCAATTAAATGCGAAAGATATTAATTTCTGAACAGTGCAAAAGTTAACTCATTACAGATAAATATGCAATTGCAGGTGAAAATCATACAAAATTTATAAACAAACATCAAATAAATTACATCGAAATAATTTCTTTTATGGTCAAATTTCTTTTACTTAATAAATTCACAATTCAGTAAAACCTTTCACATGATTTCTGAACCAAGTTTTCCTTCTCAAGAGAACGTACCACAAAGTGCCACATCGAGAACGTTAACTCACGTAAAATCACTTTCAGCATAAACAAAAGAACAACAAATGTTAAATGGATGTTTAGATGGCATTGTAGTTATCCAATCCTTTTCCACATGTTACAACGAACTTAATAGTTGCAGCAACACATTCGCAGACTTCAGACCAGAAGCTTTGGAATGGTACTTCAACCACACCTTTAACGAAGAACATTATCATTGTACCAATGCCGAAGTACAATACGACCAACAAAATCACAATCAACAAGAAGACAGCTCCTCCTGTTACTCCTAAGCTGTTGACTGGGCATACGTCAGGTGTGTGAGCGTACAATACGATAGCGTTCTGACGTGTTTGTACGCCAACCTCATCGAAGTGTATTGTGTGCTCAGGGACAGACTGGTTACACTGGAAGATTAAATGTGCTTCATATCGCGCGTAACCACCGTCATAGTTAATTGCGACACCTTCAAGTGGCTCTGACTCATTCACTAATGACATATGAAGACCATATCTTGCGTCACCGATTGGCCAGCAATAGTTTTGGTTAATGCACTTCCAAATGTTACCTTGTTTGACATCGGATGGGCATGTGTATCCTTGTGGACATGACGTAAGTTGACTTGGTGTATAATCGATTTCAGCTCTATGATGGTTCTTACCAAAGCCTAAGACAACTGGCTCTAAGTCACTTTGTAACTTAGACAAATCTAATTTGATATGTTGCCCTTGTGCATATGATTCGAAGACATAGTTAATTGTATGTGGCTCTGGTTCTGGTGTTGGTGTAACACCGGATGGTGCAACTGGCGTTTCGAATTTAGATGGACAGACATAACGTGATGTAGTTTCGAATGCATATTCATCGCCATCAGTTGTATGTGAATAGACAACAATTAAGTTATCGATTGGTAATGTATCAACGTTCTTTGATGCTGGATCACATTCAGCTCGAATTTCCATCTTGACGCCATAATGTCCTTCATAATGAATGATTAATCCAGAATCTAAATCGCCATAATCCTTTAACATTGATGTTAAACCTGGTAAGCGCTTATCTGCAACGGGATGGCAATATGGTAAGTAGTCATCATCATACCAACATTCCCATAAGTTAGCTTCGGTGAATTCGCCACATTCATAACCGGCTGGACATGGAATTAATGACCATGATGAAAACTCAGTATAAATTGAGCTTCGTTTACCTTGTGTGAATAAGACCATATCTTCTTTAAGCGTGGCTTCTTCAATTTCTTCTAAGTCGACAAAGACATAATGTGTATCATTATGGAAGATGTGGAATGGATTTGGTGAGATAACTGGGGTTGGGGTTGGTGTGGGGCCTTTGACTGGTTTACGTGGATATATACGTGGTGGTGGTGTTGGTGTAGGACCTGTACCAACTGCACATGCACTTTTAGTTTGAACTGTGAATCGAAGTGTACGATCTCTAACAACCATTGTGTCGGGTAATAAAATTTCACTATCACCAAGGTTTTCATTACAAACATATTCAACTTGTGCTCTACGCTTGATGTCTCCAACATAGGTGACCGTTATGCCATTCATGACATAACCGCCGTTAACGGTTGCTGTCAAATTGTTCTTCATCAAACCATATGCATGACATTCTGCAGGAAGTCCAGATGCTGTATCAGGTTTGGTGCATGCGTAAACAGTTGCATCTTCATCATCACAATCTGAGTTTGGTGGACATATCATAGCACCACATGGTTGATAATAGAGATCATATGTAGTTTGTGGTAAAACGCCAGTAAGTTTAACTTCTTTCTTAATGCCTCCTTGAGCATTATATTTCTCAAGGTCCATGTTAATGCCATAATTAGAACCTGTTTGAACATATTCAAATTGACATAATCCTTCATGTGGAACTGGAACTGGATTTGGTGTTGGACAAGCGTAAATAGATTCACCTGCAACTTGTAATACATGGCCGTCATTTGATGTATGGTCAATTCCTAAGAATACAATATGACCAGCTGGAAGATTTCGATTACATGTTAAGTTAAGTTGTGTATAGCGATCATGAGTTGTTGGATGATGATAACGAACATAAAATCCTTGGAAGATATCTGAGTCATCGATAAGATCATCATCAAGTTCAGTAGTTGCACTATTATCAAGAAGACCATATGACTCACATGTGGTAATAGGTTCGTTACAGAGCCATGCAGAAGATTTAGTTTCACGTCCGCATGTTGCACCATATGGGCATTGAAGGATTTGGTCAGCTGGTGCAAGGAAAAGATATCCTGCATCACCATTAGGGAACTTAGCAGGTGTCATTAAACCAAGTGGGCCTCCATTGACTTCCTTCATATCGAAAAGTATTGCTAAATGTGTATCATCTGGATGACGGAATGTAACATAAGTATCGGTCTCGAAAGTTGGTGTTGGTGATGGAGTGTTAATTGTGACAACCTTGGGGCAGCCTCTTTTGTCATCAAAACGGATATGAATTCTTTGGAATTGATCTGAGATTCTATCGACAATGTACACAGGCTCTGCTTCTTCAACAGATTGGTCGCAACGAAATTCAAAGTATGTTTCCCAGTCGTCATATGTTTCAGGATTAATTTGGAATGGTTCACCATCAGCAAAATTAACAACACCAGTGTCAAGGTTGTGCTCAAGGATTGGCTTCCAATCGAAGTCATAGAAGCTAGATAATGGGATACATTTACGAGTTGTGTCGTCACATTTGAAGCTATTAGAACCGCGTTTAACTCCAGTGCCATCGTAATAATTTGGAAGTTCGCCAGTTGGCACGGCTTCAGCGAAATGAATGTAGAAAGTTTCATTAGTAAGTTGATATGTGTATTTGTAAAGTTTTCCAGTAAATGAGCTTAAATCCCAACTTCTGTCTTTGATGGTAACCTTTGTAAGACCTCTGTCTATGGGAAGTGATGTCTTTAATTTGGCTGAGAGTGCAAGACCTAAAAACAAGCCAAACATTAAAAGATGAACTGTTTAAGTCAATTTTGAACGCAACTTGTTGAATGCATCGTTTTCGAAAAGTGACATACTCAATAGTCAGCCCTCAGCGTTCGCATCATTGCAGTGCATTATTTGATTGATGGATATATTTACATTTAATGCCACATGGACGTAAGTAAATAGATTTGGTTATTGTGTTAAGCGTTGTATAGTATAAGGAGATAATTGGGAATTTCGAGGTGGTTCCTTCGGCTCTCAAATTTCAATGAATTTTTTTAACCGCGTTACAATTTTGTAACAATAATCGCGGTTAAGGGAGGCTTCATATCACTTTTTCAGTTAATTTTGAATTCAAATTTTCAATCCATTTCACGGGGTTAAAACGTGCTGAAAAAGCAATCGTCGGACATCCCGAAAGGATCAAAAAATTATTCTTCTATTTGTAATGTGATTTGATAAAACAACTCCTCATATGGCTACGTGTGTGCCGTTATTTTTTCAAAGCACTTGATAATAAACTGAGATTAAACAAATATAATAGAAAACATGGTATATTACTACGTTTTTATGAAACTCCTCAATACATATTATTCAGAATTTTAGTTTTATTATTAGAGGAAGGAATTCAGTAATTGTGTTTGGCAAATTATGTTCCCACGATCATAATGTTTTTAACATGGTTATATTGGTGCTTGAAAATTAACCACCCACAGTTTAAAACATTGGTAAAGATCTCATTCAGTAATTATTTTTTAATGTGTACACATTAAATATGCGTAACGAGTACTTTGTTAAATGAGTTCGAACGCAACGAATGCCATATATATTAAAATATATATACAAAAGAATTGGAATGCTTATTTGGATGTGGTGTAGTAAACAAGTCGTTTAATCAACAGCAGGTTTTGTGTGGTATTTGATCGTTCCGATAGGAATCGAAAAGGTGGTTATAACCGTTTCAGTAGGTGGAGAAGAAATAGTCGATTGGAGGACACTAAAGGAAAATACACAATGCTCCGATGGGTATGGTGAGAACTCAATAAAAATTAAATGGTTTTGGGAAATTTTCGACGAAATGAATGATGAGCAAAAAAAAAAATGTTCTTTCGATTCTCGACCGGAAGTGATCGAATACTGTAACTGGTTTAAGTGCTTTCAAATTGGTCATCCAAAAGACAAATGCTTCAACAAAATTACCGATTTATGTGAAGCATGCTTTAATATATTCGCATTGCCTACGTATGAATCAAAGGAAATAATGAAGGAGAAAATAATGATATCAATACAAAATACTGAAGGTTTTGGATTGATTTGATTTCTTTTTATAAAAAATTTTATTCGATTTTACAAATTGTTCTTAATGAGTATTATGAAATTATGAGCATTTGTACCATCAATGTACTAATAATCAGCGTGAGTCTAAATGTACATTTTTCATATCCGGCGTAAGGAAATTGTTTACATTTCATTCTCTTATAATCATAAACTGATGTTCAAAAAATAGGACTACTTTTGATCGTTTTTAACAGAATGGTATACCATTCAAAAAGTTGGATTTGGTGGGCATTAGTATGTATTACATTCATTATATTTGAAAATTATTCAAAACCCAGAAACTTGACAAACTTTTTCAAATTGAACATGATGTGGCTATAGGTCAAAATATGCCGTTTTTGTTGTTGCAACGACCAAGGAATTCCTTAGAATAATGAGTGAATCAAAAATAAATTCCCTTTCAGATTTAATTACACTAACAGAAATAATTTATAACATAAATAAAGACAACATTGATGCATCTGTTTCATCATTATGCGAATTTTATGATAATTCACAAACGTATTCATTCAACTTGATCATTTGTCGTTTCATTTATGCTTTGTTTGTAGCAAGACTCAAAGATATAGATATAGTTATTGAGTTTTTGACTTTAATTGAGAAACGAGAGATCAATAACAATCAAGTGAAAATAATTGACATCTTTTCTCAATTCCTTTAGAAAAAAAAATCGCAAGAATCTAATTATCTTATTGGAAAATTGATAGAAAAAGGTTTAATTGACAAATCAATAACCAAGAATATGAAAAGTTTATTTTTTTCACATTTTAAGGCACATTTCGTTTTAGACAATGGTGATGAATTTTATGAATATTTTTCAAAAAGCATTGAAGAACTTTCAAGGAATGATTGGGAACTTCATAAGAAATATGTTAAAGAAGGACATAATCCAAATGAAATTGCAAAAATAATTCGAAATGATGAAATAGAAAAACTTCAAGAAATATCATCACAACCAAATTTTAATTTGAATCAAACCATTCAGCCGTCACTTTATGAAAGATGTTCATTTATCAATCAAAGGAATGTTAAATTAATTGATTATGCAGCATTTTTTTCTTCAGTTAAATGTTTTAAACATTTACTTATGAATGGAGCAAAATTAGATAACACAGGTAAATATGCTGTTGCAGGTGGGAATGAAGAAATCATTTATTTATGTGAACAAAATCATTCAACATTTGAAGGTGCATATAAAACAGCAATTAAATTTCATCAATATAAAATCTTTAAATATATTTATGAAAATGAGATTATTGGTATTGATAATTTAGAAGAATTAGGAACAAAATGTGTTTTACATGATAATTATGAACTTTTATCATTTTTACTTGAGGAAGGAATGGAAATAAATGAAAATATTTTCATTGCTTCGATCAAAACAGGTAATTTATATATTGTTAAAGATTTTCTTAAAAACAATTGTATTCGTATTGATTTTGTAGAAATTTCAGGTTTTTCTGGAAATGTAGAACTCTCTAACTATTTAATTAAAAATGGATATATTGATTTAAGCAAGATTGTTTGTTTATTTTATTGGATTTTTATATAAATATTTTAATGTTTTATTAAAATGTTTAAATTTTTATTTAAATTTTTTCAGCACTAACAAATGCTTCAAAAAATGGTTATACAGAAATAGTTGAATTACTTCTTAAACAAAAAGATATTATTGATGCTAAAAATATTAATTTGTTTTATATAAATTTTATTTTAATAATTTGATATTTCAAATTAAAATTTGAAAATTATTTGTATTATTTTGGACAACACTTATTGAAGCATCGAGAGGAGGTCATATAGAAATCGTTAAATTACTTCTTGAACAAAAAGGAATTGATATTAATGCTAAAGATATTTATTTGATTCATTTAATATTTATTTTAATAATTTTGGAATATTTTAAATTAATATTTGGAATTTATTTAAATCATTTAAAACAGCACTTATTTGGGCATCTGAAAAAGGTTATATAGAAATAGTAAAATTACTTCTTGAACAAAAAGGAATTGATATTAATGCTAAAGATATTTATTTGTTTTATTTAGAATTTATTTTTATAATTTTGGAATATTTTAAATTAATATTTGGAATTTATTTAAATCATTTAAAACAGCACTTATGTTAGCATCGAGAGGAGATCATACAGAAATCGTTAAATTAATTCTTGAAAAGAATGGAATTGATATTAATGCAAAAGATATTTATTTGATTCATTTAATATTTATTTTAATAATTTAGGATTTTAAAATAATACTTGGAAATTCTTTAAATTGTTTTATACAGCACTTATGTTAGCATCTAAAGAAGGTCATACAGAAATCGTTAAATTACTTCTTGAAAAAGAAAGAATTGATGTTAATGCTAAAGATTTATATATGATTTATTTAAAATTTATTTTAATAATTTGATATTTCAAAATATTACATGAAAATTATTTAAATTATTTAATACATCACTTATTTTGGCATCTGCAAAAGATCATGCAAAAATAGTTGAATTACTTCTTGAACAAGAAGGAATTGATATTAATGCTCAAAATATTTACTTGTTTTTATATAAAATTTATTGTAGTAATTTAATATTTCAAAATAATATTTGGAAATTATTTAAAGTATTTAAAACAGCACTTATGAATGCATCTTGGTTTGGTAATACAAAAGTAGTTAAATTACTTCTTGAGCAAAAAGGAATAGATGTTAATGCTAAAGATATATATTCATTTTATATAAAACTTATTTTAACAATTTGATATATCGAAATAATATTTGGAATTTCTTCAAATTATTTAATACAGCATTTTTTTATGCATCTGAAAATGGTCACACAGAAATAGTTAAATCACTTCTTGAGCAAAAAGGAATTGATGTTAATGCTAAAGATATTTATTTGTTTTATTTAGAATTTATTTTTATAATTTAGGATTTCAAAATAATATTTGGAAATTATTTAAATTATTTAGAACAGCACTTATCTTCGCATCTGCAGAAGGTCATACAGAAATAATTAAATTACTTCTTGAACAAAAAGGAATTGATGTTAATACCAAAGATATTTGTTTGTTTTATTTAATGTTTATTATAATAATTTATTATTTCAAAATAATATTTGGAAATTATTAAAATTATTTAGAGCAGCAATTATTTGGGCATGTATAAAAGGTCATAAAGAAATATTTCAATTACTTCTTGAACAAAAAGCGGAATTATCAATATCATTACCTGACCTGATCATGCTCCGTCTTCTCCATATTGTGTAGAGTATTAGAATCGTCACATATGGTTCAAAATCAATTTTGTAACAAGAAATTCATGGTGCGCCTAGTTAACTGGGTTAATAATTCATAAGAATAATTGATTCAAATTTTTAGTTAGTTAGCACTTTTAGTAAAGTATTGAAAAGTGGAATCTGACGATCATTTTCCATCAAATTTTCTACCTTCTTTAAATTGCATTTTTAGACTTAGAATCATTAATGTTTCATGCTTTGCTATGATCATTTCGCTTAATTTTCTAATTATTAGTAGTTCATTCAAAATTTAAAATTAACGGTCAATTTCCGATTAAAAAACGTCAATTATTTTTGTTTACATCTGTTGTCAGAAATTCTAAAAAATCATTCAATTTCTATGTAAACTATTCATTAAATAATGTCTTTTAGATAAAATTAATAATAAAAAAAACATTTTGTTGTAAAAATAATATGAATTCATGTTCATGTAACTTTATTTATGTATATACACGACAAACGATGGATTTTTTAATCTTCAGAAAAAAAAAAAAATAATCAATATTAAAAGCAGTGCACTGCTTTTTAGCTACATCACAACATTCATCAAGTATTTTGTAAAAAACATATCTTTATATAATTTGTTTAGCATTAATATCATTCCTTCATGTTCAAGAAGTATTTTAACTATTTCTGTATGACCTTTTGAAGATGCTTGTGTTAGTGCTGTATTGAAAATTTTAAACAATTTCCAAATATTATTTTGAAATAAAAAATTATTAAAATCAATATAAAATAAAACGAATAAATATTCCTAGCATTAATATCAATTCCTTCTTGTTCAAGAAGTAATATAACAATTTCTATATAATCTTTTGAAGATGCCCACATAAGAGCTGTATTAAATAATTAAAATAATTTCCAAACATTATTTTGAAATTTCAAATTATTAAAATAAAAACAAAATAAATTAAATAAATATCTTTTGCATTAATATCAATTCCTTCTTGTTCAAGAAGTAATCGAACGATTTCTGTATGAGCATTTTTAGATGCTTTCATAAGTAGCTTTTTGTAATATATATTTTGATTCAAGGATATTTTGTTCATTCATCTTATTCAGAATATAAAATGATTCGTATGGGAGCTTTTTATCAAGAAAACATGAAAACATTTGAAGGATTTTTGATTCGATTTTAAGGTTTTCTTCAAATTCTTCAATTCCTTTAAGAAATTCTAAGTAGATATCAATCTCATTTATGTTCATAACAAGTTTAATATATGTTATTTGAATGATAACTGTATTAAAAGAGAATGGATAAATATTATCAAATTTATCAACTATAAAAATAATTGATTGAACAAGATTTTTTAAGTTTAAATTAAAAATTATTTGTCTGCTTGATAAAAATGTTTTCCATTCATTCTGATTCTGATTTTTCATTTTTCTGCTTTGTTCCAAAAAAGCCGATAGTTTTGAATTCAAGTCATTTACATGACAAAAATCGAAAAAACAAACATATCCATATACAAAAAAGATTGAAATAAAATTCAACATTTCCCTTACATATAGGAGAATTGGTGTTATATTATTCAGAACATAAATAAATATATTTCTTTTAAAAAGAAACCAGTAAAAAATTTGGAGCACCCCAATCTCACAAATAAAATAAATTCAATCGAATTTGATCATCGCATTTTACTGCAAAATTCTGTTGATTGAAGTTTTTGCCACAATTTCCCTCAGTGATTTCACTAAGATATCGTCTTCTGGTTGCCCAACTTCTCCAAAACACTCTCTTAAGAAATCTTCAACGCCATTCTCTTTGACGGCAAGTGCATCGAAGCTTTCTTTTGGAATCTCCAAAACCAATTTTTGTGGCGCAATTTCGCCATTATTATCCAAAAGCTCAGATACATTTCTCATCAATGAAATGTTGTTATCACCAGACTCTATTTGACCTGATACCTCTTCAAATATTCCTCCATACTTCATCGCGAATTTATTTCTTATTTGTTGGACAGCCTCTTTGTCTTGGCCCTTTTCAACAAGAGAAGCAACATCTTTCTCGGGTAAAATAGAGAATTCTATTGAAGAGTTCATAATTGAATTCAATAACCCAATATATTGTCCACAATTATCAAACTTGGTTTCGTCAAATATAAGTTCTTTGATACCGCTACCCTTTTCGACGTATTTCTTTAGCATTTCGATACCTTTGTCACCAATTTCTTGCCCAGTAATATCAAGATAAGTAAGTGACTTTAACCCAAGAATAGCCTTTAAAGCCTTGCTAAAGCTAGTGTCGAACTTTGTTGCAATATTATTTTTGCTTTTCAAAACTATCTTTTGAAGTGGTAATTTTTCTGATATATCTGAAATCAATGACAATGATTTCTTTGATCTAGCAGGCAGAGTATTAGAAAGGTAAATAGTATTAATATTTTTTTGTTTTTTGAGGAAATTACAAAATCCGTCAACTTCATTTTCATTAAGTAAGTTATCTGAAAAAGAGAATGATGTTAAGCAAGTTAAAATAATATCAGAGAGCTTTGAGATTACTTGTCCTATACCTTTGTCGACATTAATCGCATCAAGGATGATAACGTTCGGCTGGCGGTTTTGATCGGCGGCTAAACCTTTGAAAAATGACAAGAGTGAATCCTGAGTGAAACTGTTCCTTGAAAAGTCGATTTCTTTGAGGGTGGAAAATGGCGGTGGGTTGAACTGGATAGGGCTCATGAACTTGCATCCTGAGAAGTTAACTGATTCGATGTTGTTCTTAAGCATTGTAAGGACTGGAAGGATGAAATCACTATTAATTTCAGTATTCATGGCACTAATTGTTTTAAGTGTTTGATGTTTCTCAATCCAATTAGAGCCTAAAAGCTGAACATAAAGTGTCTCAACTCGTTGTGGCATATGGCCACCAACAAGTGAGAAATGCTCAAGATTTCGGAAACAATCAGCATCAAAGAACGATACGAACAAATTGTCTATGGTCTGTTCGTCAAAAAGACATGAGTCGATATGCAATGATGTTATATCTCCTTTATAAGTTGTGAACTCACTAACAAAGAGAGTAAACTCGGGTCTATTAAGTTCAGATCGAATAAATCGAAGTGTCTTAAGTGGCATTACACATTCATCTGAAAACAAAATTTCGGAATCATTGGAATAACCAGCAAATGAAAAATCAATAAGAGAAAGTTGATTGATGGAATGACTTTGCTTAAAGATGCGACTAAGAAAATGACAAAATGAACCCATGGTAAGTTTTCGTAATTTGAGATGTGTAACTTCGGTATCATGTGCAACAGAATCTGTAAGAACATCCATAAAAACAGAGGTGGCAATTTCAGGAGTGACTGTTAAGGAAGTTGGTGATTTTTCTAATTTAAGATATAAATCTTGTGCAAGATCAACAAATTGAGCTTTAACAACATCTGCCGCATATGATACAAATCTGTCAGCTAGAGCGGATTTAATACCGATTTTTGGCTGAATAGAATTATATATATCTTTGACACTTGGATCAACAGTAACATGAGATTTCCCAAAAAGCTTATGGAGTACAGCACCTATAATGGCTGCGATTTCAACAATTTTTTCATGTGAGAAAGCAATTGCTTTTTTGCTAATTTTGATATGAATTGAAGTTGCATTAACTCTTATACCTCTAAGTTTATTAAGTTTAGCGTACTTTGAAATCTGGAGACCTGCCGGAAATTGTTTTTTTCTAAATAAATAAAATCCAGTATTTGATAAAATGCAATATCTAGGTTGCATTTTACCTTTTTGGTTTAACTTGACATCCCCAGACCAGAATATTTTTTTCGCCGCAGAGTTTATAATCGGGTGTATGGTGGCAATTGCTTGGATTGGATCATCCATTGCAAATGTTTCAATGACATGTCATATGAGACGTGTGTTCAAAAAGTGGAAATAAAAACAATCCCCCAGAATGTCGGCGGTTTTATAAAGAAAGAACTTCAACTCAAATAAAATTTCTACGCAGCGGTTTGTTTAAGTATCGGCGAAAAAAATGGAGAAACGATTATGAATGAAATAACTTCATTAAAATCTGATTGAAAGACATATCAAAATAACAAAAAATGTATGTGTTATTATTATTTATTTTATTGAGTGAAGTTTTTGTCTTAAGTTGGAAGATATTTTTGAAATTTTTCCGATTTCGAAATCAATAAAAAAAAAAAAAATTAAAAATTGTGACTCCTAGATCATAGCATGTAATTGCTTCTTAAAATTTTTTAATTGAATAAATTATTATATAAATAATTAAAATTTAAAAATTTTATTTAACATATATTAACAAAATAGATTCCTAACATTTAACGCGTAAGTCACTTTCAGAGCACCAAACTATCTCTCCTGTTGGTTGGTTCAGTAAAACAAATAAATTCGATTTTTCATCTTTCGTTATGAACTCGAGTGTACAGCCAAGATTTATGTGAACAAGTTTTGTACCTGTTGCAGGAATTTGACTGGATTTGGTTGGATTCTTTTTAGGATTGGATTTTAAAGATGAGACGAACATTTCATGCCTATTTGTGTTTGGTTGTTGCATGTATTGATGACCATTAGTTATTTTTGTATTTGTTATGTATTTTTCTGAATTTAATGTTGGCTGGTAATGTGATGGTAAATTTTGAGAAAATTTTAGTTTTTTAACAGATTTTGATTCTTTTTCTCTTTTGTTTTGGAATCTATGTCTGTCATTTTCAAATTCATCATCACTTGAAATCTGATGTGAAACATTAATTGGGGTAACATCATTTTTTTGAAAAACTTCTGGTTCATAATCAAATATTTTGGTTTTCAGTTTTTGCTTATCATTATTTATTTGTTTTTGTTTTGTTGAAAATGGATTTGATTGAGAATAACTACTAGACTTATGTGATGAAAATCCTTTATTGTTACATGCCAAGCTTAATTCGCTTATTCCTTCTGAAGCTCTTCTTGATCCATATTGGTTGTTCATAAAACTAAACGTCCACCAATTGAAAAAAATCTTGTCACTGGATTTTTATCATTTAAAAAAATTTAACCTTCCATGATGTTTAGTTAAAATGTCATATACACAAATTAATTAAAACAAATTTCACTTGTTACCTTTGTCGTACTGAGATAACTTTTTTTTAAGATCATCAATTGATTCTTCATAAATATCTGTAATGCCAAGATACATAAGATTTGTAGCACAATCAGTAATTGCTGATAGTCTTTTATCATCATTTTTGCAATTAACAAGAGCATCAGTCACATTTTTATCAGGTGGGATTAATTGTAATAATTGTTTAATTGCCTCAACAAGTGATTCTCTTGCTTTTTCTTCGTTTACTTCAGATTCAGAGGATGAATAAGAAGAACTCATATCTTCTTCTTCTTTGTCACTTGCATCAGGGACATAAGACCCATTCTTATCAAAATGCCCTTCCTTTAGTTCATCCTTTATTGAGAATGGTATTATTTTGACTCCATCAACTTCAACAAAATCTTCCCCATCATCAATAACAATTTTGTTTTGATCAAATTCTTCATCACTTTTAGCAAGTTCATTCATGATATCCTGATCTGTTTTTAGTTTATTAGCGTTTTCTATTTCTTCTGATTCTTCAATGTCTTTTGTGTTCTTCATGTTTGGAAGACGTTAATTGTAATAATAGGAAATTTCCATAAACAAGCACAATAACATTAAAAAAAAATTCCTGGCGAAAGATATCAAACACTTTAAATCGCACTAACAAAACATAGAACTCTTAAATGAAGTAATAATGTAAAAATTAATAATTAAATTCAAACAAAAATAATATTACAAACCCAATAATTTTATATTGCCACAACAAAGAGAAGCATAATTATTTAACTCATATCAAAAGATTGTGTTAATTTTTGCACCTTTTCGTTCGTTGCTGTTGGGTGGGTTAAATTTATATCAAAAAGTCCAAACGATGGCTGTTCTCAATTTTTGAATACTCCCCGGCCATGTCTGCCTTTTTTATTTATGGCTCAACCAGTTGAAGCTGTTCAAGAAGTTCAAGAAGAACCAGAAGAGCAAACACAAGCTGTTGCTGGACACTTCATCGAACGTGCAGTTCTTAAGGGTCACAACTATGCTATCACATCTCTCCAAGTTGACAATGAACACAAGCAATTAGTTTCTGCTTCCCGTGACCGCACAGCCCTTATCTGGAAACTTACAAAGACCCAAGAAGCTTGGGGTACAGAATACACCCGTCTTATTGGTCACAACCATTTCGTTTCTGCTGCTGCATTCTCCAGCGACTCTACTCACTTAATCACATCATCATGGGATAAGACCCTCCGTCTTTGGGACCTTCAAACACGTACATGCAAGAAGATCTTCAATGCCCACACAAAGGATGTTCTTGATGTTGCCTTCTCCCAATGCAACCGCCGTATCATTTCCACTGGTCGTGATAAAACAATCCGTATCTGGAACATTCTTGGTGAATGCAAGGATGTCATCCAAAATGAAGCCTGGGGTACCTCCATCAGCTGTGCTCCAATGGCATCTGAAGATGCTCCACTCATCTTTGCTGTTGGTTTCTGGGACGGCAAAGTCAAAGTATTCAAGGTTCAAGATAAGCGTGAATTACTTTTCAACATTGATGCACACAATGGCCGCGTCTTAGCTGTTTCCTTCACACCAGACGGTCAATGGCTCATCACTGGTGGTTCCGATCATAAGGTTTCAATGTGGTCAGTCGCAACAGGTCAAAGAATCCTTAACTTCACAGCTCCACAAGTTGTTAACGCACTTGCTGCATGCCCAACACGTGCATGGATCTGCGCAGCCACATATGAAGGTATCGCTGTTTGGGATATCCAAAACAAAGTCCAAATTGACCTCGTCCAACCAAACTTCCCAGAGCTCGGCAAGTCTGGAAACGGACGTACACCAGATTGCACATCCCTCGCATGGTCCGATGACGGTTTAATCCTTTACGCCGGATATAACAATGGTGAAATCCGCGCTTGGGAAGTCCGCTCTGACTAAACATAGAGCTGCTGCTCATTTTTTTTTAATATTCATTTATAATCGATAATATTTATTGAGTGCGCTTTTACATCGATAGAACAATTCAACAGAGAAATAACTGTAAGCTGATAAAATCTTAGATTAATCATAAATTTAGATATATTTTGTTAGCAAATAGAAATTTTAATATATGTTCAGTTTTGAGTCCCAAAAATATGAATTAATTAAAATATGTATAGAAAATCAAGAAAAAAGATTTTTTTCGTGTTAAAGCTCTCCTTAGTGAAGTGAGTGAAAATAGGAAAATTTTCCGAGAAAAGACGGCGAAAATTTCAAAATTAAATCGAAAAAATTAATAAATATATATACTAAATATGATCTCCATGAATAATGCAACACTGGATGAGTGGGTTATATTAAGACCGGTCTACAGGTTTTTCACTGCAGTATAATTGAAGAATGAAAGAATTTAATCATATATTCAATAAAATGTTTTTTTTTATTCCAGTCATTAAATGTATTCAAAAAATTCAACCAATAAATAATATTCCTTGAAGAGACAATATAAAAATCAACACGAACCATATCCCATTTCGTATATCACGAATAGTAGTGTTGAATTACAGGAAACAAAAAAGAAAAAGGGAACTCTTTTATTATGGAATTCTTATTTTTATCAAGCGAAATTCATTTATTTTTGCAAAAATCATTATATTTTAAATTATTATTTACAAATGGAAGTACTTCAATTGAAATGTGAGATTGACCTGTTTCTCAATACCAAACATTACATTTCCGAATTTTACGAAACCAATTAGTGATAATATATTGTGTGGATGTTCTAGTTCAACATTTTGATACCGAATAGATGTATTTTATAATTTACCAGCTGAATATGTTGTAACAACTAATTCATATTTGAATTATAGCAAGCAAATGAAGAATCTTGAAGAATGCATAGCAACACAAACATTTACACAAACGAATAAATTTCCTAAACCAAATACATTTTTTAAAATACGCAATTCGTTTTTATATTTTGACATTAAATCAATTTAATATTATAATTTTTTATGCTTTATTATAGATATGATAGAAACAATAAATAACAATTAACTCGATTAAAATCCGAGAAATGATAAAATACTATATCCAAATATAGATATGATAATCACAATGATTATCAATGTTGGCCATCCGATCCTAATGTAATCGGATCCACTTAAAAATGGCTTTTTTTCTCCTAAGCTTGGTTCAGTTTCTGGGCACACTCCAGAAACTAACGCATTTGGAAATGAGGAAATGTGGAAAAGCTGCGCACCGCTTATCATCAATGTAGAAAGAAGAACAAGAAGCTGTGGCCTACCTGTGCTTTTTCCAATGGCCATAATGAGTGGAAACAGGATAGATGCAGCAGTTGTCGAACTTAAGATTGAACCGAAAATTCCTACTAATGATAGCAATGTTACTATCAGAAATGGAAGTGAGATCCCAGAGAGAATTTTTTCTGTGGCTTTTGGAATTAAATCCAATAATCCAGAAATCTTCATTGATTCCCCAAGAGCCAAACCTCCTCCAAGAAGAACCAATGTGGACCATTTTATTGAATTAAAATCTTCTAAAGTGAGAGTTCCATTACTGAAAAACCATATTATTGGAATCATTGCTGAAATACCTATATGCCCAAAAATAGACCCAACCTTATCACCAAGAGACCACAAAAGAATTGTTATTAATGTGATAACAATTGCTTGTATTTGTAAATTTGACCATTTTTCATGCTTTTTCCATTGACCGTTTATAATCACAACGTTATTACCGGGGTGCTCCGGAAACCGCTTGACCAAATATAACCATTCAATAAAGCAAATGAAAATTGATTGAGGTAAAGCAAACAAAATCCATTGAATGAATGAGATGTGTTTATCTGACTGGTTCACAATGTTAGAAGCAATCACATTTTGAGGAGATGCTATAGTTGTCGGCATCCCAGCACAGTTACCACTCCAAGCGATTCCGAAAAGAATGGCTTTGATAAAGGGATCATCTGGATTGAGACGACGTATAATTGGAAGCGAAAACGAAAGTGTAAGAGTTGTAGATGCTACATTTGAGATAAGAGACCCCATTCCAACATTTAAAAACATGAGCACAAGAAGAATCGTTTTGGGATTTGGAGATACTTTTCCAAGAATAAAATTTGAAATTCTGGTTGTGATGTTGAGCTTCTGTAACGCTGTGCTGAGAACCAAACTGCTCAAGAAAACAAAAATGATTGGATTCATGAAACAAGATGTATATACCTGAGCAAGCTCACTTGCTGGAATCCTTTCCCCAGTTTTTTGATCTACACCAGTTCTGAAAACAACATTTAGAAAAGGTATTAAGTATGCTGTTGCAAATGATGGAATTGCTTCTGTAATCCATAAAAAGCAAGACGTTACTAAAATAGCAAAACACGTATGTGCACATGGGTATGAGCTAAGGATTGGTAAAATATAGAGAAAAAGAAAAATTATAATTGCTGTTAAAACATATCTTAAATTTAACTTGTGGGGTGCACGTGGTTCGGTTGAGCTTTCTTCTTCGCTACCATTTTCATGTTGTGAAATTAGGGTTTCTTCGTCCATGCACCCAATTATTAAGAAAAGTGCCAATAAACGGTTTGAAAAGTGTCCTTGTTTGGTCGAATGTCTGATCAAAATGAATTGAAAACATTCATGACTAAAAATTGAAATAGCATGCTAAAAAATTAAAGAAATTATATAATTTATATAAACACTATCTTATACTTTTAAAAAATTAGTTTGTATAATCTGCATCATAATTAAATAAATTTTTAAATTGTTAGTAGTTATATTTTAAAATAAATATAATATTATGGTGTTCTCATATTAAACATCGTCTTCTTTATTTATTAAATATGAAATACCACTGTAGAAATTAGTAGTTCTCTATTTAATGATGTAATATACATTTTCAACAATATTGATAAGAGAAAAAAAATCTTACTTTTTATAATTAAAATAATTTAAAGTGTGCTCAGAAATTTTTAATGTGTTTTTAACTGATATATCGGTTAACTTATGAATAAAAATCACAAAGTTTAAAAGCGGCGGGAAAAGAAGTCGGCCGTTTATTTTTCGTTTTTGCAAAAGTAAAAATTTTTCATTTATATGATACAATGATTAGTAGCATCGCAAACCCATTGTTTATCTTGGATTGTTTTTAAACATTTGTTCAATAACATTTTCAATTCTTCATATACATGCTTGGGATGGAGAAATCCCATCAAAACTTAAAGAAAAACGGATTTCAAAGCAAAAAAGCGTTTTTTTCCTGAATTAAAATCTTTTTTATTCAATTTTAACAGTTTTTCGTCCGTTTCCAAACAATGAAGTTCTTGACGAACAATCGCATCGCACTTCTCAATCAGATTCTTTCCGCGCAGTGCTCCGAAAGAAGAAATTTAACTTCGAGAGTTGAATTTTATCAAGTTGAATCAACAGATTTTGTGGATTTTCGGACTCATTCTTACGAAAGACCACCTTTCCAGTATTCTTTTGGTACAAGCCCGGACTCCTTTATGGGAAATCCAATGTATAGTGTAGAATGCTTTTCTTCTTCAATACATTTTCCTGCATTAAAAAGTGCATTAGAAACAACATTTCCAGATTATGATTTTTCTATGTTATGCCCGTGGCACTTCAAGTTAATTCAATCAGCAGAGCAAGCAAGACTAAATATGCATTGGGCAATAACTTCATACTTGTCAGACACAAACGATCTTTCTAACATGGTGTGGCAAGCAATTGATTCAGAAATACAAATTGGAATGTGTGACATATATGAATATCAATCAGATTGTCCGGATCCATTTTCTGCCATGGATTCAACATTTAATTTCTTGTATTTCTTCCTGAATGAAAAGGCCAACAAGATTTTTGTCTTCCATCTTCAAGAGAGTTCTCTTGATGATTCACTTGATAATGATAGCTTTGAGGAACAATATGGCTTCAATATCTTTTAGTAAAAATCGATTAGTTTATCATAAAATCATTCTCTTTCCCAGTAAATCTTTTCTGTTTCGCGATTTCCCTATTTTAAAGTGAGAGCAGACGTTTAATGACTTTTGAAGTGAAAACTAAAAATGCTGAGCGAGGTGCAAAGCCCAACAGATAAAAGTATGTTTAAATGTTAACTCCAGAAATATTTTATAGTTATCATGTTAAAAGGAAAATAGAGCCTCATGTGTACAGTTCATGGGCAAAAAAATTAAATTCGAAAAACAAAGAAAAAAAGCGTTTTATTGTTGCAACACAATCAGCTTTATACATCCTAAAGAGGACAGTTATTGGAAAAAATCTAAAAATTTCGAATATACTTCCATGGGTTAATTTGACAAATTTGGTTGCATCAAATCCAGGAAACTTACAGTTTACTTTTGGTCAGAGAAAGGTGTGTATTCAGCTACAAAATCTTGAGGATGCTACTACAAGAATAGTATCATATCTCAAGAGCTTATTTCCTTCTTCTTATTCACTTTCAATAGAAACACCATTTAAAATTTCTCCCCGTAAGCGCCGGCGTGAAAAATCTTATCTAATGTCTTTATTTGTTTCATATTGTCATTCTTTACAATTACCAGTTCACGAGCCAATAATAAAAGCTCTTATTCAGCAATCGAAAGATCATCCTAATTATATTGATCTTACAACAATACCAATTGACCAAAAAATGTATCCTCCATTAACATCAGCTCTTAAACTTACAACAAATATTGAATCAATTAAAGTTGATTGTACTAAATTTCAACATCCTCTTGCAACTTTATTAGAAATTATTTCTGCTAATGAATCTATTACAACAGTTAAGATTAAATCCATCAAAAAATTCAATCATTTTGATATGTTTACGACGGGGCTCCCCAACACGAAGACCGTTAACCTATCGTTCTCTAAGTGCCAATTTGATGATCAAGTTTTTTCACTTCTTCTTCAATCACCAGCCGCTAGCACTTTTAAATCTCTTCAATTTAACCAATGTAGTATTACTTCATCTATGATTCATCAGCTTATTAGATCACAAGGACAATTATCATCCCTAAATCATTTCAAACTTAAAAATAATTTAAACATTCTTTCACCTAATCTAACTCGTAGCCTCTTCAAATATGTTTCAGATCATAACATTAAAACACTCGAACTGGTGAATGTTGGAATCGACATATCATTAATCTTTGAAAACATTCATAATCTTCCATTTCTTAAACACCTTAACATTTCTAAGAACCTTTCCAAAGAATTTATCAAATCTTTTTGTTTTCCAAATACTCTGAATATCATTAACATGTCAGGAATTACATGGACGGCCTATAATATGATATCCCTTTGTACCCAGTTTCGATACAATCGCTCTTCTACAGTTGATTTTTCTAATGCAAATCTTTCCCAAGAAGAATGGAATGTTGTGTTCGATGAATGTGCCAATTCCGAACCACCTACGTCCTCAAACATCACGTTTTATTGGCAATCCAATCCGATTGATTCACGTTTTTTTACTTTTTTAATTAAATTTGGCACAATTGAAAAGTTATTTTTAGACTATTGTCGTTATAGCGATGAACGTTCTCATTCTATTCTTAATTCAATGATCATATTAATCCAACGACATAACATATTATCATTATCAATGAAAGGATACTCAAAACGACGGAATGCGTTAGTCATAAATGAGCTATTTCCCATATTTCAACAAAGGGATTGTCTTGAGTATTTGGATGTTTCTGATAATAACATTGGAAATAACGGTCTCGAATCACTTGTCAAACTTTTGAACACATCAAAAAAACTGAAAACGTTAAAATTTGACGGTTCGAACCCATCAAAAGTGTCATCTCTAACAAAGTTATTGAAAACGATTTCGCAATCAGATGTGTTACAAGACGTATCTGAACCTATACATGATATAAAAAGAATGCTATCAAAGTTTCCGGCTATGAGAGAAACTTTGAACGTTAGTTGGTATATGTGTAAGAAAAAATTTTTGAGAAATATTAAAAAAGATAAAAAAGAAGAAAACGAAAGCGACGGATTGATTGATGTGTCATCAGAACCAACTTCGTTTTCGAATTCTTATGCATCAAATTTCGATTCTTATCGAAGTGAGACGGAATTGGAGGCTTCTTGGGACATAACTATAGGGTTGCCAATAAATACAGGATTGGCTGAATGGGAATCGTTGAAAAATCAATTCTCATTATCAAAATTAACAAATGTCGAAATATAATAAACGGTTTGTTTGTGACTATTTTTAAATAATTTTGAAGAAAAGAAACTACATAAATTGCTTAATGATTAAAATGATTAAAATGATTAAAACAAAAAATTTCTCTCATTAAAATGAAAACCGAAATTTTAAAGAATTTGAATAATAAAGACTTATTAATATATATACCTTAATTTTTTTGATATTTGGTAGACAACATATTGATATATCTTTTAATTTTAAAGTCAAAGTGCATTTTTTATTGCCTAGGAATTGGGGTGCCCCTATAACAGGGTGCCCGAATATTTTGACCACCCTATTTTCATCACAATAAATGTCTGCAAATCAAGGACAAAATGCACTTACGACTTTTCTAAAGAAGGCTGTAGGGAACCGTTGCTTAATAGTTTTGAACACTGGAACAGAATTTCAAGGAATTCTTTGCACAATTGATGGATTTTTTAATCTTGTGCTTAGAGAAGCTGAAGAATATGTTAATAGTCAAAAGGTAAGTACGTATGGATCAATATTTATTCGTGGAAATAATGTAACACATCTAACACCAATATCAGCATAATAAAAATTATGTATTTTTATTTAACTTAAATTTATTTCAAAAACAAAAATTGTACAATAAGCACAAAAGAGTTTTGTTTCTTGCATTCTATTTATTTATTTTTATGCTTACAATTTTTTAACTTAATCAATGAACTGAAGTCGTATATTCTGGTTATTAACTCTAATTAAACACGAGGTTGTTCTTATTAAATAAGTTTGTTATTGCTTGTGGAAAAAATCATTTTAAAGTATTATTTTTATTTCAATGTCACAAGAATCTGACCTTCATTGTTTGGATCTACAATAGCCTTGAATCCAAGTTCTTTGCATTTATCTAGAATCATTGGTTTAAGAACTGGCTTTGGTTTATCTTTACTTCCTCCTTCAGAGTGCATTCCTTTACCAGAAATAAATATAATTTGTGTTAGCTTTTGTCCATTAATTGTCTTTGGATAATTGTTTAATGCGTAAACAACAAAGTTTTCACAATCAGCATATTTAACTTTGTGAAAATCGTAACTAACTGAGCATGGTACACTGATACCTGAGCTTGGTTTACTTCCTTTTTCTCCACGATGTACATCGTCTGATGAGCTTGCTGAGCAACCCATATAAAAGTGTTTGGTTTAAGAAAACTTTTTCAGTTCAAAAAGAACGTGCTATCGCAATTTTTCAACCTGAAATTGAAATGGCCCACAAAAATTGAATCCCTCATTTAAAAGTGTTACCTGCTAAGCTTCATTTCTTGATGTCCAATCATGATTGATCATCATCTTAGATGTATTTTTTAAAATTGCTTCTACTCATTTAAATAATACCACATGCATTTTAGTTTTTTTATGTTATCTAAAATATGGTTCGATTTTTTATAATCAAATTTGATTAATTACTAATTACGATTATCTTTCTTTTTCATCAAATAACAACATACAATAACCCCTTATCACGCAAGCTAAAAAGCAATGCTGTTAACTAGAAAGATTTAATGCTTAATTTAATCAATAACATCATCCAATTAATATTAAGGTTTTTTGTTCAATTAATCCAAATTTAAATTCCTTATGGTATAATCTCTTTAAGATATTTTGACTTATTTCCTTAAATCAGTTTCAAATTATCATCAAGACACAAAGTTTTATATACGAACTCTACATTTTTAAGTGGTATTTTTAAAAACATTGTTGTGAAATTGCTTTTAACAGCACGAGTATCTCATGGTGAAATCACCAAAATCATCTCCTGTAGTCATCCATACCTGTGCTGTACCAGCATCTCCCCACGTGTTAGTTGATGCCTCAGATTCTTCCATTTCCAACAAAAGAACTGTTCCTTCCGGCTGATCATTTCCTTGAACGAAATCTGCCCATCCACCTAAGTATGTTGGAGGCTTTTTCCTCAGATCTTCTAAATCTGTGTCTACAATCATGTCATTAATCAGATCAATGTCGTCTTGCGTAAGCTCTGGATGTATTTCAACTAATGAATCTGTATCTTGAATGATCATTTGTTGTTGTTCCCACTTGGTGACAACCCTGTGCTCGTTAAATTCATGTTCTTCATCAATTTCATCATAAAGAAGTTCATTAATTTCACTTCCACGATATCGGATCACATGTTGACCTTCATAACAGTATTCACAACTAAACCCAGCGACAACACTTTCGCGTTCATCTTCTGGGAAATAGTTTTGAATCTCTTCGGGAAGTGTAGGAACATATAAAGAAAATACAAGTGAAGTAGGTTCACCACAATCAGGACATTTGTGGATTTTTCCATCTTTAGGTAAATATGGAGCACGTCCACCAAACTTTGATACCCTGGGGTCAGTTGAATCTTTATCTTCAACAATAGGAGCATAACAGTTTTTAGTTGTTGTTTTAAATATTTCTATAATCTCTTCCTTGCTATGGTTTTTCCTTTCTTCTGCTTTTTTTTCTTCTTCGCTCATTGGAAATCTAAAAATGTGAACTCATTCTGAAAAGTGGCAGAAAATTTCATAGAAAAATTTGATGAAAGTGAAATGAATAAAAAGCAAAAACAATTCATCAGTATAATATTCTATAATATGTCTTTGTGAATAAGTATCTTTTACAAGATCTGTTTTTTCTTTTCGTTAAATTTTTTGTAAGTTTGTTGATTGTTACTAAAATTTGAACAAATTTTAGTGGCTAAAAATGATTTTTTAATTAATTTCGAATACATTTCTGATGGAATAACTTGATAAGTTTTGTGGTTTTGAAAGTTGTTATTTTACATTTCTATTTGTAGTATCACTGGTTACTAAATCACTAGAGAAAAATGAGAGGTGCAGTCAAAAAAGTTCCCAAAAATAATATATAATACACCCAATCAATATAGTATGGATTGACATTTTTAGCATATTTCGTTGACTGTATTTTCTTAAAAACTTAAAATATTGATTGCTCAGTTTTTGGCTTTTCGTAACCTCCTGAAAAATGCTGCTCCAACCTTATCACCGCGAGTGGAGGACCTTCCATGTGCGACAATAATAAAGGAGTTGCAGCAGGAGGCCTTCAACCTTTTCTGCGGAATCGCTCTAAATTGTACATAATGTACTCACCATTTTGGTATAAATTCCGGTAACTTTGTGCCGCCAAGAAATTCTCATTTTATGACGACGGTTTGTACCTATCAAATATTTGAATGTCAATGAATCAATCTGAAAAAAATCCACCACATACATTCAAAATTATGTGAAATTTGGGTTGTAAACAGTGTCAAAACCGTACAATTAATTGTCATTATGTTTTTTATCCTTTTTGGTTTGCAACTTTTGGATATACAACCAACAAAAATCATAACACTAAACGGTAAAACAATTAAATTTGGTTATATAAATCAAAAATTGCAATCAAATTGTAATACATGGGCATATGTATTTATTCCAGCAAAAATTGATTTTATTCAATTAACAAACCATGGTATTGATATTCGTAAAACCAATGGAATGGTATATCAAAATGCTTATAAATTATATTTGACTTCAGATCAAATCTCTTATCTTTTAAGTATTAATGCAAAAATTAGTATTCTTCAACCAAAAGATAAAATACTTAATCGTACTCAAATAGAAAAATCTGATAATTTAATTCTTCATGGTATTTTTGATCAATCATTTTCTTGTTTGCCTTCTGATAATATTATTTTTAAATCCCATCAAATTGTCATTATATCTGTTGAAGAGCCCTTAAAATCAGCTGAATATTATAGTCAAATTCCTGAAGTTGAATTTATTGATTCATATAATCCTCCAACAACATTAAATAGCATTTCGAGTGGTTTTACTCAAAAAATAAGTTCAACAGTCACAACTGATATTCATGGTAATCCAGTAATTTCTAGATATTTTGAATCTAAAGGTATCACAGGTAAAAATCAAACAATTGCATATCTAGATACAAGTTTGGATTATTATCATACTATGTTTTATGATCCAAATGTACCAGTCACATTTCGTCAACTAATACCAAATCATCGGAAAATTTTATATGTTGAAAACTTTTATCAAACGGAACAAGAATTTTATAATTTTACTGTTCCTAATGATCATGGCACACAAGTTTCAGGGATTCTTGCAGGTAAAGCTTTAAATTCTAATAGTAAAATATCTTCATATAATGGAGTAGCACCAGATGCTAAACTTATGTATCTTGGATATCATTTACCACAATTTAATAGACTCCTTCAAGATATGAATCTTTTATTATCTACTCTTTCATTAGGAAATACTCATATGTTTTCTAATTCATGGGGTTATTTACCTGATGTATCAACAATGTTTTATAATACAATTGCTGATGAAGCTATTTATAATTCTTCAGTTGGTGAGAATTGTTTAGTTTTGTTTGGTGCTGGTAATGAAGGTTATGGAATTTATTTTACAATTAGAAATCCTGGAGGCGCAAAAAATGTACTTACATTAGGTGGAGCATCAAAAGCATTTGATTATAATAATCTTGAAATATATGCTATAGATGGTGAAGAAAAGTTTCAAATGTATTTTAAAGATGAACAACCAAAATATTGGATGATTATGGATTTGAATGAATTTTATTTATCAGAAATCACTGATTTTAAATCACCAGATGGAACAAAGAAATTATATTATCTTAATTCTTCTACAATTCCTGTTATAAATAATTTCTATTTATTCCAATCATATTTGATGGAACAAGAAAAACATTATATAAGTTTTGGATTTGTTATAGATTTTCCTCTTGAATCTTATCCTAATATTAAAGCAATTTTTGATATGGTTCCAGTTCAATCATTTATATTACCAAATAATTCTAAAATTTCTACAAAAGTTGGTAAAAACCTTAAAATTCAATATAATTATGGATATATTGGAAAAGATGTTTCAAAAATTACAAGAGCAGATTTTTCATCAATTGGACCGACATATGTTGGTTTAATAAAGCCAGATATAATTGCATCAAGTTCATTTATTACTACTGCTTTAAATAATCAAACAATTGATAAAGATCATGGATCAAATGATGAAGATTATAAGAAACATTTATATTTAAATTCAGGTACATCATTTGCAGCACCTTCTGCAGCTGGAGCAGCAGCTCTAATTTCACAGTATTTTGAAGACGGTAATTATTTAGATGAAAAAATTAATGTAAATTCACTTTTATTGAAATCAATTTTAATTGCTTCAGCTTCAAGAAATGATTTAAGTTCTACACCTGATTGTTTTATTGGTCATGGATTAATTGATATATCAACAGTAATTCCATTTAGTGATAGTAATTTTGGATTAAGGTTTTCTAATATCACAAAAATGATAAATGGTCAAACACATCATATCGGAAAAATTAAAGTTACAAATCAAAATGTACCACTTCGAATTGTATTATGTTCACATGATATTCCTCTTAGCTCAGATACATTACTTCCAATTTATTATGATTTAGATTTAATAGTAATATCACCTTCAAATAAAATTTTTGTAGGAAATAATCGAACACAAAATACAGAACATTTTACATTAAATGAAAAAGTTATAATCCCTCAATCACAATTAGAAATTGGAGAATATCAAATTCATGTAATCACAAATATCGCTATAAAAGAAAATTTAGACGTGCCTTATGTAATAACAGCAGTTGGTCCATTTACACAAAATGATATTAATTCAAATCCTAAATTAATTGAAATGATAAATACAAATGAATGTATAACATCTGAAAATGGAAAATGTGAAAATGGAAAATTAAAATGTAATTCTGGATTTACAGGACAATTATGTAATATCCAATTCCAAGAAATTCCATTTTATTCACAATATCAAATATTAAATATTCCAGCAAACACAATTAAATATTTCAAAGTTTCACCACAAAATGAATATGAAAATTTAATTCTTACTTTATATGGTTATCAACCGAATAATATTTATTCACTTATTTGGGAAATGGATTCAAATGATCATTATATTCCTGCATTAGCAAGAAATCCTATGAAAATTCCAACATTAAATACTTTTATAGTAACAGAAAAATTAGTTGTTAATTCTAAACAAGAACATTATTTAATGATTTCTAATAATTTCCCTGTTATTGATAATTATTTCATATGTTTAACTAATATGCCAATGGATGGACCACTTTGCTTATGTAATGATAATAATTGTTCTAAAGAAATATGTAATATTACTAATGTTTATTCATCAATGAATTCATTATATGGAATTCATAATTATGTTAATGATAAAATATTTTATATTGATCAATCAGCTGAAATTTCATCAATGTTTTTAACAAACAAATTTAATTTAGAATTACTTAATAAAGAAGGTACAAAACATAATATTAAGTTAAAAGGTCCATTTTCAACTAATCCAAATGGTTACGATTTAACTATTAAAGATTTAGATCTTCAATTTGGTGATGAAATATTACAAACAAAAGAAAACATAAAATTCCAAAACTTAAATATTATAAATGTTAATGTAATACCAAATAATTATAATTTATTAGTAGAAAATCTTATTTGTGATTATGAATCATATAATGAAACATTTATACAACCAAATAATGTTTTAATGAATGATGCTAAAGAACCAATTCCAACAATAAGAATTAATAACAATTACATTGAATTTGAACATTCTAAAGGAGAAATTAAGAAAATTCATTTGTTAGAAGGAATGAATATAACATTTGAAACTAATCGTGATAAAAATGTTATTTTAAATATTAAAAATAATGAAAAAGAACAATTGAAATTACCTAATAACACAATTATTACAATTAAATTCTTAAATAAAAATGGTTACAAATGTAACATGGACGAAAGTCTTAAAAATATAATTCAAATAATCGCTGAATATAAAAAAGGTGGATTAGGAATAGGTCCAATCATTGGAATTTCCATTGCTGTAGCTGTTGTTATAATTGGAGCAATTGTCGGCATAATATGTTTCGTCAAAGCAAAAAAGAAAAAGAATGAACAGGACACTACAACTGTGATTTCCCAAGGATTAATCACCTAAAGAATAAATAAATTATCAAAATTTTATTTACTAAAAGAGAAATTTAAGAATAAAATATTATATTTGAGATATATAAAATAATCCTTAAAAAGATATTTCAAGTTTCTTTTTAAAATTCGAACTTTATGCATGCCATTTCATATCACATATCTGATAACTTTTTTTACAGGAAAGAGATTTCTTTTCGTCTCATCCTTATAGACGTATAAAATGACTGTTTTCAACAATTGTCCAATATAACCAATTCCTTTTTGTTCAAGAAGTAATTTAACGATTTCTGTATATCTTTTTATAATGGAACCAAAAAAGGAATATTCGTTTAAACCATACAAAAAGTGGAAGCATCTAGTCAGATTCCATACTCTTTGTTATATGCAGGGGTTTTGATAATTATTGCTTTATTTCGAAATAAAAATTTTATTACCATATTGGTTTTGTATGAAATAATTTGGGCTTTTTCGAATTAATATATCTTATGGAAACTGTAAATTAATTTTTCTTCTTTTTTGATGACCACACAATTTTGATAACGCTAATAACCGTCACAAATTTTACGTGTTAACAAAATTTGAGCATAATGGTTAGCCTTAAAAGCACTTCAAAAAATGAAGGAAATTTATTTCCTTACACCACTAACTTTTCTGTTCATACCCAATATTTCACTTAGTTCTTTTCCATGCCTACCAGCATTCAAATTAAAAATATTGAATTCGATTCATCAATTTTCATTTTTTTCTCAAATTCATTTTTTTCTACAATTTCAAGTTGCATTTCAAAATGAATGAGAAATATTTTAAAGCTATTTCAATTGTTTTCTTTGTTATTTTACTCAGTGAAATTATATATTCTACAACAAAAAAATGTTTTTTTAATAAATGTTACATTAAAGAAAACCATAAAAAAGAATTTTATTTATTTTTTATTATGATATTATTTCCTTTTTCATTTCAAACATTTGATCCAATTACTCAAACTCTTACAATAAATTCTTCAAGTGATTTTACAGATGTACATAAATATGAAACAAAACATGTTATTATTTCTGATGGAATTACATCTATCCCAGAGATGTTTTTCGAGTCATGGGATATTATTTCAATAAACATTAGTAATACAGTCACTTCAATAGGTCAAAGTGCATTTAGCAATTGTTTCTCATTAAGAAATATCGTTATTCCATAATATTTACAAATGTTATATCAATTGGAGAACTTGCATTTGAATTTTGTACATTATTGAAAAATGTTTATATTCCTAATACAACAACTTTAATTTCAGTAGGTGCATTTGCAGGATGTAGTAGTCTTGAGTTTATTAATGTATCTTCAGAGAATAAGAAATATTCCAATTATAATAATGATGGAATACTTTATGATAAAGAAATTTCAACACTTATTTGTTATGCAGGTGCAATTTCAAAAGAAACATATGAAATTTCAAGCAAAGTAACAGCAATTGATGAATACGCATTTTATTATAATGATAAATTGGAAGCGATATTTATTGGGAAGAATGTTCAATCAATTGGTTACTTTTCTTTTTGTCATTGCACTAATCTTCAATGCATTTATTACTTTGGAGAAAAAGAACCTAACGTAGGTTTTTCTGCTTTTGAAGAAGTTCCAGCACAATATGTTATGGTACGTGAATCATATCAATGTTTTCAATTTGGAACATTTAGTGCAATGCCATTTGTAATTGAAGGATGTGCCCCATGGCCAACGCAATCATTTACCAAATCTAATTCTTTTTCATTATCAAACACATTTACACAATCAGATACATATACGAAGTCAAACACATTTTCTTATTCAGATACATTTACAAATTCAAATTCTTTTACCAAATCAAATACTTTTACTAAATCAAACACATTTACAAAGTCAAATTCATTTGTACAAAATACGTTATCATTATCGTTATCATTTTCACTTTCACATTCTTTCGTTGTAACATATTCATATTTATTTACACAAACTTTAATTACAAAAAAATCATTTTTAAATACAATTTCTTTTACATTTATTGATTCGTTATATACATATATTGATACATTTTTAATTTATTATGATTATACAATTATTCAATATTCAACAATATTTACATATTATTCAGATTTTTATATGATTATTGAACAAAAAGATCAACAAAACTATGATAACAATGAAAATATGAATATTATCATAATAATAGTTATCATTTGTGTAATTGTTATAATTATTATAATAATCATAATTCTTACCATTGTTATTTTACGTAAGAAAAAACTTAAAGATCAAAACATTTCAGATGAAGAACTTCAGCATAACGAAACGATTAATAACTTTTCTACAGGCATCGGAATTTTGAACATTAAAGAAGATCCATTTGAAGATGATTTTAAAGAAGAAAAATATTTTGCAAATATTTGATTTTATTTAAACATGAATAGAAAGTTATTCATAACATTGATCATATAATTTAATAAATTTATTTTGTGTATAATTTTTTTATTATTTTTTAATATAATTATAATAATTTCATAACATATATTAATTTTTATACACGGAATCAGTGTTTACGTATTTAAATCTTTAAATGCGACAAAATTGATCAATAATTTTTATGATCATTAACAAATATTAATTCCAAGAACGAACATTTCTTACATCTTCTCTGCTTTTTTTTTCTATATAAAGACACAATAATAATTTTACAATTCAATCGATGAATTTATATCTATAAATATATTTCATCAAATAATTTTTCATAACATTTTTGGGTTATTTGGTTTATTATTATTATTATCCACTCAATGCAACCACATATTCCCAGCACAAACAAAAATCACATCAAAGTCGCCGACATATTTCCCAAGTCTTCGATCACGTCTGACGAGTCGCTTGGTTCGTATCCTGCTATCATAGAGAACCCGTCGAATGCGCCGTCCGCGAAGGGCGCCGGCGTCGCGAGCGAGTCCTGCGGGTTCTCCATTGTGTACTCTGTGTCGAAGTTTGACGCGACCGGGTTTTTGCTTGTCGGGACGAACTCCGGCTGATACTTTCTTGCGAGGACGTCGTTGAAGTCCATTCCGTTGAAGAACTTATGCTTCATTATGTTGTCGAAGTCGAATCTTTTGTTCGGATCCTTTTGAAGAAGGCCGGTTATGAAGTTGATCGTATCCTTATCAGTTTTCCGCGGGAAGCGTGGTTGCGCATGGAGGATTGCGTGGAACATTTGCGACTTGTTCTGATGGTAAAAAGGCGTTTCGCCAAACAGTAACTCGTAGGTTAAGATCCCAATCGCCCACCAATCAATCATCGGACCGTATTGTTGCTTAAGAATGATCTCGGGCGCTAAATACTCAGAGGTGCCGCAGAAGGTACCTGTGGATGACTCAAATTCTTGGAGCGATTTGGCTAATCCGAAATCAGTAAGTTTGACATGTCCTTGAAGATCTAATAAGACGTTCTCTGGCTTAAGATCTCGGTATATAATGTGAAGGACATGAAGATAATTGATGGCTAGTGATAATTCAGCTACATATAATCTAACTTCTGATAATGGTAAACGTCCCTTCTTTTGAAGATGATGGAATAACTCACCTCCAGCAACATATTCAAGCCCGAGATAGACTTTGGAGTCGGTTTGGAAAGTAAAACATATGTTGACAATAAACGGATGTCGTGCTTTCATTAATACATTACGTTCGGTAAAAACTGTATGGACTTTGTTGGATTTGACAAGACGGTTCTTATGAACTGTTTTGATGGCATAATATTCTTCTGTGTTTTTCTTCTTACATAACATTACTTTTCCATAATATCCACGGCCAAGAACGGAAATGATATCAAAACAATCCATGTTGATGTCAGGGGTTTGGAGGGTGATGTTACGAAGCTCATTAGTCCATTTCATGATCAAATCTAAATCATCAGAAGCAAGACATATCGGTCGTTCGTTTTCGGGCATGATATGGAAACGTGGCATACGGTCGCGCTTTTCAAATTCAATTTGGGTCTTTGGAGTAATGTCGATGATACGTTCTGGAACTTTAAATGATTCTGATTTTGATACAATTAATTGAGATGTAGTAAGACCACAATAACGCTTGTGCCAAAACCCAAACTTGGAGCCTTTTTTCTTCAGGCAATCAGCGAGGACAAAGTTATATTGCGATACGTTCTTCATCTCGTTTTTGAGAAATCCTAAATTGCACAGAATCAATTGAAAAAACACTTTTCGTGTGATAGTCAGATCAAAATTAATTGAAAAAAATATTTTTTCAATTGAAATAACAAATTGGTTGGAAAAATTAAAATATGGTTTCAACCATGGATAGTTTTTTATTTGGGTTTTATTTCAAAACTCTAGATGCAAATTATGTTTTATAATAGTGTTATTAATATTCCACTTCTATTAATTTTTTTCAGCAAATCTGAACAATATGTATTAAATTCACATGAGAAAAATTAATATTTATATGAAAGATTAGAGAGCTATACATACTATTTTTTTTTAAAGCAAAAGAATCGGGAAATTTTTAAGAACTTCAAACAAATTTGTTTGCCAAACCCTCGAAAATTTTGTTTCGGCATAAATAAATTCAAAACTTTATGAATATAATGTGGAATTTTGAGAGCAAAGTGACCAAGCACTCTTATCTTACTCGATTATTTTGGTTAAGCGTAAAATACCTTTTTGAACATTTTTTAACCTAAAATTGTATCTCCATCATTTTTTGGACATTAACCTCTAAAAAATTATTGACAATACTGAATTTGACTCTTTTATTGAAACGCATCTTCAAAACCGATATATTTTGATTGAAAAATGCTTTTTTAAACTTTTTTAGTGCACAGCTGCATTTAATGTTTTAATAATTTAAAATTATTATTTAATTCGAATTCATTTGTGCGAAGTGAGAAAATTAATTATTGAGTTAATTTCAAAAAAATGCATGATCATATATAGTTTAAAATACATTGATCAACATATAGATGATGTCTAAATCGAAAATAAAATAAATTTTATATAAAAAATAAGTGTAAAAATTATAATTTTAAAAGATAAAAGAAAATATCAAAAACATTCGGTTCGCACTGGGTCGTTATTAGATACTTTCCCAAATGGGCATCGGCTAGCCGATATTATATAATAGATTCTAAATAATGAAATAGAAAAACTTCAAGAAATATCATCGCATACAAATTTTGAGTTCTATCAAACAATTGAACCATCACTTTATGAAACATTTCATCGATTGATTATGCAGCATTTTTTTCATCATTTAAATGTTTTAAACATTTACTTATGAATGATGCAAAATGATCTCTTCAAACGAATGCTATGAATCCGCATACGGCTTTTCCTTCCACATTCTTTGCATACACTCCATATACTCCATCTCCGTCGCCAATATACGTCACCACTCCGCCTGGCACCAGCATCATCGATTTTTTCATGTCCATCAATTTCATATACAGTTCGCTGAACTCTTGATACAGCTTATTACCTTTTGACTTATATGTTCCATCGCTTACAACAAATTCTCCGATTGTATCCGCCGAATCGTTTTTGTCATTAATTTCTTTATCATGTTTTCATTATAAAAATGCGAATGTGTAACAAACATTGCCATTCCTAAGTCGCATTCAACTACACCACATTTCAGGAAACCATTTATTTCGTCTTTTTCTTTTTCTTCATCATCAGAGTAAATTTGATTTGGTATATCATCAATTAAATTTACATATTTTTCATGTACAATAATCAAATGACTTACAGAGTTACTTTGCTTAATTAATGGTATCCATTTACCACCGAAACATTTGTTAACTTTTGTAGTTTTCGCAAAATCAACAAAATATATTTCACCAGGATCAATCGCTAAAAGTATTTCGTCATCCATTAAATCGATTGTTTTTTCAGGTATTGAAACTTTCCATCTCGTAGGCCTTGGTTTGTTATCAGTATTAACATTATTATACACCAACGAAACAATTCCCATCCAAAAAATACATTTACGTGAGAATCCTCTCAATGCAAATGCATTTGAAGTTGTAAATTGAACTTGCGTTGAAACGATTGTAAGATTCGTAGGATAATTAACACTTCCAACTAAAAGTTCATTGTCACCAAAACTTTGATAATAACAAAAAATCGGCGCGCCAACACGAGAAAAAAATAATGTTCATCAACTTCTTCATAATTTGGTGCCCTTAATTCTAATGGTACATCACCAGCGCCTTTTATGATTCGATAACGATTAAATGGCGTAACTGGTTAATAATTAATATATCCATATATACCAGTTCTTAGTAAACCCTTCTTCTGAGTCGGGAATATATTGCGTACATTCATTAGTGTATGTTGGAGTTTCATACGTATAATCGGTAAGACTGAATTTAAGACATGATATTTTGCTGATGAACATGTGATAATTTTCCTCATTGGATTCTGAGGAGACTACAATTAAAAGACGCACAGCAGATATTTTCGAAAGACATTTCAAATAAAAATTTTCTATTGGATTTTCTTTTTCAACATCAGATTGTAAAGGCTAAGCCCAAGTTTCTTACTTACGTGGAAAATCAGTGCTAACTTCGTCCTTTTGGAATAAAATGCCATTACAGGGAATTGGTGTTTTATTGTGATTAAATATTTTGGAATTTTCATCAACACATTGGATAATTAATACATCATTTTGTCGCTCGAAATAGATAATTATATATAACAATATAGTTTTGTCCTTCAAAGTTTTGCACTATTATATATGGAGATGTTGAATACAAATGGTTTACCATCTGACGTCAAGAATGAAATTTTGAGGTCGACATCAGAATCAACTGTAGAAAATAAAATGTTATTCCAATAAAGTTAAAAGATACCATCAAAAAAGATAACAATTTCCCTAGGTAGGGGTTACCCTTTTGTTTTAATGCATTCGATGGGAAATTGTTGAGTCTTGATTATTGTATCTTTATCCTTAACCAAAGCAAAATATATTGTATTATCACGATTTTGAAAAATTTTACCATATACAATTTTCATATTATTTGGTAATAATACTTGATATGAGGAAAACCAAAGTCACACATAGATTCAGAAATGCATCAAGAAAATTTGAAGAATACTGATTGGGGTGAGTTTAATGAAATCAAAAAAGAACTTGATGATGAGTTCTTTAGGTTTTTGGCTTCAAAAGATAATGAACAAAATCCAAAATAATTTAATTATATAATTATACGCATAGGATTTAATTTTTGTTTGTAAATGATTACTTGTTTAAAATGTTTCTTCAGTTCTTCGGAACAAATCAAAGGAATTGTATTAACAATTGTTTCACATATTCATGCAACTATTTTTTTTTATTCTGAATCAGGTTACTCTAATGAAAATGAGTCATGTTATTATTTGAGGAGGGATTATATCCTATGATAAAGCACATTTAATGGTTATTCATTCTTTCATTATGTATTAAATCGAGAAGCTTTATGTAAACATCAGAAATAAATCACTTTTTCAATATTGAAATAATATTTATTTCGAGAGAAGCATTCTGAAAATGAGTAACAAAGGGAAAAATGACTCAAAAAAATAAGTCCATATGTATAGCAATATAGACTTCAAATTAAGGAAAGTTTATTATAATAAATAAAAAGAGAAACAAAACCCAATCAACAAATTCCTTCAAAAACAAACGATAATCAATTGATTTCAATACAATAAACTTGGAAAAACAAAATTTGGCAGATGAAGAAGTTTATAATTGGGAAAAAATAGGAAATGATGCAAGCCGTCAAAAAACGATACAGTAAATTGACACAATAACGATTATAATCAATTTAAATTTATATCAAATATAAAATTATAATATCTAGAAATCTATCAGAAGAAATTCGAAAATGCATAATATTTGGAATAAGTAGTTATGGTATATTACCATGTTATTGTTATGAAGAAATCTTTTGAAAAATGTTGAGTCGGAACTACTCGGATTTAGAACATCAAACTGAGATTTTTTATCTGGATAAATAGCCACTTTGCGATTTGCTTTGAAGCATTCATATTTATTTTGATTTGATTATTTAAAGAACTGGATTAGTTTATCACTTATTCAATAGTAAAATGTGAGGATATATTTTCTTACCTTGAAAATTTTCATAAGTTTGAGTGCTAATCTCAGCTTTTGTTTTGATATTTTCCTTTTTATTTTCTTCTTTAAACACTTGAAATTGGAATTGTGTTTGATAATCTGTAAAATACGTTTCATTTTCATTACTTGTCGAAACCCAAGTAGTGGTATTCATAGAAAAAATTATTGAGAATATAATTTAATATTTCAAAATATTATTTGAAAATTATTTAAATTATTTGTAACAGCACTTATGTATGCATCTTATAATGGTCATACAGAAATAGTTAAATTACTTCTTGAACAAGAAGGAATTGATATTAATACTAAAGGTGTTTATTTGTTTTATTTATAATTTGTTTTTATAATTTAATATTTCAAAATAATATTTGGAAATTATTTAAATTATTTAAAACAGCACTTATATATGCATCTCGAAATAGTAACAAAGAAATAGTTGAATTATTAAATTCTCAAATCTAAAATGGTGAAATTAAATTCATAAAATTGAATAAAATAAGTGCCGTTTGGTATCATCCAAAATGAAATTAATAAAATTGAATAAAAAAAAATTTTATTTCATAAATGTCATAATGTATATCTAAAAATGAAAGAATTTTATTATCTACAAATTATAAACATGTGAACTTTGTTTGTATGAATAAAATCAAATATATATTTTCTATAATTAATATAAAAATCCAGCAAAAAATTGTCTATGAATACAGATGAAATAGAATATAATGAAAATTTTGTTGAATTCTAATATGATCAAAAAATATTAAAATCAGATGTATGAATTGTTTAATAAGTATTTTTCTTTCGAATTTATCATATATTATATATGAAATATATAGCATATGTGATATCACATCATCAAAAAATGTATCTTATATGAGAAAAAAATTAAGGTTAACAATTTCGTTGTCAAATAAATAGTAATTTTTATAAAAGATGAATATAAAAAAGTTATTCATCAAATAAATGTATATATATCAGTATATATATTAATAAATTGAAAGATTAACTATATGTAATTATGATATATAATATTATCACTTTGGTTTTAGTTAAATTATATAGCGAATAAAAGATTTATATAATTATCACATAAGCAAATATCAACAACTACTTTTTAATCAGATTTCATTTTAATTTATGAAATAGTAGTGTGAACAATATCAGATAATAAATAAATAGTAGTGTAAATTATATTTTTTATCAGTGAATAAAATAAATTAAATGAATTTTTTATTAGCTTCTGGTATGATTTATGCTAATATCAGGATTATATATATTATATTATTACTATTATATATATTATTACTATTATATATATTATTACTATTATATATATTATTACTATTATATATATTATTACTATTATATATATTATTACTATTATATATATTATTACTATTATATATATTATTACTATTATATATATTATTACTATTATATATATTATTACTATTATATATATTATTACTATTATATATATTATTACTGCTGAACAATGTGGCTCCCCTGTTATTTCAAGAAGCAACACGTTTATTCTCGACCATGGTAATGCGACTTCATTATACTTTATTTGGCCTTTTTATCTTTTAGCAAATCGTAGACTTCAGGATAGCGTTTGACATCATGTAGCCATTTGCTATGGGTTGTTATCAATTTACTCAAAAACAAATCGGTTTGAATCGTCGTTATCAAATTGCTTTCTTAAGGAATTGCTTCGTCTGTTTTGGGTTCTTCCCATTTTAACATGCTTTCATAGTAATCAAGCTTGATATTGAGTTTGAAATTTTCTTTAATTTTCGATTGAAGATAATTTAATGTCAAAGAAGTAATTGAAAAATCTTATATATTTCTGATCAGTTTTTGCAATAATGTATTTAATTATGCATTGTTTCTTGCACTCATAAATAAATCGATAAACAGATTAAAAATCATTAATATCTCTTTAGTGATCGCCTGAAATAACAGGAAATATTTTGTTGATATTCTCTTTTTGTATGACTGAAGCCTTTTTATTCGATTTATCATAATCATTATTACTTTGAGAAGAAATGCTTTTTTACCATTTATCTTAGAAAAAACGTTTTTAAATCGTTTGTAATCCATTAATTTCCATGAGGAAGATGCTCCGTAAATTGTTCCCGAATTCATTATGATTTTGTTTAATTTATTGAATTTAGTAATTCTTGTAAACAATGAAGCTTATGATGATTCATTTTTGGATCATTTGTCTATTTTTGCAACTTCTTCCCAAAGTCCCAATTATTCGCTTAAAACGTCCTTTTGGCGTATCAAATCCCAATTTTTCTGCTTTCCTCAGAACACTACCTTTAACAAGTTTAAATCCCAATTTTTGGTTAATCTGTAGTATTCGATTGCTGGAATTTTGCTCTCAAGTCCAATTGTCCCCTCTTTCATATAACGGGGTGCCCCAAAACACGACATGGTTAAGTGGTTTGTTTCAATTTTTTATAGCTATGATTTCGCTAAATCACATGCCTATTGATGATACTATAAACACAGGAGATAAAAATTTGAATAATTTTCCAACCTGCTTGAAATTCCTAATTGAGATTGAGAAAACTATATTTGATTTAACCGAAGAAAACTTTCAGCCGTCCATTAAAAAAATATTGGAATTATTCGATTCAAATCATCCCTTTACGTTTAATACCATTATAAGTAGCATCGTTTATAATACATTTTCATCACCAAAGCAAGTATTTGATATTTACTTAAATTTTTTAAAGACACTTCAAACTAAAGAAGAAGAAATTAATCAAAACACAGTTAAATTAATAGCAATTTTTACCAAACGTATATCTGCAGCAAACACACAAGAATCATATTAATAGAACAAATGATTGAAAAAAATTTAATTGATAAAAATATAACTAAAAACATTAAATCAAAATATTTTGCTCATTATAAACCAAAAGAAGAAAACCAAAACCAAAACCATTTTTCATTTGGGTTTAATAGAAATGATCCAATAGAAAAATACTTTTTGGATAATTATGAAGAACTTTCGAAGAATGATTGGGAACTTCATAAGAATTTCATAAAAGAAGGAGTTAATCCAAGAGAAATTGCAAGAATAATTCGAAATGATGAAATAGAAAAACTTCAAGAAATATCATCACAAACAAATTTTGATTTTAATCAAATAATTGAACCATCACTTTATGAAAGATGTTCATTTGTTAATGATTATAATGTTACATTAATTGATTATGCAGCATTCTTTGGATCAATTAAATGTTTTAAATATTTACTTATGAATAATGCAAATGTAAATAACACAGGTAAATATGCAGTTGCAGGTGGAAATGAAGAAATCATTCATTTATGTGAACAAAATCATTCATCTTTTGTAGTTGCATATGAAACAGCAATTAAGTTTCATCGAAATGATATCTTTAAATATCTTTATGAAAATAAATTAGAAAAAACACAATCAATACCGAAAACAAATGATTTCGTAAGTTTTTGTATTAAAAAGGATAATTATGAAATTTTAGCATTTTTGGCAGAAAAAGGAATTAATATTAAGGCTGATAATATAAACGAATCAGCTAGAAATGGAAATTTATATCTCGTTAAATGCTTCCTTCAAAATAATCACATTACAAAAGATATTTTGCCATTTGCTTCAGAATCAGAAAATGTTGAACTTGTGAAATATGTTTTAGAACAAAAAGGAATTGATGTTAATGCAAAAAATATTCATTTTAATAATTTAGAATATGTTTTAATAATTTGGAATATGTTTTAATAATTATTTATATGTTTTAATAATTTGAAACAGCACTTCATATAGCAGTTAGAAATAATAATATAGAAATAGTAAAATTACTTTTAGATAAAGAAGGAATTGATGTTAATGCAAAAAATATTCATTTTAATAATTTGGAATATGTTTTAATAATTTATAATATGTTTTAATAATTTGGAATATGTTTTAATAATTTGGAATATGTTTTAATAATTTGGAATATGTTTTAATAATTTGGAATATGTTTTAATAATTTGGAATATGTTTTAATAATTTGGAATATGTTTTAATAATTTGGAATATGTTTTAATAATTTGGAATATGTTTTAATAATTTGGAATATGTTTTAATAATTTGAAACAGCACTTCATATAGCAGTTGAAAATAATAATATAGAAATAGTAAAATTACTTTTAGATAAAGAAGGAATTGATGTTAATGCAATAAATATTCATTTTAATAATTTAGAATATGTATTAATAATTTGGAATATGTTTTAATAATTATTTATATGTTTTAATAATTTAAAACAGCACTTCATATAGCAGTTAGAAATAATAATATAGAAATAGTAAAATTACTTTTAGATAAAGAAGGAATTGATGTTAATGCAAAAAATATTCATTTTAATAATCTGTAATATGTTTTAATAATTTATAATATGTTTTAATAATTTGGAATATGTTTTAATAATTTGGAATATGTTTTAATAATTTGGAATATGTTTTAATAATTTGGAATATGTTTTAATAATTTGGAATATGTTTTAATAATTTGGAATATGTTTTAATAATTTGAAACAGCACTTCATATAGCAGTTAGAAATAATAATATAGAAATAGTAAAATTACTTTTAGATAAAGAAGGAATTGATGTTAATGCAAAAAATATTCATTTGAATAACTTGGAATATGTTTTAATAATTTGAAATATGTTTTAATGATTTAAAACAGCACTTCAAATTGCACAAACTTTAGGTTACACAGAAATAGTAAATTTACTCCTTGAAAAAAGTACAAACGAAAATTCTAATTCAGATTCCTCTTCTACAAATATCAAATCTTCATTTTCAATCAGAAATAGAAATGAAGCGCATATTGCTAATAATCAAAATCAACTCAAAGATCGAATGTATGCAGAAAACAATCGAAATAATTGTATCAAAACAAAAGTTGATATAAACACACAAACATATGAAAATAATCGAAATTGCAATATACAACATAACAAATATATTCACAAAGTAAAACGTAAATACATAAACACAATAATATTATAAAGTGCATTATAAGAAAAACTTCAACAAAAAATTTTGGAAACAGCATTACAAAGATAATGCATAAATATTTTATAATAATCGCTTTGGGTTCAACTGAATCGAAATTTTGATATCTGCAAATGTTCTGAAGGTATTTCTTCCGTATTTAATAATAATTTCATTGGTTGCATCATCGTTTAAAAAATGAAACAGTTTAATTTCCATATTACACATAAACAAATGACTTTATGAAATTGACATGCTTGGAAGCACATTAAATAAATATACAATTAGAATTTACCAAAGTAAATATGATTTTTTTTTTTTTTTTTTTTTTTTTTTGATAACGATTTAATATATTTGAAATATTTTTTGAATGGGTACTTTTGTGAATATTCTCAATAATTTTTTCATCATAATAAAATTAATGTCTGTTGTTTTTGCTTTACTTAAACAATGAAATACAAATGCCTTATCCCCAACACAAAGACAATGCCGATAAGGGACTTTTTTCATAGAAAATAAATAAAATTCTATGCAATTAAACTGACATAAATAAGCCCACATAAAAATGAAGAGCAAGTTTTTTCTTGCGATTCTACATATAATAATTTTTTTATTTTTATTTCACCCATCCACAAAAATATACTCAGAAATAAAACAAAATAATTATTCAAATCTTATCATATATTTTTTTTCATTAATCCTATTATTATATTGGCTATATAAAGCATCCGGTGATCCAGGGTTTATTTTCACAGAGGACGAATCACCTCTCAATACAAATGATGATTTATTTTATTGTGAATATTGTCAGCAATACATTCCATTACGAGCAGCACATTGTAAAACATGCAACAAATGCGTTTTACGCAGAGACCATCATTGTCCATGGCTTGGTGTTTGTGTTGGGATGAAAAATCATCTTTTTTTCGTTTTATTTTTATTAATGGAAATTATTATCAATTTCATGAACATTACATATTTCAAGGCAGGAATGAAAACCTTTGATTCTTTTATGGATTGGTTTCTTTTGTCATTTCCATGTGCCTTCTTTTTAGGTGTTTCAGTAATAATTGTTTTTCAACCAATTATTCTTTTACCCGTTCATCTCTTCATCATAATAATGAACCAAACTACTTTTGAATTTTCACGTTCAAAAAAAATCACATATTTAAATAATTGGAAAAAGTCATATAGTCCATTCAGCAAAGGAATCATTGGAAACATCAAAGAATTCGTTACAATGAGATGGAAAATGCCTGTTTATTCTGTTCCAAATGACGAAGAGTCAATGAAAAAATGGAAAGAAGATAATTCTTTCTTAGTTAATGATTCATATGAATGTTGTTAATTTTTTTTTGCTAAAACAACGCAAAAGAAAAGTGCAATATAACTTTTTGAAAGACGATTCAAAATTTGAATTCAAACCTGCTATGGCAGTTTTTCAAGGGAAACATTGACTTTTTGCATGCTTTACATATTTTGACGGATGCTTTGTGAGTTTCATAGCTTTACAATAGTGTAAAGTATTTATTCTGCTTTGCAAAAAGGCCACTTTTAACGATAGCTGTCTCAAAAAGTTATACCATACATCTATCGTCGACCTTTGGCTTCTTTGAAGTGATCCTGATCTTCACAGAAGTTTACTTCAAATGAGAAATTTTATATGCTTTCAAAGTTAACAGATTTGTTAAGTAATGGAAAAAGGCATATAAATGAATTCTGAGATTTAAAACGGGGACAGCTTCTATCAACTAATGGCACTTTTCGACTATAAATAACGTGTTTTTTTGAGAAAAGGGTAAAAATTTAATAATGTTTACCATTTATCAAAAAAGCTTCTATCGTTCTCTATAGAGACATTGTCATTATCGTCCGATGTAAATCATGCAAAAGTCGATTTTTGTCACTTTTTGGAATGAAAAAATAAATTTATCTCGTTTTATTCATAATATTATTCTTAATTTTTTATTGTTCATTGTATAACTATGTTTATTTATTATATATTCATAATATGAAGATCGTAGGTCGATATATACGTAAATGCGAGTTGAAATTAAAATTACAGTTGTGATCAACACGATTTGAATGGTTTACTCGAGTAAAACACCCAAAAAGCTTGAAAATTGAAACATTCTCAAATTTGAAAACATTATAATGATTTTGATCGAGTTCAATTAAAAAAGTATAAATGATGTTTCAATTCCGTATACCTCAGTTTTTGTGAAGTTAATTTTTACAAGAATTGTGTACTTTTTAGGGGGACGTATGCATTTAAAAATGGCGGTTTTCCAGTGGCGGAGCAAAAAAAGCTAAATTGGTCAATCTTATCAGCCTCATATAAATTTATTCTGTCTTCTTCCGATGTCAGAAACATTGTTACAGTTTTATCTGGCTATGTCGTTACAAACGGCGCTATATTTTACGTCACATTTCGAATATGAAGTAAACCATTAAAAAATTGTCAAACGATATTACGAAATGGAAATTATACACTCCCTTCATCAAGCAATTGATAATCGCAGGGAGCACAAATACAAAGAATTCAAGATTCCACCTTCTGTTGCAAACATTTCGCAAGCTCTTATAGAGTTTAATAAAACAGAAAATCATATTAATGAAAGCAAAGAAAAACAAATCCAAAAAATTTTAACAAATTCGTGCATAATCAAAGCGTGTACAATTGGTTTACCAAAAGAAATAAAAGGACAAAATTTGAAATACAAATCGACATTATCTTCAGCGTTGATTGACGTAATTTTGTCAACTCTCTTGATGTCACTAGATGATTTAGATTATGTCATGAAGGAAGTTTCAAATGGATTGAAAGCATACAATTTTACTCCTGAATTTACAAATTCTATTTATACTTTAAGCTTTATTTCGAGTTTTATTCAAACACTTAGCACAGCAGCAAGCAAAGAAAGTAATACAATTTCCTTAATTTTTCCAATTTCGGTGGATCTTGAAGTTTTTCAACAAACTGTTACAAAACTCCAAGGAATAACAAACAAAGCCAATCAAATTAAGAGATCTGGATGCATTGAAGAATATTTAGCTGTTCCATTAGTTGATGATATTCAAAGTTTCATTCCATCAATAGAATCCTCCAAAGAATGCATCATACTTTACATAGACCAACTAAGGGCTAATTTCAGCAACACAAACTATATTCAATTTGGACAATTTTATGAAGAATTTGTTAAATATAGTAATTTTCTTACAGATCTCTTCTTCATCGGACTCGAAATTTCGTTTTTTGTTGAGACGAGTCAAACATTTTTTGACAATATTGTTGATCTTTCAAATATTCTGATTGATTTTCTAAATATAATTCATCCGCTTGCAAACTTCAAGAGCTCCAACCCATTGCTTTGCTTTACAGCTCAAGTTGCAGTCAAGAAGATCTTGTCAAGATCTCAATCAATTGAATTTAAAGAACCATGCAAAGATATCTTTCAAACGATAACAAACAATAAAGTATCAGATATCAAGTCCAAACTCAATCAATTACAGCCTAATATCAAAGAACATATTTCACAATTTTTAACTCAAATCCAAAAATCCAAACTTTCACTTTTATGTTCACCCATTACCGCCGATCAATTTGCGCACAAAAAGTTGCAATCCATCAGCAAATTAATTCAATTAACTTTTCTATACGTAAATTCAGTTGTTGTAAACGGTTATAGCACCAAAGACGTTGAAGGACTTATATCAGAAATTAATGAATATTATGATAAGATTGACCATAACTTTGTTAACCAAATTAATGAAAAGGAGAAATCTACCGAATATCGGATATCATGTTTACAGAAACGGAACACCCTAAAATTTTCACGTGAATTATTAAATGCATCTAATGAAAATTATGCGCGTGCGCCACTTAACTCTGAATATCGGATCTCGCTGATGTTGTCTTCGTTTAATAGCTTAAATGAACAATGTTTAGTTGATCCGAATTCACGAGCATATGAATATTTAAGTCGAACATTTCGAATCTTTTTAGAACATTTTAATACTAACATTGTCTCAGGCGCATGTATATTAACATACAAACGATTTTTACAAATATTAATATTTATCACAACCACATACATATCACAATTTTTCACATTACTTCAACAACAAATTCAAATAGCTAAAAACATTCAATCATTAGAATTGGATTCATTAAACTCTAAGCTTAGAAAATACCTTCGAACGATTCGTCATCCAATCATTTGTTCTCCTAATTTTCAATTGTCGAGTAACATAATTTCAATAGTTAATCAAATCAAAAAGTTCATTGATTCCATTCAATTAACTAATGACGATAAGGTATTGAAAAAGTCGATTGACACTTTTAACGTATACATCAATGATTTGACATATTACATCGATAATTCAAACAAATACATATGGAATATGAACGGCCAAGAATTATTAGGGTCATATGAAAGAGCTAAAGATAAAATCTCGAAACTGATGGAACAAATTGAACATCAGCAACAAGATTCATCATATGTCATGACGCAATTAGCGATGAGTATTTATGAATTTACGAGTTTGTCCAAACTATTTCAAAATGCGCCAACGGATATCATTAACATCATTGAAGGAAACATTTCTATTGTTATAAACATTTGTATTAATTATGAATTAGGAGATGAAAGTTGTAAATATGAAATATTAAATGCTAAAAATGAGATCGAAAAGAATCTCTTAAAGATGGAATCATTTGTTAAAGGATATCAACAAAATATTCCATTAAATGATGTCAACTCGCCAGAAATTGCTTACGCAATGTCACAATTCGATGAGTCTTTGCTAATTAAAAATGATGAAAGTTCTTCACAAGATGATAAAGGTTATATTAAACTTGCAAAGAGTTGGAGTAATAAGTTAAGGGATTATATTAAGGGATGCAGCAACTCTATGTTAAGTGGTTCAATACATCATGGATCTGTCGGATCTTTGGGCGATTTGGGAGTGCCAACTTTGTACAACGTGAATTCGTTCGTGTCGTTCCAAATTTCAAATCATTCAAGTGACCATTCATTAGGAGGGAGATCGCCGCCGGATAATATGTTGGAAGATGTACCGATACACAACAAAAATGTTAAGAATGTAATAAATCAGCAACAACAAAAGCCACCAGCTGCTCAGCAGCCACCAAAGCCGCCAACAGCTCAACAATCAGCGCCTAAGAATGTAACAATAACCCAACAACCACCAAAGCCAGCATCAGTTCAACAACAAACGCCGCCTACTAAGAATGTAACAACTGCTCAACAAGCACCACAGCCACCGAAGCCAGCAACAGTTCCACAGCCGGCACCGCAGCAAGCGCCACAGCCTGCATCCAATGCGCCAGCGCAGCAACAGAAATCTGTTACAACATCAACAGCGCATCAAACCCCACAACCGTCACAACCGCCGCCTGCCACCGCAACAACTGCAAACCAAACGCAACAGCCGCCGGACTTAAGCCGGAAGCCAACTCCCGTCCCAATGCAGGCGCCAACAATAATACAGCCGTCGCCTGTTGTTGCAATAACGCCAACGCCAACTGCCGCCGCTGTAAATGTACCAAGCGCAACGCCAAAGATAATACAGATTCCAGCTACACAACAATACATATTACCTCCTCCATCAAAGCCGCCTTTACCGCCACCAAAACAGTCGATGCCGCCTCCAAAACAGCCATTTGCAGGTGGCGGTACCTCTATCGATGTTTCACTCGCGCCTGCGCCTTCGCTGTCAATGTTCAAAAAACCGGTTGGGCCAAATACGCAAAAGAAATAAATAAAATTTAAACAATAAAACAAAATTCACCGAATGAACTTTTTGTGTTTCAGCTAAATCAACTGTTTGTAATTGGCGATAAACTTCACAACTTCTGATGCAAATTGTTTTATTGCCATTAAACATAAAGTTGTCATGAAATGTGTTAATATTTGTGTAGTTTAACAATGAGTGCGGAACACAGAACATGCATATTTTTTTGGCTTTTACATTAATTAAATTCTAATTGTATGAACAGGCTTGAGAAATCAAATTATTTCATTCATTTGTAAAAAAATAAATAACTCACTAAGCGGTTAACTATCGGCATATATAATGTAAAGTTGCCAAAAAACACATCACTTAGGCCGCCCCAATTGGAAGCCGTTTTCCTTCTTTATTTCTGATGTCATCGAATCACCAACTATGGGTGGGAAACACTGATCTTTGGGAAAGTGAAGAACAGCTCATGAACACTGTCCGCCAAAAGACAGGAGTTGTTCCTGTTTCTTGCAGGTTTCAAAGGAACAAATTGACTGGAGCTTTAATGGGATATGGATTTCTCGAATTCAACACACCATCAGAAGCTGCCACCGTTTTGCGTCTTCTTCGAGACACTCCTATTCCTCAATCACCGACTGTTCGCTTCAGGCTCAACTGGGGCAAAGTTGATAGTGATCTTGAAACGCTTCAACAAGCCGCCGGTTATTCCATCTATGTAGGTAACTTACCACTTAGCATTGACGAAGAGAAGCTTTTAGATTACTTCCGCCGATATTTCCCCGATGTTATTTCTTCTCGACTTATTCGCGGTACTGACAATATCTCTCGTGGCTTTGGTTTTGTCAAATTCAATACACAACGCGAGGTTGATGAAGCTATTCGTATGTTAAATGGCTCAAGTGAATTTGGTCGTCCCATTAAAATCAGTGAAGCCACAGGAAATCGTGTACACACTGATTCCACAAGCATTGATTCTACCAATACAACACTTTTCTTACAAGACATTGACCCTGAAATTGTTACAGAACAAATTCTCATGCACTTTTTCAAGCCATATGGCAACATTATCCGTATAAAATTTGTTACTGGTCATCCCGACTGGGCTTACATCACCATGGAATCGCATTCCGAAGCAGAAAGTGCTCGAAATGCATTACAAGGATCACGATTTGGCGGAACAACTAAAGTAAATATACAATTCGGGCGTGCGATGGAAGAACCAGTGGAAACCAAGACAACCACAATCACTGTCCCTGTCATTAAGCCACAAAAAATCAATCGCAAATTAGAGGCGGAGTTCTTCGATGACGCGGGCACGAAAAGAGTGTTCGATATCATGCAGAGGTACATGCAGCAACAAAGGCAATGCCCAATTGCGAACGTTAACCCAAAGATCGCAAATAAGCTGTACGAGAAATCATGCCAACAAAGAGAACTGACATTCGAATTGAACGCATACTCTGAGACAATGCCTTCAAGCGCTAAACTGTGGTTCTTTTAGTTTAATTAATAAATTGTTAACTTCAAATGTTTTTTTATAGTTTTTGTAAGGACACACTCGGATTGATTTTTATTATATAAATAAACAGTTGCGTTCTATCATAGCAGATATTAGTTTATAAATTAATTTTTGAAAATGGTAAAATTATTGTAATTTCAATTATATTTGCATACATATATATCAATACCAATAATCTAACTTAGGTTATAAATTTATATCCATGAAAATATTTACACAGAGTTTGAATAAGATAATTTAATTTTTAATGAAAAATTCATTTTAAATTATTAAAACATATTTTAAATTATTCAAATGAATAGTTTTCGCATTAACATCAATTCCTTTTTGATCTAAAACATATTTCACTGGTTCAAATTTTGGTTAAAACGCCTTGTTGAATGTTTTTTATTCTCAATTTAGGTAAAAAATATAATAAGATAACAACAGTTTTATTATACAAAATCTATCAGAATGATAATAAAAATTAAAACTAAAAATTATATTTTTAAAAAATCAAAAATCTAGAATACATCTGCTTTCATATTAGTGCTTTTTGAATACTTGAAATTAAAATAAAATCAAGTAATATGAATTTCTATGTGATTCATAGATTGCACATGATTTTGTGATTAAGTTTAATCAATTTCAACTTGAGATTTTTTTGTGACGGTTAATGACAAATTTATTGAATACCTCACTTCAAAAATAATGATATGTATTTTTCTTAATATGTTTTTATTATATTTCATAAATTTTTTTTTTAAATTTTATAAAACCATTTCGTATTTTTTATGGTCATTTCAATATCGAATAATCAAAGGGGAACACTCTGTTTTTCGAATTTATTGAAAGGTGACCTGGCAAAATTGTGCCATCTAATTGTAAACTTTATTTAGACACTTTTGGAGACAGCACCCAACTGGTTTATGACGATAATGCCAGGCATTCAATATTGAGTGGGAATTCAAAGGAAGCCATTTCGAATTTGTCCCATATGAACGTCTTCAACACTCACTTCACTTGTCAATCATGACTTCTGATTGCTCTGACCCTGAAATTTTGCAAGCCTACGAAGAAGTTCGTAATGATAAATCCCCAATCAACTGGATGCTCATCACATATAAGGAAGGATCAAATCAAACAGTTTGGTGTCTTCACGGAAAGGGTGAAGGCGGTCTCGAAGAAATGAAGGCTGCTATCGGAGATAAGTTCCTTGGTTATGGCTACCTTCGTGTTACAACAGGTGATGAAATGTCTATTCGTTCTAAATTCGTCTTCATCAAATATATCGCTAAGGGCACACGCATGAACACAAAGGCAAAGATGAACCTCCACAGAGGAGATGTTGAAAAGGTTATCAACCAAATTTCTATTGCTCTTGATGCTGACTCCCTTGATGAATTAAATGAAGAAGAAATCAACGCCCGTGTTTACAAGGCTGGTGGCACAAGGTAAGCGATTAAAACATTGGGATTTTTAAATCCTTCTTTTTTTTATAATCCAGTTTTTTTTAAAAAAAAAAAAACTTATTGCTTAAATTCAGTAACATATTAATTACTTAATTTTAACATTTTTTTTTCTTGAACTCAATGATATCATTGTTTTTCTCAGAAAGAATTTAATGGTTACGTTTTTCATAATTATTTATTTTGTTGCATTCCGATTTCGGTTTAATAAGTTTTTTGTTTTCAATAATGATTTAACATAAAGCAAGTTATAATGCATAATAATTCATCAATAAAATTAAGAAAAGACTTCATTCCAGCTGGAAAATTCAATGATAAAAAGATCGTTTTTCACAGAAAAATCAGTATCGTCTGATTGAAAAATTAATTGAAAAAGTGGATTATTAATATACAATAGAAAGCAGACTTTTAACCGTCATTTTTGCGGTTTTGGTCCTCCTTTCCTGTCAATGCCTCAAGTAAAAAAGAAGTGGACAAAGACTACAAACAAAGAAAAGAGGGATTGGGCTACAGTCCTTCTTTCAGAAGTTGCTGAAGAAATAGAAAAGGCCGTACCACGCAGCAAACTCATCACACCATCCAAACTTGCAGATCGTTATAAGATTTCCCTTACAGTTGCTCGTCAAGTTTTGAAGCAACTCGAAGCTGACGGTAAGATTGTTTGCTTGATCAAGCACTCAAAGCTTGTTGCTTATGGTCGTCCTGCTGGCGCAAAGGAAGAAGTTGTAGAAGAAGCACCAAAGGCCGAAGCTGCTCCAAAGGGCAGAAAAGGCAAGAAATAAATTTCGTTTTTCTGATATAATTTTTGAACTACTAAATCATCTTCCACCTACTTATATATTTATCTTATTAATATGCAAATTTCCCTTTTTGTACATAGATAACTTAAATATGTTATGTAATTAAACCTTCATTTCTCACATTAATTCTCTCATATCCACGTAATTTTACTTAATTTGCCTTAGTTTTAATACTAAATGTATAAGAACTCAAGTTAAAGCTATCCTTAAGCTTAAAGAATTATACTTTTAGCCTGAAATATATATAGTATCGCTTGAATGAAAATATTTTCAAAAGTATATAGCACCCATAGTTGAATTTATTGTAAAAAATATATCTAAATTAAAGTTATTGTGTTTTTTATAAATATTTCTTTAAGAGTTGTCAAAGGATTAATACTGTTTTATTTGAAAGTTAAATTGTTGTTAATGGCTCAAGTAAATCGAATATTTCATGATGGTTTTTGCGTAATGCATACGTAAGTGCTGTTTCAAATAAATTAAATAATTTCCAAATATTATTTTGAAATAATAAAATACGAAAATAAATCCTAAATAAAATAAAGAAACATCCTGAGTATCAATAAAAAGTAATTTTTGTTTAAGAAGTATTTTAACTATTTCTATTTTACCATTTTCAGCTGCTAACATAAGTGCAGTTCTAAATTTTATTAATAATTTCCAATTATTATTTTGAAATAATAAAATACGAAAACAAATTTCAAATAAAATAAATATTCATCTTGCTCATTTAGATAAACTTCTTTGTGTCCAAGAAGTAAATTAGTTATTTCGGTATAACCTTTTTCAGCTGCCCACATGAGTGCTGTTTTAAATAGTAATAATGATTTCCGAATATTATTTATTATTATTAAACAATTAAAATAAATTTGAAACAAAATAAAAAAATATCTTGTGCGTTGACATCAATTCCTTTTTGCTTAAGAAGTAATTTAACTATAAAAATATGATCATTAGTGGTTGCAAAAATAAGTGTTGTATTAAATAATATAAATTATTTTGAAATATTGTTTAAAATTATTAAACAATTAAAATAAATTTGAAGCAAAATAAAGAAATAGTTCTAGCATTAATATCAATTTCTTTTCGTTCAAGAAGTAAAATGACTGTTTCTATGTGACCTTTTTCTGATGCCCACATAAGTGATGTTTTAAGTATATAAAATAATTTCCAAACATTATTTTGAAATATAAAATTATTAAAATAAATATTAAACAAAATATATTTATATCTTTGGCATTAATGTCAATTCCCTTTTGTTCAAGAAGTAATTTGACTGCTTTTGTATGTCCAAGCATAGATGCATTTATGAGTGCTGTTCTAAATGTTTTGAATAAAATCCAAATATTATCTTGAGACATAAAATTAATAGAGTAAATCTGATATAAAATATATAAATATCTTTAGCATTAATATCTATTCCTTCTTGTTTAAGAAGTAATTTAATTATATCAGTATAACCTTTCTTTGATGCATTTATGATTCCATCAAATATTTTGAAAAAATTGTAAAAATTATCAATAAACAACAAATTATTTTTATAAACATTTAATTAAATAAACAAACAATCTTTTTTAAATCAATACATCCTTTATTAATAAGGAAGTTCATAAGTTCTTCATTCCCTAAAAAACTTGGAATTTTTGATAAATCTAAAGAAAGAGAATTATTTCCAAGGAAATATTGCACAATATATAAATTCCCTGTTATAATTGAATCAATGATAAAAGCTTCATTAATTTTCATTCTTTCTTTAATTAAAAATGAAAGGATATCAAAATTATTATATATAATACATTTCTTTCCTAATTCTTCTAAATTTTTAATTTCTGCAATTTTATTTTCATAAATATAATTAAAAATATCATTTCGATGAAATTCTATTGCTGTTTCATATGCATCTTCAAATGATGAATGATTTTGTTCACACAAATGAATGATTTCTCCATTTCCACCTGCAATTGCATATTTACATGTGTTATTTATGTTTGCATTATTCATGAGTAAATATCTGAAACATGAAATTGATCCGAAAAATGCTGCGTAATTAATTAATGAAACATTTTCTTTATTAATGAATGAACACTTTTCATAAAGTGATGGTTCAATTGTTTGATTAAAATCAAAATTTGTTTGCGATGATATTTCTTGAAGTTTTTCTATTTCATCATTTCGAATTATTTTCGCAATTACATTTGGATTATGCCCATCTTCAATATATTTCTTATGGAGTTCCCAATCATTCTTTGAAAGTCTTTCATAATTATCAACAAATTGCTTTATAAACCCAATATTATCTAATTCTTCTAAATTGACATATCTATTAAGGTCATTAAATCCTTTTTTTCGTATTATTTCAACGTAATCATTAATTGTTTCTTTTGGAATATATTGCGCAAAATATAAAGATGTTGATTTATTTTGAATAACTTTTGGATCAATCATTGAGTTTCTACACATTACTTCAAGAAGATAATTTGATTCTTGACTTTTTAAACATAACAATAATTGTGTAAAAATAGTTATAACTTTAGGATCCAATTGACTTTCGAAAATCTGTAAATACTCAACAAACTTTTCTTGTTCTATTTGACTTGAAATAAAATATGAATATAAGATTCTTGATATTGTCAAAATATAAGAATATGAAAATTCTTTTGGAAAATATTTTAATAAAGATTTAATAGTTTCATCAATGTTATTATTATTTAAATCAAAAATGATCTTTTCAATACTTTGTAACATTTGAAGAATTTCTCTATGCTTTGGTGTACTTTGAGATGATCCCATTTGGAAAAATATATGAGCCCGTTTAACTAATTGACTAAGTGCAAACTTTTTGTATGAAAGTCAATTTTTTTCAATGGTATATCTGTCAGATATTTCAACACAACGACACAGATTTTTCAGTAAAACCGACGCTTAATTTCAATGGATTATTTAACGGTAAATTCTCCAAAAAATAATTCTCATTTCCATGGAAATGTTTATTCATCTGTGATAAACCCACCATCTTTATACTGGTCCTCCATAAGTTTATTTTCTATTTCGTTCATTTGTTCTGTTGTAAGATTGTGCCAATCTTTTGCACTAGCAACAACTTTTCGATTAGTGTTCGTGAATGTGCCGGGATAAAATGAGTTGCCAACAATGTTCTCTATCATGCTCTGAAGTCCAAACCAATGAAATTCGAATTTGAGAACTTTGACACAAATCATCATTTCCCCTTCAAATGAATCTACCCACGAAGGAAGGCCGTTTTGATCAAATTCTGAATTTTCTGTATTTTTTAGTGGCGTGTTGATGTTAACTTCTGGACAAAAAAAATTATGTAAATCATATTCAGGCTTATCGGGATCAGGTTTCCCATCAAGAATATCAAGATACACTACAGTACGCATAGCAAGTTCTTCTTCGTTGAGATTAAGAACGTTATCAGGTATTTCCATTCCTTTTGTATATGGAATATGCTGTGATTCTACTTGAAGGAAAAACTTATCATCTGCATCAGGAATAAAGTTAGTAGTTTTAATATGAGGAAAGGCATTAAATGATTTCTCATGGAAATGAAGAAATTTCTCAGGAACTGCCCAACAAATTACTCTTGGAATTTTGGACTTGCAATGATATATTTTGTAGGTGAAATTTCCTTTTTCATTTTCATTTTCAAAAGGCTCTGTTTTTACAAGTTCAATTCCTTCGCCGTTTTTCTTTTCATCTTTAGCATAAAGATATCCCATATAACGAAATCCAATTCCGTATTTTTCAACACTTAGTGGAACAATTATACGAAATTCGATGATCTTCATGAATGATCCACATGATCGTAATCGACCATTTTGAGTTCAAAAAGTTAAATTGTTCTTTAATTACTATATAAAATCAGGTGATTGATAAAAATTTCGATATCAGCTGCCTGCGTAGCATAGTGGTTATTGCGTTCGCCTTGTAAGCGAAAGGTCGGCGGTTCGACTCCGCTCGCAGGCAAAATTTTTTGTATTTTTTTATTAACATTCCATCACAATAGAATATTCAATGTAAATGTGAGCAGATGATAAAACCTAACACCAACAATTCTTGAATGTGATCAATAAGATTTTTCTTTTTACTTAATTTATTAATTAATAATGTGTAAATCTTTTTATATTTGTTCGATTTCTCCATTTTTTATCTGACCAAAAATCTTCTGAAAAATGTAAATGGAAAAAAAGCACCAATTCATAATTTCTGATGAGTGTCATTATATTCTAGCCGAACTACAACTTCCCCCTCAACGAAATATTATACAAGGACTTCAAGAAGAAATCAAACAAATTCAATTTCGAATATGGTCAAAATCAGAAATTCCCTCTGTGCTCGAAATCTTATCTCCATTTTCAAAAATTATAACATATCCACGTTCCACAGATGTTTTAACATCCATAGCAATTAATTCACTCAGTCGATTTGAAAAATCAGGTCTTTTCAAAACAACAGAAGAAATATCAGGGCTAATTAAATGCCTTTGTGAATGTCAATATCAATTAACATCCGAGTCTGCTTGTATAACATTAATGGTACAAATCTTTTCAATCTTTATTGACATACTTAATACATCATCACACCTCATTGATTGTTCTTTTTTTGAGTTATTATTTAAGTTTTGTGAACAAGATGTTCGTCAACTTACACAAAATGGACCACATTCAATAATTCTAACACAAGTGCTTTCACGTATTATGTACTTAATTCTTACTCGTGATGACCTTAAGCCTCTTTCTTCGCAATCTCTTTCTTCACTTTTTCATATTGCAGATTATGTATATTATGGCAATGATTGGGTTTCCCGAAATGTTTCTTTTAAGGTGCTTATTTCCATTGCAGAAGAATATCCGACCATTCCAGATCAACTTATTACCATCACATGTGTTCTTCTTCATCAACAACTAAATTTCCAAGACACGCGAGAAAACTTTGTTAATTCCCTTCGTTTATTTTTTGTCGTTTTTTCCACAAATTGGACGCATTCAGTTACTCCATTTACAGAACTTTTTGAGAGCATTCTCAATTTCTGTTCGTCGAACAAAGTCTCTCAATCTCTTCGATCAACAGCGTTTAATATTTTAATCGATTTTATCTCACAAACCAATTTTGTGGTTACTTTATATTCTAATTTTATTCATAATTCTTATTTTTCAAGTCTATTAGAGAAATTTTTAAATCTTGTATCGACAGTTGCAGAAATTCCATCAAGTTTACCCGAATCACAAAGCATTGCACTTTCACTTATAACCACATTAATTTCACAATTATCATTAGATACGAGTAATACGCGAAGTTATATATGTGAAAACAATCCAATAATTAATGAACTTAATAACCAAGAAAATTCTCATGAAAAATTCGTCAAAGAATTTAATGAGAATACGTCATCATTTATAAATTCGAATATTCCATCGAAAGAATTTGCGAAAATGTTATTTTCCGAGCGAGGAATATCTAAAGATGCAATTGGTAAATTTTTCGGACATAACAAACCTTATTGTAATGAAGTTCTTCAAGAATATATTAATTTATTTGACTTTTCACAATTAGATATTGATCAATCGATTCGATTATTTTTGTCATCGTTTCGAATTCCTGGTGAAGGACAAATAGTTGATCGATTGTTAGATATGTTTTCGATATCATTTTATAATTCGCATCCGAATTCGAATATATTCTCTGATGCTGCATCTGTACATGTGTTTTCTGTTGCTTGGTTAATGTTACATACTTCATTACATAATAATAACGTTGCAAATAAAGAAACGTTTCCGGGTTTTTTAAGTATGTTAAAAGGTCAAAACAATGGAAAAGATTATGATGCACAATTTCTTTCGAATATATTCGACTTAGTAAAACGAATTCCAATTTCATTAGAAAAAGATACACAATCAAATTCTACTTCATATTGGGAACTTTTATTACAACAAGACAAAGTTAAAGATATAAAAATTTGTGATTTTAATATAACTGAACAACCTTTAATAGTCATTAAATTGTTTAAAGAAATTTGGCAATTAGCGGCGCCAATATTTACTGTTTTATTTGAGCATTCGATTGAGGGTAATTTAATTGTACTTGAGTCGTTTTCTAAATGTGCTTCTATAGCTTCATATTATCGACTTCATGATATCCTTGATAACTTAATTGTGAATTTATGTAACTTAACACATATAAATCCTAAAATTGGGTTTTTCGATGAAAAATCAAAAAAAGTGTTTAGTACATTATCATTAATCATATTCGATAATGGTTCACAAGTTCAAGAAGGCTGGAAATGGTTTTTAGAGCTTATATTACAATTATTTAAAATGGATATATTACCCGAAGAAATGCGAACGCAAAATAACATATGTAAAGAGAATGAAAATGTTATAATCGGTCCACAAATGTTTAAGAAATCAACGCGAAGGAATTCATCAGTACTTTCATTCTTTAGAATTTTAGGCGCATATGAAAACGAAGATGAAAATGAAGGTGTTCCTGATGAGTTACAAATAAATGAACAAAAAACATTTTTAAGGGAATGTAAAATCCATCAAATCATTGATAATTCATTACATTTTTCATCTCAATCATTTGGATATTTTATCAAATCTTTAGTAATTATCACGCAACAATTTATTACAAATATTTTGGATAAACCAACAGAAATATCAATTTGTATTCATTGGATAACACAATCAGCGATTATTAATTCGGAAAGAATATATCAATATTGGAACATAATTTATGAGTTATATTTAAATATATTTAATTCGGTACAATTAAATCGAACAATTTTATTATTGTTACAAAGAATATTAAATTCAATGTTTAATTTGATGAATCATTTTTGGACCCAACAAAAGTTCCGTAAAGAATTAATCGATTTATTAGAGAAATCGACACAATTTGATCAGAAAATATTCGAATCGTTATTACCCGAATTAGTACATGGATTAAATTCCTTCTTTTCATTACATATATCATCATTTGCGTCATTCTTTAAATATAAAGGCGCGTTAAACATATTAAACTTATCATATAATTATACCGAAATATCAACGATAAATTTACTTAATTCATTAATAAACAAATTTTTGATATTACCTAATCAACCAGGTATCGATAATTTGACTGATTTTTGGATCCCTTTTTTACAAACAATAGTAATATATTGTTTGAAAAATACGAATGAAGAATATTACCCAATATTTGCAAACCTTCAAACATTATTAAGGTTCCAATCAATAAAAAATCAAACGCCGCAAATGTGGGATCAAATATTCGAATGGATTCTTTTCCCGGCGTTTTCTTCTTTGCCTTCGGAAATCGCAATACAAAGGAAAAAGTCTCCAAATATAATAGAAAGATCTGTCCTAATGACAAAGGCAATTTATAAGGTGTTTCTGACAGATTATAACTTTTTATCGGATTTGCCAAACTTCGAAAGAATTTGGTTTAGAATGATTCAGTATTCGCTGAATTTGACAAGAATGAAAATTAGAGACTTTAACGAGTTGGTGCCCGAATTGTTGGGAAACGCTTTGTTCGTGTTGAAACAAGGCGGCGTATTCGATACAGAAGAGAGAAAGCAACAATGGATTGATTCGTGCGAGACAATTCGACCGCTGTTACCAAAGTTCGATAGCTTGTTTAATGAGTGAACGAATGAATCATTTACGCGAAATTATAACAATAATTTTATAAATTATAAATAATAATTTTTGTGTTTATTATTTGATTTTAAGTATTTTTATTGTTTTTTTCGAATTGTATGTTATTATGTACTGTATTTTGGTTTCAAATTAACATAAAAAAATAATGAAAAATCAAGATGAAATATTTCATACTTATAGCAATCGGTGGTAAATTCATTAATGACGTAAAAATAAATCATATGATAAGATGATGCATAATATTTATAACTTATCATAATTTTATCAAATAATCACAGGTGATGTGTTAAGGCTTTAATTATCATTTTACATTTCATTCATCAAAAAATCATTAAAGAAACATTGTAATCGATTACAAAATTTTTTGTCACAAATGACTCATATTTGAATGCGGTTATTTCATCGTACTGTGACATTTCGATGGATATGACACATCACTTTTTCATGCTAGATTTGGAGAAACTCCAAGTTCTCGAGAAAACAATATTCCGTCTCAACGAAAATAATATTGCAGAAGTAGTTCAAGATGTAATTAAACAATTAGATGAAAATTATCCTGATACTTTTAATTATTGTGTTTGTAGTTTGATCTATTCACTTATAATTTCCACAAATTTCAAACTACTCAATACTTGCATTGACTTTTTAATCCAACTTAATCAAGCAGAAAAAGATTCAAACAAACAAAAACGCGATATTTTTGAAATTTTCCGAAACTTAACACGAGCAGAAACACAAGAATACAATTATCTTCTTTATGAACTTATCAAACGTCATTTAATTGATGAAAGTGAAGCCAAAACACGCATGAGTTTATATTTTGCTCAGTATAGGAACGATATTGAAATCAATATCTTGCTTAAGAATAATCATCAATTTCGTAAAGAATTCAGACGTAAAAGGTACCAAGTCTCTAAAAATGATTGGGAACTCCATAAACAACTTATTGAAGAAGGAAAAAATCCATCAGAAATACTTGAAATCATTCGAAATGATGATATTGAAAGATTAAAGACAATTTACAAAGAAGAAGGAGAAGATTTATATGAAATATTAGACCAAATACGTCCATCACTTTATGAAAGGTGCTCATATATTAATAATGAGTATACAACATTGATAGACTTTTGTGCATTTTATGGATCAGTTCAATGTTTCAAATTTTGTTTAGAAATTGATGGCTTATCTGCTGATGTATTCAAACATGCGATTGCAGGAGGAAATTCAGAAATTATTCGAATATGTGAAGAGGAATTACCAGAAATTAAAGAAAGAAATTATTATGTATATAAAAAATCATATAAAGATGGATTACAAACAGCAACACAATTCCATAGGAATAATCTTTTCTTTAATTCGAAGAAGAAAATCGCTAAATTAAATTTAAATCAATTGGGAGAGACATGTATTAAATACGACAATTATGAAGTATTAGCATTTTTGTTGAAAAAAGGATTAGAAATAAGTGATAATATGATTCTTGATTCAGCAAAAACAGGTTATCTCTTGATGGCTTTCCAACAGCAAAACGTGGAATTACCAAATAATATTTTATCATATGCTGTTAGATTTGATAACGCTGAATTTTGTAAATATCTTATGGAGAAAGAAAAATTTGATATTAATGTAATTATTTCTTGATTTCTTTTGGAGCAGCACTCTCAAATGCTGCATTCTATGGAAGCTTAGAAACTGTTAAATTACTTCTTTCATGTGGTATTGATATTAATACAAAGGATATTTAATCGTTTTGCTTGAGATATGTTTTAATCATTTTATATTTTAAAATAATATTTGGAAAATGTTTAAATTATTTAATACACCAATTATTAATGCTGTTAATCAAAATCAAGTTGAAATGGTTAAATTACTTCTTAATCAAAAAGGAATTGATGTTAAAGTTACAGATTTTTGTTTGTTTTGTTTGATATCTATTTTGATCGTTTTCAATATCTTTTGTTAATTTAAAGTTTGTTTGAGTTATTTGTTCCACTATTGTTAATTCCTTTCCAAACTAATAATATTGAACTTATTAAAGTACTTCTTCAAAATAAAAAAATTAATCCTAATGTTAAAGATTTTTATATATTTGTTATAAAAATTGTTTAAATTTTTTTATGTTTTATTTGTTGTTTTGGTATTTAATTTAATTAAATGTAACACCACTTATGTTAGCATCAGAATATGGAAATATTGAATCTGTCAAATTACTTCTTAAATGTGAAGGAATTGATCTTAATATTCAAAGTATTTAAATATTCTATTTCATGTTTATTCATTTTGTTTTTTGTTTATATCAATAAATTGGAATTTTTTAATAATATTTAATACAGCATTAATGGTTGCTTATCGTCGTGGTCATGATGATATTGTTCAATTATTATTACAACAAAAAGGAATTGATGTTAACATAAAAGATATTTCTTTTTTTTATTTGAAATTTCTTTTTGATTATATGATGTTTTAATATAATAATTGGAATTTATTTCATATTTTTAATTCAATCCTTACATTTGCAATTAAAGAAGGTGATACTGATACTGTTAAATTAATTCTTTCGCAAGAAGAATTTCAAAAAAAAGAATTAGAAATTTATTTAAAATTTGTTTTGTTCAATTGATATTTATTTTAACTATTTTAAGATGTTTTTATGTTAGCAGTTAAAATAGGTAATGTTGAAGCTCTTAAATTACTTATTGAGGAAGGAGTTAATATTAATGTAATAGGTATTCATTTGTTATATTTCAAGTTAATTTTGAATATTTTCAATATATTTTAATGATTTGGTGTTAATTTAACTTGTTGCAAACACCACTTCTTTTGGCTTTCGTAGCAAGAAAAATTGAAACAATTAAATTCCTTCTTGCACAAAAAGATATTGATGTAAATATTCAAAATATTTTATTAATTGATTTGTTGTTAATTTTAAATATTTTTAATTTATATTGATAATTTGGAGTTTATATCAATTATTTTTAAATGCACTTATGTATGCCATTATACTTAATTGGATTGATATTGTTAAAATACTTCTTGAGAAAGGTGCTAATGTCAATGATAAAAACATTAATATTTAAAATTTGATTATTATTTAAATATTTTGAAGTTTATATTTTTAATAAGGAGTTTAATAAATTTATTTTTAACATCACTTGAAATGGCGAAGAAATTTGGACGTGCTGAAATAGTGGAATTACTAGAAAGCAAGAAATAATTTGAGAAACTCAATAAACATTTTCAACCATTAACTTTTGTTTGTATTTTAACAATTTTTAAATACAGATTTAGCTCAATTTTACAACTTAAAAAATATCTGATGAAATATTAAAGCAGATTTATCTTTAAAAATTTCGTTCTGATAGCAAAAAAAAAAGTTGAAACAATTTAATAATATTTATTTAATATAGAACACATTATTGCCATGTATCATCAGTTGTAGGTTGGAAAGAATTCATTTTTTCATCGAACTTTTCAAACTCATAAATCAAATCCATATCTTCGGAGCTATTACATTCCTCTGCTAATTCATCGCAATTCACATTTTCAATTATTATTTCATACACATGTGTTAATCGCTCATTAATGTCAGGCACCTCAAAAATTTTATTAAATGCGCACAGTAGCTTAAAGTTTATTTCGGGCTTCATTAAAAAGAGCTCACAAAAAAACAAAATAATTTCGTCTTTTTCGATGATTAATGTTTTCATCTGATAATCAGATAATTCGATCACTGAACAAAACAATTGTAACGCATCAATTTTTTCTCGCGTACTAAAATTAGAAATGTTTTCAATCAAAAATTCGAAAATTCTTAACACATCATTAAAAAGTTTCCGAAGCATCATTGACGAATGATTTTTAATATTTTCTTGATTTTCATAATTTAATTGAATCAAATTGTTTGTTAAGCGTAATACTGATGAAAAACAACTTGGAAAAGTTTGTAATGCCCCAAAAATAAAATTGGAAAATTCAATACAATCGACCATATTTTCTCTGAATTTTTGTGGGGAATCGTTCGTTATATTGATAAAAACCTCCAAAACCGTTTCGGCGGTTTCTTCACTTTTTGATGCAACAAAACATAAAAGCTTCAAATCGCTTTCGTTAATTACATTCATCAATTCATTTCTGTGGCATCGAGACGCAGCTTCTATTGCATCTAGTGATGCATTTAATATATCGATATTTTCAATTTGAATTGATCGAAATAATAATAAGATTATTTCATTAAAATTTAAGAGTGGGAAAAAATCTTCTTTATCTAATAGATCTTCAAAAAAGCATACAATTAACCCAAAAAGATTGCAGACAATAGAAAAATCATTTTGGAAAAGGCTTTTAAGTAATTCAACAGAACAAGAAACTGCTTTTTCACCAAGTTTAGAAGCTTCATACGAACCAGCATTAGCAATATTGCTAAAGATAGATATTATGTATTCAGCGTGTTGAATCGAAGCTTGGGAAAGAGTATCTATTAAAAAATCAATAATTTCTTGGTTTAAAAATTGATGAATTATTTTGGGATTATCTGAAATGACATCAAATGTGTCTAATAAAAAATCGATGTTAATTTTTTGTTCTTTATAAAAATAAAAAAATACTTGAAGAATTGGACAATTAATAAGTGCAATAGTTGACGATTCAGGCCAAAATTCAAAAAGATTAGTTAAATTCGTAAGAAGCTGTTCGGATGGTTCTGCAAAAAGTGATTTGGTTGAAATAATCAATGAAGAAAATTTTTCTTTATCTTCATCTATTGGCTCAACAGCAGGTAAGGATGGTGTTTCATCGGTTGTAATTAAAGTCGCCCTGTTTTTTTGGCGAGCCATCCTTTTGTATTCCATTCAGTGGTGTCTTCTTTTGTAAACGGACAAATTAACTTTTTTATAACTTTACATCAAAAAAATCCTTACCAAGGAAAAAAGGCAAAAAAGATTTTTTGGTTTGTCGTGACTAAAATATTCATTATACGACTTAAAAAGGATATGGCAATGCAGTTTCATTGAGTTAACTTTTCCTCCAATAAGTGATACATTATTCAAAAATTTAGCAATGTCAAGAACACAAAACAATAAATAGAGATTTGAAGGGATGGAGAAATTTTAACACCAAGTAAATTAATATTTTTTTTTGTATAAAAATTGAAGAGTTTTTTTGGATTGAATTGATAACTAGCCAGATAGTTATTGAAAAAGTTGTTATTCTTTTGACTATTTATAAACCGTAATTTTAAGGTACCCTGGATTTGCTTGTGTTTCTTGAGATTGTTTTATTAGGATCTTTAGTCAAATGTCATAACTTCATTTATGATTATAAAATTTATCATTGCAGTGATAATGGGTGTACAAGAAAACATCCTGCTACAATTATTCAAACTGATAATTTATACAATATTCAAGTATTTTCAATTAATTCATCAAATAAATATGATGACAAATTAATGGCTGATTTTACCCCATGTTTTGTTCCTTGCAGTTATGAAGATTTCCAATATTTTGATTCAAAATTACTAACTAAAAACTCAACTTCATGGAATTATTTCATCACTCCTAAGGCACCTGGTGAGTACTGTTTTAAGCTTATTCCAAAATTTAATATGTCAAATAACTTTCATCAAGTGATTCGATTTTCAACATATCCTCATTCATATCCAGTCAATGAACTTATTTCATTCGAGCAACAATATAAAAATCACCAAATTAAATCAGTCATCCAACAAATTTCCTCATCAAATTTTTTGATAATAAATGAAAATTCAAATTCAATTCTTCTCTTTTCAACAAACAACTATCGTTCTTTTTTCATTGTTCCACTTTATTCCATTTCTCCTTCGCAATATAGTGTATTTTCTGATCATTTTAATACTTTTGCATTTAATTTCAACACCAACAAATCTCTCATTTATTCGAATGGTTTATCTTATCAACTTGATGAATGTATAATAAAAGCTATTGATTGGTCACAAAACACTTCTTCTGTTGCATGTCTTTCTCTACGAACAGGAAAAATATTCATTCAAAAACTAAGTGAAGAAATCAATTTTTTATCAGATCAAAATCATCAAAACTTTTTATATATTAATGAAACGAATGAACGAATTATATCGAGTGAATTTGTGTCAATTAATTCTGATTCTCTTTCACTTATTGTTATTCTTATCAATGAACAAAAAGAATATGAAATTCGATATTTAAGTGTTACACAATTACCAAATTATATAACTTTCCCACATTATATATATAACAAAACTTATAATTATGAAAATCCACAAAGTTTTAATAGGAAATTTATTAAACAAACAAAGAATTTACAGCCAATTGTTATTAATGGATTACAACATCTAAATAAGAATTATCCACAGTTTTTGTTATATTATGGAAACTTTTTAGCGATTTCTTCTTCATATGGAAATATTCCTTATTTGACAATGACATTTGAAAACAATGAAACAATAACAAAAATAATTTCATCTTCGTTTAGTTCTAAATTTGCTTTTTTAACTAATAAAAATAATTTGTTTTTTGGCGATGTGTTTTCTAATAAATATAATCATGTTAAAATAGATAATTCATCAAAAGACATTGTAATAGAATTTGATGAAAATGATATTTTAAATGTGATTGATATGAATAACATAACAAATATTAAACATTATACATATGATAATAATTATTGTGAAACAAATATTCAAATTAAATCATTTGAAATTTCGAAATTTTCACGAATAAAAATCCCTAAAAATATAAATAATTTTATCCCTTCTCATATATATCTTTATTCTAATAAATCATTTATCTTACAAATTTCTTTAAAGACAAATAATGAAAACAATGATTTAATTATATATAATTCCGAATATGTTATAATTACTAAAAACAAATTCTTCGATTATTATAATAATTTATTAATTTTTAATGTTTCAATACAACAAAATCAAAACATTAAAATTGCATCGAAAAGTCGTGTCGAACTCTTTCTGAAAGATGTAAATCCACAATGCGAACACTTTCATACATCAATTGAAGTAACTTGTGGTTATGTACCGAATATTACATTTAATTATCAACAACAAAATGTTCATAATAAAGAAAAAATTGATATAATTCCTTTTTATAAGAAATGGAAACCCGAATTTTATATTTATGATGAAATTCTTAACACTAAAACATTATATAAAGGTCTTTATAAATTAGAACTAATTGGATCTGGTGAAACATTAGAGAAAATTAAATTATTTAAAAATATAACGAAAATAAACTTTGGCGATTATAAACGAATTTGGTCATACGAAACAATGAAACAAAACTTATATTCGAAATATAAAAATAATTCCATACAATGGATATGTCAAAAAGGTTCGAAATGTGGGAAAACTTCGAAATTTTCGGATCCAACAAAAATTTATTTAATGTTTAAAGTTACTTCGATACCGAATAACGAAGAAGGAATTTATTGTTCGTTCTCATCGAATTTTGTTATATTGTTAAGTAATATACCAATGAATATAAATATAATGAAAATGTTTTTGTGCGTTTCGTTTGCGTTTTGTTTAATTGTTTTCTTCATTTGTTATTTGTTTAGAAATAAGCTGATGTTTATAAACGAGCCAATAAAATTAATATCAATTGATAAGAAGTTGAGTTAATAATATATCAGTTTAGTTTGTTTAAAATTATTAATAAAAAAAAATATTTCTTTTTTTCAGTATTAAAAGTGTAAGTAAAAAATTTAAAATATTCTTTTGATTCAGATATAATTTCTTATGATGTTCTTTCTAAAACTAATTATGTTCATAAATAAAATTTGTTGTATTCATATATATATATGAATAAACACTTTTTATCATACTTATTTGTCTAGTCAAGTCTAAATTAGATTGGTTAACAAGAATTTTATTTTCATTTTAACATTAACGATCTTCCATAAAAATTGAAGAAAAAATACACATGAGGCTGAACTCAAAAACTATTATATATCTTTCATAAAAAGCAATTAGAAATGTTTGGTTTAGTGTTTTAAAAATCAAGAACTTCTGCAAATGGATCACTTTCTCCATCTTTATCAAATAATGGATTTGCGAATTTTTGAGAAGTTTTATTATCCTTTATGTCATGCTGAATTCCTGGATCTGACTTATCATAGATATTATTATATTTTTTGTAAATAATAATTCCAACAATAGCGATTCCAATTAAAGAAGCAACTGTGATAAAAATATAACTTGTTGAAGATGACGACTTTGAATGATCTTCCTTGTTTTGTGTTTCTACTGATGAATATATTGGAAATGATATTGGAGAAGATAAAGCTGATGTAGGTGGCATTGAAAGTGACAATATTTGAGATGATGTTGGTAGATGTGTAGGAGATGCTGTATGCGTTGATGTTGGTGATGAAGTTGGTGCTAAAGTTGGAGATGACGTTGGTGATGACGTAGGTGATGATGTAGGAGCTAAAGTTGGTGTTGAAGTTGGCGATGATGTTGGTGTTGAAGTTGGAGATGATGTAGGTGACGATGTTGGTGTTGAAGTTGGCGATGATGTAGGTGACGAAGTTGGAGATGATGTAGGTGACGATGTTGGTGTTGATGTAGGCGCTAATGTTGGAGATGAAGTTGGAGATGACGTAGGTGTTGATGTAGGCGCTAATGTTGGTGTTGAAGTTGGCGATGATGTAGGTGACGAAGTTGGTGTTGATGTAGGTGATGATGTTGGTGTTGATGTAGGCGCTAATGTTGGTGTTGATGTAGGCGCTAATGTTGGTGTTGATGTAGGTGATGATGTTGGTGTTGAAGTTGGTGTTGATGTTGGTGATGATGTAGGTGACGAAGTTGGTGATGATGTAGGTGATGATGTAGGTGATGATGTTGGTGATGATGTAGGAGATGATGTTGGTGATGATGTAGGAGATGATGTAGGCGTTGAAGTTGGTGATGATGTAGGCGTTGAAGTTGGTGATGAAGTTGGTGATGATGTAGGAGATGATGTTGGTGATGATGTAGGTGATGACGTAGGCGTTGAAGTTGGTGATGATGTAGGAGATGATGTAGGCGTTGAAGTTGGTGATGATGTAGGAGATGATGTTGGTGATGATGTAGGTGATGACGTAGGCGTTGAAGTTGGTGATGATGTAGGAGATGATGTTGGTGATGAAGTTGGTGATGAAGTTGGTGATGATGTAGGTGATGACGTAGGCGTTGAAGTTGGTGATGATGTAGGAGATGATGTTGGTGATGATGTAGGTGATGATGTAGGCGTTGAAGTTGGTGATGAAGTTGGTGATGATGTAGGAGATGATGTTGGTGATGATGTAGGTGATGACGTAGGCGTTGAAGTTGGAGATGAAGTTGGTGTTGAAGTTGGAAATGCCGGCTGTTTATCATATACCATTGGATGAATACGGTTTGAAGTAATTTTGCAATGCTGAGTATCTGCAACATTTCCTGCTCCATCCCTCACTGATATGTGAAAGTATTTTGATTTATCATTATTTTCAATGATATGTTTTGTTTCGTTTGTAACTTTTTCATATTTATTAGAAAACATAATGTTTGTATCAGGTTTATTATCTATAATATAATAATATTCTTTGATTCCTGTTTTTACTTCTACCCGTTTATCCTCAGAAATTCCAATCACATTCGAAACATCATCATTCTCAAAAGCAACGACTCTATAATAGTATTCTGATCCTTCATCAATTCCTTTCCATTTAATCACTTTAGGATCTGATATACAATCTAAAATTATATATGGTTTTGCATTATCATTTGATGAATGATCTATAAGGCTTGTCAAATCAGTTTTTCTCTTTAAAAAACAAATCAAGTTTGCTAAAAGCTTACCCATAAAACCATTCTCTTTTCCATAAGGATCACAAATTTCCATGTTTGCGACATTGTTATTAACAGAAAGAAAAGGATAATAATTTTCATGTTCTTTCCAACTATCATTACCAAATTGAACCCATGTATCTCCTTTTGCAACTATATTAGAAGGACCACAGAGTGAAATGCCAAATATATCACCAATATATCCTACTTCATGTGGATATAGTGTTAAGGGACCTCTTTTTACTATTTTTACTATGCTTTTTTGTTCATTTTCTTGGAATTCATAATCACTTGGAGAAGAATACACATTAAAATATGAATTTCCTAATGTTAAAAGAGAATTTTTCCTTCCCGAGTAATAAAAATATGAGCTAAGTAAATCACGACCAGCAATAAATCCTCCTTCATTTTCAATAAAAGGTTTTATATATTTTGTAACTGTTTCTGTTGATATTGCATTACATGCCGAATAAGGATATGAACCATGAAAAACTACATCATACTGATATATCATTGATGGATCTTCTTCAAATTGATCAATAGATACTTGTGTTGTTTGAATTATATGCTTTTTCGTTTTTTTATCAATACCAGCACCTATAAATGTATAAAAATAATTCATGTTGTCAAATTTCAGAGAATCACCATCCAACCAGGATTTAAACAAAGCTGTAATGGGAATTACATCAGTTTTCTCATTATGATATACTACATTCAGATTACGTGCATTATATTTAGCATCACATTCAGGTATTGTTTCTCCTTTAGTTGAAGTACTTGGATATATATGTAAAAATTTTATTGTTTGACCATCTGAATATGTACTTATTGTTTTCCATTTTTCATTAGGCTTTTTTTGATATACCAGATATTGAACATTATCTCCTGGAACTTTAGACCATTTGAGAATTGTTCCTCCATATTCATGTAAAAGTGAAGGGTCAACTGAAAGTTGAAGGTCAATTAATTGATGACATTTTAATAAATATAAAAATAATAAAAACATGAAAATGATATGTTTTATGAAGTAATATTGAATTTGGTATTGGAAATTAAAAGATACTTTTTTTACCGAGCATAATAAAAAAAATTGTCTATTTGTTACAAAAATATATGGTTTTATGTTTTGCAATTAATACATTAGAGTAAAGATCTACTAACACAAACAATGATAACCATCTTGTTAATAACTGATATATTTATTTTATGAAACAATCTTGTTGAAGAGTAAAAAAGAAGAAATTATTAAATAAGTCAATTTTCTTTTTGGAATAATTCAGTAAGAAAAGTAACCACATGCTAAACAAAATTTTTAAATAAATTTAATTTGAATAGTATTCTAAATAAAATATATAAAATGGTACATCTTGCACACATTAGCATCCTGTATCATTAGTTTTTTTCATTTGGTACATCGAAGCGGTTATTTGAATGTTTATCACTTGGAAACGATCAACTTCAACACAATTCATTCAACCACAAGCAATTGACAACGATAAGTATTCAATTTGTGAGGCCATCCAAATTGTGGTGTGTTTTGAAAACATTTCAATCAAAAACGATCATGCATAAAATTGATTAATTTTAATCGTAATTATGGAACACATGGCTTTTCATTTGATGTTCTTGCACTCTCTAATATCTTTGTATATTTTTTACGAAGAGGCCTTTACATATATTTATCTTGCACTTTATACAAATAGTTAATTCTTTTTTTATATGATTTTTAGTAAAAAATTTGAATGTGTTGATTGAATGTTTTACATTTTTCTAAATGCATCCTGCGGTGATATACTATATATGTGCAATGCGTAGTATGTATACTACACTTAATATCTGTAGTGCCTGGTTGTTACATGTGTGAAATATGCACGTGGAAATAACACTACTCATGCATTTTTGGAAATTGACTATTGCGCCAATTGCACCGTTCTTGGCGCCAGCAAGACTTCACTTTTTGAATGATAGGCGCATTCAAATAATTGTATGAGGTCACACATTCCAAATTTGTATACTCATACATCCTATAAATATGGCAATTTATCAGCTTTTGTTTTGAAAACATGTTTTTCTTTTCATTTCTATCTTCTCTTCATTTTCCAGAACCAAATATTTCATATAAAGAATACAAACACTTATCACTTGAAGCAGAAAAGTTTTTTCATTTACCAATATGGAAAAGAGGATATCAAAAATGTTCGTCACCAAAAAGTGAAATCAGCTGCACTTTATTACTCCATGCATACAATACAGTCATCGCCTGGGAAGAAGAAGTAAAAGATATTCAATTTGTGGATAGTAAAATTGTAGATGTTTTGATGCAATACGGCATGGGAAATGCTTTTTATCATCAAGTTAGTGGAGCCGTCATGGCCCTTGCTCTTAATCGTTCCATATTTGGCCGTGTTAATTTTACAGATGACGGATTATTATTTCCTGAATCTTTTAAAGTTCAACAAATTTCTGAAGGCTATAAGCGTAAGTCTAAAAATCTTTTTGGCTTAGAACATTGGGTAAAGTTTAATTATCAAAAATTATTAAAATTAGAAAAACCACTTAAATCCACATCAGTCTATCCATATTTTCTTCTCACGGATTACTACATTAATGAATATGTACGTACGCATTTTGGTATTCATTTTGTATATTTTTTATCCAATTATTTTTCATATTTTAATGAGTCCATCATTGACTATGTGCAAGAACAATTCAAAGCGATCCCTACAAGTTCGAAAGTTTTAGGAATTCATATTCGAAAATTTGGTAAAAAACGGTGTTTCATCAATAACATTGAATTTCTAAAAAAAGTGTTAGTGCCATTTTTAGATCATTATGTCATTGAAGAAAAGCCGTATATCTTCTTCACATCGAATAGTGACGAATACACAAAATATTTCCAAGAAAAATATTCAGATCGTTTATTTGTTTCTACTGCTATTAAGGTACAAGATGGAGAACGTGTTGACGCTTTACGTGATATAGCTTGTTTAATGATGTGTGATAAATTGATTGGCACATTTAGATCAAGTTTCTCTTCAATAGCTGCGGCAAGAGCTATGACAAATGCGTATTATTTATCATTAGATGTAGAATATGTATTTAGATTTACCTCATCACAAACGAGCATATTCTCGATGATTTATGATACAGTGGATTGGAACTACATGGCAAATACAAGGATTTTGGATTCAGAAAATTATGAAGATGGCGCAAGAGCGTTTTATTACTATTTCGGAATTTGATGCGTTCGTTTCCGATCATTTTAAATTCAAAAATTGATATAACTAACTAGAATTGAATCGAAAACGATCGTTTCGAAAAATCGGTCTTTTGATAAAGTATTATAGAATAAGAATTGCCTAAAATATAAAGCATAACTATACTCTGTTAGTATTAATTTTTTTTTGTTTTATGGTTTTGATTACTATTTCATTGCATATTTTATTTAACATATTTCAATTATCAAAAATTAAATAATTTTTAATCCCAATATTTGAGTGCTTAACGACTTCCACCACTTAAAAACTGCAAGAAAAGCTGCAGCTGTTCTTGTGTTAACTCTATATCTTCCATTTCCGCTTGTGTTGGTATCTCGCCTCCATAACTCCTATCAACACATTCACAAATGCTTAACAATTTCTGTTTAGATTCATCACATAGCCTTTCTTCTATGTTGTTTTCTTCTTCTTTTAATGATACCATTATGTTCCATGCAAAAGATCTTAATTCAACATATTCAGAAAGAATCATTTCATTAACGAATGGTATAAATTCATTAATAAAACCAACCCTTAGTTGTTCTATTTCGCGTGTTTCTTTATGAAATGAAATTATTGCTAAATGCAAATTTGAATGTTGTGGAAATGCATGTGCAAGTGAAACAAGACGAGCACAGAAATTGTCTGCAATGAGTCGCTCTACGACTGTAGGAACATGTTGAGCTAACTTAGCAATAATAAAAATTATTTGCTCATCATAAGGCATAAACGGTCGTTGAGGAAGTTCGCTGATGACCGAAAGAAGCTGTTCAAAGTGTGACGAAGCCGTTTCGCAAATCTGTATGCCAGTGATTGACGAGAAAATCGCCGAATATTGGGAAGTTAAAAGTGAAACTGAGGAATCTGTAAATACACGAAACATGGAATCAACTTCTTTGTCTGTGACAGTATCTTTAAGAAGAGATGACTGTGTAATGTAAGGAATGAGCTTAAATAGATTTGTGAAAAGAAGAAATTGATCATATATTGCTAGATCTTCTGGATTTTGATTGATGATATTTATGATTGTGGGTGTAAAGTTATTATATTTAAGATATTCTTGTAGGTTGGCGTACGGTTGATTGGTATCATTACTGAGAATTGATACAAAGAGATCATAAACAGAACGATTGTAAACAAAAGGAAGAAGGGCAAGAACATAACTGTAATCATCTTCGTTGCTGACTTGCTTGATTTGTGTAATAACTGTTTGTATGATCATTGCAATTCTATTAATTTTGATGGGATCTTTATTTATTAAGATAATTTGCAGATTCTCATGAATGGCTTTGGCGTTTTCTTTTAGGATGGCTTCAGCAAGATCATCATTGTTGGTTGTTAATAGGGTAAAACATTTTGAAGATATTTGATGATTTTCTTCAGTTACATTTAAAGCATACTCGAACATTAGATTAAGATTTTCAATTAAACTGATGTTAGAAAACAAAAATACTATTTAACTAAAGGCTTATGATTTGAGCGAAACGCACGGAGACAGGAAGGATCAGATATAATGTCGATGAAAACAGGTGATTCTGAGTTTAATTTTTCATTGAGCTCAGGTGAAACAGGTGAAAAAAAGAAGTTGAACATTTTATCCAGTATGTAGCCCAAACAGTCGAATTAGGGCAGCCCTAAACTGTAAACTATAGAAATAATATTTTTCTACCGCCAAAATTCCATACATATGTATGCCAAACATTGGAACAAAAAATAACTCTTAACACTTAAATTATTGTTTTAAAAAATATTAAAAATGATAAAACCAAAAATCAGTCGTGGTGCTTAACTTTAATTTATGTTTATAGTGAATTAATTTTTTTATTTTGCAGCTCTGTGTTCCCAAGCGCATATCAACACATCAAATATATACCCGGTTTCAATATCTTTCGGTGGTGGCATTGTTGCAACTGCAATATGAAATTCTAGGTTAAATTTAACATCCGTTCGATATTAAACACATTAAAAACATTATGAAGGGTTAACCTATGAACTAAGCGCTTAGATTCAGCTGCTTGTTTCTTGACAGAACCTTGAACCCTTCGGATGTTAATTGCTAATTAGTTTCCCATAGTTAAAATTATATCGTTTTCTAATACCGCTGATAACTCTTGGTACTCTTCACCCATTGGTTATATCTTCGTTATTGCTTTGTTGAGAATTTTTTGATATTTCGTTTCATTAGTTTTTTATAACATCCTTAGCTTGTGTTGAAACTGAGATTTAGAAATCAAATAAAACCAGCTGATGGAAGTCTCGGAACTGCGTTATTATCTTGTATTAACTCACCAAAAAATTCAATTTGATTTAGACATAAGATATTGTTTGAAGCTTTGTTTTTTGAAATTTGACACAGCTTAATGAACCTTAATGGCGTTTTACAAAGGCATCTTGTTGTGAACTCTGTGATATCAAGATCGTCAATGTACATTTCATCAAGTGTAATCCACTTATTACCATCATTTGATCCACAAACAATCCATGCATTCATACGAAATTTTTTGTTGTTATTAGAGCAAAACCTTATGGAGTAATGTGATGGAATTATTTTCCATTTCCTAAAATCAATTTGAAAGAATGAATTTGGTATATCGTTTGAGATCCAATCACATCCTGAATTATTTCTAATGATTTCGTAAGGTTTTGTAATGGATAAAGGTGAAGTTGTTGAAGAAGTTATTCTAATTAAACCTGCCATATGCAAGTTTATTTTATATTTTTTTTCTAAGTTAAAGAACAACCCACAAAAAGGATGATTTTCGTCAAACTGGCAAATCAACGTTGATCAGATGAGAAATTTGACGTTAAAATTTATTTACGCGCAACTTTTTCAGAGGGATCACATCACCTAATTCACATCAATTTTGATGCATAAACAAAATCTTAATAAATCTTTGAGAAAATAGTCAAGTTTGTTTTATTTGAGCACCTCATAATCATCGCTATATTTACCAGGGTTCCTAAGCTGTAATTCTTTTACGATTCCCGTTCTTACTTCTTCATAATTTTCCCTAATTACATCTTCTGGTATCTTCTTCGATTGGAGTTCGCTTAATGCCAACTTCTTAACGCTGTCTAACATTATCTTCAAGTCATTATCCTTGAAATGCTGGAAGTTTCTCTTCTGCGCCATCCTTAACTTGTTGCTAGCTCCACTTTGTGGTGAATCGATGAAATCAGGATTCCAATCGGACAATCCAGAGTTTGCAGGCTTATCTTGTTCTTGTACAACCATTGTTCCCATATCACAGAAAGTAGAATCAGAGAACAAAATTGTTGATACATCCTGTTGTGTTAATCCTGCGCAAAATCCTTCATCTTCTTCCTCTTCTTCTTCTTCTTCCTCTTCTTCTTCATCATATTCTTCTTCTTCAGCTTCGGCGCGTTCACGTGCATCTTTATATTGTGAGACAAGATCTTGAATAATATCATGACGCTTATTTTCGTTGTACTTTGTGATGAATTTGTGCTTAAGAAGTTCACTTGCTGTTGGTCTTAATTCTGGATCCTTATTAAGAGTGATCTTTACGAAGTCCTTAAAATCGTCGGATGAGTTTGCTGGTGCTTCTGGTGGTGGGTTTTGTGGGATTTTAAGAATGGCGACGAGAGGTGGGAAACTATCTAATGGAGGATGTCCAGTAATAAGTTCGAGTGCTGTAATCCCAAGAGACCAAATGTCGGCTTTTGTATTGTGACCAACTGACATAATAACTTCGGGAGCCATCCAGTAAGGAGAACCAATTCGAGTGGATGTCTTACTTGAAAGAGATGAATCGAGTTGTGCAGAAACGCCAAAGTCACAAAGCTTGATTTCGCCTTTGGATGTAAGAAGGAGATTACCTGATTTGATATCACGATGAACGCGGTTCTTGGAATGAACATATTCGAGGGACTTTAAAACGCCGTAAAGAACAGCGCTGAGCTCCATCTCGTTGAGTGGACGCTTGAGGACGTGCATAATGTCTGATAAAGAACCTCCATCGCAATACTCCATAACAAGCCATAGCTTACCGCTCTCAAAGAACCAGTCGAAGTAGTTGACAATCGTCTCGTGGGAAAGATCTATGACCATGTTAACTTCGGAAAGAAGAGGAAGCCAATCAGATTCTAGATCAATGATTTTGACAGCAACTGTTCTGTTTTTCTTCTTGTCTAAGGCTTTGTATACAGTACCATAGGCTCCGCGACCGATGACATTCAATAGTTCGTAATCATCTTTTGTTCCATGTTCTGGATTCATTCAAAGATAAGGAAAACCGGTGACGATAGGGGTAATTAATTCGTCACTTTTTCAATTGGCTTTTTCAATGGCTTTTTTATTCAAATCATTCAAAATGGAACTTGTTGACCAACTAACGTTTTTGTTTAACAGACCTGAGGTGTGATTAAGATAGAACATTATAAATATGAAATTGTGATTTGGTATAAGATTGACATTTCATGAACTATATTAAAATGCAAGAAAATTTATGAGTAATTGGAAATATATCTTCAATTTTGAAATTTTTTTAACAAATACTCTCATTAAATTTATTTGCTGTTGAAATGAAACATATTTTATTGCGGAATTTGAAATGATTTTGGAAATATTTGTGTTTTTTAGCATTCGGATTTCGTTAGAGTTGAACGATCATTTCCGTTTAAGTTAACCGCCACTTTTCAATAATTTACGTCGGTGAAGCAAATTTGTTCACTTGATGTAATACCTGAAATATATAATTCGCAGACTCCTTAATGATATTTTTTTAGTGAAAATGCTGAATACGACAAATACAGATAAATAATGCGCATTAGAAGAAACTTGTTTCAAATAAACCATAGCTTGTTGGCTCCAATGTAGTTCTTCCAAATGCTAAATTGAATATCAAATTACATTTATATATCTTTCTCTTTAATTTTTAATTTGTCATTTTATATGCACCTTAGTGCATAATCTCTCTTTGGTCTTCGAGTGGTCCATTTGATGAACATTTAGAATAAAATGTACCAAATCAAATTCAAATAGAAAGAGAATGAGATATAAAATTTGGTCCATTTGCAGTGAATGATTATAAAGAAGGAGAACATACATCATTACATACACATTCATTTTCAAGTTCGAATACACATTCACTAAATCAAATACATATACATAATCAAATTATTCAGTAAATCGAATACATTTATAAATTCGAACACATTCACTTAATCAAATACATATACATAATCAAACACATACACAAATTCAAATGCATTCACTAAGTCGAATACATGTATAAAATCACTTCAGAGTTATTTATCTTTATCATTTTCTTATATAATAACCATTTCAGTATCTATTACAACACTTATCGAATTATTGATTCGAATTCGAAACAAAAAATCAGAAAAACGAAAGTTCGGAAGAAAATGTTAACGAAAAAGAAACTACAAATACATTTGCAACAGGAATTTATATGTCAACAATTGAAGGAGATCCTTTTGCTGCTGATTTCAAAGAAGATAAATTTATTGTGCAAATGTAATTTTGTCTAAAAACAAATTTTGAATAAACACTAATTTTTTTGAGATATCATTAATTTTAATTTCAATAACAAGAAATGCATTTTTAAAGGATACAAAAAATTCGCATTACTTGTGAATTATATCTATATTAGAAATAATTTTTCAACTTTAACTCTTTTTATTACTTCAAATATACAAATTAATGAACTTTGTTATTTGTGCACCAACAAGACATATAACTACGAAATGACTGAGTACTGATGTAACATCGGTGATCAATGAATGAAAAAAATATTTGTGCGCTTTATTTTGAAAGTGACGACTGGCATAAAAATGAAAAATGTTTATGAAACACATCAAAAAATCCAGAAAATAATTTTTGACATAGATACAAATAATGTCGATCAAACAGCACAAACAATAATTCATAGTTTTAATAATAATTGTTCAATATCTTTTAACTTTGTTATTAGTCATATTATTTATATAGCAATGACTTTACAAATGGAAAAAACTGAAATATATTTAAGCTTATTGAAGGAAATTGAAAAATACGAAAAAAATAATCCCAAAATAATGAAATATTTTACTCATCTTCTTAACAATAAGAAAAATAAATCAAATTATTTTCTTGAAATTATGCTTGAGTAAAATTTGATTGATATAAAAGTTCTCTCTAAAATTATTAAGATAAATCATCATAAATCATACTTTGCTCCATATATGTCAAAAGAAGAAATAAACGAACTGAAAATGTCTCATGATATATTTGATAAGCAAATCTATGAAAATTATGAATTATTATCAAAAAACAATTGGGAACTTCATAAGAAGTTAATTAAAGAAGGAGTTAATCCAAATGAAATTACAAAAATAATTCGGAATGATGAAATTGAAAAACTTCAAGAAATATCAGCGCAAGCAAATTTTGATTTTAATCAAAAAATTAAACAATCACTTTATGAAAGATGTTCATTTATTAACAAATGGGATGTTACATTAATTGATTATGCAGCATTTTTTGGTTCAGTCAAATGTTTTAAATATTTATTTATGAATGGTTCTAATATAAAAAATACTGGTAAATATGCAATTGCAGGTGGGAACTTAGAGATAATTCATTTATGTGTACAAAATCATTCATCATTTGATAATGCATATATAACAGCAATTCACTTTCATCGAAATGATATATTTAAATATCTGTATGAAAATAAAATTGTTGAAATTAAACGTTTGGAATATTTAGGAGAAAAATGTATTCGATATCATAATTATGAAATTTTTTCCTATTTGTTAAAAGAAGGAATGAGAATCAATAAATTTATCTTTGATATTGCAGCTAAAATCGGAGATTTATATCTTGTTAAGTATTTCATTCAATATAACAAAGTTCCTAAGAATATTTTAATTTTTTCTACAAAATCAGATAATATTATCTGAACTTGTTAAATTTATTTTAGATTTAAAAGTAATAAATGTAAATTTTGTTTATTTGCTTTATTTGATATTTATTTTATTAATTTGAAATTTAAAAGAAATATTTCTAAAATATTTAATATATTTGGAACAGCACTGACAATTTCATCTAATTCTGGTAACTTAGAAATAGTAAAATTACTTCTTGAACAAGAAGGTATTGAAATTAATGCTCAAGACATTTATTAGTTTTACTTGAAATTTATTTTAATAATTTTTTATTTCAAAGTAAAATTTGAAAATTATTTACATTATTTATGACAGCACTTATGTTTGCATCTTTAAGTGGTCATATAGAAATAGTTAAATTACTTCTTGAACAAAAAGGAATTGATATTAATCTTAAAGACATTTATTAGTTTTACTTGAAATTTATTTTAATAATTTTTTATTTCAAAGTAAAATTTGAAAATTATTTACATTATTTATGACAGCACTTATGTTTGCATCTTTAAGTGGTCATATAGAAATAGTCAAATTACTTCTTGAACAAGAAGGAATTGATATTAATGCCGAAGATATTTATTTGTTTTAGTTTGGATTTATTTCAATAATTTAAAAATTCAATATAATATTTGGAAATTATTTAAATTATTTAAAACAGCACTTATGCTAGCATCTTCAAATGGTCATACAGAAATAGTTAAATTACTTCTTGAACATGAAGGAATTGATATTAATGCTAAAAGTATTTATTTGTTTTATTTAATATCTATTTTGATAATTTAAAAATTCAATATAATATTTGGAAATTATTTAAATTATTTAATACAGCACTTATTAAGGCATGTAAATATGGTCATATAGAAATAGTCAAATTACTTATTGAACAAAAAGGAATTGATATTAATGCTATAAATATTTATGTTTATTTTAATAATTTCTTATTTTAAAATAATGTTCGGAAATTATTTAAAATATTCAAAACAGCACTTATGTATGCATTTGAAAAAGGTCATACAGAAATAGCTAAAATACTTCTTGAACAAAAAGAAATTATTATAAATAAAGATGAAATTCAAAAACAATTCTCCGAAATATAACAAAATATTTCAAATGACATTTGTAAATGCAGCTATATATGGTCGAAATGATATAATGAAATTACTTCAAAAAAGGTATAGTTGATATTAATGCTAAAGATATATATTTTTTCTATTTAAAATTTATTTTAATAACTTGATTTTTTAGTATATTATTTGGAAATTATGCATATCATTTAAAACAGCTCTTATCAAAGCATCTGAAAATGGGTATAATCCAATTGTAAGCATGATTGAAAAAAGTGGTTCAAAAATAAACGGTCAAAATGACATATAAGAAACCTTTCAAACAAAAATGACAGACCAAACTTTCAAAGAAATGTTTTTAATCATGATGAAAAAAATTAGTTCAACTTATTCATAGAAAACTTGCACAACACTACGTGAAATAAAGAGGTCACCTGAATAAAAGCTCGTAACAATGAACATGTTTCCACTTAGATATTCTGCAGGGAGCATTTTACCTTCACCTGCTGCTTCGACTATTGTTTCCCATGAGTTTTCAGATTCAGGCATAACAAATCCAAATTTGTAATCCCATTCTTCGGCATGAGTACCATGAATTAAAACGTTTTGTTCAATTCGGAAATCTTTTATTGCTTCTTTGGTCGAAAACACAATTTCACGTCCAACAGCGTTGAATGTAAGTAATCTAGCAGGGAGATGTGCTTCTTTCACCGTTGTAAATACATCGTCAGCCCAATTGTTTGATGACCAAACTTTTTCTCCAGTTTCCGAATTCTTTATTGTTAGGCTTAATAAACGAAAGCCCTTAAGAATTGCTTGAGCTTTTGGATTTTTTGATATCTCAATTAATTCGGCCATTAAAATGAAGTCAATTTTTGAAATAAACCGAAAAAACTGACGTCACTTCACAAAACAAATGTAAACGTCCATTGAAAAAAGTTATCGATTATTATCCAATTTACCAATAAAATTTTTAGCGGAAGAACAAAAAATACAAAAAGAAATTATATATTATTCACAACAATTATTCGAAATATCAGAAATGAAAAAATGGTTCGAAACGAATGATGAAAATCTTAAAAAGAAAATTCAAGAAAATTGGGAAAAACGAATTAAAACAGCGCCTCGTGATTATGACTTTTGGAATCGAATTATTACAAATCGTGTTCATGTAACTAAAATATATGATGAATCATTAATAAAATTATTCCAATTAACAAATAATAATAAATCATATTTAAACTCATTTCGAATATTATTTCCTAATTTCGATATGACAAAATCAAATTATATCGAACGAATTTGTTATATTGAAATGAAACATTTAATAACAATTTGGATTTTCAACATTATTTAGTATTAACATTAGTAAAATTAATTGAAATGGGTTTTATATATATTACCTACAAAACCATAAATTTAGTGACAATAGATCTCTTTGACTTTGTGCATGGAATTCATTAAAAACAAAATAAAAAATGTATTTTATTCTAATTTCTTTGTAGGCATTTTTGGCTTAACTTTCGGGAGGAACGAAATGATAGTGTCTGCAACGTTCTGGAATGCCTTTGCATATGCACTATTTGGATGTTTTACAATTGCCGGAACACCTTTATCTGATGATTTGGAGATTTCAGGATCAATTGGAATAGTGACCCTAAAATTGGAATATTGAGCTCCAACGATAATTCTTCTGCACCATTACCAGGGAAAATCTTCGATTGCGTCTTGCAATGTTCACATACAAATCCAAAGTTTTGAATAATACCTAAAATTGGAATATGCATTTGCTTGAATAATGAAATGCTCTTCCTGACATCTGCAACAGAAATTTCTTGGGGTGTTGTAACCAATAAGGTTCCATCAATATGAAATGATTGAAGGAGAGTTAAGTGAACATCACCAGTTCCTGGCGGCGTATCAACAACAAGGTAATCTAGATCTGGACAAGCTGCCTTTAAAAGAAATTCAGAAATGACCTTTCCAAAGCAATGCTGCTTCTTTATCAACTGCATTACCCAAAGAAACAGCATCTATCCCATTTGCTTTAACAGGTAAAAAGTTTGCATCTTTATCTGATGCAAGGAAATTGTCTTTGGTGTCTGCCATTGTAGGAATAGATGGACCATATATATCTCCATCAAACAAACCAACTTTAGCTCCTGTATGTGTAAGTGCAACTGTAGATTTTCCAACGCCACCTTTACAACTTGAAGTGAGGATAACTCTCCCAACTCCTGGGATTACATTCTTTTTAAATTGACCGTAGCGTGTAAGTTTAAACTGGATTTTCTTGGATGGTTTTTTTTGGTGAACCCAATTTTCTTTACTTTACAAAAAAAATTTCAGTTCGAAGTCCAATTTTTCAATAACTGTACGATCATGTTTTTTGATGGTTTCTCTCAATTTCTGCGAGGCGAATCATTGACGAAATAATTCAAAGGAAATAAGAAATGCCATACTTTTTGAAAACATTTTACACTTTTTCAAAAGTGCTATGGTTTCGATATTGGAGAAATGCTGCAATTCAAAATTCAGTGTGATCTGTCAATTGTATTGAAATAAACTTTTTGTATGTTTTTATTCATCGTGTTTTCTTGGTTGCGGACGATGTCTTCTTCTTTCTTTTATTTTTTAACAGGGTTTTAATACAATTTAATTATGTAACCTTCTGTCACTTTTTATAATAAAACATTGAGTTCCAGCTTTGTGAACATCTTCCGATTGCAAAAACTATAAAACATGCATCAGCAAAAGTTTCACCAATGAAATAACTAAAAAGGGAAGCGGTTGAAGCTCTCTGTATCGTTTTTGACTGATTTATCAATAAGTTTCTCAAGTTTTCTCACGAATGTGTTATTTCTTTTTGGCTTTCCCCATGCATTTCTTTCGCTCATTACAAATCTCTCCACAAAATTCAGGTTTAAATATTTTTGATGATCAATTATCTATTTCTCAAACTTTCAAACATTACACTTGCCTTACTTCGAAATCCAAAGAGGACATATACTTTACATCCTCATCCCATGAAAAAGCGAATGTATCCATTAAAGTAACAAATTTTATTATTCTAAAGAATAATCAAACCTATCCATTTAACATCAGTGCAGAAAAATGTCATTGGCATTTCCCTTTATTAGAATTACCAATTTCATATGTTAAACATTATTTCAAATTCTTTTCTTTAGTACTTAATCATTTTTCATTAAAAGCACATTTAGCATTTTCAATGAATAATATTTTCATAAAGAAAATGTTCAAATTCATTAAAGTTATTCAAGTTCTGATGTGTAACATTTTTATTTTGGGATTTTTGTTATTTTTTGAAATTAAACTTTTAATGAACAAATTGAAAACATGTGAAACATGTGAAAAGAAAAAACATAAAAATATTTTAATTTTTGTTATATTTTTCATAAATTCCTTTCAAATATTATATGATAATAATTCAACATTAATAATAACAAATTTAAATGATTTTGAACAAATTGATCAATATAAAAGTATCACGAAATTTATAAACATTAGTGAAGGAATTTATTCGATTCCAGGTGGTGCATTTTCAGGATGGCCATTAGTTATTTCAGTTAATTTTGGTAATTCTATCTCAGATATTGGAGGTTCTGTGTTTTCGTCATGTTCTAATTTAGAAAGGATAATATTTGGCGGAAATGTTACAACGATTGGTGGTTCATCATTTTCATTGTGTTCATCAATCGACAGCATTACAATTCCAAATTCAGTCACTTCAATTGGTAGTTCAGCATTTTCATTATGTTCTAATTTAAGAATATTAACACTTGGTTCTGGAATAAGAGAAATTGGAGAATCAGCATTTGGTAATTGTAATTCACTTGAATGCATTTATTATTATGGATATACAGAACCAAGTATTGGAGAAAGTGCATTTTATAATGTTACAGCAAGTGTTATCACATATCCAACATATGTAGGAAGTAAATTTGGAAATTTAGGTGTTGAGAAAGACAACGCAGAAGGAAACTGCATCCCGATTGCAACAATTTCATTTTCTTCATCACACACATTCAGTCAGTAATACATTCACGGAATCACTTCAAAGTGATTTAACATTTTCATTTTCATTTTCATATACATTAACATATACATTGACAATTACAAATTCATTTACATATTACGAAACGCAAACAAGATCACTTTCATTGTCCATAATTAATTCAACATTTTCTTATGTTGAAACAGAATTTATTTATTATGATTACACAGTTATTATGTATTCGACATATTATAATTATTATTCAAATTTCATTACAATGTTTCACACGAACATTTTACAAACAAATGGACTTACAACTAATGCATTGATTGGAATTATTTGCGGGGCAATTGCATTTGTGTTAATAATTGTTGGAATTGTTATATTCTTAATAAAAAGTAATAACAAAAAAGCAAAATCGACATCGAAATTACAATTTAAGGATACAACTACATCAAGTACAAAACAAATGGAGGAAGTGAATACTTTAGTTGAAGATATTGTTAAAGAAGATGAAGACAATTGGCTATAATTTGATGTAAAATAAAATATATTTTTTATTTGATATATCGTAATATAAAAAAATATGAAATGATTCGTAATGAGAAATGATAATATTTGAAATGTTAATCGATTAACAATTTGTTTATATATATTAATATTGTTTTGAGGTAAAAATGTGATTATATTAAAGCAGATACTTTTCATTGACTAAATGATTTATAATTTGTAATAGAAATTTAAATTTAAGAACTCTTTTTGTATCATTGGTTATTATTTAATTATCAATTTTTTAAATATAACAATAATTATAATTATTAATTTTATGATTTGCTGATAATATTTTTAGATGTTTGTTGAAATTTTCAACTTGAAACACATATGATTAATTTTGCACAAATATTTAAAGTTTTCTTTTTGCATAAATGTTTAAACCTTTTTGACTTTAATATACAAGCAAGTAGATTCCTCATTTATTTGATATAATCAAGATGAAGAATTATATTTCAAAGCGATATAGAACAACGCACAAAACTCATTCAGTTTCTAAATAAATTCATAAACAAAAAAGTTGCTTCATGCAATTTTCGCATGAGAACACAAAGTATATTCATAATATTATATAAAAGTGCGTTTATCATCTTGTTGTTCCCTTGTTATCATTGTTGTTTTCAAACATTAAGCGAAAGATTTAAAGGCAAATAGAAAAATTTCAAGAAAGTAACAAACTTTTTATCATTTAAATGTGAGATTTTCAAGTTTTGTATTGACCAACGTGACGAAGGTCTTCAGCTATATTTCAAATTGAAACATGAAAGCTATTCAATTCCTGGTCATTTTGTACATCTTGAAATTATTCAGAACTCAAATGAAGCTTCGAGATTCATTTTTCAAATACACAAAATTTTTATATATAAAGGACAGAAATAAAGAGGCATTTGCCATCTACGCAATGATAAGGTTCCAATTTTTGAAATAATTAACAATAATTTTTATTAATTTTATGCATTATTTCTATAGATGTTACTAATTACAATTTAAATGTAAAACCCATCTCCGACAATATATGTACGATTCCGTCGAACCATGTTTTAGTATTTAAACAAAAACTTTTTAGAATCAGATCTCACAATTTCTCAAAAAAATCATTTAAAATCATTACGTTTGATGAACGTAACCTTCCTCTACAAACCTTGGATAAATATTATAATTACATTGGGAATTTTTATTATCTTCGTTGGTGCAAAATATTTTGAATCATCCAAATTCAATTGTTTACAATTATCTAACAGCAGTTTATATCAAATAGTTTCTTCGGAAAAAAATCGATTTTAGTTCAGGGCTTAGGTTGAAAATCAAAGGAAACAAAGCCAAAAATGCTTTTGCTGTTGCTCTATTTTTCATGAATTTTTTATCAAATATTTTTTGATGATTGTAATTTTACATTTTTAATAGTTAATTCATATGAATTCATTTGCAAAATCAGTTACATATATTCATTTTTGTAACACTGTAAATCATATCGGAAATTCAGTATTTTTATCATGCTCATATTTTGGAGGAAATGTTACAACAATTCGTAATTCAGCACCCCCATTTTGTCCATCACTAATAAATGCTACACTTCCGAATTCGGTTCAAAACATTGAGATTCAGGGTATTCTAATTGTTAAAATTTAACGATATTAACACTTGGAACATAACTAAAAGAAGCCAGCGACACCGAATGACGTAACCTTTTATTATTTTGGCAATTCAGAGCCGTATATTGTCATCAGTTATTACATATTCAACAATATTTGGACATTTCCAGTGAATAATGAATATGCTGTGGTGCGTGTTCACCAATTTCAACACATTCATTTACAAAATCGAATACATTTTCAATTTCTAATTCATTTACACGACAACGCACAGTCACAAAATTTAATACTTTTTATGAGCTGAAGTATTTTTTCTTCTCTTTGTTTTCTATAATATTAATTGACATTCTTCACATTATTATATTAAAAGCAATATTAAAGAATTAGACGAATTTTTAGTTATTCAAAAATATATTTCGAAATTTATGGAATCCCATCAAAAGCTAAAGAGAATAACTTTACAAAGCGAAGTATTGCTCCTGACCAAAACGATCGATATCGTCCACACAATAGTTGTCATTAAGGTAATAAACTCAATAAATGTTTTTAGCAAAACGTGATTTATAAAGACAAAGAACCAATTCTAAACAATACCTAAATTTGGCGAGAGAATCTTGCAGTTTCGTAGCAACGCTTTTCGAAATCATCTTTATCAACAAACACCCTTGTATGTTTTGCTGTTCCCACAATCCCTTTTTCGTCCGATGCTTCAATTTCAAAATGAATACCATCTTTATCAATATCAACAATTCTTGATATAACAGAAACATTAGAGCCTAACCTTGAAGGTCTTTGATAAAACAATTTCATTTTTGCGCTTATTGATGTTTGCCCACTAATAAGGCATGCAATCTCTACTGCTTTGCATGATGCTTCCTCCATTAACGATGAAAGCACAGCAGTTGATAAAGCGTTTACAAAGCCGGCCTTTAGGGTTTGTTGCAAGGTGTTCGTTTTTCACCTGAATTGTTACTTTTCCTGTAGAATCAGCCATATTTTAACGATATGCTTCAATATAATATAATTACAATTAATTTAGAAGTATTTAGATATGGACCTTAATACTTACACACATACATTAATATATTTCATTTAAAAATATGATATATCTTGAAGGAAATGTTTAATTTATCATTAAAAATTCATACCTCTTGAAATTAATGAAATTTAATAACTTAAAACATGTTTACCACCAACAAAGATGAATCATTACGACCACCAGACTCAGTTTTATCGCGTTCATTCATTATATTATTTAAAAGTGACTTTATAATCATTTAAAGCGCCACCTTTTGTAGGCGCCTTTAATTATTGAAATAAAATTTCAGGTTAAATTGAAAAACCTCAAAAAAAACAACAACAAATTTCTTATATATTAACCGTGTGATTTTTAACTTTTGTATTAGCCGATGTGTATTTGGTTAAGGCCTTCGACTATATCAGGTCTTGAATCATGAGAATTCTTCATTTACTGCTCGTTTCGTCCATTACAAAGCAATTAAGTAACAGTATTATACCAGAAAGCCCATTCCTTACGACTATAAAAATATCAAATATGAAAAAGAACCTTTGCAAAGAAGGACTTGCGCATGGGCACAGCGCAGAAGATCCATTCGTTGAGATTCATAACCAGAATTTTGATATATTTAACAAGAATTCTATTTTCTTTAAAACCAGTTTATTTCCAGATTTCTTGACTGTTACAGAGAACACATTAGTTGTGCTTCAAATATTTAATGTCAAATTAAAATTATCAGAATCATATTTTACAATTACCCAAAATAAATCCTTTATAGCCAGTATGCTGACTGAAGGTAATACATCAAAGCAAACCATGAAAAGATGTTATGAGAATCTATCTTTGACCCAGAGTAAATTTCTTTGTTTTTCATTGATGCAAAACGATAAAAAAGACCGACCACTTAAATTCAATGCTTTTGCTCGTTTAACCGCCGTTTTTTCAATGATATTAGTGGTTTATGTCAATATTTTTCAGAAAAAACCACTTTTTCTACAGAAATTTTTATTGACCAATTACAAATTGAAAACATGTGAAAAGAAAAAACATAAAAATATTTTAATTTTTGTTATATTTTTCATAAATTCCTTTCAAATATTATATGATAATAATTCAACATTAATAATAACAAATTTAAATGATTTTGAACAAATTGATCAATATAAAAGTATCACGAAATTTATAAACATTAGTGAAGGAATTTATTCGATTCCAGGTGGTGCATTTTCAGGATGGCCATTAGTTATTTCAGTTAATTTTGGTAATTCTATCTCAGATATTGGAGGTTCTGTGTTTTCGTCATGTTCTAATTTAGAAAGGATAATATTTGGCGGAAATGTTACAACGATTGGTGGTTCATCATTTTCATTGTGTTCATCAATCGACAGCATTACAATTCCAAATTCAGTCACTTTAATTGGTGGTTCAGCATTTTCATTATGTTCTAATTTAAGAATATTAACACTTGGTTCTGGAATAAGAGAAATTGGAGAATCAGCATTTGGTAATTGTAATTCACTTGAATGCATTTATTATTATGGATATACAGAACCAAGTATTGGAGAAAGTGCATTTTATAATGTTACAGCAAGTGTTATCACATATCCAACATATGTAGGAAGTAAATTTGGAAATTTAGGTGTTGAGAAAGACAACGCAGAAGGAAACTGCATCCCGATTGCAACAATTTCATTTTCTTCATCACACACATTCAGTCGAAGTAATACATTCACGGAATCACTTCAAAGTGATTTAACATTTTCATTTTCATTTTCATATACATTAACATATACATTGACAATTACAAATTCATTTACATATTACGAAACGCAAACAAGATCACTTTCATTGTCCATAATTAATTCAACATTTTCTTATGTTGAAACAGAATTTATTTATTATGATTACACAGTTATTATGTATTCGACATATTATATTTATTATTCGAACTTCTTTACATTTATTTATAACAAAGAATTTCAAACAAATGACTACAAAACAACAATTATCATAATAATCGTTTGCGTTATTGTTATTATTATTATTATAATTTCATTACTAATTATATTATTGATACGAATTAAAAATAAAAAAGAAGAAATTGTTGAAAATGAAATTTCAGAACAACAAAATGATAATAACCAAACAACAAACACATTCACAACAGGAATATCTATATCAAATATTGAAGAAGATCCGTTTGCAGATGACTTCAAAGAAGATAAATTCATTGTGCAAATGTAACTAAGATAAACATATAATAAAATATAGTGTGTTCTAAAGTAAATCATTTTTAGTTTTGTGTTTTTTTGTTTTTTAAAAAACTTCTGAAATCAGATGGTGAGTACCAACAAGCAAAAATTATGAAATCATAAGTGAAATGTTTATTTTTTCAGTCAAAACCGATCAAGCTGCAAAACGATTTGACTTATTTTGACAATAATTTGCCATAAACTGTTATTAGGGGCGCCCTGTAAATTTCATATAAAGTAAACTATATAAATCAAAGTTTGTAAATTAAAATTATACGGACACTTTTTGAGCGAAGCTCAAAAAGTGTAGGTATAATTGAATTATCAGAAAACTTTTTGATAATAATTATGTGTAACAACTTTTTCAATAGACCAGTGGTCCATGAGCTACCACATGGATTTTAATAGTTTAGTTCAAGCCACTGTATCTGTTGAACAACAAAGGATTGCTGAAAACACACAAAGAACATATAATTCTTTGTTGCGTTCATATGAAAATACAATGAATCAAATTCCTAATGCACCCGAATCATATCCCATTACTGAGAATAAATTACGTGCTTTTTTGGAATTCTATAGAAGTCAACACCCTCAAACAACCTATTCCTACCTTAAATCATTCGTCTCAGCTGTTGTATCTTATTTGAGAAAAAATAACTTAGATGATTTTACGAAAACAAATAATTTTAAGTCGTACATGCTTGGCTTGAAAAGAATAATGAAGGGGGATACATCTCCAAATGCGAAAAAGTATGTCACAATACAACTTATGATAAGACTTGCAAAAAGTACTAATCAAAATGTATAAAATGAAATAGAACTTATGACAATAGAAAGTTTGTGCTTTTATGGTTTTTTACGAATTTCTGAGGCGTGCAGATTAATGTGGAAAGAAATAACATATGATCAGGACGGACGTTTGGTATTACTCATTCCTTATGCTAAAACAGATCAAACAGGGAGGAGAGTAAATGTGTACATTTGTCGTTCAAACACAATATATTCCCCTTTTCTATGGTTACCAAAATGGAAAGAATTAAGTTATATAAATGAAGAATCGAATGTCTTTACATTATGATAGAACAGTTAGGAGAAAGTTTAAATTGCAACTTAAAAAAATTGGAGTGAATCCAGAGAGTTATTCAACACATTCTTTTCGTAAAGGGGCCGCTCATGAAGTATCATTGGCTGGAATTGCTGATTGCAAAATTAAAGCCCAAGGAAGATGGATTTCTTCATGCTATCAGCGTTATACTTCTATCCAAATGGTTGAGGCTGGCGATGCAATTACAGTGAAAATTTAATTAAAACTCAATTTAAATTTGTCCATATAGTTTTTTATATGAGATTGAAAAAGTTGTTACACAAAATTATTATCAAATAGTTTTCTGAGAATTTATATATATGGCCAGTTGGTTGTAACATCAGAACATGGGACAAAAAAATGGCCTTGAAAATCTATTTATAAATTCAAAATAATACTTTATAATATGATATTAATCTATCAATAAATTCATAATATCTAAGGATTTTCCGCATAACATATAGAGGTATTTATATTCGAAAAATTGTTGAAAACACAATACTTTGATGCCTTTTGAGGTAAATTTCATCGTCAAAATCTTAACCCGTTATTCCATTAATTAGTAATTTTTCGCCTTCGTTTACAAGAGGTTTCCAAAACAGGAATTCACCAGTCTGTAATTCAATTGAGACCAATCTAAAAGCAAAGATTTCGACTCTGTAAAAAGAAAAATGAGCAATTGAAAAAAGTTATACAGATGAACTTCAGCAAAAATCAACTTCAAATAACAAAAGAGGACAATAAAACAATGTTTTTGACTATTACATATCTAGTGTTATATACTCATATAATATTTAAACTTTTTATTGAAAAAATATTCGTCAGGTACCATTAACGTTTTTTGAACACCACATTTTTCGATTACAGAAATCTCAAATGATTACTTATAGTTAATCTTTCAATTTATTAATATATACATTGATATATATATATATACATTTATTGATGAATAACTATAATAAAATTCTTTCAATCTTGAATATATACAATGATTTATGAAATTGAATTCATTCAATTTTGATCAAATTTTGCATGCAAAACGACAATAATCGTATTCAATTTTTTTTAAATAATTTTATATTATACAAAACGGCACTAATTTTATTCAATTATATTAATTTAATTTCACTTGGCGTAAAGAGTCACTAATCGAAAAAAAAAATAAAAAATTTGTAAGCATTAACTATACAATAATTCAATGGAAACGACCGTTATGCCCTGGAATCGTAAGTTGAACTTTTTAGCGGTTATTTTATTTGCAAATTAAAGTTAAGAAAACGTTTTGAAAACTTTACCAAAAAAACGTTCTCTGTTTCTTTAGGTCTTACTCTTGAACATTTTCTATTTTTGCTGATTGGAGGGAACAAATCCACTATAGTAAATGACTGGCATCAACTCAGGCCTTTCCTTCATTTTAAATGTCGGATATTTTGCATCGGCGTTTTGGTAATCCATTGAAATTTCGAATATTTGCGGCATCAAGAATGAGTTCTGGTACACAGTCAGCAGCGCGCGCTCCTCCGTCTGCGTGCTGAAGGTGACTTTGCCTTTCGAGTTACCTTTTTTGTCGTCTTCTTCTTTAGTTTCATCCTTTTTGTTTTTGGTTTCTCCTTCTTTAGTTTCTTTGTTGTCTTCCTTTATGCTGTCAGTTGTCTCTTTCGCTTTGTCCTGTGATGCGCTGTTGGGCGTTTGCGAAGGTGCAGTTGCGGAAGCAGTAACAGTTTTACTTGCACTGTTTGACGTGCTTTGAGCTGTAGAAATTGGCGTTGTTGCCGAAGGAGCACTTTGTGATGATAAATTCGGAGAAGTCGCTGCTGTACTACTTGGCGCATTTTGCGTTGTGGAACTTGCTGGTGTTGATGAAGAAGTACTTTGTTCTGCGAAACTTGTTGATGTTGGTTTGGCTGAAGGAGCACTTTGTGCTGCAAAACTTGTTGATGTTGGTTTGAATGAAGGAACACTTATTGTTGTGGAACTTGTTGATGTTGGTTTGACTGAAGGAGCACTTATTGATGTGGAACTTGTTGATGTTGGTTTGAATGAAGGAACACTTTGTGCTGTGAAACTTGTTGATGTTGGTTTGACTGAAGGAGCACTTATTGTTGTGGAACTTGTTGATGTTGGTTTGAATGAAGGAACACTTTGTGCTGTGAAACTTGTTGATGTTGGTTTGACTGAAGGAGCACTTATTGTTGTGGAACTTGTTGATGTTGGTTTGAATGAAGGAACACTTTGTGCTGTGAAACTTGTTGATGTTGGTTTGACTGAAGGAGCACTTATTGTTGTGGAACTTGCGGTTGTCTGTTGAGGTGGATGCTCATCCTTGGGTGCACTTGTATTTTTGATTGGCGCTGTTGTTTGCTGTGTTCTATTGTTTGAACTTCCAAATGTTGTAGCTGGAGAAGTCCATGGATTCATTTGTGCTTGCTGTGTTCTATTGTTTGAACTTCCAAATGTTGTAGCTGGAGAAGTCCATGGATTCATTTGTGCTTGCTGTGTTCTATTGTTCGAACTTCCAAATGTTGTAGCTGGAGAAGTCCATGGATTCATTTGTGCTTGCTGTGTTCTATTGTTTGAACTTCCAAATGTTGCAGCTTTTGTGTTTGAAGTTGTAAAGTTGGTCCAATTTGTTTGCGTCTGTGAAAATACTGGTTCGCCGAATGCACTCCATGGAGATGTGCTTTTCGTGTTTCTATTTTGTGAGAATGAAGAAGCGCCTGCTGAAATGGCAGGGGATGGATTTGTACAACTTCCACTTTGATTTGCTTTCAATTTAGCTTTGTTTTCATATTGTTTAATTAATTTAACAATTTCATTATGCTCTTCATCAGATGCCCACATAAGAGCTGTTTTAAACATTTATATTAAACACCAAACAATACATATAAATATTATATCGACAAAACAAACATTAAATAAAACAAATAAATATCTTTAATATCAATATTAATACCTTTTTGTTCGAGAAGTAATTTAACTATTTCTATATAACCTTTTCTAGAAGCCCATATAAGAGCAGTGGAAAATATTATATATAAATATCGAATTATTAAAGCAATCAATAAAACATTTAAACAAACCTTAAAAAACTTAAACAAATAGATTTAATATTAACATTAATATCTTTTTGTTCAAGAAGTAATTTAACTATTTCAGTAGAACCATTAAATACAGCCCATATTAAAGCAGTTTGAAATATAATTAAAAAACATCAAAAATGTTAATAAAACTGAAAATTATTATAATAAACTTTAAATTATTCAAATAAATATCTTTAATATTTACATCAATTCCTTCATGTTTAAGAATTAATTTTATCATTTCAATGTTACCAAGTTGTGTTTGAATAATAAGTGCTGTTTGAAATAATATAAATAAATTCCAAATATTAGAATGTAACGAGAAATTATTATATTAAACATTAAATCATTAAATTATATATTTTGTGCATTAATATCAATTCCTTTTTGATCGATAACATATTTAACAAGTTCATTGCTCTTCGATTCAGATGAATATATTAAAGTGTCTTTTGGAATTTCATGACCTTTAATGAAATCTTTAATGAGATATATGTTTCCAATTTTAGCTGTCTCATTAATGATTGAGTCATCAAACTGTGTAATACTTTTATCTTTGATTACATATAATAACATTTCGAAATTACCATAGTTGATACAAAATGTTAATAAGTCATTGATGGTAGTGTCATTATTAATGTTCTCCTCAATTTCTGTAACTACAAGTTCTTCATCATTCGAGTCATATTGCATTTGATGTTGATTTGGACCATTACCAAATCTATTTCTATTATTGTTATTATTGTTGTTGCCAAAAGGATCATTCATATTGTTCATACCATATGGACCATTCATATTGTTCATACCATTTATATTATTATTATTTCGATTATTGTTATTGTTCATATTACTTGTGGTTGTCGTGGAATTGCTGGTGGAAGTTTTTGGCTTTTCTTTCTTTTCAAATATGCGCTCTAATTTTTTCGTGTAGAGATATTGGAAGACTTCATTTCGATGGAATCTAATTGACGCTTTATATGAACTCTTAAATAACAAACGCCTTTGCTCACATAACTTAATGATTTCAAGGTTTCCACCTGCGGATGCATATTTTGAAGTGTTGATTAACTTAGCCCCTTTATCCATTAAATATTTGAAACATTTCGGTGACCCGAAATATGCTGCATAATTAATTAATGAAATGCCTTCTTTGTTAACATATGAATTCTTTTCATATAATGATGGCGCAATTTCTTGGTCAATATCAAAATTCTGTTGGCCTGACATTACTTGAAGCTTTCCAATGTCATCATTTCGTATTATTTTGGATAGTTCACTTGGGTTAATACCTTTATTGAGTAATTTCTTATGAAGTTCAAAGTCATTCTTGGAAAGATTGTCGTAATTGTTCAAGAAATATTCATTGATTCCTTCATCATCTTCAATTCGATTCTCTTCATCAGTTCTATAATGTCCAAAATATTTGGAATCAATGTCTTTAACAAAGTCTTTGTCAATTAAATTGTACTCAATCATCTTCACTAGCAGGTAATATGCCTCTTGTGTGTTAAATTGTAAGATGTAATTGCTCAAAATATTTACGATTTTATCATCGGTTTTGTTTTGTTCTTCTTCTTTAGCTTGCAGTGATTTTATGTACTTCACGTATATCTCAGTAACTGTTTTTCGTGATAAAAAAGTATAGTATATCAAAATGCTGATTACCATATTGAACGAATATGGTAAATCAGAATCATAGAGTTTCATGGTTTGTTCAACTGAAGAATCAATGTTTTCATTAGTTAAATTTGCAATTATTTGCTTAAGTGAAATTAATTTTTGAATGTTGACGAATTGATTCTTAGTTGCATCAGATTCGTTACCATGGTTATCTACTGGGGTTTCTGCCTTGATATCATCACTATTTGTTGTCATGGGGAGTAAAAAGTGATGCTTGGAAGTTCATGAACGGTTGTCAAAGTTAGGGGGTCCCATTTAAGGGACTTTTGATTTGAAAACAACCGATATTCTCAATAGGTATCGGCAAAAGTGACATATAATGTAACCAAAAAAATTATTTATCATCAAAAACATTAAAAATAATTTAAAATTTAGTATGAGACTTAAACTATTCATAAAATGTCATATATTTATAAACAATTTTCTGGCAATTATTTTTATTAAAAATTTGAAATGTGATCACATTTCTTCATTTTTAATATATATTATTCATTCCATAACTTAAGTATATACTCAACGTTTTAGATTATCATAAATCCAAATTCCAAAGATTTCATGTATCCAATCAAATTAAAATTTAATTAGTATCTCATGTTCAATATGTCTTTTTGATTATATATGAACAAATTTGTCTTCTTTGAAATCTTTTGCAAACGGATCTTCTTCAGTATTATTATTATGTAAAAATTTTATTGAAAAATCATTCATTTCCATATCTTTCTGATATAATTCATCTGACACTTCTTCACTGTTCTGTTTCTTTTTTCGAATATATATTACTAAACCGATAAGTATAGAAATGATAATAATAATAGCAGCTATCAGAACACCTACAATAATGTAAATATAAGTTTTGTCATTAGTTTCTGTTTCATTATTTGAAAAAATATAATAAAAATTAGAATAAACGGAAAAATATTTCGAATATATGATTACTGAATATTCATAAAATATTAACAATGTTTGCATATATGTTAAAGATGAATTTATTTTAGTGATGATAATTGAATTTAAATATGAAATATTCAACGTAAATGATTGTGAATAAGATAAAATATATGACAATGCAAAAGAATGAGAGAAAGTTATATCAGATAACAATTCTGTAATTGTATTTGATTTTGTAAATGCATTCGATTTACTAAATGGATTTGATTTTGTAAATGAATTCGATTTACTAAATGTATTTGATTTACTAAATGCATTCGATTTACTAAATGGATTTGATTTTGTAAATGAATTCGATTTACTAAATGTATTTGATTTACTAAATGCATTTGATTTACTAAATGGATTTGATTTTGTAAATGAATTCGATTTACTAAATGTATTTGATTTACTAAATGCATTCGATTTACTAAATGGATTTGATTTTGTAAATGAATTCGATTTACTAAATGTATTTGATTTACTAAATGCATTTGATTTACTAAATGGATTTGATTTTGTAAATGAATTCGATTTACTAAATGTATTTGATTTACTAAATGCATTCGATTTACTAAATGGATTTGATTTTGTAAATGAATTCGATTTACTAAATGTATTTGATTTACTAAATGCATTTGATTTACTAAATGTATTTGATTTACTAAATGTATTTGATTTACTAAATGCATTTGATTTACTAAATGTATTTGATTTACTAAATGTATTTGATTTACTAAATGGATTTGATTTTGTAAATGAATTCGATTTACTAAATGTATTTGATTGTGAAAAGGAATTCGATTTCGTAAATGTATTTGATCTAGTAAATGTTAGTGTTGGAGGAAGACATTCATCACTTATTGTTCCTTTTATTACATTTAAATCTCCGAAGGCATCACTATTATATGCGTCTGGTACAAAAACAGATGCTTCAACTTGTGTAAAACAAGATGATCCGAAATTTGGTGGAGATTCACCAGTAAAAAAAATACATCTGAGTGATGTGCAAAATGCAAAAACACTATTCCCAAGATTTATCATATTTGCTTCAATGATTAGAATTTCAAGTTTATCACAATACTGAAAAGCAAGTGCTCCAATATCAGTGACACTAGTTGGAATTAAAATATTTTCAAATACGCATTCATTAAATGCATTTTGATTTATTGTTTCGACAGAAGAACCAAATGAAATCGCAGTTAGATTACCACAACTATAAAATGCACTATTTTCAATAACATTTACTGTTTCTGGAATTTTGAATAATTTGGAAAAATTACCTGGTAGAAAACTATAAAGTGTATTAATATTTTTATCATATAGTACTCCATCATATTCATAATTTGAATATACAAAATTATCTATTGATATTTTTATATATTGAAGACTTTTACAGCCAACAAATGGTATACTATCAATTGTTTTAACTGTACTTGGAATTGTTACTATCTTAAGATTATGACAATTATAAAACATACCATATCCAATCATTTCCACACCTTCATTGAAATATGCTTCTTCAATACCATAACATCCACTAAATACATTTATTCCAATTGTTGTAATTTTACTTCTAAATGTCACGTTCTTTAATAAAAAGCAGTATGTAAATGCATTGGCACCAATCTCTGTTATTCCTTCTCCAAAAGAGACTTCTTCTAATCCACTGCAATAACTAAATGCATTATTTTCAATAGAGGTAACTGAATTAACAATCATAACAGTTATTAATGACGTCCATCTATTGAAAGCTTTTGTTGGAATGGAATCAACTTCATTAATAATAACATGTTTTATATTACTTTGTGATGAACTAGGAAATTCATTTGAATCAGTTATAGTTAATGTGTCTGAATCAATACTTTGAACTGAACAAGTAAATAAAAAAATAGACAATATTAAATATACGAAAATATCTTTTTTTGGAATGTTTTTTAAATTGTGTCTTTTTAAAAAATGTTTTCTCTTATGATAAAATAAAAATATCAATAGGTTCAGAGATAATTGGTGCGTTATTTCAGATATTAAGATAAAAGATGGAATAAAAAGTAAGAAACATTTCAATATTAATTTATAAGAAATGTTTAATTCATAGAAAAAATCAAGACAGATATAATATTTTTCATATAAGCCATGTACCATATTAAAATTGTGATCATTTTTTGTGATATATACATTTTTTGAATAATGCCGAAGAAAATTATATGCATTTCTATGGTAATCACCTGTGGTAATCATATGCTTGAATATTACACGGCAATATCTTAACATTCACGAGCCCAATACTTGACTAATAAACGTATTTTTTTCTGTTCCATCAGGTAACGATAAATTCAATTTCATTCTTTTCAAAGTTTCGTCGATTTGCAACAGAAAATGGAGAAAAAACGACAGAATTCAATTAGCAACTAGACTTAATCAAAATTTGAAAGATATCAATCACTTTTATTTCAAATTTTTTTCTTCCATTGTTCCACACTTTGATCATATGATGGGATTTGGAATAATATTTGACAAAAATTATCTCTAAACTTTTTAGTGAAAATTTGGCACTTTTTAGTTAAACATTCTTTGAAACCTTTAATTTAGATTGAATTAAATCAACAATTTCAGTGTCATTCCTTTCTTTTGCCATCATTAAAGCTGTTTTAAATGTTTTCATTAAATTCGAAATTAACAAAGCAAATTTTCATTTAATATTAAAATAAATTGTTTTCTTTTTAATATCAATATCTTTATGCTCCAATAATAATTTAACTATTTCTATTTGATCATGAAAAACAGCCAAATGAAGTGGTGTGAAAAATTTTTTAAATAAATATAAATTATTTAAAACAAATTTCAAATCAACAAAACAAATTATAAATTTTTAAGGTGAATTCTAAATTTTTAAAACATGCACATGTTTCATTAACCTTAAGTCCATCTTGTTCCAATAATAATTTAACAATTTCTATTTGATCTTTATCAACTGCTAAATGAAGCGGAGTAAAAAATTATTTAATTTATCATTAAGTTATCAAATCAAATTGCGTATAATGAAAATAAATTTCAATTTGTGAAAACGAACCCAAAATTATTAGAACAAATTCCAAATTATTTAAATGAATTGCAAGTGATTAACAGAAACAGTTCTTTTATTAATATCAATTCCTTTTTGCGCTAACAATAATTTAACCATTTCTATATTTCCTTTATTAATTGCCAAGTTAAGTGGTGTATAAAGTTAATAAAATAATCTTTATGTGATAAAAATGAACTATAAATACTAAAAATAAACATTAAATTATAAAAACATATTTTAAATTGTTAAATTAAATCGCAAATCACTTAAATAAATTGCAAATCAGACAATGAAATTCTAAATTAATTAATTAAATCCCATATTAATAAAATAAATAGTTCTTTTATTAATATCAATACCGTTTTGGTCTAACAACAATTTAACTATTTCCATATTTCCTTTTTCAACTGCTATATGAAGTGCATTATAAAATTATTTAAATAAACCGCAAAGAATTAAAATAAATTTCAAACAATTAATATAAAAATTAGAAATTTAAAACTAATTCCAAATTATTAAAATTTAATCCAAATTATAAAAATATACATAAATCTATAAAAAGAAACATAAAACTATAAAAAGAAATATTAAATAATAAAAATATACACTAAATTATACAAAGAAATCTTAGATTATTCAAACATACTTCAAATTATTTTAATAAATATCGTTATATTCAAATAAATTATAAATTATTAAAACAAATATATCTTGCATTAATATCAATTTCTTTTTGTTCTAATAATAATTTAACTATTTCTATGTTTCCTGATTTAACACAATATGGTAATATTGCTTTTGGAATTTGATATTTTCCAATAATATTTTCCATTATAAATGTGTTTCCATTTGCTGCAACTTGTTCAATAATTTTTTCATTAATTTTCATTCCATTTTGTTCTATAAATGATAAAAGTTCATAATTATTAAATTTTAAACATTTTTTCCCAAGATGAATAAGGTATTCTTCAGGTAAATCACATTTATCTTGATTTCCAACATTTTTATCATAAAAATATTTAAAGATTTCATTTCGATGAAATTTAATTGTTGTTTCATATACATCTTCAAATAGTGAATTATTTTGTTCACATAAATGAATGATTTCTAAGTTTTTACTTACAACTGCGTATTTTAAAGTGTTTTTTGCATTTGCTTCATTTAATATTAAATATTTAAAACATTTTATTGATCCAAAAAATGCTGCATAATCAATTAATGTAACATTTTTTTTGTTAATAAATGAATATTTTTCATAAAGTGATGGTTTTATTGTTTGATCAAAATCAAAATTACTTTGTGATGATATTTCTTGAAGTTTTTCTAAATCATCATTTCGAATTATTTTTGCAAGTTCATTTGGATTATGCCCTTCCTCAATTAGTTCTTTATGAAGCTTCCAATTATCTTTTGATAGTTCTTCAAGTGCTGAAAAGAATCCCTCAAAGAAATGTGGTTTTGAAGGTTTCTTCTTTAATTCACTTATTTCTTCTTTAGTTCTATATTGAGCAAAATATAATGTTTTTATATTCTTTACTTGAATTGGCTCTAATAATTTTTGTTCAATCATTTTTTGTAAAAGAAATAATGATTCTTGTGTTTCCGATTCCTGTAAATACCGATTAAATATTTGAAGAACATTGGTTGTATTTTTTGTAATTTTTTCTTCTTGAGCATTTAGAGTGATTAAATATCTAAAAATTAGGTTTTCATTTTTAAGCTGAGAAGAGAAAGTTGAATATATTAAACTGGAAACAAGAAAATTAAATGTACATGGTAAACAATTAGCAAATAAATTAATTGTTGACTGGACCGACGTTTCAATGTTTTCTTCTTTGAGATTGAAAATAATGGACTCTAATGAACCAGAAAGATCCATCAAAAAAGTGACATGGAAATTAAAAGGATTTATCGGTTTCAAGGAATTGTGTATGTTTATAACGAATTTTTGCAAATAATTCAAAGAAGGTTGAGTAAACTCATTAAAAAGTTGAAATAAAGCATTGAATTATTTTCTTTTCTAAATTTAGAGCTAGCTAGCTACAAATGCTTTGGAATGACAAAATAAAAAAAAATGATAATTATAATAAAGTATTTTTCGAATTGAAAATAAAGTGTTTTTACCATGTACTCCCTTCCTTGTTTCAAGGTTATGTAAATATGCTTCAGTCAATGCTATGCATAAACTGGGGGTGGAAAAAAATCGGTAGTATTGGTTTCACTTTTTGAACGTGATTCTATTAAAACCGATCGAAAAGTGCTGCAATGTGCAAGCCCCCCCTCTCGATTCGTTAAAATAACTTTTGAATTGATATTTGGTCCTAGGGATTTTTGGAATGGGTTGAAAACATTCATGTATATCCTTATTTTTGAATATTTTCGAGCATTTGTCGATTATTATAGAAATTAACTTTAATTAGAATGATCAAAATGATGGTAAAATATTGGATTCTAACTTTTTTAATGAGATTTTTTCATTTTTTTTAAGAATATTTTGAACACTTTTTATTCCAAATGCTTTGAAAATTCTATGCATTACTTACACTTTTTGATCAATGTTTTCAAAGCCATTGTATAGTTTACATTACTTTAATCATTGATTGGTTCAAGGCTTCACGATGACAGAAAATTTTAATATTATCAAAGAAAGGACCAACTCTTTTGTTTTATCATTATTTTTAGTTATTGTTATTGCATATGTGTTAATTATTACTTATCGTACAAATAAAGTCATGACTCTCAGTTTGACACCAGTTCAAAGTTATTGGAGTCGTATGCTTTTTCGAGTAATTTCCTTATTTTACTTTCTTTTTGTCTTGCATGAAGTCCTTAATTATTTCTTAAGGGTCGATAAAGATAGTTTGAGTAAAGATGAAACAGTATTCATATTAGAAAGTCCTACCGCACAAATACTTTTTATTTTAATCGGCATCACTCTTGGTTTTTCCTTTCATGATTTCAGGAATTTAACTAGACCAAAAATCCAAATGATCAAAAACGCCTGGTATTATTTCTCCGGGGTGTTTGTGGTAGTTGCGTATGTATTAACATACATTATCCCAATCATTAATTCAAAAAGGAAAATTGTATTTTACATATTTTACATGATAGTAATTTATTCGATGTGGATCATATTTCTGTTCTTTCATATCTTCAATTTCTTCAGAATTGTTTTTAAGAGTAATTGTTACGAGCAAGAAAAAACAAGGTTTAAAGTTGCGTTTGGACACTTACTTTCAATTTTTATTTTTTTCACATTTTCGTTTTTCTTTGGATTCTGCTTTTATAAGAACACTGTATATAGGAAAAAAATCTTAAACTGGGTTTTCTTTTTCCAGGGACTTTGTGCGGGATTAATTCAAGATGTGATTGATTGGATGATCAAATGGGTATACCCAAATGAATCATGCAAGCAAATGATTATCAGAGAAGATGATGAAAGCACTTTAAATGAACCAATTCTTGCATAAATAAAATATTTGTTGATATATTTCAGTTCATCATTTTCCTTATGCTAAAGTTAATTAACGAATTCCCACTGGCTATTACAATGCTTATATCTTCAGTGCGGATAAGTATAAATTTCTCAATCAAGTTATATTTGATAATATTTTCATCATTTGTCAATCCTTGATACCAAACACAAATATCCTCAAAGCTGGTTTTGAGTTTTTGATTTTTTCATTGCAAAATTATATTAAATTCAAAAATATATTTATTGTCAATCAGGACAAATTACATAAAGATTTCGTTTCTTTTTGGTTGTTATCTTGCTTCTTTTTTTGTGGATCATTTATATGAATTTGGTAAATTCTGGTGACCAAATATGAAAATGATCCATGAACATTAATATTTTTGAGAGATGATGTTTCAAAGAAAATGAGATTTTCTTTGTTACTGAACTCAATTCCTTCTTCAATCGAAATATTTCGAGTTTCCTCAAGATCACATTTCGATCCGATTAACATAATAACAACTTCAGGATCAGCAAGTTCACGAACATGGTCAAGCCATGTCGAAAGTTCCTTGAATGATTTCCTATTTGTGATGTCATAAAGAAGAATTATTCCATAAGCACCACGATAATAAATAGGAGAAGGTAGCCTAAAATATTCCCCTTGGTATATGTCCCACAATTGTGCAGTAACAGATTTGCCTTCAATTTGCATTTTTTTTGTTACATATGCAGCACCAATTGGAAGATATTGATTTTTTTGCATTTCATTATCAATACGAGAAATAAAACTAGTCTTTCCAACGTTGCTATTACCAGCCATTGAAATCTTGAAAATAAAGTCTGATTCTTGGTTGTCTGCTTTCAAAGTGCTTGTTTATCAAATCTATGAAACTCAGACTCTTGTCATTGCAAAAAACATGTATATAACATAAAACATATTTTACTAAATTTTAAAGTAAATTACTTATGTTAAATCACATATGTCATTATTTAATTATTTTCCAAATGCAATTAACATTCATTTTTCCCCATTACCTGATATGGTAAAACATGAATGTGAGTTATTGCTTGAACGAAAAACTCTCTAAAAACGTTACAAATATTCGATAACAAATTAATTTGTCAAACACATATTTCGAAACAAAAGTCCATTTTAGCAATAATATCACAAACAAAAACAATTTTTTCATAAATTTGTTTTATTGGGTAACGTTAACTCGTTATTTTAGTGACTTCGAATCTTTTCGATAATCTTGGGGATACTATACTGCTCAGCCAACTCTGCTTCTATCTCATAGTTATCTATTGGTGGTATTTGGCTTGTGAATCCTAACCAATCTTCGTCGTCAGAGCTTTCGTAACTTTGTTCGTCATCGGCGTTTTCTTGATTCGTTTGGTATTGTGGCTTGTTAACATTGGAGTTCTTGATTGAATCCGATGGAACTTGGATTGATTGATTACCTTCGTTGATCTTCTCGACTTGACTCTTGAATTCGTTGAGGTTGTCAATTGATATTGTATTCTTACTTAACATTTCATACATTTCGTAGGTTGGGAATGGGAAGTGTAATGGCTTGCCGCGTTGTAACAAAGTAGAAAACAGTTTCTTAAATGCACTTGCATTTAATATTCCATTGTTCCTGAAATCAACATACTCGATGTGACGATTTGCCATTAATACTTCTCCTAAGACTTCTAAAACCTTTTCATCGAATTGGTTATTGCTGATATCAATTTTCTTGATTTGACGGTTATCATTCTTTAATGAATTAAGGACTTGGATTAATGCTTGCGATGAAAGCTTCTTGTTTGCTGTACCTGAAAGTCTTAAATCAGTGATTGTTTTAGTGGATGATATAAATTGACATAAGTTTTGGAATGTTATACCTTCACTTCCGTCAAAGCAGCCATTTAATGACAACAGTGTTAATGGTTGGCAGCAATCTAAGAAAGAAAAGAACAAAGGAAAGACTTGATTTTCTTCCCAATAAAGACCTTGTAAGTTGAATGTTTGTCCCTCCTCATAAATTTGAGAGAGAACTTTTTGAAAACTTTGCCATTTTGACTCAGAAATTTTGAATCGATTGAGGCTGACCGATATTGGTAACGGGCTCTTTAACACCAATTTGAAGAATAAACTTTCGAATGAATTTCCCTTGAAGTCGACATCGTTAAGAATCAAAGTTGTGATATTGTTTGATAAAATGATTTGTTTCTTAAAGGAACTCTTAAATCTATTACCAGAAAAGTCGAGTGTTGAAATCATTAAATCTTGGTTATTTGATAATGATGAAATTATTGATGACAAATCGAAATCAGAATTAATGATACCAAATCGTTGTAGGTTTGGTATTGTCCTGATAACCTTAAGGACATCAATATATTCAACATGATCAACGATAAAGCTTTTGAGTGACTGAACATTAGATAATCCACTGCATAAAAGATCAAATGTATGCTTGTTGATACTGCGAACAATGGTGAGACTTTGGATCTCACGCTTTTGGACTATGGAGATAATGGTGGAAATGTCAGCATCCGAAATTTTAGGGCATGAAAAAGTGACACTTTTGAGGCGCTTGTGTTTACTCTTCTCAAGTTCGGCGAGGAACTCGCTGAAATGAGAGTCGATCTTTTCGGATGTAATGAAGGTGTCGACATATTGCGAGTTTGCAAGAAAATGTCCAATTTCTTGCCAATGAGAATTTTCAGATGTTGGGACTTCAAGTGATGTAACCGTTGGAACAACGGACAAGGAGTCCAATAATGAAGCATAGTAATGATGAATAGCAATTTGACTGACATCAAGATTGGTTTTACCAGATTTTAAGAAATCTTGATAAGTGTTAAGAAGATCTTCTGGAGTGGTTGGTCGTTCGGTATAAAGCCTGGCTCGTAAACGAGAAACCCCTCGAAGAGGTGAAAGTTTACTATCATCAAGTGAAGAATACTTGGATATTGTGATGGTGGGCATTTCGCTTTTGGTTAAAATTTGTTGAAGATGAGGCACGATCCTTTTAAGGATTACATCTGTGGAATCAGATGAAAAGGTTATATTTTCATCAACAAATGAAAAAGATAATGTTTTCGTAGATGGGGCTTCTAATTTCTTCAACTCAAACCAAGTATGCCTTTTGCTTGGTTTAGGAAGTTTAGAGAATGCCTTTGTCTTGTATAGAGAAAATGAAGATTCTGTGAGAACAAGAACTCGCTTTTCCTTCCTATGGTTCGAACTTATCTTTTCAACCCAGCGAGCATCAATGACATTTTCTGTCCTTCCTTTCATGATCTCTTTAAGATGGGCTTCAACCTCCTTATCAACCATTATTTAAATATATATTTAAACTTTTCAATTTTGAACACTTTATTTCACTTTATCAAATAACAAGTTCAAAAATCTAAAAAAAATACCATCCACAATTTCTAATTAAATTCTATAATAATAATTTAGAATAAATACTGTAATTTTATAATTGATCTTATCTATGCAATATTGGTATAAAAAAGTAATAGTTTCAAGTAATAAATTTATTTTGTTCCATTCGGGATAAAGTATTGAATACCATACGATTGAAAATAATTTGATAGAGCGGTTCCTTCAATAATTTGACTCGAATGAAAAATTGAGTTACTGAGAAAAATATTTATAATGACATCATATAGTAAATTATTGTGAATGATAATTTAAATATATTATCAATATATATAAGTGAACATTGATGCGATGCAATTTTATATTTGACTCCATTTTTCGTCATAATAAGTTAAATTTTAAATCGATCGTTGCCAATCTGCCAAATCATCAAATCTAAAATTGACATTATCGTCTTAGCTTTTTGATATATTTATTATATGAACTGACAAAATCCCTTTACACAAATCACTTTTTTCAGTAAAAAAGTGGCGTTTTTATATTCGTTACTTTTTGTAAACCATGCAAATATTCTGAACGTTTTGCAAATTTGAATTATAATTTTAATAAGCTTTCAAAAATTTCTGACAGAGATTTGACAACCATGAGTCGGCTATTTATCGACAATTTGATTTTTTCATTATCCCAGTTATCAATATTTTTTCCAGGTGTCAAAGACTTTTATCTGGTGAATAAAGCATGAATTAACGAATTTTAGATAAATTGAAATTCCAGGGTACGTTTATGAATGAAATTATCACCTTTGAAAAGTGGTCTGAAAACATTAACGAACTCTCTATCAAATTCCTATCGTTTCTATTTTGTGCAACATAATTGAGAAAGTTTGGTTAATTTGATGACAAGGCAACAACAAGCAGATCCATCCTTCGTTTTAAACTTTTTTATAGAAGAACTAAATAGCGACAATGTAAATCACCGCCTCTTTGCAGCAAACAACATATCTTTAGTAGCTGCTGCAATGGGCCCTGAACACGCAAGGAATGAATTGATGCAATATTTAATGTCAGCTAACCAGCTTGATGGAGAGGTTCAGATGTATCTTGCAAGCTGCTTTGGATCTTTAATTAAATATGTTGGCGGTCCTGAATATTGCCATGTTTTACTTGGTCCACTAAAAGTTTTAGCATCAGCTGAAGAATCCATAGTTCGTGATAAAGCAATAGAAAGTATGGGAGTTGTTTGTGAATCAATTCCACAAGCAAATGCTGATTCTAATCTTATGTCAACATGCAAAGATCTTGCAAACGCAGAATTTTTTACAGCACGATCATCAGCATGTGCTTTTGCCATCAAAGTTTACTCCAAAGTCAATGATTCGAATAAGGCAATTTTAAGAACAATTTATAAAGGGTTATGCAAAGATGAAACTCCAATGGTTCGCCGTAGCGCCCTCAAATATCTTCCACAACTTTGTGAATTCCTTCCACCAAATATTATCATTGGTGAAATTGCAAAAGATATTCTTTCAGCTGCTGTCAATGATGACGAAGATTCAGTTCGTCTGCTTGTTCCAGCCACACTTTCTGTTATATCTGGCAAACTTAATGAGAATGATAGAAATGCTTTAATAATTTCTCTCCTCAAAATTATCATAAAGGATGGAAGCTGGAGAGTACGGTCTTCACTTGCTAATGAGCTTCCAGCAATTTCTAAGCCATTTACAGCCGAAGTTATTATGAATGAGATATGTCCAATCCTCTTCCGTTTGATGCGTGATCCTGAAGCCGAAACCAAAGCCACTTCTGTCAAAACTGTTTCAGGGATTCTTCCTTTACTTAAAGGGAATGAATCATTTATTGCAGATAAGTTCATTCCAGAATTTTCTAATCTTGCCAAAGATGGCGCTCCCCAAGTCAGACGAGAAGTTTCACTCCGTCTTATGGAGTTAGCATCCGTAATTGATCATCACAACACCAACGAGTCTATCGTCCCACTTTTCATTAAAATTTTGAGAGACAACGATAACGAAGCAAGTGTGGCACTTTTAACCTCTCTTTTAACGTACGCTGACAAAATTGACTTAGCTGCAATAACACCTCCAATTCTCCCTGTTATTCTTGAAATAGCAGGGGAAACGCATTGGAGAGTTAAAGTTGTCATTATTAAGTTAATTCCATCTTTTGCACATGTTCTTGGACTTGATGAATTTAGTCGAAAACTATTTCCATTAGTAACATCATGGCTCACAGATAGTATTTATAGTGTTCGTGATCATATGTCCAAACAACTTGGGGCACTAGTTCAACAATTTGGTGTTGATTGGTGTGTACAAACATTAGCGCCTGTTATTTTACAATTCAAGAAACATCAAAACTACTTAATACGACAAGTGACACTTATGTGCGTAACACAGCTGCATGGCTTCGTGCCTATGAATGTCCTCATCAAGTACTTTTTGCCAGTTGTGCTTCAAATGTCAACCGATAGAGTGGTGAACGTTAAGTTTATGGTGGCGAAAACATTGTTATTGTTTGTAGGCACTAATGAGCCAAAAGTTAACCAACAGATCCAAATTTGCTTAAAGACATTGTCAAATGACCCGGACACAGATGTCAAATATTTTGCTTGTATGGCATTGTTGAAGTGTCAATAAATTTTAAATTGATATCGATTTATTAATTCTTTTTTTGTGTTTAGAATTAAAGTTTTGGAAAAAGATAAAAAATTGATATCTGACATCAAAAATAATTATGTTTAAAACTTAGTTTTTCTAACGTAATTTAGCACATTGATGTAATTAAAAAGGTTTTATTTGGAATAAGTTTAAGGGAAAATATTTTTTAGATTTTCTTTCGTTTTTTTTTTTTGTTTTTGGAACAGGTTCGACGGTTTTTTGAAAGTGAAGTTCAAAAAAATGTCAACTGGTGAGCAAGAAAATCACCTTGAAATACCAAACTTTGAGGATGTACCATCTTCAATTGAAGAATGTGAGAAAATCCTTTGCCAAATACTTAATTTTCAAGAATTTGATGAGCTCATTCAACATCTAAAAGAAAATGCACATTTTTCAAAATGTCAAGAATCTTGGGAGACTTCTCAACTTTCAATCACTTGCAAGCAATGTTCTGTAACAGATAGTGGATGTATATGTCTTGGATGCTATCTAAATGGAAATCATGAAGGACATTCAATTCGTATCGATCCTTTTTCAGTAGGAAACTGTGATTGTGGAGACACCGATCTATGGAAACCATCAGGGTTTTGTGCAAATCATTCACATCAAGAAGAATTTCAAAATATATCTGATATTCCCGAATCTATTTTAAGCCCATTAGAACAAATGTTTGACAATGCATTACCCCAGATCATCAAGCTTAATAAGAGTGATCCGGATGCTTCATCTGAATTAATTTTCTGGCTTATCAGATTTTGTCAAATTGGTGATTCATATCGCCGCCTGCTTGTTACGTCATTATCCAAGGGCACAATTCTTGTTGATTTTTTATTATCCAGTTTAGAAACGACGAATGATAACATGGAAATAATTATTGAACTTTTTGGGTGTTGCATTAATGACTCATTATTTAAAGTCACATTTTCCAATGCTATTTTCACCACATATTTTGACATTATTGATTATAAGTTCAAATTAATGCTTGAAGAAAATATCGAATATAAAAAGATCGATCACATAATACATTTTTCATTCCATTGTTTCTCCATCAAAAATCTCATCCAATGCTATGAGAAGTATAATTTTGATTGGCCCGAATTTTATATTAAATTAATTAAATCGATTCAATCCAAAACATTAACAATAATTTCTAAATCCGATGATGCCATTAATCAAATCAAAATATCTGGCGGAGAATTTTCTTCATATCATTTATTAGTTTACATATTAAAAGAGGACCAATTCAAAGATAAATTCCAAAAATTTATTGAAGATTTAGAAGATATAATTCTTGATAAGGCGGCAATATATTATGCGAATATTCATCAAGAAAATCAACAATTTGATTTCTTTCAATTTGTTGAATATAGTTTAGCAATGGCTACAACATGTGAATCATTAAAAGAATGTAAATATATTGACTTAAAGAACCCATTAAATAAGTTTTATAATTATCTTAAAGATAATTATATAAATGAAAATTTGACGCAATCGATTTTTAATAGTTGCAATGTATCATTGTTTCTTCCACCTTTCTTCTTTTTAAAGGATTTATTATTATCTAAGAAAGAAGAAAACATTAAAACAATTCTAAAGAATTCAATTGATAATGTCGATGAATTCTTATTATTAACATCGATAAATATTCAACGAATATTAATATTAATATATTTCATATTCCATCAATTATTAAGTGAATGTCATGGCTTTAAATATTTCATATATCAAATGCGGAATTATTTTAGGCTTTTTAGACATATAAGTAACTTAATGCAATTGTGTTCAGGTTATATTGAAGATAAAGAGAAATTAATTAATGCAATTGCTTCAACTGTTGGTATATTTGATGAAGAAGAACATAATGATTTAATATATTTCATTTTTATGCATTTCATTTCAACATTAATATTCGATCGAATATTAATATTTAATGATGAATATAATCGTGCAAAACAAAAGTTAATAACAAAATTATTATTTAAACAAAAGCCTTATGAAGCATTACAACAAATTATTAATCAATCGAATATTGAAACGAATGAAGAAATTAAAAATCTTTTGGATGAAATTTCGATTTTCTTACCTTCACCAAAAGGTATATTATTTAAACTTAAATCAAATAAATTATGGGATCCTTTAGCACCACTTTATTCATCTAATTCAGTTATATCGAAATATTCGAAATATATTGCAAAATATCCAAATGAATTAATGCCTTTTAAGGAATTCATTAAAGAGCCTTATGATATGGATTTACATTCGATTTTATTCACGCCAACACTTTTAGCCATCGAATATTATGTATTATTATGTAAAAAGTCACAAGAAACAAATCAATTAATATTAAATTTACTTTTAACAGCATCAAAATTTAGAAACAAAGAAAATAATAATAATACGAAAAATGTTGTTGAACCAATTAAAGTTAATAATATTAAAGAATTAATTACAAAAATTCCAAATGATTTCGAAACTTTAATGTATCAGAAATTCATATTCCAATCAAATGAACCTAAATCATTTGTTGATTTAATTAGTTCATTAGGTGAAATCGGAATTAATGTATTAATTGATATGAATATTTCATATGAAAATAAGACAACAAATAACACAAATACAAATGAAAACAAAAATAAAGTTTCTAATCTTAAATCATCTATATTACAAAACTTTAATATGAAACAACAACAATTTGTCGAAATTAATGAATTTAATATCGAAGAAGAGAAAGAAGAAAATGATTTATGTTGTGCATGTCGAACATGTTTAAAGCCAAATGAAGTATTATTTTATCCATTATATTCATATTATTCTAAAATCCCTGTTATGTATGATAAATATGAAAAACCTAATAAAGTCGCATGTTTTACTATGTGTAAACATTTAATACATTCGCAATGTTTAGATAATGAATGTCCTGTTGATCGATTAGAACGTAATTTGATATTACCGAAACTTGATAACATTCCCGAAAACGAATTAATTAATTCCGAAACAGTAATCGAAGCAGTGAATGTATTTAAAAATCATTTCGAAGATGAAACTGATCCAATGAATTTTGTCGCATTATCATTTTGTTATATGATAGTAACATTTGAAGTACGAATTCGTGCTAAACCGAATTGTTTAAGTCCGGATAAATATTCATTGTTAGCACGTAATATGTTTTTAAGTTTACGAATTATTTATCAGAAATTGAAATGTGAAATCGATAAATATAAATTTACATATTTCCAAAATTTTATTTATGACTTAATTAAATCGAATGATCCGAACTCTGAATTCATTGAAATTGTTAATAAACATATCAACGAATTCAAGGAAATCGAATTATATATATTCTTAAGAAGAATTCGTATCATCGAAAAGTTCGTTTTATGGATTAATACCGAAAACGAATTCGATTTAACATATAAAACGTTATGCGAAAGATATAACGTAAATTATGATAATAACGAATATGAATTACAGCCATTTAAACTATTTCCGATACCGAAGAACTTTTTGCACTTCGGTCTTCCGCCGTATAACTTCATTCCAATCCTTAAAACAGGAGGCGTCCAAATATTCATGTGTCTGTTGGATGGTTACGTGTCGATAGGCAAAAATATCATTATGAACTTCTTGGAATTGGGAGAAGATATGGCGCTGATGATGTCGCTGAGCATGAATCATTCCGTAATAATACTGATGAGGAAAACTGGCGTGCCGGGGCAGCTGGCGATAACAAAGGTGCCGTCGGTGTACGTGGACTTTCTCGGTAACGAGGGAAACGGATTCCAAAATGGATTCGAGCTGTTTTTGTCCGAGGAGAAATACGAACAACTCGCAGACGACTTTTTGTCTGGAGAGGTCATAAAGTATAAAGAACAATAAATTAATGAAAATCAAATTTTATTTTAGGGATTAAGCTGTGATAAGTCTCTTATATTAATTTGGTAATATATCGTTTTGATATAAATGTTTCCATCGTATGTTGATCTGTAGGAACGTAATTTGAAGTTTATATCGTTTTTGATGGTAAATTTAGTGATATCCTTTCATCAATCAATTGATTTTTACTTACATATGCATGGATTCATAAGTATTTATACTTTAGTAGTCATTTAAAATAAAATGCAAAGACAGATTTTTGTATTTTTGCTCTGGTCATTAGTTTAAAAATAGAAAAAAATTATTAAAATAAATATAAAAAGATAATTAGTAACATGAGTTTCATATATTTTTTAATTTTAACTTCTGGTTCTAATTTTGAAATTTTCGAGATTGATCATAACAAAATATGATATTAAAATTTAAACATATTAGTTTTATTAACTATGATGTATAGGATAATTTATTTTAATTTAATTCAAAGAAAAATAAAAAAAAAATAATTTATTTTTTTGATTCAAAACGACCGTTTATTTGACATTTTTTCACTTCATCGGAGTCACTTTTCTCTGTGGTTATCAGGAAAGTAGTCAATTATTCAAAAGTGGCATTTGGATGTCATCCCAGCTTCCTTACAACCTTCAATGGGCACAAGCTGATCTTGACAAAGCCTTAGCTAAGTTTGACCCAATTGCCGTCCGCGCCGGTCTTCAGGATCTTCTTAACCAACTTACATGGGGCGTTGATGTATCTCCTCTTTTAGGTGTTATTATTATGGCTTCGGAAACACACGATATTCCATGCAAACGTATGGTTTACACTATCATGACAAGCATTGCTCGTAAGGATCCGAATACATCAATTCTCATCACAAATACACTCTTAAAGGATTGTGCTAGTGATAACCCAATCGTCCGTGGTATGGCTCTTCGTGCAATATGTGATATTGAGATCACAACAATGCAAGATGAACTTCCAAAAATTGTCGCTCTTGGTCTTGCAGATACAAACCCATACGTAAGAAGAATGGCCGTTCTCGCTACCATACACTTAAACCGTGTTATGCATTCAGCAATCGAAGAAAAAGGTATTGTTAATCGTTTGTATGAATTACTTCGTGATCGTGATCCACAAATCATTTGTAACTCTCTCTTTGCCCTTGCCGATATTCTCAAGGACGATGGCGGTATTGCTTTCGATGTTAGTCTTATTCATCATCTTGTCAATTCATTACCAAAATTCAGTGAATGGGCTCAATCAGAAGCTATGCAAGTTATTTCTCAATATGTTCCATCCTCAGACAAAGAAAGATATGACCTTATGAACATCATTGATCAATTCTTATCATCATCTGCAGCTGCTGTTCTTACTGCTGCAGCAAAGATTCTTATCACACTCACGAATGAACGTGGTGATCTTCAACGTCAAGTTGTTGGCCGTGCTTTACCAAAATTCATCACACAAATACATTCAGCTTCACCAGAACTTCAATTCTGCCTTCTTAAACACTTAGTAGTTCTTGCAAAGCGCTTCCCAACAGTTTTCAAGCCACATATCCCACATTTCTATGTCAATTTTTCAGATGATCCAACAGTTGCTCGTGCTAAGTTTGAACTTCTTGAGGTTATAACAGATGACATTTACGCTCGTGAAGTTATTGATACCACAGCCCGTTATGTTCTTCTTGAAAAACCATTAACTATTGAATATGCCATCAAACTTATGCGTGACTTAGCACTTCGTCTTCCATCCTCAGTACAATTCATCATTTCCAAGATGCGTCTTTTCTTTGATATGAAGCGTCATAATCTCATCAATCAATGTCTCATTATCTTACCCGATTTAATGAGAAGACTTCCATTATCCCTTCCAGACTTCATATCTTTACTCCCAGCAGAGCCACCCAACGAACTTTCAGGCCCAGCCCTTGGTTCATACGCATGGATCCTCGGTGAATATGGCGACCGTTTGCCCGACAGCGTCTACTGTTTGGAGCACCTCATGTTACGCTCTTGGGGCGCCCCGACCGATGCAAAAAGTGACATCTCAGCACATGATGAGCAATCCATGATGAAGATTTGTTTAATGACAGCCTTAGCCAAATTATTCTTCATTACTCCAGGAGAAGCACGTCCAGTATTAGCCCAATCCCTCTCATTAGGTGTCAAAGACAATCATCCCGGCGTCAAATCTCGCGCATTATTCTTATACAACTTATTCAAAGCTGATTTAGAAGCAGCACGTGCCGCATTATTAACATCCAAGCAAAGCATGGAACCATTTGTTGAAGACGCAGATGCCGAAAACACAGATATGATATTCGATGAATTTAACACATTCTCAGTCATATACGAGCAGCCACAAGCAGATTGGGACAAAGGACAAGAAGAACTCGACCTCGAGATCGACGAGGAGGAAGAAGAGGACCAACCAGAGCACCGTCTCGAGGACTTCGAAGAGATATCGCCGGAGGACTTCCAGGCCGTGTGGACGAGCCCAGAGGTGCACATCATCGAGGACTCCGTCAACCTCGGCTTCGAGCTCGACTTGTCTTCGTTCGTTGACGCGCTCGTGGCAGCGAACGTCGGAGTTATGGCGTCGGGCGCAACTGAGGACGGAGGATCGAAGGTGTTCGCGTACGGATACATCGAAGGAAATTTGGTGCTCATCGAATGCGTCGAGAAAGGAGGAGAAATGTCGTTCACGATCAAGGCGGAGACCGACGCATTGGCCGAGCAGTTCAAAGACTTTTGGCTTGGGCTCTTTAATGAATAAACAAAGTCAACTCACAATGAAAATGTGAATACTGAAGAGATGCAATGCGTCGCGCGTTCGAATTTTGGAGCAATGTCTAAATTATGTGAAAGGGCTGCGCAGCCATAACCAGTCATGGCAATATCAACTGGGGTAAGGTTTAAAAAGCAGTTTATGTATGATAAGAATTGGGTGTTTTTATCAGAACCTAAAGCACCTGACATCAGCAACTGCTTCGAATAATTCATTAATTCCTTCACCTGTTTCAAAATATTAAATTCACGTGCTAATCTCTTTGATTCCGATAAGCTTACAACCCTTTGTTCGATTAAATCAATTTTTTTACAGACGATGAAGAGGGATCTGCCTTCAGCATTTTGGTTACCCAATCACCCAAATTGCCCAAATTATTTGATAAATAATGAACATTATCTATTTTTATACAAAAGTGTTGGCAATATTTTTTTGCTCACAAAAACTGCGATGATTTGAGAAGGCGGATATTTGATAACTTTACATTATTATTTGAGAAGTTACAGAAAATTGCGCTACAAATTAGATTAAAAACCTTGTGTATGGTATTGTTGAGCGCTACCAATCGTCAGGGGTTATTTCAGGATGGTGAGGAACTTATGTACAATTTAGATAGGTTCAGCAGAAGAGGCTCAAGGCTTATATCATTTTTGTACATGGATAGCGGCTCGTCCTGCGATGATCACACCGCATTTCCACATCCTTTTTTGAATGCCCTCTCAATCCAATACGATCAATTTCAACACAAAAATCCCAACCGTCATTATAAAAAGGCGATAGGCATTCAATTTGTTTCTTTATTTAAAGGCAAGGAAAAAATTCATTTCTCCAAAAATAATGTCCAATCAAAATGATGAAATTATCAGTCAATTAGCATCATCATCAGATGAAATCAGGTATCATGGTTCAAATGCATTTGTTGCGCAATCATTTCTTCATCCAGAAAAAGTTTTAAGAAATCTAAATGATCTTACTCTTGTTATTTACGCTCTTTGTTCTTCAACTGAACCAGAGTGGGGAACCATATCTGCTATTTTGTTTGGGATGTCCAATGCCATTAATATGAAGCCAGAAATGTTACAGGATTTATTTATTAGATTAGTGGAAATATCAGGAACAATTACTAGTACATCACTTTCATTCCCATCCAAAGCTGAACCATTTTACCCGCATTTGTCAATTTTTTCGCAAGCAATAATAAATAATTTTAATTTCGAAATTACAAGAGAAGTAATACTTGCTATTACTGATCACAGTCTTATTGGTTATCTTTCAGATTCTTCCTTAGTTCAGATTCTTATAAACAATTTGGACAAAGTAATAACAATATGTAAAGGATTTGATTTTCACGACCTTAACAAGATTGCAACTCCAATGTCGAGCCGTAGCCCAAACATTTCCAACTTTTATTTAGCATTATGGTCCAATATAATTCTTGAAATTCATGACAATCAATTTGCCACAAAAGCGCTTCGGGCACATGCAGCATCACTTACCAAGCACATTGACACCTATGAATCGTCCAAATTCTTACTTGACATGATTAAAGCATCACCAAAAGAGAAAGAACAACTTCTAAAATCTGGGCCACTAATCTGTAAAAGAGTTATTTCGCATCTTAAACAACCACAGAATGCTTCAGAAAGTTCGACTTTCCAATCTGCCAAATCTACCAAACAAACAACATCAAGATTTAACATCTATAAAGCTCAAGTGGCAATAATAAAGAGCAAATTAATGTCATTGAGATCAAAGAAATGGGATGAAAATGCAGATTTAAAACTTGTCGAAGAAGCATCGATTTTATTTTGGTCACATGCAGGAAATTACGTACATAAAGGAGTTGCAGTACAATGTTCTGATATTGAAGAAATGCAATTGTTAAAGAAAGAGGCTGATAAAGAAAACGTGATAAAAATTACAATTGGAAGTTCAAAAACATCATACCTAATATCACTCCAAAATTATGTGCTTGCTTCACAATGGCAAAATTTGATAAAACAGGCGAAATTATCTGTCTAATAATAAAGATTTTCGTTCGATCGGAATTTGATTTTAATTTGAGCTTCAACAAAACTTGGCATGATCATTAGGCTGGAATAAAATACATTGGAATCGATAATTTGGGATAAAACATTACAACTCCTTTTCCAATAAAAACGTTATATTCGGGGCACCTCAAACTAATTTTAAAACGGATGTCGTATCTTCTGCACGAAGTTTTACTTGGTGCATTAGGTATTAAAGGCGATCTAGAATTTTTTTCATCATCAGATAGTATATCTGCAATTGACTTAGAATTACTTCCACCAAGTGCAGGACCTTTAATTTCCAGAGTCAATGAATTAGGAAATACATACAGAATGATTGAGGAAACAATTGAACAACAACAACAAAATCCATACAATCAAGCTTTATATGATTCTATTGATAATTATCTCGATCAATATCGAACAGTAATATTATCTGCTGAACAAGATATAACCAATGGGAAACTTACAACATTGACAGGACTTATTGCACGCATTGAACCTTATCAACATGAATTACAATTTATTGGTCGAATTATTCCACCTATCCTTAATTCTACACCACTTGAAATGATGAACAAACTTCACGAGTACTCTATAACATCGCCGCCATCTCTTTCATCAAAAATTTCCCTTTTTTTGTCTGCTCTTCATCAAGTTGCAATTACTCAATTAAATTGTTTTCTTTTTTATCACCAAAAAATTCCTGACATATTCGAAGAAACTTCCGATGGTTCGATTACATTCACCAAATCTCTCAATGCCACTTTCCTTCCCAAACAATTATCTGATTTGCTTCTTCTCATTGTTTATTCATCGTCTCGTTGTACTGATTTATTCTCCAAATCTACTCCCCCATCATATACAAAACTTGAACAATGGATTATTTCTATGTCAAGGACCACATCTCATCTTCTATCTTTAATGTTATCAGATAAATGGCCATCATTCTATCAATCACTTTCTTCACTATATTTGATTGGTCGTTCTGATTATGTTTCCATTATCGCACGTAAATCTGTTCAACCTTTTGCTTCATCATATGATTTGAATTGTTTACTTCCCAAATTCGAGCGACCGTTTAACGTATCGTTTGACTTAACAAAAAAAGGTGTTATATTAAAATCAGATCTTACACCTCCAATTGATATGGTTGTCACTAATAACCATCAAATAATTCTTAGTGAAATGTTTCGGATATTTGTCCGTTTTTCTGCATCTGAAGAATGTCTTAATGATCTTTGGTGTGAAACCAAAAAGTTACCAAAAGTTTTTGGTTTTATTGGATTAGTATATAAATTAATCTCTGCTCTTAAGGAGCATATTGTATTTGGCGTTATATGTCCATCACTTAAAACATTACAAAAGTCGAATGAGAATTTAACAGATTTCTTCAAGTTTAAAGCGATGTTTTCTGTATTTATGAAACAGATTTCAGAAAATTTACCAATAACAAATAATGAATTCCAAAATTTAATGGATGAATTATGTGATAAGGTAATATATTTACATCAATTGTTCGTTGAGAAGTCGTTGTTGCAGAAAATGAATTCGAAACAAATGTTCGAAGTTATCGCAGAAGTCGGAAACGGAATAATTTTATGCGCAACAAAAATTGGTGAAATAATGAATAAAAATGACGAAATTGGTATAAATTTAATCAATAGAATCACCAAATTTACAAACTGTATTCAGATGTATTGCAAATAATAAATGTTTTATTGTTTTCGAATTTTTTTTAAATTGTTTATTTAAAATATTTTTTATTTCCTGAATATAAAAACAGAAATTAATGTGTAAAGAAATACAAGTGTTTGGATGATTTTTGGTTCTTTGATATGAAAACGGAAATATTCCCACCTTAGGGTTAATTATTGGAAAAATCTGTAATCAAAAACATTTTAAATTGTAAATGATATCATGTGTTTATTCATTTTTTAAACACGAAATAGGAAATTTGTATATTGAAAAAAAAATTAATTCATTTTATCTTTCCTTAGATTTCTATTCACAAAAAGAAATGGATTCAAACAAATGATTTATTTTTCCAAAGCATCATAAAACTTTTTCCACATTACATCCCAACTTGTCATTGGTTGCAACGCATTCTTTTTCAGTTCATCCAAATCGATTTCCTTTGAAATGCAAATTTTTATAATGTAATTTCTCAACTCTTCGTCATCCTTAAAAACAAATCCCTTATTTCCATTAACAATTTCATGCATTGGTCCATGCTTTGCAACTAATATAGGAATTTGTGCTCCAATTGCATCTGTAACTTCAGGTGCAAAATCGAGACCGTTAACAGAACCATCGAAAACGATACATAAATCGGAGCACCCCAAAACATGAGAATATGCATCAGTGTTAATAGGCACGAAATGTAGTTGTACATGATTTTGTTCTTGATCTGCAGGAAACATTTGTTCAATTGATCTTTGAACTTTCGGATTTCCTTGAATAATAAATGATATATCTACTTCATACGATTCGAGACTTATTGTCAGTTCGAAAAATTTTCGTAATAAACTATCGTGAAGAATAGGAAAAGGAATACTTACGATTAATGTATCCGGATTACTACGTCCTAGAAAGCTTAGTACTTCTGACTTGATGCTTGTGTCATGTTTAAAGGTCGCGCCCGGTGGATCATAAATAAGAAATGAATCACATTTCAAAAAATTGAGAAGCACTTGAAGAGCTTTGGTAGAGCACACACGATAAGAAGTACAAGTAACGATGCGTTTCCCATATCTCCCATATAATGTATTGGATTTGACCCAACGTAAATTTTGGATATCAAAAATAAGTTTTGCATGAAATATCAAAGCAAGGTACTTAGAAAAAATATGAGAAGAAATAGTGGAGTCAAGGTTCGTTAATACGAAATCTATTTGTTTTAGAGAATAATATAAGAAATTTAATTGAAAGAAATAGAAAACGAAACTAATTGGGGATAATAAGTAATTTATAAGTTTAAATCGGAGTTCTGGGAAGTGGTAAATATATTTGTGTTGAATATTTGGTGATTGCTCAATATCTTTTGGTAATGATGTAATATCTGATCCAACTAAAAAAACTTTTGTATCAGGTTGGCTTGCAAATGATTTAGCATGCCGGAGAAGTCTGTATTTCCTTCCAATGTCATCAAAAGAAAAAATTAAAACAGCCGGCATTTTGTTCAAACAAACAAATTTAATATTATGTCGCCAAAAAATGCAAAACCTTCTAAAAAAAATGATCAACGAACATAAAAGCCTGATTCTCCTAAGCCTCAAAATAATATCCCCTAATTAAAAAAAATATTGAAACCTTCTATTTATTAATTTAAAATCATTTTTCCTTCTCGAGAAGTGGAGTTTCAGTAGTTGGGGCCAAAGTTGTTGATCCAATTGCAGAGAATTGGATCTTCTTTTTAACAGCTTCATCATCTTCTTTTGGAGGGAATGGATGTTTACGACGGTACCAGAAGTTTATTCCGCACAAGATAACTATAACCACATAAATTATCCATGCGTAGAAGATATTTCGAGCATTTTCTATGTTTGACCGAGAAAAATGTCCGATATTTCCTGGTTTATCTAAATAGAAAAGTAATGCAATAATACCCAAGAAGAAGAAAGCCCATATTCCAATGAAGATCCAGCAGACTGCACAACCTGGCCCACAAAGGCAACGTACCAAAGAGTTGACCATTTGTTTTTTGGCTTTTGAATAAAAAAGTGACGCTTGTGATGATCGCTATTTGAATAGAAACCGAATTTCAGGCCAAAATCTGTGATGATAGAAAAAGTTAAAACTTTTATCGTCAGTTTTCTTCTTTTGGATGGAAAACAAAAAAAAAAAAAATGAAACATATCAAAGAGTTATTTTTTATTTGTTGAATTCAGAAGTGAAGCGTGTTGTTATATTATTTCCATTCACATCTATCACAGCAATTGCGTTATTTTTAATGTATTGAGAAACATAGATTACATTAGTGCCGTCAAAGCATTCATGTAAATTAAATAAATGTGTGCCTGTGAGTATTATATTTGGCGGATTTTCTGGGACAAGTTTTGAAATGTATTGAATTTGAAGATTAGGACTCATTGCTGGACAAGCTGAGTTTTGATACGCAATCTGTCGTGCAACATTTATACGCCTTGATTCTCCTTCGCCACTATAGTTCTGATTGATCGAAAGAGGTATATCGTTGGCGGTTGCGAGAACGTTAATCTGATCCATCAAAGTGACAAAGCAAGGATCGCCGAAAACATTCGCTCGGCCATTATACTGCGCAAACTTTGGGTGAGGAATTACGGGGAGAGCGAGGGCATCTTCTGTAGATGGTATAAAAACAGAATCTTCAATTCCTTCACTTAACTTATCTAAAACAAGTTGTGTGAGCTCAAAAGCAGTGTATTCACAATTAGGACTCATGAGAAGAACATTATTAGGCTGAACAAATGGACCAAGGAATATCACAAAATCTGGACTGTAGCTTTTGATTTTAGCATTTAATTCTGCAACTGTTTCAAGATTATCTGTAAAGTATGGACCTGTAGCAACAATTAATTTTGTCTTCAAATCTTCTTGAAAAGCATTAGGCTTATTTGGACGTGCATCTGTGTAAATTTTGCTGGGGATAAATTCATCAGAATTGATCGTACCTTCAGCTGCAATAATTTGTCCTCTAAATAGTCCAGGTTCAACTCCATTAGGAAGAGTGAATTTCAAAAAGGGAATGTTGAAATCTGGAGTGAAATGTATTTGTGCATTTGATAAATTAAAGTGTTCTGATGGGTCATCTTCTTGGAACCCACTATACATTCTACCGTATACTAAAACATTATTAATTTCTGCTCTTTCTAAGTCATAAGTCCATTCTTCTTCTATGTTATTAGCTTTTTTAATTCTTTCTCCAACATTTCTAACATAATTTTGAAGTTCTAATTGTAGACTATCGATGTCATGATTAAAGAAACGGCCATGTTGCTGTTGGTCAAAGACATCTGATATTTCGTACATTTTTTAATGTAAAGTATTCAAAATGAGCCACCTCACTTCAATAAATAAACGTCTTTGTTAAATTTGAGATGGCAAGAAAATTATAAAGCAATATTGTTTAATTTTATAATGATGGATATCAAATCATTTTATATTAGAAAAAATTGTTACACAATATTAATAACTTGAAAGAAGATATCAAAATCAATTTTAATCCAAATTTATTTATTATATAAAATAAAATGAATGATTTCGACAATATATATGTTAATTAATTTATATTTCGAAACTAGATTTCTTTGAGAGAAAACTCTCCAAAAATTCCTTTGCATTTTGATAATATTCTTTTGTCACGCCCATTGCCGAATTTATACAAATTGATCTTGATTTCTTATGATCGATTCCTGCGAAAGGGTTATCATTTCCTTTATAATAAAAGAATCGTGAATTATCATATAAATCAGGACCGTACAGTTGCACAAACTTACACAAATCCTTATACGCGACACACGTTTGCATTACCGAAGGTTGGAACTCGAAATCGGGGAAAGTCCGAAAATGTTTTTTCATTGTTTCATTAATTTCAATAGGGAACAATTCATTAACTTTACGCAATAATGTAAGAGAAGAAGTAAAAACAGTATGCGGCACTTCGCCTTTAGGTGAAACTTTAGTACGATTATTACATGCGCTAATTGTGTAATGTAATGATGCCCAAAATTCTTTACCATCTCCATCATTTACATTAGTAAGTCGATATATATTATACAATCGATGAACACCAATCCAATCATTCTTCTTTGCATATATAATTGGTAAATGCGTTTTCTCATCAAAGAATTCCCATTTGGAAGTTGGACGCGATAAAAAGACATCATCATTGAAATAAAGAAAATGTTCAGATAGTCCTGGAATGTTTACAATCCCATGCTCAATGACATTGGAATTATATGTGGGTAATGCAAACTTGGGTAATATTTGTGAATGATCAATATAAACTATCTTTGGATGATTTGGTTTGACAAATGGAATCGTTTGATTATCAGTGATAACAAAGATTTTATGGACCCACGGAGCATATTGTTCAATGCTTCGAAGGGAATAACGAATTTCTTCGATGTCTTCAAAACGAACTTTGTCAAGTTTTGCATTACTTTGCCTTCCATATTGTATTTCGACTTTCCGTTTCTTGTTTTGCCAAAGTGGATCATCACCATTGACATATGTATAAACAATGTCAACATCAATGTCGTCTGATAGGCTTTCTAGAGGAGTTGAAATAGGAGATGGGGTTGGGTTTGGAGTTAGAATTGGGGTTGCATTTGCGCTTTGTTCTTTTTTATTTCCTGATAATGAAATTGTTAATATTCCGTGGATAAAATTATTTGAATCATCTAAAAACGAAAAAATATAAAGGCATAATGCAAGCGTCAAAATGAAAATAAGTTTTTTTGTGTTCGTTATTGCGAATTTCGTTTTTTAGGAGCTTTAAATGTTTTGTTCTTTTTGGTTTTGTTTGCACCGATAGGATTTTCAATGCGACGATGATTTATTTCATTCGAACTGAAATACAACGAGTGGATATTATCATCCAATTACATTAGATCATACCAAATAACTTATTATTTGTCAAGTGAAGTCTGATTTTTATTTGTTTAATTTGCATATGAATTAAGTGTCAAATTTGGTGTTTGAAAATTACAATTTTTTATTTGAGATAGAAAATAAAGAATAATTATCTAATGAAATTATATACATTTATTCCATCATAAAGTTTAACCATGAACAGCATTCATTTCCATTTTTGAAATGATAACCAATTTTTTAAATTTTGCGACACATATCAAATCTAATTGACCTATAGAAGCAAGATATTTAAGTTTATAAAAAAAATTAATTTTCCTAATTTATTTAAATTACTTCTTTTTGTCATCTTGTGCATCATCTTTTGGATAGGTGTATCGCAGCGCCCATGCATTTTCGCCATCAGCGTAATACTTAGGATCGAGTTTCAAGAATTTGTATCCCAGAGTTCTTTCATACAATATGTGTCCTGCCCTATTCGTTTCTCTCACATGCAAATTCACAAACTCTGCTTTGTGGCATTCCCTAAGGGCCGTGTGTGTGTATGATAATAATTTTGTAGCAAATCCTAATTTTCGATATCTTGAATAAACAGCAACTGAAGTAATTGCACCATGAAGAGGCACAGGGGGCTTGCTATTGCGTCCTTCTTCATCTACTTTACCAAGTACATATCCAAGTATTTTCCCATTTTTGTTCACAGCAACATGAGATGATTGTGGTGAGAGAAGATAATGATATAACCAATACCACATATGATAATTTTCAGCAAGGCAATGAAGGTTAGCGTTTTGAAGTTGAATTAAATCATGAACTTTGAATCTTCTCAGGCTGATAGGCATAAAAGTGGCTATACAATTACCGTTAGAGAAATAATTGACTAAGTTCGTTCACATCCAAATTTCTTTTTTAATAAATAAGATTGTTATTTCATAGTGTCTAATGAAAACCACATTATATTCTTGCATAATATCTAACTAATGCAAGTTGAAAGATATTAGAATTAACAAAATTAATGCAAGAAAATTATTTTACACAATACATTTTAAAATGAATTCTCAATGAATTTAGTTGGAATATTACCAATCTCATATCAATTTATTTATAGATACTTATGTAAAATGAATATTTTAAACATTAAAATGGTTTAATATATTTTTCACATCATATTTCAGTGATATTTTGAATCCGAATAAACGGTTGAAAGGTTTGACCACTCCATCCAAATGTCTCGTTTCTTTGTTGAATCAAGTAGTGACAATGATGAAGAAGATTTTGAAGAAGAAGAGGAAAAGAAGATTGCTGAAGAAGAAACAAAGCCAGCAAAATCTTCTTTTTTTGATTCTACACCAACATATCGAGAAACAAAACGCACTTTTATGTCAGAAAAGCAAAAACGTTGGATTGAACTTCGTAATTCGTTAGATTCTGTATTAGATGAACTTGAGTTAGGAAATTATAAAAAATCTTATGAAAATTTCCAACAATTACAAAAAAGTTATTACAAAGCTAGCAAGGCAATTAAAGAAAATGGCCATCCTGATTTCTTTATTCGTTCAATGAGTGAAATTGTCACAAAAATTGAAGAATTGGTTGAAACCGAAAAAGAATTAAGGCGTTTTTCACAAGATCTTAAATCATTTTGCAAAGCCTTTAATGACATTCTCGAAGATTACAAGAAAAATCCAGATGATTTCCAAGAAGATGATTTCGATACTATGGATGATTTTGATGAGGAAGAAGAAGAAACTGTTACCACCGGTAAATCTGGTGGAGGTGGTTGGTTCGTTAGTTCTGATGATGATGAAGCTGACAATATCAAGAAGAAAGTTGAACAAGAAGCCAAACCTCATCAATCTGTTCGTAGGAAGGAAGTCAACTTTGCAGACTCTGTTGAAGCTCGTATTGATGCCGAATCCAACAAAGTAATTGATATCAATACAGTCAAAACCGAATTACCAGTCTTCACTAAAAAACGTGAAAGTGGTAAAGTTTCCACAACCACCCAACACCTTAGCGACATGTATGATGCCGTTGTTGGCCAAGACAAAGAACTTGCCAAAGCCGTTCAACTTGAGTTATGCCAAACGGTCTCCCCTCTATCGTCCAACTCACCAATTCCGCTTCATGACTGGGAACTTGTTTTACGTTATTTACCCGATCTTAAAGATGAAGGCAAGACCCTTCTTACCCTTTTCGAGCGTCTTAATCATGATTTTTGGGCACACTCTGTTGATCCACGACATTTATTTACACCTGACGTATCCAAACTTCATCAAATTGTACCCAAATTTATTGATTTACTTAAAGATATTTCCGATTGTTTAATTAAAACTGGCGACAAATCATATGCAGCACGAATATATTTAATTTTAGAGGAACATCTTTATCATAAGGAAACAGAAGACATAACACCGTTAGCATATTTTGTCATTGAAGCAGCATCTACACCTGGTACATTTAGTGACGATGTCGCAATGGACATGAAAGCGCGCGCAGCATTATATCTATGTATTAACTTAGCAGTACGTAAGCATCCGATTGAAGCATCGAAACTTTACAGTCGAATTCCATTAATTTCAAGTTCGAATCCGATCACACAAATCTTAGCAAACAGAGCACTTGCATCTATTGGTATCGAAGCGTTCAAACAAGGATATTACTTAATAGCGCATCAATACTTATGCAAATTTAATCGATTAGAATATATCGCGAAGAACATTGGACAAGCACCAATAATATATCCGCCATGGTTAGTGATAGAGCCAAATTATCTTTTGTTACTGAACTATCTTTCAACTGTTTTATTAGATTTGCCATATTTAACAGTAACTTCAAAGGCAGAAAACTTGTTAATCGATAATTCTTTACATAGGAAATTACAAAAGGTTCCAATAGTGTTCCATCCAGAGGCAATCCTTCAGAAAATTGTGTTGGCGATACATAAAGCTAAGAATGGCGATTGGAAAAACGCTTATAAAGTATTCAAAGATGACTTGTCAAAATATTATCCAAATCACGAAGGTTTCATTGAAAGTTTGAAACAAATTTCGATGACATGTTTCTTATTAACCGCTAACCAGTTTTATGACAACATTTCGGTTGAGGATTTGGCAAAAATGTTTGAATTAACCAATGAAAAAGTGACAGAAATTGTGAAAGGAATGATCGGCGGTAATGGACCAATAGAAAATGCGAAAATAGAATTTAACGGTCAGCTTGATGGTAATAATTTCATTATATTCGAACAAACAGAGGTGGAAAGCCCATTGGTGGGTTATGGACAGATGATCAGTTATAGATCAGACATTATAGCATCGAAACTGAATGGAAAATCTGAACTTTGAATAAAGCTTCTTCTGAAATAAATATTTAATTATTTAATTAGTTATTAGATGTCATCCACTGATAATATTTCCATACATTTAATGATCTTTTTTATGTTGAAAGTATTTCTTAAATTAAATTGATGGAAAATATTTTGGGTAAAAATAATAATTTTATAAGCAAAGGTAAACACCAAAAATCTGCGTCATTATCCTAATGGTATATTAAATATGAAATATTTTATATTTATTTTACACTGCATAAAATCATCATTAGAATCAATTGTCTTTAATCTCAACAAAAAAAAAAATTCGAAACGTCAGTTCAGGCAACAATTAATTTATTTGTAGATAGGCTACCGTCATCTGTACACTATCGACAGAAGTGCGGTACACTAAATCCGAGCTATAGTTTTTAAATGGAAATAATTAATTTAAAAAGAAAAGCCAACATGTAAATGAATAACGAAGGTTTTATAAATAGAAATAAATATATGTATTTGGAGCAAATTAATCGTGATTTGAACGATAATGATCAACACAAGTTGATGATGAAGTAGTTGTTATTAAGAACACGTATCAAGAAATATTACGTTACTGAAATGTTATAAATCTGTAATCATTTTAATGAATAAGAAAAAAAAAAATTTAATCATTCGACAAGATATTATTATTTTATTAAAATTGAATGCTGTTGTAATTTGATTCCTCAGTTTACGTTTGTTTGATGAGCGCTCCTTCCGCATCTTTTTATACAAAACAATGATTAACAAAAACGGAAAAATATTTTAATACTACATTTTAACATATTTATTATAACTCAAATCCATTGGTCCTCATCTTCCGTTTTCAAACTATTAAATTCATCGTTGGCATTTTCGTGATTTCCTTCGGTATTTGATGACATATTATTATTTATATTTGATAACGATTTTGTTTTCGTTGTTTGTTTCTTATTTCTCTTCAACATAAATACATAACAAAAGAAATTCCTCAATAAAAAATAAAATATTTTATAATTTTGCGCATAAATGAATAATTTCTTCATTTCCACTTGCAACTGCATATTATATTTGCCTGTATTTTCTATATTGGCACCATTCATAAGTAAATATTTTAAACATTTAACAGAAGAAAAAAATGCTGCATAATCGATTAATGTAACATCTTCTTTATTGTTTACTTTACACATTTGTAAATAAATAATAAAGAAGTGGCTTGACTTAAATCAATTAAAAGTTTACGGCGCGCTCAAAAAGTGTTACCGCATAATACCAATGCAAGTAATCACAATATAAGTAGTACACTTACTTAGTATGTTTACTAAAACTAAGTTATATAACAATAATAATTTTTACAAAAGTTTTACAAAAACAAAAGGCGCAATACTAAAATTAAAGTTGGAAGAAAATAACGATGTGACGTTGAATCGATTATACAAAAAATGAGAAAATTTAGAACATACTATATATTATTATTTATTTATCTAAATCACATTTGCTCAATGAATTTCTCTTCTTTGAAGTCATCTGCAAATGGATCTTCTTCAATATTTGAGATAGATATTCCTGTTGTGAATGTGTTTGTAGTTTGGTTATTATCATTTTGTTGTTCTGAAACTTCATTTTCATCAATTTCTTCTTTTTTATTTTTAATTCGTATCAATAATATAATCAGTAATGAAATTATAATAATAATAATAACAATAACACAAACGATTATTATGATAATTGTTGTTTTGTTGTCATTTGTTTGAAATTCATTGCTATAAATAAATGTAAAGAAGTTCGAATAATAAATATAATAAGTTGAATAAATAATAACTGTGTAATCATAATATATAAATTCTGTTTCAATATAAACATTCGATGAATTAATTGCAATTAGTGAAAGTGATTTTGTTTGTATTTCATAATAAGTAAATGAATGCGTAAATGATAATGTGATCGTTAATAGATATGAAAAAGATTTCGTTAAATCATTTTGAAATGATTCAGTAAATGTATTCGATTTTGAATATGTATTACTACGACTGAATGTATTTGACATAGAATATGTATTACTTTTGCTAAGTGTGTGCGATTGAAAAAATGTATTTGATTGAGAAAATGTATATGATGCTGAAAATGAAAGTGTTGGAATTGGTTTGCAATTTCCTTCTGCATATGATTTGATAACTTTTAATGATCCAAAGTTACTTCCTATATATGTTGGATATGTTATAACTGTTGCTGTAACATTATAAAATGCATTTGCTCCAATATTTGGTTCTGTATCACCATAATAATAAATACATTCAAGTGCATTACAATTACCAAATGCTGAACCTCCAATTTCTTTTATTCCATACCCAAGTGTTAATATAATTAAATTAGAACATAATGAAAATGCTGAAACACCAATCGATGTGACTGAATTCGGTATTGTAATGTTTTTGATTGATGAACATAATGAAAACGCTGATTCACCAATTGTTGTAACATTTCCTCCAAAAATAATCGTTTCTAAATGTGAACATAATGAAAATGCTGAACCACCAATATCTAATATAGAATTACCAAAATTAACTGAAATAACTAACGGCCATCCTGAAAATGCACCACTTGGAATGGTATAAATTCCTTCACGAATATTTATAAATTTCGTGATGCTTTTATATTGTTCAATTTCAGTAAAATCACTTGAGTTTGTTATTGTTAATGTTAAATTATTATCATAAAATAATTGAAAAGAATTTATGAAAAATACAACAAAAATTATAACATTTTTATGTTTTTTCTTTTCGCATGTTTTCAATTTGTAGTTGGTCAAAAAAAAATTATGTGGAAACAGTGGTTTTTTCTGAAAAAAATTGATATAAACCACCACAATCATCATTGAAAAAATAGCGGTTAAATGAGCATAAACATTGAATTTAAATGGTCGGTCTGTTTTATCGTTTTGCATCAATGGAAAACAAAGAAATTCAAACTGGTTTAAAGACATATCCCCATAATGCATATTCAAAGGTTGTGTTGATATATTGTTTTCAATAGGCATACTAGCTATAAAGAACTCATTTTGTGTAATTGTAAAATATGATGCAAGGAATTTTATTTTGTCATAAAAGAACTGAAGTATTTCTGATGTACACTTGCTGTCAGTCAAGAAATTTGAAAATATACTTGTTTTAAAGAAAGTAGAATTAATGTTAAATATATCAAAATTCGCATGCTTAATTCCAAAGACTGGAACTTCTACATTGTATGTATGAGTGGGCCTTTCTTTGCTTAGGATCTTTTTCATATTTGATATTTTTGTAGTTGTAAAAAATGGAATTCCTGGTATTGTATCGGATGTAAATTGCTTTATTATGCCTGAAATGAACAGCAAACGAAGAATTTTCATACTTCAAGATCTAATATAGTTGAAGGCCTTTACTAAATACACATCGGCCAATACAAAAGTTAAAAATCATACGGTTAATATGTAAAAAATTTGTTGTTTAATTGAAGTTTTTCAATTGAACCTAAAATTTGTTTGTTTCAATATTTAAAGACACCAGGAAAAGATAATACATTTAATGCTTGCAAATGCACTTTTAAATAATATAATGAATGGATGTGTTAGAGCTGAGTTTGCTGATTAAAATGATATATCTTTGTTGTTGTTGAGCACTTTTTATAGTATTAAATTTCATGATTTTTAAGAGATATGCGTTTTATTCTTTTTATGTTAATATATTTTGCGTGATACTGGTAAATATGAATAAGTTAAACACATTCTAACATACATTCGAGATATTATGTATAATTAAGTGATATATTGCAAAGATAAACATATTGTATGCTAATACATAGCAAATAAAGTTATATCACAAACTCCTTGTTACTTCTATATTGATGGTGATTCTTAATAGATTGATTCTAATTATCTTTAAATATAATATTTTGAGGTATGAATGTTTTTCATATAAATAAAATATTTTTCCATTAATGTTTTGTAAAGTAACTTAATGATTTATATCATTTACATTTAACATTTAATACTAAACGAAATATTTCTATTGTAAACTACAAATCATTTTGTAAATGAATAATATGATTCCGTTTGATCTTTAGAATGTTACATCAACAATATTCAGCATTTTCGATGTTTTCATTGTTGATTATATCAAAGTGATAATCGATTAATATTTCTCATTGCGAATCATTTCATAGTTTTTATTTAAATTAAAAATATATCAATTAAAAATATATTTTTATTTTAAATTAAATCACAGCCAATTGTCTTCATCTTCTTTAACAATATCTTCAACTAAAGTATTGACATCTTCCTTTTGATTTAAACTTGATGTAGTTGAATCTTTAAATTGTAATGTTGAAGTCGATTTTCCTTTTTTGTTATTATTTTTAATTAAGAATATAACAATTCCAACAATTATTAAAACTAATGCAATTGATCCGCAAACAATTCCAATCAATGCATTCATTGTAAGTCCATTCGTATGTAAAATGTTCGTGCGAAACATTGTAATGAAATTTGAATAATAATTGTAATATGTCGAATACATAATAACTGTGTAATCATAATAAAGAAATTCCGTTTCGATATAAGAAAATGTTGAATTAAATATGGATAATGAAAGTGACCTTGTTTGCGTTTCATAATATGTAAATGAATATGCAATTGTCAATGTATACGTTAATGCATATGAAAACGAAAATGTGAAATCGCTTTGAAACGATTGAGTGAATGTATTTGACTGTGAATATGTGTTACTACAACTGAATGTATTTGACTGTGAATATGTGTTACTTCGACTGAATGTATTTGATTGAGAATATGTATATGATGCTGAAAATGAAAGTGTTGGAATTGGTTTGCAATTTCCTTCTGCATATGATTTGATAACTTTTAATGATCCAAAGTTACTTCCTATATATGTTGGATATGTTATAACTGTTGCTGTAACATTATAAAATGCATTTGCTCCAATATTTGGTTCTGTATCACCATAATAATAAATACATTCAAGTGCATTACAATTACCAAATGCTGAACCTCCAATTTCTTTTATTCCATACCCAAGTGTTAATATAATTAAATTAGAACATAATGAAAATGCTGAAACACCAATCGATGTGACTGAATTCGGTATTGTAATGTTTTTGATTGATGAACATAATGAAAACGCTGATTCACCAATTGTTGTAACATTTCCTCCAAAAATAATCGTTTCTAAATGTGAACATAATGAAAATGCTGAACCACCAATATCTAATATAGAATTACCAAAATTAACTGAAATAACTAACGGCCATCCTGAAAATGCACCACTTGGAATGGTATAAATTCCTTCACGAATATTTATAAATTTCGTGATGCTTTTATATTGTTCAATTTCAGTAAAATCACTTGAGTTTGTTATTGTTAATGTTAAATTATTATCATAAAATAATTGAAAAGAATTTATGAAAAATACAACAAAAATTATAACATTTTTATGTTTTTTCTTTTCGCATGTTTTCAATTTGTTAAGTAAAAATTTAATTTCATAACATAAAAAAAATCCCAAAATAAAAAAGTAACGCATTAGAGTTTGAACATTTTCATTGAATTTGAACATTTTCTTTATGAAACTATTATTCATTGGCATTGCTAAATGTGCTTTTAATGAAAAATGATTAAGTACTAAAGAAAAGAATTGGAAACAATGTTTAACGTATGAAATAGGTAATTCTAGCAAAGGGGAATGGCACTGACATCTTCTTGTGCTGATATTAAATGGATTCAATTCATTATCTTTTAGCATAATAAAATTGGTGACTTTGATGGATACATTCTTTTTATTAAGGCATGAGAATGTAAAGTATGTCTCCCACTTGGATTTTAAAGTAAGGCAAGGGGAGTACTGGTGAGTTTGAGAAATAGATAATTGATCACTAAAAATCTTGGAGCATAAGTTTTTTGGTGAGGTTTGTAATAAGCAAAAGAAATGTATGGGAAAAACCAAGATGAAATAACACATTCGTGCCAAAACTTGAGAAACTTGCTAATAAATCAGTCAAATACGATACAGAAAGCTTCAACCGCTTCTTCTTTTCGTCAGTTCATTTGTATAACTTTTACTGAAACGCGTTTTATTGTTTTTGCAATCGGAAGATGTTCACAAAGCTGAAACGTAATGGTATTAATGAAAAGTGACAGAAAGTTCCTTATTCAAATTGTCGAAGAAGACAAAAAAATGAAAGAAAGAAAATGATATCGTTTAGCATCAAAATCATTCAACACCTGAAGAATCATATGAAGCATCAATTAAATTTCATCGAAATGATATCTTTAAATATATTTAAAGATGGAAATTATTAAAAAAAAATTTAATTGAAAAAAATATTATCAAAATATTTGATCCAAAGTATCTTAAATATAATAGAAATGGGTACGCATATGGAGAAACTTATCCTTTCTTGGATTATTTCATGGACAAATTATATGAAAATATTTCAAAAGATGGTTATGTACTTGATAAGGAGAAATGAAATTTTTAAAAATAATTCGAAATGTAAGACATAAGGAAAGGATTGTATACTGATAGTTTTTTTAATAACGAAGGCTTGCGTTTTTGTGTTGAAATTGATCGTTTTGGATTGAGAAGGCATTCAAAAAACCGCTACGATGTGGAGGTTATAATCATGATTATGTTAATGTTAAGCATTTTTAATTGAATTATTTTCATTGAAATTTTCCATCGTTTTTTTACAACGAGGAATTACCCTTTGCCGATTAAAAATCAAACAAAACCAATCGGAAAAATCCGATATGTTCAATTCCTTTCAATTGCGGGCGGTTCCTTTAGCGCACCCGTATTATTTTATAATCTTAACGTTTATATTATTTTGCACAAAAAAACTGAAAATCAAAAACAAAATAAAAATTAGATTAGGGGAGAAGTCCCGGGGTTTTTACCAATAACGGCGGCCATATTGGAAGCTCATGTATTGGATTCCTGTTGTCTTAACAACATCACCTGAGTGTGGTGCATGGATGCAGTTTCCAGAGCCGACATAGATACCAACATGGGAAACTGGGCTGTAGAAGCAGCAGACATCACCTGGCAAAAGGTTAGCTTGTGTAACTTTTGTACCACTTTGTGATTGAGCACTTGCGGTTCTTGGGATTGAGATACCAACTTGAGCATGGCACCATTGTGTTAAACCAGAGCAGTCGAATGTGTTTGGACCAGCTGCACCATAAACATATGAGCATCCAAGCTTGGATTTAGCATAAGAAACGATTGTATCACCAACTGAGTTTGAGGATTGAGCAACTTTTACGAATTGAGCACGGACATATGCATCATGGCCACGGAGATCGATTTTGATCCATTGTGAAGTTTGTTCCTTGATTGTAACCTTTGTTCCTTTAACGAGAAGAGCGATTGGCCTTGGGAACTTTGTTGATTTGAAGACAGGGGCATTCTTTGTGATAACACCAGTAAGTGTTGCACTGCAAGCAGCAAGAAGGAAGCTTAACATTAGAATGAACTTATTTTCTGTGCCATTGAATTCTTGTCATCTGACAGATCCCAAGGCGGTTTTATTTGTCAAATGACACTTGTCCATTCAAAAAGTGGAAGGAATGCATCAAATTATCGGAGCTATGATGCAAGAGTACAGTTGTGCAAAGGGTAATTTTATCCCTTTTCAAAAAAACTGATCATTTGATCGGCTCGTCTTAAAAAATTTTGAATGATGGTGTATTGAATTTTGTGCGTTTTCTAAACGAAAAAAGTGTAGTTTGAGTTCACATTTCCCCAAACGAAGTCTTTTTTAAAAGAAAATTTTATAATCGTTTTTTAGCATTTTGAAGGGTTTCTCATTACCAATTTGCTTATCTATCCTTTAGTATTTGGAGGACAAAGCTGACTTTTTGGGATTTAAAATTAATTTGATTGAATGCATCAAATTATTATGTATTACCAAATAAAATACGCTTTGGTACAAAAGCTTCGATTGGAACCTTTGCATGAACTTTGCTTTTAAATTTATCGATATCTTAATCAAATAAATTAACTTAACTTTTATGCATTCCGATTTTGTTTTATTTTTTTTAATTCTGTAAACGCTAGCGCTTATGTAATCAAAACATTTATATGTATATATAAATCCTGAATACCTTGTTACATTTTTGAAAACCCTTATTGTATTATTTGGAATTTCAGGTTTGTAATCGATAATTTAAGGTCCATCAAATTAATAAGTGTACACAAAAGAAAAAAGATAAAAATGTGAAATTGTTCTTTGATAATTTGTTAAGATATGTGCTGATATTTCGGTAACAAAGAGATAACCTTCCAATGAAAATAAGTATCAAAAATCTAATCAAAAATTCTTGGAAAGAAAATATGTGTTGGGTTTATCCACTGGGACTGAATAGCGACCGTTTTTTTACCCATACAGTGATAACAATGTAAACTATTTAATATTGACTGTGAAATTGTTTTTTTGAAAAGCAAATCCACAACAAATGTCCACGTTTGCAGAGCGCAGAGCACTCCTCGCTCGAACATTTGGAAACCCAGGACCTCCACCACCATCTAACAGTGGTGGACCAGCACCAAGACCAGCTATGTTTATTCCTGGAATGCCTATGCCGGGATCTGTTACAGCTGACGAAGATGAAAATGAGGACCCAAACCAAATGAGGCGTCCCCCACCAAAGCCAGTGGCACCAACTTACACATTTCCAGAACCTGTCGGAACACCACCTCATCTTGTTAAGAAGAAGAGAGAATATCCATCTAAATGTAGAACAGGAACAGAAGGATGTAGCGATTTTCACTCTTTCATTCTAGAAAATGCACCACAACCTGCATCTCCAGCAAAGGCACCTAAAGCACCAAAGGCGCCCAAAGATGACTCTGGCGGTGGTGCACCTCCTCCTCCTCCACCTCCGCCACCACCTCCACCACCCACACTTCAAAAGTACCGCGAATGAGTCAAACATGGATCATTCAATTTTTTAAAAAATTGATTTTCTCATTATTTCCAATATTTCCTCTTTCATGACATTTTTTTCATGAAAACACACTAAAAACATCCAGCTCATCATCAAATTTGCAATTCCAAAAGGTATAACCGTTTTTGACTGTGAGAGTTTTTATTAACGTTCTCCTCATATGGAAAACCTAAAATTCTTCTTGTTATATAAAGTGAAATGATGAAATATAATTATTTATATCTTTTTTAGACATCACAAATGTATATGTATGAAATTAGAAATTATTCTGATTAAATAGATTAAAAAGTATTAATTTTATGTTATCGATTGCTGAACGATTAGAATAGTTATTTATATGTTCATTATAGATAATTAAAAAATTCAAACATAAATCGATATCATTTTATCTTTTGCATGTAAAAGAAAATGGTCAAACAAATTTTACCTTAGGAGAAGCTCTCCTTTTCTTGTGAAAAAGTAATGCCAAAATCAAGTCATATTGTTGATAACATCCATTCAATCGAGTTCATTTTCTTCTACGTTGACTCGGCGGTTTGTGATGTGGTTTCTTGAAATTGAATACTTTATTTATTGATTTTGAGTTTGGGTGGTTTATGTTTTCACCGCTGAGTCAAAAGTGTCGTCGAGTTCAAATTTGAAAGGACCAAAATTGTCAAAACGATGAAATTGAGAGCGATCTGACATAAAAGTGTGACGAAACGGTTATTTTCATCAAACCATCAAAAAAATTCTCGCACATTTGACTGTAGAACTTAAATTTACTTAAAAGGAGAAAATATTACATGTTCCAAACTTCATTTGATTGTCAAACAATCCTTCGTCTGGAAATGAAAAATCATTGAATTCATTTGGAGAAGAAGCCAATGGCCTCACCTCGGGTAAAGGAACAAACTTATTTTGGACCGTTGTGTAAGGCATTATTTCAACCTTTGGATATATGTTGTTGTTATTATCATTATCTTTGTTCATATCCAAAACATTATTTTGTTTCTGAACAGACTCAACGGGCTTACATGTTATCTGATTCTCAACTGAATCGTTCTGCATCTTAGACTTCCTTCTGGAAATCAGCATCCAACGATTTCTGAGACTATTATCTGATCTATTATTAAAGAAACGTGCTATTTTATTCCACTTTGCACCAAGTTCATCGTGCTTTTGGCAAAGCAACTTATCTTCTTCTGGTGTCCAAGGATCCTTTCTGAGTTCAGGGTTCAAGTAGTTTTTCCACCTTTCACGGCACTGTCGGGGGTTACGGGTTTCCATAAGCTTAGAGATCATTATCCAATCTTTGCATCCAAATATAGATACCAATTTTGATAATTTATCATCTTCTGCTTCTGTGAACTTAATTTTGAGTGAAGGGGCCTTTGGTACTTTCTGACAAGCATACATATTTGCTTCCTTAGGGACTTGAGGAAACATCATTGGGATGAAACTGCTAATCATCTCCAAAACGAAAAAAGAAGACCAAACCTCCAAAAATTGTGTACATTCTCAAATTTGTGTTAATTCTTCCTGAATAAACTCCGTTCAAAACCAGAACCTCAAAGCGTTAATTTTTACTTTTTGACAGTGTTATACGTAACGCATTCTGGCCGACCTGCCAAAATTTGACAAGTGGCTCATCTGAAATACACAAAAAGTGGTAGTAAACGTTCTTTTCATGAGTAAATTAATAACGTATTTTGTCAAAATCATATGAAATCTTGAAGTAAAATAATATTTGATCTCTTGAAGTTAAACATGGTTATATGTATACAATGAATTTCATTTTTTTACACGTAGTTTGAATAAATCATTTTTTTTTGAAATTACATCTAATTGCTGATTTTCATTGTTTTCTTGAATCAGCTAGAATTTCCTCGAATTAAACTGTTTTATAGAATACCAACAAGATAAGAAAGTATTTTTATGCAAATTTATCTTTGAATATAGTTTCGAAAAATTGTGGGACAACTAAATCAATTTGTGATGTTTGCGCATTTTTGCCTGAAAGGAAACTTACGTGACCTCCTTCAGGGTAATGAACTAAAACCATTGTTTGGCTTTCTTCGATTTCCTTTATTGGCAAGAACTTTTTGCTGGTGAATGGATCATCGTCAGCTGAAAGCATAAGCCCAGGAATGCGTACTTTTGGTATTTTATCGTAAACACCAAGTGGTGAATAATATTCGATATGATCTTTAAGTCCAAATTTCTTGCATGTATAAACATCATCGAATTCAGAAATAGTTTTGGCCCTTTCTGCTTCAGGAGAGTTGACAAATTTACTCTTTTTGATCATATGAATAAGTTTGGCCATAATGACAGGAAGATAAAGACGGCGCTGGAGTGGTTTCTCAAGAATGAGGTTTGCTTGTACAGGATTCATTGTATGTGATACGCAAGCAAAACCATCAATATCATCTTTAAGTGCTGCATAACCAAGAGTTTCATAGCTACCAAGTGAAAAACCAACAAGGAATAAGCACTTAGGAGTAAATATTTCGCGTATGTGCTTGATGGTGAATTCAATATCATCAATTGAACGTAAATCATAAAGTCGTTCAGAAGTGATCGGAGCACCAGAACATCCACGGTTGTTTGCAACAACTGCTCGCCAGCCCATGTTTACAATAGCTTCTGCTAAATTATTTGTACATGGTTCACGAGTTCCTCCAGCTAAAGTATGAATTATGACAACAATTGGAGTATCATTTGATACATATCTTGGTTCAAACCAATCAAGTGCAGATGTTCCACCATCTTCAAAAACTAATAATTCACGACGACATTCATTGGTCAATTTTGATCTTTTCCTATTTCTCATTCCTTGCATTGTGTGAACATTTGGACCAATAAGCCACCATGTTGGCTTGTAAGGTTTATCTAATATTGTCATTTGGGAAACTAAATTTGCTATTTTTCCATTTTTATTGTAATGCACCATTGCCTTGTAACTTCTTGTCATTCGGTACAGAATGAAAAGGCATGCCAATACTGCAATGATTAACAGTACATAGCCAATCATGCGAAATCCCCAAATAAAAAAATAATAATTTCTTTCAATTGCTTGGCCACCCTCTTTCAAACTTGGAACTGTGAATTTGCCGGCTTCAGAAATTTCAATACGTGTTAACCCTTTTTTCAAATACGCTCAGTTTTGGTGAGGGATTTTGCAAATAATTCGTGATGGAGGAAAAAGCAAAGTTCTAATAAGTATGGAAATAATAACAGACCATCCCAAGGCATCCTTTTTTGGTTGACTATTAATAACTTTTCTGGATGTATAAATGATGCAAAAAAATAATAAAAATTAATAAATATAACACGTTTGATAAAAATTTAAGCATTCGGCACATGCCAAAGCACTCAGTTGTAAGAGTATTTATTTCAGTGATTACCTGTGTTTAATTTTGTTAATTATACAGACTTAGCGATCAACTTTTACTGGATTGAGATTTTCAGTAAAGAATATAAGTCTAGACTTATTCTTCTTGGAGATTTAGCATACATACAAAATGTATTTTAAATTATATAATTATATATTAGAATGAAAATTCAACAATTTTTGATCCTAATTCATTTTCATTCGCAATTAACTCTAATTTTCCACATGAAAAAAATCGGAAAGATTTAGATTTATAATCTTATTTGAAATTTTACTTACTAAAAATTCACTGGGAATTATTCCCTTGAGGCGAACTCGCCAATGACGAATTCGTCCAGTTTGTTGGAAGAACTTCAAAAGAAGGTGAATTTGATTTCATTGGAACCACTGTTGGGATATTATTAGTGCTTTGAATGTCTGCACCTTCGAATTCCCTAAGGTAGCGCATGCATACTTTTTTGTATGCGGATGTATTTGCTTCGACTCTTGTTTTGAATAGATCCGTAAGTCGAGATGATTCTGCCGCTGTCGTTGGATTTGAAGCAGCGCGTATTTGCTCAAATACAACATCAGGATCGTTAAATTTGTGAGCCCATCCTCTATCGAATTTTTCTCTTAGTTTCGAAATTATGTCAAGTCCCTTGTTATTATTCTGAAAGATAGTCTTTTCTGGCTTTTGCTTCTTTCGCACAACGTGTATAATATCGCCATTTTTGACATCTTGAAAATCAAGTGAAAAACTTGGCGATAAAATGCGACCATGGCAAATAAAAAATGCATCATGAATATTGATTATTCTTGCTATGTCATTTGCTGTCTCATATGAAGAAGACATAACAATAGTTTGATTTGATGCTCCGGTTAAATGAAGAGTTATATTTTGCTCATTGTTTGTTATTTCAATTGGCTTAGGAAGCATCACTTTATTTGTGTTTTGGGGAAGGTCGCAACGACGTTGCTGTGGGAGCATTCTGACCTTGCAGTCCAGAAAAGTTGGATCTTTTAACGGTTTTAAAAAATGAAACAAATAGAAGAAATGAAAGAAATAGAAATTTCTAAATATACTAATTGTAGAACCAAAATTTTTTAATGTGTATTCTCTTAAAATTATATTTTATTTATTTGTGTTTGTTTATGAAGCTAAATACTCATAACATTGAAAAAGATGAAACCATATCTTATCCATATATTTTTTATAAAAAATGTGACACAGAAGTGGCTTATTAGAACTGCATCCCTAATACATTTTTTTCAAATTTTTATTTGTTAAAAAAAAATTGAAATTAAAAATTTAATTTTGATTTTTAAGATAATGTTTCTATAATTGGATTATAACAAATACCGTATGATAAAAACAGGTTGGGATATGTCAAAAACGAAGTTTCGCTTGTTATAAATTAATTTTGTCATTTAAATTTTATAAGTAAGAATAAAAGATTAATTTATGGAAGATGTCTTGCAATACTTTTTGGTGTGCCATTATGTATAATGATGAAATTATCAAAAAAGCAGCTGATGGAACTCTACATATGTAATGATACATTATTCAATCATCATAAAAATAAAAAATTAAATAATGAATTTTTTCTAAATTTCGAAATGGGAGTGACTAGTCAGTTATATATAACTGAAGACATTCTTGTATTGGTGTTTTTGATATTCTGGAGATAAATGCTTTAATTTGATTATCAAATTTTTAGCTTAAAATAGGCAATCAAAGCAATTGCTCAAGTTGATGAATTCGGAAGTGTAATATTATTTAATGTAATATTCATTTTAATTAGTTTTGTTGAATATGTGCATAATATTAACACATATAAAATCAAACTTATTTTTTCATATCTAATTAATATATAGCCATAAAAATAATATAATGAAAAATTATAACTATTAATTCATTGTCAATAAACACAAATATAAAAACACAACTCCAAACATACTATCTAATGATTCAATAAAAATACAAATATAATATGACAGTTTTTTAGTAATATTACATTTTGATATATTATTTAATTTTAATTTTATTAATAATATAAAATTTTATAACTGAGTTTAGTAAATTGTTATAGTCTTTCTAAACAATTCATATAAATCAGAATAAATACTATAATAAGTTGAATAGCATATGATTGTGTAATTATAATAAATGAATTATGTTTCAATATACGTGTGTGATGAATTAATATACGAAAACGTAAATGAATTTATTTGTAAATTATATAATGATAATGTTTGTGTGATAGAATATAAATATATTAAAGTGTTTATAAAAGTTAATAAAGAATTTATTAAAAAAGATTTGGTAAATGTATTACTTTGACTGAATGCATTTGATTTAGATATTCCAATAGTTTCAACTGAGTTGAGAGATTGACTGATATAATTCTACTAATTAAATTTGAGAAATATAATTCGGTTTCTAATTGAGGTAAACCTTAAATCAACAGTTCAGTGGACAATGATATTATTTGATTCATTCAATCCATAAATATTCTGATAGGTAAAGTACCTTAAGCATTACGATGGATTCGAATTTATTGGTTTACCATATCTATTATCTACTTTTTAGTTAAAGTCAAGTCATTTCTAATGCAGTCTAGAATTAGATTAAAAAGATGAAAGTGTAAATGCTATGTTCCCAGTGAAAGTTTTTATGTGATCAAGTGTGAGTCTTTATTTATCACCGGGGATAAATGTTTCTCCCTATATTTTTCCATTATTTTCAAACTTTTCGATCATTATCCAAAAAATATCAAAAACGTGTTTTTATATTAAAATTCGAATATTTTCTTTACTCACAACTAAGTTTATGCTAGGCACATTATATATCTTTTATATCGTGAAGTCAATAAGGACTTGTTCTGCAAATAAAACGTTAATGCCTTCGGGATTCGGAGCAACTCTTGGAAAGTAATTTTTATGAGCTTTTGAATGATCATTGGTCACTGGGTTCTAACCCACTTTTTGACAATTTTGCCAAAATATTTCAATGAACTCCTGTCCCCAACCAATTATCGCACAGAAAACAAAGCATATTTAAGTACAAAATAATCGTCAATTGTATTTTGAATTGGTGTTAAAAAAATTAGGTGAACCAAAACGTAGCGGCAGGTGACACAAATATAAACCACAAAATCAATGTTTATCCTTTTATTAATTAATACTTTATGCTGGAAGCATCCTAAGCCATCCAATGATGAACAAGAATATTTGAAACCATCAGATAACGAACCAGTTTATTTAGAAATTCCAGAAGGACTTGAAAATGGAATTGGATGTTCAATTTGCAAACACTTTGTTTTTGGTATTGAGTCAATACTCACGAATACAACAATTCAATCTAAAATTATTGAATACGGCAAAAAGGTTTGTTCACGTTTCCCATCAATTGGTCGTAGATTTTGTAACCAAATTATTGAATATATTCCAAACATCATGGAATATCTTAGTGAAGGACTTACAAATTCTGAAATTTGCGCAAAACTTAAGATTTGCAACTCTAATGATGTTAACAATGATGACTCATATCTTGAACTATATCTTGAAATGGAAGATAGTGATTATATAACCGAATTTGAACTTCCATTAGGAATATCTAATGACGACTTATGCGAATATTGCAAATGGGCTACTGGTTATACTCACTCACTTTCCATGAGCAACTCATTAAATAAAAACACAGCAATAGCATCTTGCTCTGCCCTTTCTGGTAATGCGGGGTTAGTTTGTAAGTCAATTATAAGCACTTCATATGGTATGATTCAAAACTCTATTGCAACAAGCTTCAATCCGGCCAGTCTTTGCATAAAAATCGGCTTTTGTAGGGTACTGAGTTCAAATGATTTTGATGCCGAAACTAATTCCATTCAAATCCCAACAGGTTTGAAAGAAACTTATTGTTCAACTTGTAGGAGTGTTGTTTCCTCAATTAGAAATATGATTAGTGGCACAATAGTTCAGGCAAGAATCCCACTTCTTCCTACAAAAATTTGTTCTATGTTACACCAAAAATCTATTAAGCAACGACAAGTTTGTAGATCAATAGTTAAAAGGGATATTGCAAAGATAATTCAATATCACAATAATGGTTTGTCTATCTCTAAAATTTGCAGCAATTTAGGATATTGCTGAATTAATTAAAAACCATTTTTAAAATGATTTCACTTTTGATGAATTATCATAATCACAAACAAAACGAATTCTGTTAAACGAAAAATTTTATTATGAAAAAACGACAATGCCATAAACCTTTCAAAACTACCATAAACTTTTCAATTTTGCACGATAGAATGACACTTTTTGCAACATCAATTTTGATGTTGAAATTAAATTTAATCTTTTTCGAAACTTGATTTATTAGGCAGCCAACTTAATAGCCAATTCTTTGCATTCTGCGAATAAGTACTTGGTGCCCAAGTTCCGGAGTTTATACAAACTGTTCTATATTTCAGATGATTTACATTTATGAATGGGTTACTATTACCAGTGAAATAAAAGAATTTCACGTAATCATCTTCTTTTTTAAGTTCATTTATTTTACATAATTTCTTATTCGCTAAGCATGTAAGCATAGCACCCGGTTGAAGTTGTATGTTCCGATAATCTCTGAAGTGGGAATTTAATGTTCCACTAATTTCCTTTGGAAATATTTCATTCATTTTCCTTAATAAATCAACCGAACATGGGAAAACTCCATGTGGAATTTCTCCTGATGGGTATATACCGGTTCTATTATGAAAAGAGCTCATTGTAAAGTACATTGTTGCCCAAAAATTCACTGCATCTCCATCATTCCGATTTCGATCTCTCGTATATTTGTAATATTTTTGATGCAAATTCTTCCATTCGTTATGGATAACATTAATAATTGGAACTTTTTCTTTTAAGTCAAAGAAATCCGACTTATTTGCTGGTCTAGAAAAGAAGAAATCATCATTCAGATATAGGAAATTATTAGAAAGACCCGGAATATTAACAATGCCCTCTTCAATAGCAAACGAATTATAGTTGGGCAATGCATATTTAGGGAGAATTTGCTTATGATCAATATATACAATCTTCGGATGATCGCTTTTGATGTATGGAATTGTTTGTTCATCTGTAATTATGAATATCTTGCGAACCCATGGGACATAAAGTTCGGCACTTCTAAGTGAATAACGGATTTCTTCGAAATTGATGAATCGCGCCTTGTTAAGATTACCATCAACAGAAAAGCCGAAACGAGCTTGAGTTTCCTGTTTCTTCTTTTGCCAATTTGGATCTGATCCATCAACATATGTATAAACAAGATCGACATCGAAATCATTATCTTCTTTTTTAACTTGAACTGGCTCTTCGATTTCTTTTTCTTCTTTTTTGTCGACAATTTTTTGGTCTTTTGGCTGCTGGTAAATAACTTCTTCTTTTCCTAAATAATTGACCTGGAATTGGACTTTGCGCGTTTCGTCTATCACGAAACGAGGGAGGAGAAAGCTGATGAGGAATATGAAAAACAGTTGCTCGTATGGGAATTTCTTTTCTCGCATTGAGAAATCGTTGTTGATGTGGTTTGTAGTTATTCAAAAAGTTTCCAAAAATTGTGTGGTGTCAATGAGCCCAGTTGAAGCAACCATTCGGTTATTCTGGTCAAACTTATGCATAGAAAAAAATAAATTTATTCATAAATGGTTTTTTATTTTTATAACAAAAACATATTATATCAATAGCATAACTTTTAAAATACACAATGAAATGCTTTACTCTATTAAAAAGTCTAAAGTTAACAAAATATCACAAAAACATTTTCCTCGGGGAATCGTTTTTTGCTACAGACAAACCTTGTCAATTTTAGTAGCTAAAAAATTGTGTGAAAAAGGCGGGGAATTCCGAGGGGGTTTCGGAAATGTGATATAAAAAAATTGTTCTCACAAAGATTGAAGAAACAACACCTGTTCTCTTTACCCCTTTAATAGACTTTTTAGTAATCATTACTATCTCATTTATCTCTCTCTTTCAAACATCTGTGATTTGCTTAATCATTTTTTGCATTTTTGTCTATTTTGTTTAATTTTTTAGTATATATTTTAAAATAGTTTTTGTGTTTTTAAATCTTTAGTTATATGTTAAAATTATACGGACACTTTTTGAGCGAAGCTCAAAAAGTGTAGGTATAATTGAATTCTCAGAAAACTTTTTGATAATAATTTTGTGTAACAACTTTTTCAATAGACCAGTGGTCCATGAGCTACCACATGGATTTCAATAGTTTAGTTCAAGCTAATGTATCTGTTGAACAACAAAGGATTGCTGAAAACACACAAAGAACATATAATTCTTTGTTGCGTTCATATGAAAATACAATGAATCAAATTCCTAATGCACCCGAATCATATCCCATTACTGAGAATAAATTACGTGCTTTTTTGAAATTCTATAGAAGTCAACACCCTCAAACAACCTATTCCTACCTTAAATCATTCGTCTCAGCTGTTGTATCTTATTTAAGAAAAAATAACTTAGATGATTTTACGAAAACAAATAATTTTAAGTCGTACATGCTTGGCTTGAAAAGAATAATGAAGGGGGATACATCTCCAAATGCGAAAAAGTATGTCACAATACGACTTATGATAAGACTTGCAAAAAGTACTAATCAAAATGTAAAAAATGAAATAGAACTTATGACAATAGAAAGTTTGTGCATTTATGGTTTTTTACGAATTTCTGAGGCGTGCAGATTCTTCATTTATATAACTTAATTCTTTCCATTTTGGTAACCATAGAAAAGGGGAATAACTCTCTGGATTCACTCCAATTTTTTTAAGTTGCAATTTAAACTTTCTCCTAACTGTTCTATCACATAATGTAAAGACATTCATGCTATCAGCGTTATACTTCTATCCAAATGGTTGAGGCTGGAGATGCAATTACAGTATAAATTTAATTAAAACTCAATTTAAATTTGTCCATATAATTTTTTATATGAGATTGAAAAAGTTGTTACACAAAATTATTATCAAAAAGTTTTCTGAGAATTTGAATTTGTGGTTTAACTTCCCCAATTTTTTGCTTCAGTTTTTGAATATAAATCCGATGATTTTTCATTCATTTGATTCTATCGTTGGAAATCTGCATTGAGTTAATTAAAAATATCCTTATTCTAAAATGTACACCCTTTTTTCCCCTCCAATATTATTTTATTTTTATTCTTTCAACAGATATGTGAATTTAAATATATTATGATGTTTTATTTATTATTAATAAATCTTTTATTCTCTTTCTTTTTCAGCATATTATTTATAAAATTTTTAATTAAAAGCATTCACCAGAATATGAAACTCAAAAAATGTGAAGAAATTCTAAAAATCAATAATTTATATGATTTTGTTAGCTTCTCAATAATTTTTTCATCAAAATCTTACGTTTTGCTCCATCTATTTTTTATCTAACAAATTTAATTACAGCAAAATGACATCTAAATTATTTTTTTGCTACTAAAATTGACAAGGTTTGTCTGTAGCAAAAAACAATTGCCCATTTTCCTCCGATAATTGAATCAGATGGAATTTATTGACTCTTTAACATATAATTATAAATCTATAATAAAAAATAATGAATTATTTTTTAACTAGTTCTTCTTTCTTTAGCTTTAAAACATTAAAATATGGAGAACATATATATATGTAAAGAATGCAAATATTGTTTCATTGTAAGTTATCGATTTCTTTACCAAATTTAATTCAAAAAATGATATTATCGAAAACAAACATTTATAATAATCTAATTTTTACTAACAAAAGAATAAGAATTTTGTACTTGATTTTGACCGTTTAGTCTTTCCTCCAGTTTTTGAGCGTATTTGATCGTCGCCTTCAGAATCAGGAACGGCGTTATGTAGTCGCTCAGACTGAGTCTTTTCATCAAGTTCAAAGTATTTTTATATTCGCTCATATACGACAATGCTATCACGCAAGGGTAAGCATCAGATCCGAACTCCTTAATCTTCTCGATAAATTTTGGTATCACGATATCGTAATCAGTATTATATTTAATTGTCACAAACTTCACCAAAGCTTTAGCGGCATAATTAATTGCGTTAACATTATCGATATGTTTAATTCTTTCACAAATCATTGATATAATTCCATTATCTTCAAATTTTTGTGATACTTTTGAATTAATTGAATAATTGGAAATCAAAGAACAAACGACAGCAAATGAATGTAAGTCACCGAACTTCAAAATCGATGCCAAAAAGTTAGGTACGAATTGATTATTCAAGAAAATATTTGAATCGATTTTGAGCAGCAGAATAAACAATTGAAAAATATCGGTTGCCATATCGTTAGAGACCGTTAATATCATATTTTGAATTTTTTCATTTAGAAACACACCGAAATATTGTTGTTTTGAAGCGAAGTAAAACAACAACAAAGCAGCGTTTTGACTTCTTGATTTTTCGAATATTTTAATAAATATGATAATTACTTTCATTACTATATCTAAATTCGCCAAAATATTAGAGTTCAAAAATATTCTTCTAAAGTATTCTATTGATATTTCTCTTAAAGGACAATACTCTGATTGACAATGCTTTAAGCAGTCGTCGAAGTTAATGATGGACAAGTCAGACAAATACAGAACCACTTGATAAGCAGCCGTAATATTTTGTGGCTGTGTCGAGTTAAAATATTTTTGTGTCAATTGTAACATTGACTTATTATTCACTTTAATTAGTTCCATATTTAACGCAATTGTTTTTAATATGAATGATCCGTAAACATTATTAAATGAATTTGATGAAATCTTATAAAAGAACTTAACAATCGTTTTCCGATATTTAACTTCGGTTGTGTTCTCTAAGATTTTACACATTAATCGAATCGCTTTATCGATATCATTCACTTTACTATTCTCCTCATCGACCACAATATTTTTCAAGTTACGTATCATTTTCGAAGATATCAAAGAAGATGAAAAACAAATAATATACAAATATAATTCCAGCGTTCCTTGGTGGATATAATTCTCGATCTTATGCGCAGGCGTTAAGAAGTCGAGCATCTTCTGGTTACGTGCGCCCATGATAAGTAATTTTAAGACTCGGCTATGCACATGATCTGCTTCAACTAAAACTGGTAACAATAACTCCCAAAAATGCGGACCCATTAAGCGGCGAATCTTCGGATCACTTTCGATACAATGTAACGCAACTTTGAACTCTTTCTTATGTGGATTACGTAACGCATTGACGATCTCCGCAACTTCCATACGTGTGTCGAATGTTCGATCGCGGCGGCCACTCGCTATCTGTGACTTCGGCTTATTATGTGGCTCGCTCGCAGCAAAGACAAACGTGGAGTTAGTTTGCGTACGTCCGCCATAAGACGCAAAGAAGTTAGAGACGGCGCTACTGATAGTACCCGGAAATTGGATGTTCCCGGAGGATAACTCTAAGTGGATCCACTTAAAAGTAGGGCGCTCTTCTGGCGTTTGTGACCAGCACTTACGAATAAGAAACTCTAAAAGTTTAGGTGTGTTTTTCGGAATTGGTGGTCGCTCGCCTTTCATTGAGACGGAGTAGATAAGTTGTATGGGGTCAATGTTCTCAAATGGAACTTGCCGCGTGAGCATTTCCCATAACATTATACCGAACGCATAGACATCAACAGACTCATTAAAGTTTTGTTGACGATGCTGCTCAGGTGACATAATGGAGGCAGTGCCAAAGCCTTGGTTAAGTTTTGAGTCGGAATCAAGAATTGTTGAGATGCCAAAATCACATATCTTAGGTTGATATCGAGAATCTAATAAAATGTTAAGAGACTTAAGATCGCGATGTACAATGCGTTTGGAATGCATATATGACATGGCTGATGAAATACCTGTGGCAATTATTGTTAAATCAGTTGGAGATAATCGGACTTTGGAATCACTAGAATGAAGGGCATCATGAAGTGTGCCATTGGGAACATATTCAGTAACAATACAAAAGGGCTTTTCATCAGTATAACCAATAAAATTTGTGATGAATTTATGATGTAAAGATGAATGAATATTGATCTCGTTGAGAATCTCAGGTGTAAGTTCTGTGGAAAATAGCTTCTTGATGGCGACTTTTTGACCTGTTGGTAAATAAATACCTAACCATACTTGGGCAAAACCACCAGTTGCAATGTTTTTTTCAAGACGGATTTCGGAGTGACGTATTACAGTGGGTTTTTTGGGTATGAATAAATCGGGAGAATAAACTGCCGAACGATTTGACAGTTTCATTTTGCCAAAGTTGGAATTGTTGCCACTTTTTAAAATCAAAAGCCGCTTTAAAAGGAGGTTTGACCAAATATAAATTGAATGCTTATTTAATAAAAAATAAAAATATCTTCAAATATCTAATATTTTAATCTATCAAAACATATAGAGACTTATTAAAATCAAAATTTTTAATTTTATTCACTAAATTATTATTGTTTTGTTATTATGTCATATTTAATGAAAACGCATCTATGATGATTTAATAAAATAGTACAGCATTTTTCACCGAAATGTGATTTGTTGATGAAAAAAAGCATTATTTTTTTGATGACATTATTGATCATTCATAATTGTTTGAAAAAAATATGTAATTTGATTTGACTGAAAGAAATAATTTCGATATTGATAATGAGTATAACAATAAAAATTGCTTGTATTTGTTTTTTTGATATCAAATATTATTTCATTTGTTGTTTTTAATCCTTTTTCCGATTATTTAAAAATTCTGTGAATTATCGATTTTACAGTCCAGAATTTTCTTACAAATATCGGCTTAAACAAAAGTGCGCAATTTATAAATTTAAACGTGCTTGAAATCACGAACGTTATTTAAACGGTCGGAATGCTATTTGGCCAGATTATTAAAATTTATGTTTTTTCTGTTTCATCTAGTATATTCATATCATCGTATCATACCCAGTTTTTATGTATTCTCTAAAAATAATAAAATTCATAATTATTTTGATTTCAATGAATTAAATGAAGAATTATCTTGTATCAAAAATATAAGCTTTGAGAACCCAAAAGAATCAGAATCATGTATTGAAAAAATAAACAGTTTAACAGATAACGGAGATGCTCAATTTATTCTTGGAACTATCAATGAATTCGGTCTTTTTGGCTTCGAAATGAATGATACTATTGCACGAGAATACTATGAAAAAGGGTCTGAGCTTGGGAATCCAGAAGCACAAGCTAATTTAGCATTTTTCTTAAGATATGGAATTGGAGGAGATAAGGATTTAGAACGCGCATCAGAATTAGACTCATCTGCTAGTCCTATTGTTCCATGGTCAAAGTTATCAAAAGCTTCTTCATATCTCTATTCGACATCTCAAATGAGTTGTGATACTTCATTCAACATTCTCAAACAAGTGGCTGATTCTCTTTCAGAAGGAATGACGTTTTTTGATAAATATCGTAACACAGGTGTTCAACGTTTTCCAGATCAAGGATCACCAAATGATCGCTTTACTTTAAAAGAATCTCTTTTAGAGTTCACTAAGTCTAATGCTAAGCGTGGAGACCCCATATCTATTCTCAAATTAGGACTTCTTTACATTCAAGATCGAAATTATAAATCAGCAAATAAATATGTCACAATGGCTGCCAACCTTGGCGTTCCTGCTTCATATGCTATAGCAGTTCTTATGGCTATGAATGACTTAACAAGTACTGTTGATCAAGAATTATTATCTAAATATATTTACGAAGGTTTACGTGCAGGAGACACTCTTATGGCTGTAGTTACATCACAATTATTGACTAATGATAAAAACTTTAATGATTTATCCAAGAAAAATTTTATAGCTGCAGTTGCATCGGGGCACCCCGAAGCACTTTTTCTAAAGGGTATTCAAAAATTGAATAAGGCGAAATACAACAGAAAAAAGGCTAAAGAAGCTTATGAGTTATTTAAGCGGAGTTATAGAATAGGGAATATATTAGCATTATATGAAATGGCTATTGTTATGCATCGTTATTTATCTGATGAGATATCATGTTCAGAATCGTTTTCAACATTACTTCGCTTTTGCGAAAACACAATTATCTTTGAAGATGAGGCAATAGCATGGAATGCCTTTGTCAACAAAGATTACGAATATGCTTACCGAATATATCAAAGACTTTCTGATATGGGATCAGAAAATGCAACATACAACGCCGAGAAAATCGCAGCGCTGATGGGCCGCGAGGACGAAAGGCGCGAACTATTTGATAAACAAGTAAAAATGAATTCTGCCAATGCATTAACTCGTCTTGGCGAAGAGGTATATTCCGCCGGACAGGTTAACGAGGCCTTATATCTATGGGAGAAGGCTTCGTTTCGCTATGCCAAATCCAACTTTTTGCGGGCAATGGAAATCAGAAATAATGACATGGTAAAAGCGGCCGAACTTCTGAAAGAAACCGCTTCCCAAAACAAAAACGCAAAGATTCCGGTGGAAATAGCCAAAGTTATGATGTTTTTTGAGGCATTACCGAAAACTATTATATCGATTTCAAGAAATGATTTTGACAATCATTGCGTGAAATTCGTTGTTAATACGCTCAAGGAAAATGCTATGAATATTGTATTTGTGGTCTTGACGATATGTTTATACGCATTAGTTGCAATGAGAGTGAAAACATTCTTTAGAGTCACTACGGATTAAATTAATAAATTGTTTGTTTTATAAATGATTTAAAATACTATTTTAAATTATATGAATGAATATATTGTTAAAGTAAAAAAAAATGAATTTTAATTGGTTTTTTTATATCCTAAAAATTAATTTTAAGAAGTCATTGAATAGAGTGATTTAAAAGTATTTATTGGACGAGTTCTTTTAGTAAGCGTATCATAATTCGATTTAAACAAGGATTTTTTCAGCTATAAAGTTGTTGACTATTTTTGATCGTTTTTATTCATCAGATCTGTCAACTGAAAAAGTAGGCCAGATTGAGAATAAGGAACGGATTGAATGGTTGTAAAATAATATTTTGAAAGACTTAAACCGTTGTCACAAAAAGTATTATGAATCTTATTTCTTGGTGGAAAGTGGGCATTTTTTAAAAAATCAATGTGTGTTGTCAATAAATTTTTTAGAATTTATTTAAATAAAACAATAAAACACAAAATTGAAAGAATATATGTGTTATTGTAAATTTTAAAATTTTCTTTAAATTCATACATCGACTTCAGAGAAATTGCTTCATTAACAATGTTAGTTTTACAATTATTTCTATCATTTTTGGTATTAAAACACTCCAAGCTTCAGTATGATTTATATATTCCAGAAGTAAATATGATTAAAAGAAATGATATTTATTACAACGAAAGAATCTCAAAAAACAATTTCATAAATAATGCAGATAAAATGCACTATATCTTCTCTCGATATAAAGCTTATCATGAAAACTTAACAAACAAAATATGTGATCGTTTTTTCAATAGAAAATTAGTAAATGATCATAATTTACAGGTAGAACAATTTGTTTTGACAAGTAATCAGATTTCTTTTCCTCAATTACAACAAACATGTCCTCCATTTTCAGAAAATAAATACTTTTTCGTCATCGTTAAAATAATGTTGGTTTTTATCATTTATAAAATTTTATCAAGACAAAGATGGAATTATTCATTTAATATTATTGACGATAATAAAAATAAATTAAATAATTCATTTTCAAATTTTATATTTATATATAATTTATTTTCTACTTCATTAGAACTTGAATCTTTATATATTAAAGATACAACAGATTTTTATACAAATCGAAAAAATAGTGCCAATATTGTAATAATCACCGGGTCAGTCACAGAAATACCAGAAAAAATTTTTATGTACTGTCCAGTAATGAGTGTTGAGATCAAATCTTCTGTCACTACGATAGGAAATAATGCTTTTTCATTATGTAGAAATTTGATTGTTGTTCAACTGAATGCAGGACTAAAAAGCATTGGAAACGGTGCATTTTCACACTGTACCAATTTAAAGTCAATCACAATTCCAAGTTCAGTGACGTCACTTGGACAAAGTATTTTTTCTTATAGTGGACTTGAAAATATAAAAATTGAAGAAGGTGTAAATATGATTTCATATTTTATGTTCGATAGTTGTGATATTACAAATATAAATATTCCTAATTCTATTACATTAATAGAAGATAATCCTTTTGTCAGGTGCCAGAGTCTTCAGACAATTACAGTATCTAATGACAATTCGCACTTTTCTAATTATAATGGCGATGGAGTTCTTTATGATAAAGGAATCACGAGACTTATTAGTTATCCAATTGGTAACACAAGAAGTGAATATGTAGTTCCAAACTCAGTAACAAAAATTGAACATGCAACATTCCATTTCACAAGTTTAACATCAATTATAATTGGTGAAGGAGTAAAGACAATTGGACCTTCCGCATTTGATAATTTGAAAAAAATTACAAATATAATAATCCCAAATTCAGTTAATGTTCTTCAATCGAGAGCTTTTACAACTTGCTACAAATTAACTACAATTAGAATTGGTGCAAATGTTCAATCAATTGAAAGTGGTGTATTTGAAGATTGCACTGATCTTAAATGTATTTATTTTTATGGAGAAAGTCGTCCTTCATTTGGCGATAATGTTTTTAATAATGTTCCGTCAGTTTCTGTTATGACATATAACACATATCAAAGCGATGATTTCGGAGGACTTCCTGTTTTGAAAGGAATTCCATATAACGATTGTCCTTTCATACCAACATATATATTCACACCAACTAATACATATCCATTTACACCATCTAATGGTTTTACCTCTTCAAATATATTTACTCCATCTAATGGTTTTACTCATTCTAATACATTTACTGCTTCAAATACATTCACTCAATCAAACACATTTTCAGATACATTCACACAGTCAAATTTATTCACGCAATCGAACACATTTACAGAATCAAATTCGTTTACACAATCAAATACATTTACAAATACATTCACAAAGACAAATATATTCACGCAATCAAACACATTTACACAATCGAATACATTGTCGAATACATTTACATTATCAAACTCATTTTCACAATCATACACATTCACATCATCAAATTCTTTCACTCAATCTGATTCATATACAAAATCAAACTCATTTTCAAATGCAATTACTCAAACATTTCAAATGCCTGTTACACATTCCCATACTTTTGTTCTTACATATTCATTGCTTATTACTGAGACGATAATTAGCAAATTGCATATTATAAATACAGTTTCATATATAAAAATTGGATCAGGTTTTGATTATATTACCACTGATATTGTTTATTATGATTATGAATTGCATCAATATTCAACTTATTATATTTATTATTCTGATTTCTATACACTCATCCAACAAAATACATATGAAAACTCAAAAATTTCAAAAAATGCTTTGATCGGAATTGTTTGTGGTTCGGTTGCAATTGTTCTTTGGAATTGGAATTTTTATGTATCGTAAAAGTAAAACAAATGCTTCATCAAAATCTGTCGATGTGAATAAAGATTCGCTAACAGGCGTACAAGAAAATCAAGAAACTATCATAAAGGAAATAAATCAGTATGCAATGAATGAAGATGATAAATGGCTGTTTTAGTTCGAGAAAAATAAATAAATGTCATTTTACAATAAAATTTTCAAATTCAAATCACTTCTTTTTGGAAAATGAAATTGGTAAGACATTCCTGTAATGGAATTACACGCATGGTGTAGTGTGCCAATGGGCAGAGCCACACTGCGCGTGTACTCCGAGAATTTCGATAGAATATAAAAATTTTTAATTGCATCTGACAAAATATTATTAGAATCACATATTTTAACCTTTAAAATGTAAACAAGAATTAAAAACATTTGGTTCAGAAATTAAAGAGGTTGAGCTGGGGCCTCCGACTCAATAATCTTTTTGTTAATATTATAAAGAAAATACTACACAAATTTAAAATAGAAATAAATAAACACGCATTGTAAACAAAAAAAAAGATTTCAAGATAATAGTTTCGTTAACAAGATGTTAAAACATATATTTATATTCGTCATATTCTAATCATTAACGTTAATGATAATATATAGAATCAAGTTGTTGACATAATTTATCAATGATATCACCAGAAAATAAGGCAAATGCGAAGCATTATTTAGATTGTTATATGTTAAAGGGATATTTTGAATTTTGCTGATAAAATAAATCAAAAAATTATTTTTAATAACAAATTTAATTAAACAATTAATTGTAGACAATGATTATATTTTATGATGATAATTTTTAATATTGATTGGTTTTTCAAAATGGAATATAGTAGTTGTAATTTTATTAGACTTATATATTACAAATGAAAGTTTCCTCTTATTTTATCATAACAATAATTCACTTAAGTAATCAAGATTAGTATTATAGATTATTATAAATAAATGAAATTTTTGACATTAAAAAATATAATCAAAAATTAGAATTAACATTAAGAAACGATTTAAATACCATATCTGTAATTTTATGTGATTGACTTTTTTGTAATAACAAAGAAATTGAAATGCAAAAATATCAAATTTAAGATTTTTTTTTTATTATGACATGAAAATTAACTTAATTTAGAATATCAAGAAATAATTCAAAAAAAGCAATAAAGATATTAATTTTCATTCATTTGAAGTGTTGTATGTGAAGTAGGTGATGCAGGAGTCGTAGATGTTGTAAATGTTGAAGATGTTTCAGTTGTTGAAGATGATGTAAGTGTTGAAGATTTTGTAAACGTTGAAGATGTTATAGATTTTGCAGGAGTTGAAGATGTTGTATGGGTAATGGGATTTGTTGGAGTTACAAAAATATTTTGGGTAGTAATATTAAATAAAGGACTTGTCTGGATTGAAGGTCTCAATCCATCTATATTATTAAAATCAATGAATCGTTGATTTTCTGGTGTAGTATATAATTTCAAATCAACTTGAACGCTACCACTTAATACTGATGTCTAAGTTTACCATAATATTAACCCTCTGCAGGTCAATGGACATTATCAACTGTAATTTTATTATTTCCGAAGGTAATAGTATCAAATTTTAGCTTGTAGAATTTGTTTCTTGCCATAAAGTGATTATTGTTTAATATTTCCATATTTGATGAAATAAGATTGTTTGCTGTAAATTGTCCTGATGCTGAGTCATGAATTTCAATTGCGTTATATTTGACTCTTCCTTGGAATTTTGGTTTAACTTTATTATGAATGTAAAAAATAGGAATTGCATCAGAAAGATCAGTTGTATCAGATTTCACATTTAAATTAAATCCATCCAAACCTATATCACCAAATTGATATATTTGATTTGAACAATTTGTTAAATCAAGATCAAATGTTGTTAAGTTGGATTGGACGAATATATAATTATAATCACCAGCAAGTCGAGACATGTAAACAGTAGGTCCGGTAGGAAATTCATTTTTACAATCAGATGTAGCATTAGTTTCTGCCCAATCAAGGTATTGACGAAGATGGTCATCAACTACTGAACAAGTTTCATTCTCAATTTTTTTTACATTGTAATCTTATATTGATCGATATTCATATACTTAGAAGACCCACAAGAAGCATATCCTGGCAAGATATAAGCTTTTGAAATGCTGTAGATTGTTTCTACCAAAAGAAAGAACATACAAAAAAAAAAAAATGAAATGAATTTAACACATGATGTATCTCCATTCAAAACCCAGAGACATACATTTTCAAATTAAAGCCGCAAATGTTCGAACATTTTCAGAATGGAGAAGCGTATAATAGCACCGAAACACGGAAAAAACTTCGAATTTTATTCAAATGTCTATTTAAAATTTTTGAATTTATTGTGAATCGTGCAAAGTTTTTGATGTTCCAAAAATTCTAAGCTTTCGCACGTCCCATAATGGGACCTATCTAGATAATGTTGTGATACATAGATACATATTTAATAAAAACGTTATGTTATCATTACCATATTATGATCTTCCTTTTGTTCAATATTCTAAAAAAATTCATCCCATGATAAATATCCCACTCCATCACTATGCACCAGATATTTGTCATTAGTATCCACCACAATTTTATTGTAAATATTTTTCCGATTCATAGTAAACCAGATTTCCACTAAGTCTTTGTTGAGTTGAGATAACACGAGTTATAGATATCAAGAAGCACCAATGAATCTTATAGGAATTGACCAAGCTTTCTGATGGCGTTTAAGCTTGTCCAAAACGTTGCTATAAACGCATAGAATTGTGTGAATTATGTCTCAGGTTGAGTCTCGGGATCAAGTGTAAACGCAAGTGCTTCTAGTGCATTTGATTCGAAGTTTTTCAACAAGTTTTGGCATTGATAATGCACTTATTTTGATCAATATGTCGAAACAAAGATAAGCAATTCACACAAAACTGAGAGACTTCGTCAGAGGAAAAGCTACAGCTAAGTTTAAAGCGAAGATTTTAGGTAATGTTCATCATATTATAAAATTTCATATACGTATCCATCGCAACATTAAGATTGTCATTCATATACTTAATAAATGATTCAACCCTATTAAGTGCGTTTACAAGAAAGAACACTTCATCGGTTTTGGAAGAAGAGTTTTTCAATAATTAATTATAAATAAAATGGAAGAGTTACTATTTTTAAAATGATTATATGGAATTGTGTCGCATTTTTATTCCTTTGTTTCTTTCTGTTTGACTCAATTACTAGTGGTTGGATTCCAGACATTTCTGTTTATTGCTCTCCTTTCGATTTCGTTTTTATTGGCTTAAAGCCTAATTTGAGAGATCTCTGTAAATGTGGTGAATCTAAAGTTCCGATTCACACAGAAAAAGGAACAGAATCATTGAATAATATAGGCTTTTTTGGTTATGATAAATGCCTTTATAAAATCAAATACAACATGGACTCAGTTTTCGAACTGACTGTTAAAGTTCGAAAAAAAAGTTTCTATGTTCATGTGAAATGTTTAACAAAAACAAGTAAAATTATTTTAATAATTGATTTCTTTTATTTAACAGAATATTAAATATCATAGAGAATTGAACCTCCCCACTCCACTACAGTATAACCATTACGTTCTTTATGTAAATTTTCTAAGTTTTGAAGTGGTAATTCCTCAACCTTATCACCTCTTAAATTTTTCATAATCATAAATACTCTAATAATACAATCAGGTTTTGGTGTAATTTCAAGTTGTGCAACATTTTCATATTCTTCACTTAAAAATTTAATCATAGTATAATTACTTCTTTGGATTTGAGGCAACCAAAACTGAATAAAACTTGTTAATTCTTTTCCACGAAGTCCTAAATAATATAATTTGTCTTCTAAGAATTTTTCGGCATTTTCTTTTGTTACAATAAAACCTTCATTAAAGTCAAATTCATTATCATTAAATAAACATTCCCAAAACAAACTATCATATTCAATTGAATTTGGATCGTCTTTGTTAACCATAATCCCATTTTCATTTACGTTAACATTCCAACCTTTGTCAACATTGTATTTAGGATATGTACAAGTAAAATCACCTTTTATATTAACTTTTACATTTACATCCATTTTTTCTTTAGGATATATATAAATTACTGGCTTCCCGCCTCTAAGTCTAAGAATTAATAGTAATTTAGTACCAGAAACTATATTTTGTTCTCCAATTTTTTGATCATCTTCTAATTGACGGTGATGAAAAATAATTCTTTGTTGATCAGTTGGTATTCCTTCCCTAATAGTTATTTCGTGTTTTATCTTTAATATTGTATCATCGGAACATACATTGAATTTCATTTCTTTTCCTGTTAAAGTATGTATTATTATTGGAAAAGAATTTTTAACTAATGAAGAATCAGATTTAAATTTTAAATAAATATGATCCCTTGGATCAATACACCCCATTAGATCATAATCCTCCATTTTATCCGCTAAATAGAGAACTTGTTCTTTTATAGGAACATGCTCTTTTTGAAATATTTTTTCTTTTAAATTGTATATAGTTTCAGTAAGAGACATATTTATATCAAATATTTTGTTTCTTGATGTAAAGATTTTATATGGTAATTTTTCATTGAGATTTGTAGCCAAATATATATCCATATAACATACAAGATTCGGATTATATACTATATATGGAAGAAAATCATCCATAATTATTCCATTTGAGATAAGAAATTGCTTTTCAGTAGGAATATTTTTTTTTTTGATATATTCTTTCTTTAATGTTCTTAATAGTTACAGTTGGTTTTGCTTTAATAAAAAAAGAATCCCCATTTAAAGGTCGTATATATATTTCAAATTCATCAGATGAATGACAAATTTTTGGAATTCTAGTCAAAAGAATATTAGAATTTGACTTAATGTTATAATCACTCAGCGATCTTGCGTCTTCCATATCTTTCCCCTCAAAAATAAGTCGTTGTTTCTGAATAGAAATTTCTGTTTTCTTCATTATCTCCTCCTTTAAATCAAATACTTTTTTTGCAGTTGCGATAGTGAATTTTAATGATCCACCATTTACATTTCTAATGTAAATTGGAATTAATTTGCAAATACCTTGACTTAAATTTGTTTTTATTATATCATTTGAATTTCCTTTATTTTTCTTTATGAAACCATGAAGCTGTCTAGCAAGATTAGTATTACCTAATGCAAGACAAAGTTCAAAAATATCGTTAACCTTGTGTGAAGGAATGCTTGCATAATTATCTTGAAAAATTGATAAAAGGAGTTCCATATCTCCATCAACATCTTGATAATCAACATTATAACTATTAATTGAAGTATTCATGCGATGGATATTTGCAACTTCTGGAGAAATAATATCTGCAACAATTTTATTACAATGAACTTTCCTTTCCCCAAGACAAAAAGTAAAGTCTTGATTTGTATATAAAGGTAATATGTTCATAAGTGAATTAATAGGCACTTCAATACGGCAAAAATCTTCCATTTATAAATGTGAAATGATGTTTTTTTGCCGCAATTAAAAAATGTCATAAATTAAAAAAAAAATTAAACACACCGTTAGAAAACAAATTTTTGCAAGAGGATAATTTTGGCAAAAATTAGGATTTTCCAAAAATTGTTTTATAAAACATGTATATAATAGAAAAAACAAAAAATAATTCAAATAGTAATAAATTTTAACATTGAAAATAAATATCAAATTTGTAAATGTTTGATATTTTTGACCACACTCGAAGGAAATTTCCCTTTTTGTCCAGTCCCTATATTTTTTCCTTCACACCAACCTTCCTTAAAAGTGCTTACAAACACGACATCGCCAAACTCTAATTCTATTTCGTTGGGGTGCCCCGGAGTGAATTTTTTATCAACTTCAAACACTTCGTTGATTGATATTGCTCCGCTTTCGATGTCTGTTAACAAATCAACGAAGTTCATTGGAAACATTCCCCTTCTTCCAAAACATTCTCCTTCCCACCATCCACTGGGGTGCTGCTTTAAGACTTCTATAAAGTCTCCTCGAGAAAATGAGAGATCATTAACATCTTCGCCATCGAAATTCGATTTGGCAATTGCGAAAAGTCGCTTTCGTGGTGTTGGAATACCAAACGATTTAGAAATTATTTGAGTTTCAAGCGAGGGCTCATATCTGTCGGCTGAGATGTTCACTGCTAACAATGATTGAAGAAGATTTTCATGTGATGATTTCTCATAATGTGTTAGATTAAGTATGGAGTTTTTGATGGTGGTACGAACACTAAAATCTATGTCGGTCATGTCTGCAAAAAAATTGGGGAATTCCACATTGCGAAGTTTTTGATAATATTGGATTTTTTCTTTTTCAATGTCATCAAGCTCTTTCTTAAGATTTCGTTCAACACGCTTAGCTTTGTCTGTTTTAGTTGTTGAGAAATGGAGTGATTCTATTTGTGCTTTTTCAAATTGTGATCTGGAAATGAAAAGTTTTTTTTGAAATTTCTTGATAGAATCAATTGAAGCTTCCAATGATTTTGTTAAGTTTGTTTTAGAACGTCTGATGTATTGTTGAAAAGATTGAATTGGTGGAATAAATTGTGTTTTTAATTCATTCGCAACATCTTTATGATGATTAAGAATAACTTCTATTTCATCATAAACAAGAGTTGTTGGAGATGTTGCACTTTGAACAGGATTTTGTAAAAATTTAGATAATTCATTTGCGAATGATTCTTCAAGTTCTCTTCTTTTTATTAAATATGTGTGCAAAATGTCAATCCCCTTCTCACTTTCTGTGAGTACATGATCAACATGTTGTGAAAATTCTATAAAGTCTTCGGGATTGCTCTCGCCCATAAAACCGAACCGAAGAACGTTTATCCTCATTTGGTCTTGCAAAATGAATATAGAAAATGAAGTAGATGTAACTCCAAAAGAAGCCATCAACATTCTTAAACACTTTACACAAGATCCATTTCTTGAAGAAAATGATCCTGATTTGGCAAAAGGCATTAATTTAATATATCAAAATTTGTTAACAACATCGTTTGAAATAGTTACACCCACAGTTGAAACAGTGGCACAAGACAATAACGCAGAACAAGAAGGTGAAGAACCACCAGCAGAAACACATCATCGAAGAAGGCGTCATTCCAAAAAAGAGTAATTATTAAACTATAGAATTAAATGCAATTACGTTTAGACTTCTGTGAGAAAATCTTTGATGTCTGTTGTTGAAAGAATTCTGAAATTGCGATCCTTATCAACAATTCCAATCTCGATTAAATCCGCAGTAAGTTGACCATCAAATCCTTCCTTAAGTGTGGATATTGCTGTATGGATAGCATCATCAACTGATAAGTCATCATTATATCTTCTTTCTAAAAATGTTCTTGATCCATCACTTCTCTTGCCGAGAGCAGTGGCTTTCCATGCCCAAAATGCACCTGATGGGTCAACTTGCCAAAGAGTTGGTGTATCTTCCCATCCAATAATTAAAAGTGAAACACCAAATGGACGAACGCCACCACTTTGAGTATACTTCTGATTGACAGCAGCTGCTTCTTTAACAACTTCTCTTGTTGGCATTTCAACACCAAACCTTAACTTGTATTTCATGGCTGTTTTTCTGATCTTTTTAACGAGTACACGATAATCAGTAACAACACCACTGTAAACGCATCCAACATTTGGGTTTATTGCTTGAATTTTCATATTTGTGTTTCTTTCAGCTAATGGAGAAATTGGCTTTGATTCACATGCAATAACAGCGCCATTCTTCGCTTTAACTCCAACACATTGTCCACCAAGTGAAACAGCTTTGAGAGCATGCTCTATTTGACCGAGTTTACCTCCAGAAGAGAATGTTGTGAGAGAGAAATCAGTATCGCCCATTATGGAATTGACAAAGTTTGTTTGATATATAGTTGGTCAAGTGACGTCACTTTTCGGATTAAATTTATGATGATTTTGATCGTCGTTAAAATTACCAAAAAAAAAAAATAAAAATTAAATTAAAAAATAATTTTTATTAATAAAATTATTTCATATCCATTTATCTTCTTCCTCATGAATCAGAATATCAATAACTTCTGTAGGTTTTTCAATCAAAATATCTTTATTTTCAGTCAGCGATGAACTTGAATATTGTAATGTACTTGATTTATAAGTTTTATGACGAAAAACTCCAATGACAATTCCTGCTATAAGTAAAACTACTGCAACCGATCCACATATAATGCCAATTAAGAAAATTCGATTAACATCATTATTTTGATTATTATCTTCCAATCTATCATAATATATATAGAAGTTGGAATAAATTTTAATATATGTGGAATATAAAATAAATGAATATTCGTAATAAATGTAATATGTATTCAGCTGTGTAAATTCTGATTTTATATAAGATAAAATAAATGTTTGTGAAAGATATGACTTTATAACGGATAATGATTTTGTAAATGATAAAATATTTGTTAATATATATGAATGTGAATATGTAATATCTGAATTATTTGTTATTAAATCAGAATTTTTTATCCAATTTGTATTTGAGCTTATTATTTTACTTGTTGCAATTTCAATTTGTGTTAATGAAATATATGTCAAAATTGTATTCGAATTAGATAACGTAAGTGAATTTGTAATTGACAATATATTTGATAATGTGTATGTAACTGTTATAGTTAATGAGGTTGTATTCAATAATGATGGTGATGATGTTGTTGAATTTATTAGAGTTTGAGTTTCTGAAATTGTTTGTTGTTCTATATTTATCATAACATTTGATAAAGATTGCGTATTTGATAATGTTAATGTTTGGGTTGATGCAATTGAATTAGTGATAATAATTGTTTGTGAAGAGTATTTTGTATATGATTTTGTATATGTTGGTGATAATGTAACGGATATCGTTTTTGATAGTGAATTCGTTGGTGATATTGTTACTGACGAAACATGTGTCTGTGATGATGTAATTGAATTGGTTTGCGTTAATGTTAAAGAAGGAACTAATGTAGATATATTTGATAAGATTGATATCTGCCATAATGAAGGCACAATTATTTGTGATTGAGTGGTTTGACCATTAACTAATACATATGTAAATGAATTACTAAAACCATCTAAATATTTAAAAACTATAGTTACTGTTTGAGTGGGAACATATGTTTTATCAGATGTACTAACTTTCATATTAGATTGAGTTAAAGATATAGATGCTGTTGTCGAGGTTATAAATGAAGTTTTTAGTGTATTAGTTATTGTATTACTAGATATATGTGTAAGTGATGAAGTATTTATATTAATAATAGTATTTGTAGTAAAAGAATATGTTGTATTAAATGACGTTGATAATAATGATTGCGTATCACTGTTAACATAAGTATTCGATTTATAATTTGTAAGGGAAGGTGAAAGTGTTATTGATGGAGAATATGTATGAATATTTGAAATAAGAGTTGTATATGTAAATGAGTTTGCTATACTTCGCGTTAATGAAGGTGATAAAACATAAGAATATGTATTTAATGTAACGTTGGATATAACAAATGTATTTACTTTAGTAGATACATTTAAATTTGATTGTGAATAGACTAATTCGTTAATTTTCTTCTTGGTGTTTAATTTTATATCTGGATCTAATTTAGAACAATTTGAAAAAGACTCGAATCCAAAATTTTCAATTTTATCAAAAGTTACTTTTGTTAATTGTGGACATGACGAAAATGCATAATCTCCAACAGAATGAATTGCCAATTTAATGATAACACTATGCAAATTCGAACAAAATGAAAAAGCATGCGAACCTATTTTTTCAACATTTGAAAGATGAACTTCATATAATGAATCCCAATGTGAGAATTCATAGCTTTTAATATTTCTAATATTATTTTCAATAAAAAGATATTCAGATAGATTTTGATACTGCCATATATCCATATTTTCTCCCGTCACTCTAAGTGTCCTATTCTTCGTTATGAATATGGTTTGGCCTGTAATTTGTAGAAAGATCGTGAAAATGATAGAATATTTTAATAACAATTTCATCATATGAAGTAGTTGTTCTCATAGAATTCAACAATTATATGAATTTTGAATATATCGCAATAAGTCGGTTAACCATAAGAAGTCAAAAATTGAATGAACAGGTCATTGAAATTCACCGTGAAACATTTGTTTCAAATAAAATTGGGAGAAAACCTTTGAAAAAGGGAATCGAATGTATGGTTTTTATCACTTCACATAAGCAAAATTTTGAGCTTTCAAGTGGATTACAATCGGAAAAAACGACAAACCAATAGATGGTAACATAAGCTATATGCTAGGTACACCTAATTATGACATTTTCCCATTCATAATAGAAATTGATTTTTTCAACATCATAAAATTTACATCAAAAATTGCATCTTTAACCAAAGAGATTTTTCACGTATTTTTTTGAACGCGAAGTGTATTCGAAAATTTTAATAAATTTTATATGTCGGTGTATCATTTGTACAACTGGTAGATATTCTTGTTAAATATATATCAATAAGCGAATTGATATATGTTCTTTCTATCATTTGTTCGTACATATAGGTATTTTTTCGGATTTTTTGAACGTTCTCCATAAACCTCAAATTTTAGCTTATCAATCATTAATTCTACAAAGCAATTTGAACTTATAGCTCCTCAATTGACACTTTATCACGAAAATCTTCTGAAGAAAGCAAACATTTTAAACACTGATTAAATATGGCATTTTGATAAATAACAATTATTTGTCTTTTTGGAACTATAATCATTTGCTAAATTTTAATCAATCAGAAACATCTTACATAAAAATGAAATTATTTCCGAACATTTATCCATACAATAAAATTTTATTAAATATTTTTTTTTTCTTTTTCATTCCTATACACATATCAAATAAATTTTTCATCATTTGCCACATCCTCAGAATTATTATTATTCTCGTGGTTCTTATAGTCTCTGCATTCGTCCCAAGGCACGATCACATACACCAAAACCGCGACAATTATTCCACCGAAGAACAATGGCAATGCGATGTTAATGATCTTATCCATTGTTGGGTCGGGCGGCTTCTTCACCAGATCCTGTTTGCATGTTACGTTCATCAAAGCCTCAGTCTGATCCAAATATACGTACGAGAAATATATCAAATCATTTGCTCCGAAGTCATCTTTTGTTCCATAATAATTCAAATAATTTTCGTTGATATATTCCATGAATTTATTTTCGCCCGGATATTTATGATATTCATTTTGATTTATGAGTAAAAGTGAATTATATCCTTTACTCGTACTATGATCAATGATAATACTAAATGAATAATCGAAATTATTTAATTGATATTTGAAATATAATATTTGATATGGCTGAACTAAAAATGTTTTCGAGGTTCCGCTCTTCATTTCAATTATTTCATGTTGACAAAATATGCCGGCGGACTTATCATTACAAACACATTCATTGCCTATAATTTGTTTGGTGTTTTTGGAGTCACATAAATAAAACCAATTATATTTAGTCGTATTAACTTTCTTTAAATTCATAACATTACCTAACGTAACTATAGTGCCATTAATTTTTTGGTTTTTATTTTTCTCACTATCAAATGATAATTTAGATTTAATATGTATTGCATATGTGCCATTCATTAAGTTGTCTTTCGTTATGAATATCCTTTGGTTAGTTGAGAATAAGTCTTCTTGATCATAATACATTGGTAATAACTTTTCTCCGTTTGGTGTAACCACAAATAAATTCATATTCACATTCAACATGTAATATTCTTCAGTAGACAAAATATCATTATATTAATTGGAATCAACAATAAATAACGTGTTACGAATACGTTTCGGTGAATACTCTGTTAAGTTCGCAAATGAAGAATGTGCTCGAACTAAAAGTTTATCCTGAACTTTAAGATAATCATAAGGTTGTGTTACTTTACTGTTCGGTTGCAATGGGGAAAGAATAGCACTTTAGATTTTGAAAGTTGTGAAGATTCTTTTGGGGTTAAAAACAATAAACAAAACTTTTGGTTGGGATATTGATGGCCGTTAAATATATGTGGGAATTCTTCTATAACTGACTTATTTTTAAATTGGATGTAATACTAAATTCATCAGATTTTATCGTTTTACTTTTAGCAAACAATAACTCGCTGGGCAAAGGAAAGCGTTCACTTATCTTCTTTATGCCTTTCCCCGCCGTAAAATAAAACAAGAGGGGAAACATTTTTTTTGGAGGTTGATTTCATAGAAATATTCTTTTCTCCTTTGGAAATGCCTGTTGAAATCTCATACCGGAGGTTTGGGTGTTACCGTATTCAATTTCGAACCCTTTTGAACAGAAACAATTCTAAACGTCATTAAATCCGCCACTGTTTCATGAGGGTATCCCAGAAGCCGATGAAAATCAATAGAAAAACAAGTACTTGGATCCTTTGAAAACACGAACAATTGAAAATTGAAACAATTGAAATTTAGTGATAGAAAAAATGGATTTTGAAGGAAGTAAAATTTTTTGCATTGATTTGATTGGATACGAAATTTTATCAATTGATTTTTGAATGATTCAATTCTGAATAACCCACAAAAACGTAGTTCCAAATTCTTGCTCAAGAGAAATAATAGAAAACAGAGTGAGAAATTAACATCCTTTTATATTTGCATTGGCAACAGTAATTGTTAGTGTATCTTTGTTTGATTCTTTAATAATGCAGATGCTGAAAAATTTGGTAAAAATAATTTTGAAACAAAGGTTTACAGTAAAAAGGCGCATCAATATATAACGTAGAAGAAGAATGGTAAATTGTTGAAATAATACAATTCTTACATATAAGTATATAATAAAAATGAATGAGAAATTGGTGTTAAATACAAAAGCATTTTATTAATAAATAGTGAATATGAAGACAGACCAAATCATATTCATCAATGTAATTCTATTTTATTTTAATAATCTTGATATTATATTTTCGAATCGTAAATAAAAACAAAGTATTTTCAGAATTTGGAAATAACTTTTAGTTTTCTATAATTACTTAGTTAATAAAATGATTTTGATAATAATGTGTAAATTATAAAATTCTAATGGCTTACAGTACTTCGCAAAACAAAGATTAAGATAAAGATGAACATATATCTATTAGGATTTAACTATTACTTTTTTTTGGTAAAGATGATGGTTTGTTTTTGTTAGAGGGGTCTTCAGACATGTTATGTGAATTTTAAATTATATGTCCATAGAGGAAGAAATTTTTGCTGAATTAGATGATAAAAACATAAATATGAACTTGGAATTACTTTCCAAAATTCAATACACACAACCTGAATTCAAAGAATTGAAAGATTTTTCTGTTCTTTCTCTCATTTATCATGGAAATATGTCATCTTTATTTATTGGCAAAATGAACGGTGAAAATGTTATAATTGAAACATGTACTCGCGTTCCTTTCATACTTGTTTGCCGAGAAATTTCTTTATTAAATGAATTAAATATTCCAAATATCATAAAAATAGTTGGAATCACTCGTAATCCTTCATTAGGAATTATCTCGTTAGCTTATAGTTCGTTTGATTTTTTAACAAATCTTGAAACCATTCCACTGGAAAAACTTCCAAATCTCTTAATTTCTCTTTTATCAATTTTAAAGGCATTACATAAAAAGCAAATCTCCCATGGATGGATTTGCCGCTCATCGATTATGGTTTCTCCGGATTATTCACATGTTACACTTTCATCTTTTCACGCAGCATCGAAAATTGATAGTCAGAGACCGTTAATTGTAAATACTAATTGTTCACCGACGAATAGATGCGAAGATGATCCACGCAAAGACGATGTTTATTCTGCTGCTCTTTGGTTCCTTTCGTTCTACAAGAAAAATCCAAAAACTGCATTGAAAGAAATAAAATCACTTCCATTAGAACAAAAATTAAGAAAAGTAATAAAATTAATGACAAATGCAAACTTAGAAAAAAGAATTACCGCAAGTGTTGCAATAAAGTGCTTGCAAAAAGTCCTCCGAACAAAAAAGTAAATTATATCTGTTTTTAAAAACGACTTTTTACTTTCGTAGAATACCTTGCCTAAAAGTTTGTAAATTTTTTCATTTATTATGGTAAATAACAGAACACCAATTTACAATGCTTCATGATTAAAAAAGAAGATACGTAAATAAACGGTCGATGCACTTTTTTTATTAAAAGTGGCATATGGAGTGCGAAGAGCTTCGCAACCTAGAACACGCAGAAGATCTTGTTATTAGCTTACTGGAAAATGCAGGTAATGCTATAGGTGAACTTAAAGAAATCCAAGCAAATGATACCGACAAAAATAGTGCATTAATTCAATATATTGCTGCTTATTTCGACAACCTCACTGAAATAAAAGAAATCCTTATTTCTGAGGTCAATTCGCTTGCCAGTTCTTCAACATTGCCACTTAGGAGACCAGGAATTGATGAATTAGCTATTTCAGAATGGCAAGCTAAAATTGTTGCTGATAACCTTCACGAAATTGCTAATTGAAAACTTAACATAAACATTTGTATTTTACCATCAGATCTTATTTATTAAAAATCAATCATTTCAAAATCCATAAGATCAAACTTCCCTATATTTTATAAAAAGGTTTTAATGACACAAGTTTAAATTATTATCAGATGAATTTTTGTGATTTTTTTGAAGTTTTAAATCAATAAAAGTGACACGCAGGGAAAACCGTTATATTTCAAAGTGATTTAACGGTTTGGCCGTCCTTTTGGTTAATGTCTAAGCCAGCCGTTGAAGCCAAGCAACAACAAACAAAGAAAACAAAGGAAGAAGCTTATGTTGGTCCAACAAAGGCACAAAACGAGATTGCCCTTGGTGTTGCTCACATTTATGCAACAAAGAACGATACTTTCATTCATGTTACAGATCTTTCAGGAGCAGAAACACTTGTTAAAGTTACAGGTGGTATGGTTGTTAAAGCACAACGTGATCAATCCACACCATACGCTGCTATGCTTGCTGCTCAAATGGTTGCCGCTCGTCTTAAGACAATGGGTATTGATGGACTTCACATCAAGTTCTCTGGTAAGGGTGGTTCATCACGCCGTCTTCCAGCACAAGGTGCACAAAGTGCTCTTCGTGCATTAGCTCGTGCAGGACTTAAGATTGGTCGTATCGAAGATGTTACACCACTCCCACATGATTCAACACGTCGTAAGGGTGGTCGCCGTGGTAGAAGACTTTAAATCGCATACTTCTAAATAACTTTGATTTTTAGATTTCCAGAATCCATACATCAGGAAGCCGTTTAAAAAATTGTGAGTTAATAATTTTTTCAATGGTGTTTATTTCGGTTATTTGATATAAACCATTCAATTCTCTTCGTTGGTCTTGTGGTATTTAGTGCTCAAAAAAATGGGTTTTCTGTGAAAAACGATCATGTACACTTTTTTCTAAGTTTGCCAGCAAAAAATGAACTTTGGTGCAAGAAGTGCAACGAATTTTAAAAATAGCGAAATGGAAAATACTAAAACTCAATGCAATAGCATGAAATTATTAAATAAACTCGAAAAAATAATTTTCAATATTAATGATGAAAATCTCGACTTAAAAGTTCAAGAAACAATGAGCTTATTCGATGTTCACACCTCATATTCATTCAATTATGTTATATCTGTTTTAGTTTACGCTTCATTTTTTTCTCAGAAAAATTTAAGTGAAATATTCTTGAGATACATTAAGTCAATTCAGTCCAAAGAAATATCAATTAAAAGCAATTCAAAAATCGTAAATGTTTTTAGTAATTACATTTCCGAGCTTGAAGAACAAGAAGCATATTATCTTCTTGAGAAATTGGTTGAACAAAATTTAATAAATACAAATATCATCAAAAACATTCATTCGAAATATTTTGGCCAATATAAAACAGATAAAGAAAACAAAACCAAATATTTTAATGACATAATTGAGAAAATGTTCATTCAAAATTATGAAGAACTTAAAAAGAATAATTTTGCACTTCATAAGCAATTAATAAAAGGAGGCGTTAATCCTAATGAAATTGTAAAAATCATTCGAAATGATGACATCGAGAAACTTCAAGAAATATCATCACAACAAAACTTTGATTCTAACCAGAAAATTGAGCCATCGCTTTATGAAAGATGTTCATTCATTAACAAAGAGAATGTTACATTAATTGATTACGCAGCATATTTTGCAGCAATAAAATGTTTTAAACATTTGTTACTGAATGGTGCAAATGTAAGGAAAACAGGTAAATATGCAATTGCAGGTGGTAACCAAGAGATCATTCATTTATGTGAACAAAATCATTCGACATTTGAAGATGGCTATGAAGTCGCAATTAAATATCATTCGAACGAAATCTTTAAATATGTTTATGATAACAAATTAGAAAAGAAATCGAATTTGAAGCTTAATCAATTAGGTGAAATTTGTATTAAAAATGGAAGTTATGGAATATTTTCATATCTTGAAAAAGAAGGAATGAAAATCGATAATTCTTTGATTAATGAGTCCGCACGAAATGGAAATATATTTCTAATTAAATATTTCCTTCAAAACAATCAAATGCCAAAAGACATTTTAGTGTTTTCTGCTGAATCAGGAAACATTGAACTTGTGAAATATATTTTCGAACAAAAAGGAATTGATATTAATTATAACGAAGTTAGTTTTAATGATTTAATGGTATTCATTTAATGTATTTAATACAGTGCTTATTGCAGCAATGAAAAATAATCGAATTGAAATTGTTAAATTACTTCTCGAACAAAAGGAAATTGATATAAATGCTAAAGTCGTTAATTAAAATGTTTTAATGTTTTATGATAAAATTTGGAATTTGTTTGAATGATTTAAAACTGCTTTAATGATTGCATCTGAAAATGGTTATATTGAAATGGTCAAATTATTAATCGCACAACAAGACATTGATATTAATACTAAAGATATTAATTTGTTTTTTTATGATGTTTCTTTTAATAATTTGATGGAATTTGTCGAATGTATTTAATACAGCACTTATTTTGGCATTGAAGAATAATCATTCTGACGTAGTTAAAGTACTTCTTAAACATAAGAAAACTGATGTTAATGCTCAAGATGTATTTTTGTTATGTTTAATGTCTGTTTTAATGATTTAATGGAATTCATTTAAAGTATTTAATCCACCACTAATGTTAGCATTATTAAATGGTCGTTCTGATATGGTTAAATTACTTTTTGCACATGAGAAAATCGATTTTAATGTAAGAGATGTTTATATGTATTATTTAATGTTTATTAAAATGTTTTAATGTTCCAAAATAAGTTTTGGAATTTATTTGACTTTTTCGATACAGCATTAATATTAGCAACATCAAACGCTCGAACAGGAATGGTTAAGTTACTTCTTGATGAAAAACGAATTGATGTTACTGCTAAAGATATTCTTTTCGAATATTTAAAGAAGCTTTAATATAATATTTGGAATTTGTTTATAATATTTAATACGGCACTAATGTCAGCATTGAAAAAAGGTCGAACAGAAATTGTTAAATTACTTCTTAAACATGAAGGAATTGATATTAATGCGAAAGATGTTTAATTTTTTTATTTAATGTTTGTCATAATAATTTGCTGTTATAATATAATATTTGGAATTTGTTTAAAGTATTTAATACAGCACTTATATTGGCATTAAAGAATGGCCGACATGAAATAGTTAAATTACTTCTTGAACATGAAAAAATTAATATCAATGCGCAAGATAAAATTTCAATTAATTATTTAACGTTTTATAATAAATTTTGGGGTTTTATCATTTTATAGAATACAATTCTAATATTTGCATCTAGAGATGGTATAACAGAGATAGTGAAATTACTTATTGAACAAAAAGGTATTAATGTTAATCTTAAAAATGTTTAAATACACTGTATAAAATTTCATTTAATAATTTTATGTTCCAAAATAAAATTTGGAATTTAATTAAATGACTTCAAACTGCTCATATGATCGCATGTAAGAATGGTCATACTGATATAGCTAAAATACTTCTTGAACAAGGAGAACTTGATATTAATGCTAAAGATATTCATTTGTTTTATTTAATATTCATTTTAATGATTTTGGATTTCATCACAATATTTGGAATATATTTAAATGATTTAGTACTGCAATCATGAAAGCATCTGAAAATGGAAACTCCGAAATAGTAAAATTACTTGAGCCTTACTCTCCGATAAAAGAAAAGCCAACGCCAAAGAAGCTGTCGCCAAGGAGAAGTCCAAGAGCAATCAAAAACAAAGTAAAAGTTGAAATAAGTACGCAAACAGAAAAGAGAAAACCTCAAAAGAAAAACAAAGCAAATAATTCATCACAATATTCACAAAATCAATTTGCGCAAAATCAGTTCTATAATGGATTTTACCCATATCCAATGCCAGTATACCCAATGCCATTTTACCAAATCCCAATGTATCCAATGCCTTTCTGCTGCCCAATGCCGTTTTATCCAATGCCTGCATACCCAATGCCGGTATTCTATCCAATGTAATGATGGATTCACTTCAATAAGGAGTTCATTTGTTGATGAATTATTTGGTGTTTTTCTGGAGAGATATTCGAATAAATTATAAATTGTTAAGTAAATACATTATAATATAAAATATTTATTCATATTTTAAGTTATAAAGGAAATATTTGAACGTATAATTTTTTTGATTGGAAAATGAGAAAAAGCAAAATGATTTTTTTTTTTTTTTCTTTGATATTTACTTCAATTGAAAGATATTTATCCCCAAACAAAAATATAGCGATTGATGGTATTATGGGAAATTTAATTCAGCAAATAATAACAAAACATGAACTATTTTTTCTATTGTTACACATAAAGAACAAATGAAATAATTATTATTTAGTGATCAAACGATAGATCTATTGCGTAACATAACGGTTTCCCTTTCAATATATTCTTTTCCGCCGTTAACAAAATTGTTCCGCTTTGACAGATGTTCATTTTCAGCCCTGCAAACACTGCACCGTTACTTCTTATGTTTGCTGCTAATTTCGATTCTTTGATATGCAATTTAGAGCCGACAGATGTGTAAATGTTTTTATTTTTGTCGGCTTTTAAGGCAAAACATACTTTACCGTTTGGAATTATCGATTCCATTTTCATTTCTGCATAAGATTTTTTGATATTATATTTGATACCAAATAAATCATTTTCAAAATCACAAACCAAACCGATTTTGTTTCGTTGTGTTTCTTTGTATTTTGTTGCATATTCATAGAAGACTGTAAATTGCTTATATGTAAAATCGCTTTTCGCTTTGAAAAGTTTTTCAGATCCAACTTTAATAAATGCAGAAAAGATTTCATTGAATGCTAATAAGGAAGCTGATAGATATGGCTTCAAAGTTAACTTTTCAACAAAGTTAACGCCATAGAAATTGTTTTTGTTTTTAAGATTTATAACGAGATTATGAGATTTACTTTCATATAAATCACTAAAGTAAAATTTGAAGCCACCTTTCTTGAATGGAACTTCAATTTTGTATTTAGTTTCTTCGATGTTAAAGCTTGATATTTTTGTTGAATCAAGGATAAAACCTACTGTAGGATAAACACCAAAAATGTTTGGTGAAAATCCAATTTCTCTTGTGTTTTCTGTAACTTTAATATCGATTTTTCCGAATTTTTCGGATATTTCAGAATCAAAACACATTTTACGTGTATTTCTATCATAAGAAACGATTCCAATAAAATGTGGTGATGAATGTGAAATAGTCAAAGAATTTTCGCATTTCTGGGAAATTAATGGATACCCAATGTTTCCAAAAGAAGCACCAAACATGTCGAAGGATCGATGGGGTACCCCCTAATAAACGTCCGATCTTCATTCTGTGGTTTTTCCTTTAACTCAGTGTTGTCTAAAGTAGCAAAGAAAAAAGGATAACACAAATATAGCTTTAGATAAGATAAGTAAATTACTTCCGGAAAGCTTGCAAAATTAAAATTTTTTGCATAATAGATAAAATTATCAAACAAAAAATAAGTGATATGATGCATTCTGGTTTAGGAAATTATCATTAAATTAGTTTACTTGGCTTGAGCTTCGCGGAGACGCTTGATAGCAGCACGGGCTGTCAAAGCTGCCGGGGTTGAAGGAATGTAAGCACCACCTGTTGTAGCCTTACCGCATTTCTGGCACTTCCAAATTCCGACGACTGTTCTTCTGACTGATGTCTTTCCGCAGAATGGGCATGGATACTTCTTACGTTGTGAAATTTCGATCTTTTTGATTGTCTTACGGAGTGAAGCACCATAGCGAACGCCATATTTACCTACAATTCCGACTTTCTTTGTTCTGCGAGCCATTTCTCGAAAAGGAGGGCCAAACCTCTCAAACCGTCTTATCGTTGCACTCAACCAAACCATTCAACAAAATCTCCATCAAAACACTTTAATTTTGTAATTACTAGAATATTCCCAGGGGGATTTGAATACGCATAATAATAATTTCCGTTGAATGTAATATATCATATATAAGAATCAATTTTTTTGAAAGCATTTAACTTCTGCAATATCTTGTAAATATTAAAAAAGAGTATAACATCTGACAAGCAGAGTTTGTTATATTGAATATATAATTATTTTTTGGTCTTTCATAATTCTTTGCAAAGAATGCCTCTGGAGGCATATTTTTGGGATGCAAATTGTTAAACCGCAAAATGAAATCAAAAAGTTTTGCTTTTTATGTAGTTTATTATTCTATCGCAAAAATGAGTGGATGCGATAAATAATGATATGATAAAGATGAAGTGATACAGTAAAAGTCCAGACATATCATTTTATTTTTTTCATCCTCATGCGAACAACATTAAGTGATTATGATGCAATCATTGCCACTGTTCAAAAATATGTTGATGGATGCCTCGAAGGTAAAAGCGAAATTATGAAGCCAGCTTTTGATGAAGGTGCAGTTATGTATGGAGTAAATGTTGATGGAACAGTTGCAGCAAAGGGATCAATCAACAATCTTTTCACAGCTATTGATCAAGTTGGTGGTGATAAAAACGGAAAATCACGTATTGACATTATTGACTCTACAGCAAACACAGCAGTTGCACGTGTTGTTATGGAAAACTGGCATGGAACAGGTTTCATTGATCACCATTCGCTTATGAAGATTGATGGCCAATGGAAAATAGTCGCGAAAATTTATCAATCAGTCTAAGTAAAAATTGGTTGGCAAATCTTTTTCTAGTGAATTGTATCAATATCAGAAAAGATTTTGTATTTGTACAATTTCTATTTTAATTAAAGCAAAAGAACATTTACGATAATATTTATTCATTTATTTATTTTTTGTTTTTGTTTGTTTTTTTTCTGTTTGTTTTTTGGTTTTTGTTGTTTTCTATTATTACTTTGTTTCTGTTGTTGCTTCTGCTTCTGTTTATTGTTCTGTTGTTGCTTCTGTTTATTGTTCTGCTTATTGTTCTTTCTCTTTTCTTTTTCCTTTATCTTAACGACTTTGTCTTCGTCCTCGTCAATAAATTCGGGAATTTCGTCAAATTCTCTGAAGCTTTCGGCCACTATTTCATTTTGTATGTTTTCACCATCTGCGATATGCGCCAACAAATTCATTGTGCTCATATCAAAGAACGGATCTGTTTCGTAATTAATTTCTTGTTGCGAGACGATTCGTTTTGCCAATTCCCTTATTGCTGGACAGTAGTGCTTCATGTACAATGAGAGAATCCACGGAAATGTCTGTAGTGCGCCAGCTTCATCTGGTTTATCTCCATCGAACACGTATTTATGATCCGCTTCGATATTCGACACGGAAAACATTTCTCCAATTCGTTTCTTACTTTCGAACATTTTCGAAGTGAACACAAGTACAGCAGCTGAGACCGAAACATTTGCTTCAAGTCCGACGTGTAACAAACGATGAATAAATGCGGATATTATTTCGTCGTTTTTTTCATTAGTTAAAGCTTCGATTAATAAGTTAAGAAAATGTGGAAGTTTCGATGAAGTAGAAAACTCTGGTGATAACAATGCGCGATAAAAATATTCGTAAAATTCTTTTGGCACTTTGTTCGCTTGTCGATGAATTGTATATAATAAACCTAACGATGGTAACGCAATGCCAATTGGCGCGTTTTGAATATGTTCATATAATGGCGTAACAAGCGGTGACATTTCTTCCGGTGAACAAACTTGAGCACACTTTTGTGCGGAGCGCATTAATGACTTCAAAACTTTGGAATTGCTCTCATCATTACTTTCGAGGATTTTGAGGATTTGTGGCTTGATGGTATTTAATAGGTCTGTGGCTGTGGATTGATCATCGCTGTTGAGTGATAATTGACCAATGAAGTTAAGAGCACGTTTTTGTGATTCTTTTGGAAAATTGGATTGTTGATCTTTGATGGCAGTAATAATGGCATGGTTCATATGTGGATGGTCACGAAGGATACTAAGTATGGTAGAAGTGGCGACTGAAGCAACTTGTTTTAATGGATCTCCAAATTTGTAAACAAGAATATTCAGAAGAATACGCTCGTTTTCCGGTTTCTTCCGTAAAAGTTCTCCAATAACACGAATTGAAGGTTCACGGACAAATTGTTGAATGGAATTTGCGAGTTTTTCAACAGCTTTAATAAATTGAGAATAAACAATCTTTAGTTGATCCTCGAAGTAAAAGATAAGAAGGTGGAAATCTTTGGCATTTTTAAGTGGCTGATCATCAAATTTTTTTAATGGTCGATCTGGAAGAAGTGTTTTTATGTATATATCCATTGCACAATGCATTGCATCAATAGCTACACGTGGTTTACCTCCTAACATTTCATTTAATTGCTTGAGATTTTCAAGTGAAAGAACTGGATAATCTTGAGCAAAAACTTTATAAGCAGATAATTTATCTTTTAGAGTACCACTTTTTAAAATGGATTCTGTAATTTCATCAACTGAAGTAGAATTAACATATTGTTGATAAATCTCTTTAGATTTATTTAAAAGTTTGTTGATTTCTTGCCTTGGCAAACCTGAGGATTTACTTTGTATGTTCTTATTATAATATAAAAGCTGGTACCAAGGATCTCCTTGTTGAATTTTCATTCCGGAAGAGAATTCGACCAATGTCAAAACCGAAAATCTTTTGAACGATAGAAAATGTTTATTGATGAAACTAATCACAAAACAATAGATCTTAAAGTAAAAAAGTATGAATCATGTTCTCGGTGTGGTCAAATTGGACATACTTCAGAAAAATGTCCCAATGCAATTCCATCAATTCAACAAATGAAAAATGAAATTGAAAAAAATATTCAAAAGGCAATAAAGCTTGCACCAAGCGATTGGGTAGAAGATGAATATGGGTTATATATGCCTTCAAAAAATCCAATAATTACAGAAACGCATACATGGAAAGATGGATCTTTTTGTTTTAATTGTGGTGAGTTTGGACATACATCAGAAACATGTACCAAGCCAACATTCGAAAAGTTTGAAAAAGTTTTAGCAAAGCAACATTTAAAACGAAAATCAACAAGTTAGATAACAAAAAACAAGTTTTTCCACTATGCAATCGAATGTTCATCTTTTTATTTAGTTATGATCTTTATGTGTATATTTAAATTTACCAATTGATAATTATCATAACGTAATAGTAAATATACACTTTAAAATTAACCAAACATCATATTATTAGCAAAAAAGATATCAGTAATTATTCCTAATTATCCTCTTAAAATTTGCGTTATCTCTCTTGAATCGGGCATTTATAAGCTCAAATTCAAACAATTGTCCAAAAAAACATCAATCATTTCAACGTAAACTTAGTATATTATCGACATCATCTGCAGTTTTTGGATTTTCACTTCATGCAAATAATGATGATGTACTCCACACACCTGAACTCATGAATACAGAATGAGGATATGATAACAAAATTGATGTTTATGCATATGCAATTGTTTGTTGGGAACTATTAAACATGTTAATTACCTTATAACAAAACAAACTCAAATCATTTCAATGGTAAATAATATGAAAAGGCAACCAGAGTTATACTGTCGGAATTTCTGTCTAACCACTAATTATGTCAACAAAGCAGCAAAACTTCTTCGTAAGTTTCCAAATGACACATTATCCACCAAACAGCAATCGCTGCTATTCCAACAGGTAACGAAGATGTTGATACAACATATGTAAACATTGCATGTAAAAGCGACTTTGCGACAGAAGCTGTGTTACATGCGCTGAATCATAGCGACTTAAAACATGCTCTTGAAGTAGCAGCGCAAAAAGGAGCACCGAAAGAGAATATGAGATATAGGGGGTGCAAAAAGTCCTGACCCCATTTTCTCGACATCCTCTTGATCAAGAAAAATAAATGATATATAAATAAAAACTATAATGAATGAACTCTATGTGCATTTTATTATTTTTAAAAAATTTTGTTCACTTGTTGAAATATAAGTGATTGAATTTTTTCTCCCCACTCAAAATCGTCACTTTTTTGATTTTTAAATGGAATGATAGAGTTGGAACTCAAAAATGACATCAAAGATAATTTTCGACAAAGAATATGGTATCAATTAATTTACAAAAACAAAAACTTTTCTTTTTTGGTCTCTCTTTTACAAGTTCTAAATAATATTATAGAAATTTTTTTTAGATAGCTTAATTTACTATGATTTTTTGTGTGGCAAAATGCCTAATTTCAATAAAATAAATAAATTCATGGTAGTTTTTAATGAATAGTCATTTTTATCCATAAAATATATTGAACCAGAAATAGAAGAATCATATAATATAAAAAAAGAAAATTTTTATAAATACTTTGTTGTAAAAAAATATCGTAGAAGAAAGATCTTTCCATATGCTATCGGAATATATATATATATATAAATGGATTAATGCTAAAAAGATAAAAGTATAGGTTTTACTGTATCATTTATATTAAAAAAATATCTAAAGAGAAAAGCCTTAAAAGAAATTCTTACCTATATCAGTCATTAGATTTAAGATAGTACAATATTTAATTCTTTGGAATGGTAAAAAAAATTGAAAGGGTATGGAGAAAAACACATAATATGATTTAAAAAATGAAATTATTTGTATATTTGGAATTGCCACTTTCGGAGAGCTTTAACTATGTTTGTATCAAAGATAAAAAGACTTTATAGGTGATTAAGAATCAAGATGACCACTTCTTTCAATAAATATGTATGAGTGATAAATACCTTTTTTATTCATCAAAAAAAGGTGGTTTCAGAACTTTTTGCGCCCCCTATATTATTAGAATAATATTTGCAATGTTTAAATGACGAACACCCAATACGAATTATAGCAGTGATTCGTTGTATCATTCCATTAGAAAAAGACAAAGAAGTGAACATTTGTACAGTCGAAGAATCACTCGATGAAGTGCACTGCGTTCATTTTGGTGGTGAAAATGTGCTTCGAAGGCTTCCTGTTGCCAATTGACTTGATCAACGCTATGGTAATGTAAATGATTAAAAAAATTTATGAATAAGAAAAAAGTTATAAGCTTGTTTAGGAAAATAATATATTTCCCGAAAAGCTTTTGATTTCAGAAAAATACTGCCTTTTGGGAAAATAGTTCTTTTCCGAAAACAAAAGAATTTCCGAACAGTCTATAATGACTCGATTTTTTTTAATATATTTTATCATTTACTTTTCTTGTAATTTGTTTATTATTTGAATTAAATTTTTCTAAAAATACATTATCGGAAATTAAAAAAAAAGCAAAAAAAGTTTCTTTTTATAAAATCCATCATTTCCCGATAATTCTTAGAAGGAATTTTTACAAATTGAAATATGATGAATAATTTAAAATAGTAATATTAGATTTTTTGTTTTATTTAGATTTATATACCAAATTCAAGAATATTATCATTTAAAATGGTAATAAACTTCAATTGCTTCGTAACTTTTTAAATCAAAAATAATCATTCGAAAGCCAACAACACCAAAAACGGTTCCTATTCTCTAAACGGTCGTTTGACATCAAATAGAATATAATTATCTCGTTGTTTTCATTATATTAATCCTTAAAAAATATATAGCAAAGATTAATGATAACAGTAGATAATATTCTTATATCTTTATAACACAAAAACTTTTATTTAAAGATTTGACAATTAAAAATAAAATAAATATATCATCATATAAAATTGGTTTACACACATAATTTTATGAGTTTTATATATTCCATTATATATGATTTTGCATATTAAAAATAATCAAATTTTTATAGAAGAATTATTGACTTTCTGTTAAAATTGAAAAGTCAGAATAATTATTTTGCAATTATTTCGATAATGATAATAGATATCAAAATTCTGTCTTCTAGAAAATGGGGTTTTTTATAGCATTTCTATAAATATGTTTATTTATTTGATATCTAAAAAAATGAGATCTGTAGCCAATCAGGAAATTTTTTCTGATTTCTGAGACAGGGTTGACTTTTTCACTGAAATTATACGTTAAAGGATCTTATCAACTTTTTGAATACTCTGGTTCCAGCATAAAATATAAAGTGTAAATCCGTACTGAATTTACTTGAATCCACTTTTGAATGATATCATAGAATATGTTATATAAGATAATATAAAAACCTCGCATATGAAAAATCTTTTTGATGAAACGACTTTTTGAATACTCTGGTTCCAGTAACTGTTGAATAACAAACATTTCAACAAAATTCTTACAAAAACCTCAGCAATTTTATTCAAACCATATCTCAGAATTTGAAATCAATGTTTTTACAACAATTCAATCAATAGCGTACAAATTTATATCATTCTGATATTTGCTGTATTACTATGATTACGAGAATTCTAATGATAATATTCGCATCTATAATTTTACCAACACATGCTAATGCTGTTATAAATCTTAATTATACAACTGAATATTTATGGTCAGCAGACATCTTAGGCAGCGAAAAAATAGAAGATCTTCTCATTCTAAACTATACAAATGATAGGTATGATGAAGTTCTAGAACTGCTCATAAGAGCCACGGTTTCATGGAGATATACCGTACCAATTACTCTCGTTATGACTCGTGAAGAACATCATAAAATAACAGGCCTTCCTGTGGATGTGGAATTAAATGGAATCGGAGATTTCTGGGAACAATATTTAGCAAAAGCATATTATGATGTAAGAAAATTCGCAAGGCAAATTGACATTCCATATGCTAGCTATTTAAATGCATCTATTAATGGGTTGACAACTTATGTTCAGTGGCTCAATGAAAATCATGATCTTAATCCATATAAAGGTTACATCACAGTTAACCTTAAATCTACATCACATTTCTTGACCAGTCAAGATGAAGAACGTCGTTCTCGGCAAGAAGTTGATAAAATGTTTGCAACTGGTAATTTTACAGGATATGGTCCTGAGAATGATCTACACACAGATTACGAAAGATTAGTTGTTATTTGGTGGTGGATGCATGACAACGTTGTATATGGCCATGTTCCTCAATACGGAAATTCAGTATATAGTGCTCTATTCCAACATAGAACTGTATGTCGAGGCTATTCTGCTCTATCAACTCTCTTCTTCAATCGCGCAGGTGTTGAAGGTTTTACTGTTCTAGGAGTTACGACAAGTGCACATGCATGGAATTGGGTACATCTTGGCGAAGATTGGTATGCATTCGACAGCACTTCAACTCTTGAAGGATTGTTCTTAAGGGGAATCAATGCAGAGTATCATAGGACTCATTATACTTATGATGATGGTGAATTAGATTGGGGTTACCCAATTACTGATGTTGATTATGAGTATAGAAGGTATCCTTGGAATGAACCTAAAGATAAGCCAATATTATATCAAATAGAAGCAACAGATTCTGGTAGAATTGGATCAAATCTTAAATGGACATTGAAAAAAGGGCTTCTTACTATTAAAGGAAATGGACCAATGCGTGATTTTGAAAACGAAACACTTGTTCCTTGGAAGAATTTCTTTGATGATATTAATGATATTAAGATTGAAGAAGGTGTTACGACAATTGGTGCTTATGCATTTTATAATGTAGAGAAACTTACATACGAAAATTGCAAAGATAAATTGGGATCAATTCAATTAATTGGCAAAAAGGCATTTTCTGATTTAGATAAATTCCTTAAAGATTTTAAAGTTGAAGCATCAAGCAAAATTAATAATTTGAAGTTTTTAGGTGAAGAAAATAAAGCAAATTATGCTGAAAAAATTTCAAATGCAAACTCACAAGAAGAATTAAATGAAATTGTTGTAAAAGCACAATCTGAATCAAATAAAAATGAAGAAACACAAAAAACATTAGCAAAGAATAAAATTAATAATTTAATATTTTTAGAAGAAGAAAATAAAGTAAATTATACTGCACAAGTTTCAAATGCAAACTCACTAGAAGAATTAAATGAAATTGTTGTAAAAGCACAATCTGAATCAAATAAAAATGAAGAAGCACAAAAAACATTAGCAAAGAATAAAATTGATGATTTTAAGTTTTTAGAAGAAGAAAATAAAGCAAATTATACTACACAAATTTCAAATGCAAACTCACAAGAAGAATTAAATGAAATTGTTGCAACTGCAGAATCTGCATCAAATAAAAATGAAGAAACACAAAAAACATTAGCAAAGAATAAAATTAATGATTTTAAGTTTTTAGAAGAAGAAAATAAAGTAAATTATACTGCACAAGTTTCAAATGCAAACTCACAAGAAGAATTAAATGAAATTGTTGCAACTGCAGAATCTGCATCAAATAAAAATGAAGAAACACAAAAAACATTAGCAAAGAATAAAATTAATGATTTTAAGTTTTTAGAAGAAGAAAATAAAGTAAATTATACTGCACAAGTTTCAAATGCAAACTCACAAGAAGAATTAAATGAAATTGTTGCAACTGCAGAATCTGCATCAAATAAAAATGAAGAAACACAAAAAACATTAGCAAAGAATAAAATTAATGATTTTAAGTTTTTAGAAGAAGAAAATAAAGTAAATTATACTGCACAAGTTTCAAATGCAAACTCACTAGAAGAATTAAATGAAATTGTTGCAAAAGCGCAATCACAAAATGAAGAAATAAAATCAAATGAAAAAGAATCAGTAAAACAAGATATTGAAAAGTTGGAATATTTAGGCGATTTACAACAAGAATATATTGATAAATTAAACAATGCCCAAACAGAACAAGAATTTAATCAAATATTACAAGAAGCAATTGCGAAAAATGAAGAAATGAAATCAAATGGAAATGACTCCAAAGGTAACACCAATACAGCAGTGGCTATAGCTGTTCCTGTTGCTATTGTCGTAATTGCTGTTGTTGCTGTTGTTATTGTTCTTGTTGTTCGAAGAAAGAAGAACAATTACAAAACCATAAGTGAAAGTAGTGAAAAATCATCTGAAGTTTAGATTTGCAGTTTTTAATAAACAAATAGAATATCTAAAACTAAATGTAAAAATAAAAAATGAAAATAAAATCTATGTATTTTTCAAATCATTTGAGAAGAGCTTCTTCCACATTAGTGTTTCAGGGAAAAGTGTACTTCACATCCGCATTCTCAGATAGTTTGTTAATAGTCCTTCTCTTTGAAAGTGCCATAAATAATGTGTTATGCGAATAAGTCCGCCATTATATGATTTGATCAACTAGTGATGAGTAGATGCCAAATTCGCGTATTGGGAATATCCCTGTTTCTTGACTATTCATATAAAAATCATGTGAAATTATATATTTAGCGATATGTTCGGTGGCTGTAGTAGTTGTGATTGAATATCCTGCAAAACATGTACCAAAGATAAGAACATAATAATCATAGATAAATTCGGGATTAGATTAAATGTTACCTTCGAAATCATTGATTGACATAATATTAACGAAAATAAGTCGTTCTTTCTTGTCTTGATCTATTCCAGCAGGTTCATATTCCTCTGTTTCATATTTTTCGATTATTTGATCACCTTTCATCATAACTTTTAATGCAGCTGACTATGATAAATTTTTACTTGTGCCATCTTTGAATTTGACCTCATTTGTATTGTATTTTTGTGCGTTTTTTAATGATTATTAATATTCTTCATGTTATCCCATGTCAGGTGTATAACCTTTGCCTGATCCATAATCCAATCTACCTTCTGCTATAAGATTGAATCCACCTTGGCTGCAAATAAGGTTAACAAATAATAATAATAATTTTTGAATAATTTAAATATGAACTAAAAAATTATGCTTTATTGAACTAAATATAATTTAAAATCATTTCATACAAAAGGCTCAAAGTAAATTGACTTGTTTTTTATGATATTCCAACCTAACGTTAATTTACGATTGCTTTGGGTCCCAGACTGGGGGACTCCCAGCATATAAATGAAGCTTAACCAAACGTATACATTTTTGAATAGTTTATTTGATTTAGAAACTGAAATCTAATTGTACCGATCATTATTAATACAAAAAAATGAAAATATAAATATAAATATCTCTATTTAGAATTGGTTATGGAATAAAAAACGATATATATAATGAAATACATCATATGTTATTTAATTATGAATAAAATATTTTAAATCCATAAGAAAATTAGGATAGGAACCGTTCTCGAAAAACCGTGAAAGTGATGAGATATTTCTAATCAGTGCGCATAAAATAGAGAATAAATCGCAAAATAATTTAACCAACATATATTTATAATAAATATAAAATATAAATAAAACATATCAAAAAAATCAGACTCCCTCTAACTCTCTGTAAAATGGTGGAAATCCTTCACGCAAGAAGGGTTTGTTTTATCTCATTGAATTTGTTCGAAAAAATTTACAACCTTAGATACCTGATTCAAAAAAAAAAAAAAGGAATCATATCTTGTTTACTAACTTATGTTAAAAATAGTATTTGCATCTATATGAGCAATAACTGTTTCGTAATTGAGTAAACTAGTTTGAAATTCTTGAATTTCCTCATCTGTCAAAATTAATTTTGGATCTTTCATCAAATACCTACATGCATATTTAATTGAAGCCATGCATCTTGGGCCATAATCTTCAAAATTATAATCCTTGGCATGAACTGGTAAATATTTTATTTGTGTATTATTATTTAAATCATTTATTCGCCTATTTACTTGATACATTTCTTTCTTAAATCCTTTTTTAGATACCAGATTTATCTCAAAATGACTTCCAGAAAGTAAAATTACATTTAATGATTGAGTGTTTTCTGGTGTTATTTGGATTTGTTCTTCTTCAATTATTGATGTAATGAATATCGTTTCTTCTGATTCTTGTCTTCTTATTTCTTCAATTCTTAAAATATCATTTTGTTGAACATTTTTCACATATAAAAAGCTGACTGTTTCAGGAAGTGTTGTTGTTACATTATCGCTATGACGCAAAAATCTTTTCATTAATTTAGGAACATTAATTGAGTGATAAAGTTTTATATTACTTTGATCATTTTGTTTAATTTTTATTCCTGTTAATGCTTGGAAAAGTAAATGTGAATCATGATTAGGTTGTTCATAATATATAAATAATATATTCCCTTTTTCTATACGTGAAGGAATTTTGTTTAATGTGATTATTTTTGGATTTATTTCTTCAATGTTTCTTTCCCAAATATATGGATATATAGTTGTCGCTAATGTATCAACAATTTTCTTTTGTTCTCTTCTAAGTAAATAAGCTTTGATCTGCATACCAAGAACATATCCAAAAGAAGTTAATAATGAGGCAGCAGTACCAACAACTGGAATAAATGCAACTGCAAATGCTACAGAACCTACACCTGCAGTCATTACCCATTTTTTACTTTGTAAGAAATTTCCTTCTTTCATAATTTTTCCCCATTCAGGGTTACGATATTTTACATATGAAAGTAAATCACGATATATCTCCCAGTAAAATTGGTAAAAATCATTAAATGGAATTTTGTCCTCCCCAAGAATATAAGGTAATACATATTCTGTTGTTACATCTACAATAGTTTTAATGTTCATTAAAATTATATCAACATCATAGGAACCATTAATTCCAGAATGGATAAAATCCAAAATAACGAAACTTAAGAGTAAACAACAATTGCAACAATGCTTTAGGGCTGAATTAAGAGTATTTGGAATTTTATCATGTTCAAAATTAAGAATTGCATCTAACCAATTTACATATTGTGGAAAAAATAATCCTTTGATAGCATTTTTCAAAGAATTTATATAAAGGTCTTGATTATAATTCATAAATTTAATCGAGTCTAACATATAATATAATGATTGATACACTGAGTTAATATAACCAGGGAGATTTTTTACATTATTACCAAGCGGAAGTGGATATAATGAATCATATGCATAAAGTTCCTTTGCAATGTTATGCTCATTCATCCATTGCTCTGAAAAACCCCGGACATGATGTTGATATTCATCTGGATTTGGTACATCTAAAACATTTTCTAAATCTTTCCACCCTTTCACAAGAAAATAAACTTTTGAAAATGGAATTTTTTTTGAAAGTTGTGCTCGTCGAATTGTAGTTAATATAGTTTGTATGTCTCCAACTTCAACATTTGATTCACAAATCGTAAGACAAATTGTAGAAATTGATGTAAATAATGCATTAACTTTATCTAAAATTGGTTTAAGTTCTTCTTCATATCTTTTATCACCAATTCCTTGTGAATCAATAAAGAACAAAGCTGTGTCTGGATTAACATTAAGCGAATTACATTTTTCTTGAAGTTCCACATAATCGGTACCTAATCTTTCAATTAAATCAGAAACATAATATGGGCCATCAATTAAAATACCTTGCGTTTGACTCCGAACACCTTTCCCTGCATAAAATGCTGCATTCCCTGTGAGTGTTTTTAAATATGTCGATTTCCCTGATTGATATGGTCCAAAAAGCATTACTAATACAATAGGTCGATCTCCTGCTTTTCGAATAACGGCTTCAAATTCATTGATTTTAATCGGAATCTTCACTTCATTTCGTTCTGGAAATGGAACTCCTTCTTGAGAAAATAATGGCGTTGGTATGACAAAATTATTTAATGGACATATTTCTGAATCTAATAACAAATTTTTATATTCATCAACTATTGCTATATTAATACCTCGAAATCTTCGATCTGTATATGCAGCAATAATATTATTTGATATAGTTTGAAACGTTGGTCTATTATTCGGATCTTTTGAAAGACATTCACGAATTATTGTTGCATAAGCTTGTGGAATTTGTAATGGCATTTCTGGTAAAACACCATTGGTTAAATTTTCTTGAATTTTATCCGGTGTTAAACCTTGATATGGTTGATGGCCTGTAAAAATTTCATACATAAGCAAACCAAATGCATATACATCAGTCTCCTTTGTATATTCATTTCCATTTATGATTTCTGGTGCTTCAATTGATATATCCATAGAATTTGCAAAACCTGAGATAATTGGATGAAATTGTTCTCCAATATAAATATTTTTGGCTGTAAGATGGCGGTGAATAATTTCCTTTTGATGTAGATATTGCATTCCAAATGAGATGCCAATAATTACTATGATTTTTGAAGTAAGATTAAAATTGATATTGGTTGTATTACCAGCTTGAATTATGTTACTTATTGTTCCTTTTTCATAAAATGGTGTAATAAGTGTTGCTTCTTCGTGATTCTTTCCGAGATAAAGTCCAACAACCGATTGAACTGTTGGATATGCAACTGAACATAATTCCTTGAATTCATCAACAAGGGATTTTTGTGCATTTAAGCTTTTTGACTTTTTCATTACTACTTGTTGACCTGTGTATTTAATCATTCCAATGCTAATATCATAATAATCTGTACTAGCTTGAGAAGAATTAATCTGGAATAAATCAAGGTTGTCAAACAGACGTTCTTTTTCAACCTTTGTAAAGTCGGACTCCATATTTAATGGAAAAACCCATTTGGCATATTTTGGTGACCGTTACAGAACTCTGTCTTTTGCCCTTCATAATGCTGATAATTTCATTTGTTTTGTACTGGTTAATCAACTTTGTTACCATTTAATGGAAATTTGCTGAAAATAGGTAGATTTAAAAAATATGGTCAAAAAAATTCATATTTATAAATATGAAGCAAAAGTACGAGTTTATATATTTAAAAAAGATTATATTTTTATTAAAAAATTGGGATATAATTTGTTCTTTAACTTTTTCAAAATCGAAAAATTAAGAAATTTAATATTAATAAATTTCCCCATTTCCTGCATTACTAAAAAATTTACTTAGGGAAATTATAATTTTCATCTTATATGATATGTTCGGGAAAATGAAACAACAGCACAATTTTAATCAAAGAAAAAAACTTTGTTCTAGCTTGGGACTTAGTCACTTTTAGCCGGAAATATGTCATATTAAATTTATTCAATTTTTTATGCACGATAAATCTTCATAAAATCAAAAGTTTAGTCTTCAAATTTAACGTTCATTTATGGATTTCGATCCCATAATTGCATATGTTCCAAAAACAAAAAGGTCGAAAAATGCCTCTGTTGCAAGTATTTTTTCAACAAAAAAAGCAACTCCAGTAAAACCCAAATTTGATTCAGCAATTCCAGTACAATTTTTACAAAAAGTAAATTTTATGGAAAAATATCCAGAATCACTTAAAAAATTTATTACCCGATGCTTCCACAATTGTGACACTGAGCAGTCAAAAGCGTTGGTTTCTTCACGTTTACTTAATAAAATCAATGCTGTTTCTGCCCAAGGAATGATAAACCTGCACAACTGGAACAATGAGCAACTTGTAACTTCGGTTGAAAAGCCTAAGCCCAAGCTTGCTTTTTCTTCGAATTTTATACAAAATCAGATAAGTCCAAAACCTCAACCTCAAAAACAACAGCCTCCTGCTAAGAGTAATAATCCAATTGCTCCTGTTAAAATTAACAAAACCCAAACAAATACTTTTTCATCTGGATTGGCAGCATTTTCCCCTGCGCAGAAAAGCATTGAAATCCCAACCAAAAAGCCATTGCTTATTTCTTCGTCATGGGTTAATTTACCAATCCAAAATAATTTATCAACACATAATTCACAGCCTGCACAAACATCTAAGAAATTGTCCAAAGCTGCTAAAAAGAAAGCATTGAAGCAAAGTAAAACTGATAAATTTTTAATTTCTAACTCACAGATAGAAAATAATAATATTTTCTTCCCATATGATTCTAACAACAAGGGGAATAAGCCAATTGTTGGAACCTCTAAAGCCCTTGAAAAGCCTTATTTCCGACTTGCTGGTGAAACCTTACCTGATGCATCAGAATTTCGACCATTAGAAGTTCTTAAGAAGAGTTTGAAGTATTGCATTAAAAAGTACGAGAAAAGTAATGATTATGAATACATAAGTGAACAGCTTCGAAGCATTCGTCAAGATTTATTAGTACAACATATTGAAGATCCATTTTGCGTTGAAGTATATGAAATACATTCTGTTCTTTCCATTGAGCACAAGGATTGGGGGAATTTCAACCAATCAATGACATCTCTCGAAACCTTGTATCAAATGGGCTATGGCACTTTTGAGCACGTTTGTGAATTTTACGGTTATAGAATACTTTACTTGATCGGCGTTGATGACATTAACGGTCTCTATTCATTTCTACCAAAAATTCCTGACAATGTGATGAAAAGCAAAGAAATCCAATTTGCACTTAATGTTTGGAAGTTTGCATCATGTGGTGAATGGTGTTCTTTTTTCAAAATGATGAATGAAGCATCACCAATTTGCTCAAATGTGATGTCCATTAAGGCAGATTCAATTCGATTTCTAGCATTATCATCATCATTTAAGGGATATAGAAAAATAACTTTGAGAGGATATCGTCAATTACTTTACTTAGATTCAGATGAAAGCACAAGAAAATATCTTGCGGACAAAGAAATTACAATTCCTGAGTAGTTATCGTTTGTGATTATTTGTTTTTTGTGTTTTGTGTTTTGTTTTGTATTTAAAATTTCTTTTTCTTTGACTTTTTTTTGAAGACAGAGATATTTTTCTAATAAATTGTTCCTTTTTAATTTAATTTTTTTTTAATCAAATACATTTTCAAGATAATATTAAATTTTTTTAATAATAGAATATGATTTTGCTATTCATGAAAAGCTTTATTATTAATTTTTTATGGGAGACTCGATAAAAAATTTGAAGAAACTTGGATAAATGAATTTTAAAAATGAAAAGTTTTGTTCTGCTTACTTCATGTTTGAATTCCAATTCAATTGTGTTAAAAACATTATTGTATCAACAATCTAAAGAATCTCTATAGAAATGTCATTACATATTTATATGAACACTGTGACTTTGTTAAGCAAATCAATTTCTGCATTTATTTTTTCACTCATTAAAAACAACAATTTACAAATAATATTTACAAAACAAAAACATTTAATCCGGCAATTCTATTTCATCCGTTGATGTTGTTGATTCATCTTGTTTTTTCTCTCTTTTTATTACGAATGTTGCAATGAGCATTATATACGTCACTATTTGCACGTAAGTAAAATACGACGTGAACACCGAAAATGTACTTCCGTAGAACAGACACAAGATTACCCACGCAACAGTTGCCACAATCAATACCAAACCGTTTACACAAAATTCCACATTTTGCATCAAACAATGTTCTTTCGATTCGAAGTAAAGTCCGCACAAATTAATCACAGGCAAAACCCACAACAAGTAATAGCACACCATAATCAAATATGAATGTGCATCGAAATATATATCGCCATCAGCTTTATAACCCCATAACCAAACTAATGCCAAATAATTTTCTATTTTCGTTTCAGCATAAGGGATAAATAAAGTCGCAATCGCTAAAAATAATATAAATAAATATAAATACAACGGTACTTTCCTTAATCGATTCCATATATATAATGGTCCTAAAATGATTTGCTTAAGTATTGGAATATTATTATCATTATTATAAAACATATAATCTTCAAATTCATCAAGTTGCTTCTTTAAGAATATCCATAATGGTATTAGTTTTAATATGGTAATAGTTAGAAACACAAATCCAAGTGCTACATAGAAATCTTTCGTGTTCGAATTACGTATAATTTCAATGAAAATCGGAGATTTCTTTCCAACATAAAATTCAAATTTCTTCGTTACGTCACCTGTAACTTTAAGTTTATGTTTCCCATCTTTAATCGTAATATTTAATGAATAAAGTCGTACATTCTTTTTCATTGTCTTTGTCATTGGTATTTTACCAATTTCTTTCCTATCAATAATTAATGTTAAGTTTAATTCATCTGTAGAAAAGCCAATGATTCGAACAGGAAATGTGTTCTCATTAAAGACTTGGAATTTACCAACTTGATGTAATGGAATTGGATAAGAAATCGCTATATTGTTTGTATCAAATGGATTAATTTCATTATAAACAATTGCTCCTTTCTCAACTGTAATAACTCCTACTGTATCTGTATAACATGTTGAAGTTGAAGTTACTGTTAATGTGTCTTCAATATGATGAGTATAAAACTCTTTTGGATGTATATGTCCTGCTAAATAAATGTCCGATTTACTAATGATGGAATGGAAACTTTCACCATTCGATGCAGATCGTCCCCATAATGAACCAACTGGAAAATGCGAAATTATTATATTTGTTGCATTATCCATAAAGCTCTTTTGAAGAGAATCAACATCGGATTGAAGTAAAATTGGTATTGAGCCAAATGGTCCAGTTGGATATGGGAAATGTAATCCGGTAAATGATATAAAATTAAGTTTACCGACGTTTGAATTAAGTAAATAATTTGTCCCTGAAATTCGTAAATCGGAATTAAGTGAAAATTGTCTGTAATAATTTTGTGGGGAATCATCATCTGATATTCCAAAATAATCATGATTGCCTGGATATTCAAGAATAATTCTGCCTTCTTTAATTAGACCGGAATCATAACGTGAATTATTGTACAAAACCCAATTTTGAAGATTAGGTCCATGTTTTTGAATAAAAGATCCTTCATCAGTACCATCAGTAATATCACCTGCAACAATTACAAGTGGCGGTCTGATCTTTTTTGAAACGTTACCAAAAATATTTTTAACTTTTTCAACATTAGATGGACTCTTTTGTGTGAAATGTGTATCAGACATTTGGACAAAATAAAATGGTTCTTCAGTGAAAGGTTCTGTACGATTATTAGAAATTATATTTCCGACTGTTGAATATTTTGTTACCAAAAATGCAACGAGTAAACAGAATAAAATGAAGATAAGGTTAAAGTAATGGGAGAAGAAGTATGGTAAACGTCGTACATGAAATTGTTTTTCTTCTACGACCTCATCCATTTCCTGCAAATTTGAAATATGAATGCACGATCGCACAAGAATTTGTGCCTGTAACTTTTTCAAAAAATTGTAAAAGAGAACAATTTTTGATTCAAAATTCAAAATCGATTTTAAATGAATTGAAAAATCTAAGTTAACCCATCAAAACTTTGAATTTTGTGAGAACTTATGATAACACTCCGATCAGCATAATACACGATAGATAAAATTGTGAATAAATATTTTGCCACATGAAGAATTTACATCAAAATAATAAATATATAATGTATTTCACATTACATTAAATTAATAATATATAACAAGTAATAGTGAATTTAATTTTATTAGTATATTATAAATTAGTAATATGGTTGATGGATTATGATACGTTTTGTTCCCAAAATTTTGTATTGTTCTGTAGTTGTCAATGACGATACAACCATTTTATTTCAATTTACTCTGTCATAAATCTGGAACGTGAGTGTCGCGGTTTTTTTAACCCAAACCGATAATTCTTCCATTTTCACAAAAACTCCCAATCAAATTCAAAAAATTTTGCCAAATGACAAATGACACGCTCAAAAGTATTCCTGAAATCAAACTCGAATTATCTAGTTTCATATATAAAACATGAATAAAATACATTAGCGTATTTAAATCGTTGAATATAAATATATATTTCATTTATATTTCTAAAAATAAGAAATCATGATTTGATTAATTTTAAAAACTAAAACATAAAAAAGAAATAACACATTTTACTTTTCATTTGCTGACATCAAAGAAACAATTTCCACTAAAATTGTTTCTCCTTCAATGCTCATATGTGTTTGGTAATATTCAGCTATTTTCTCCAAATCTTCATTTGATATGTTCAAATTAGGTTTTTGTTTATCCGCAATTAATGAAACATTTGAAATGAATTGCATTGCATCATGAATCAAAATTCTATTTTTCGAACCTTTTCCATTTGCCACCTTTAACAACTCAATTCTCAAAAGCTTTGATCCCATTTTTAGCCAATCGTCGATTGCAAATTCATTCCATAATCCTTTGTTCGTCATCAACAAATCGAAAACTTTTTGACAGAAAAATTCAATATGAATTGAATTTTTCAACAACACATTCAATGCTTTACATATTCTTTTCATCGATCTTTCGTCGAACCACCCCATATTGAACTTTTTGGAGAAGCATTCAATTAAAGTCATGTAAACCTCCGCTTTTGAATTATTTACATTCACCAAAATTTTGAATTCATTTATTAACGTATCCAAAGCGTATTTAATTGTAATTTTTTTATATTGGAATATTGTATTAATGAAACATTTTATTGCATATTTTTGCTTATCCATATCGAATGAATTTATGATACCTTTTTCTTTCAGCTTGATGAAATAATTAAAAATTTTTTCGACAAATTCATCGGAAATTAACATCAATGAATTCAATAAGTTATAAGTTGCAGAGTTACAACATAATTCGTCGTTACTACTTGTTAACGCGATTTTAAAGACGAGGTCGAGACTTGGCATATATTGTTTTATATACGAAATCACAAAATTTTTGGCTTTAGATCGATTATCAGAATTAATTTCGACATAACTTTGTATGAAAACTGCAATGACTTTTATCATGTACGAAGTTAATACAGAAAATGTTTGGTTCATTAAATAACTTTGGATTCGCTTTATATAATATTCGAACAAATATGCGGATTTAAATGTATTCGATGTTTCAGGATATGTATACATTAATTTCCATGAAAGTCTTAATAATATTAATGAGTTCGGATTGCGTGATAACTTTTCTTCATATAAAAATCGTGAAAATTTCGTTGGCTCTTTAAGATGTTTAACTTTGTGAGTTAAGATATGTTGGAATTCATTCGAATATAATGAGTTTTGTTCGAATATAAATTTAAATGTGTTCCGGAAGAAATCGGATTGAACATAAGTATCGAAACATGAGTTTGGAATTCTTTTGACAAAACTTATTACTGTTTCTTGTTCAGTTTTCGGTAAAAGTCCGAATTTAAAGAACGAGAAATTACCTAAAAATGATGAAAATGTTTTTGGCGTATTAAAAAATGATTTAAAAATATTTCGATCCAAAAACGAACTTAAGAAATCAAGTAAGAACAAGTTTGGAAGATTAATATCAAATGAACTAAATTGATACGAAAATTTTATATAATCATTTGCATATTTAACAACTTCTTGTTTTAAGTTTCCTTTAGTTATTAAATGTTTTAACAACAGGAAATATTGTTTCGATACACTACATTCAGCGAAAGTTCGAAAATCGAATTTATATTCCGAATAAAGTGATTTCTCATGTTTAATGAAATTTGTATTATAAAGATTAACAATGTTAAATAAACTTAAATAATCAGTCGTTAAGATACAAAATATTTTATATATAGCTTCACGAACACTTTTAATTTTCCAAAAGAACCAATTTTCGATTAAACTTTTTGATATTTTTATTATGATTAATGATAAATCAGATTTAAATTCATTACATATATCAGAGAAATAAGTGATAAATAACTCATTAAATTCTCTCGATTGATTCATTATAAGATTAATGAAATTGTTATAACGAATTTGCGTTTGTTGGTTTTCAACAGATAATATACAAATGAATATTAAACAAAACACTTTATATGAATTTGTTTGGAAGTTATTTATTAAATCAAATGAAATTATATCTTTTTTCAAGAATTTGATTAACATTTTAGTAAAGTCAACTGCATAAATTTCGGAATTTAAAAATGTGAAAATTGTATTTTTATTATTTATTATTGGTATTATTATATCGAAATCATTTGGATATAATGAAATTGTTTCTTGAATTATATTAAATATTATACTTAAATCAATAACTTCAAGTAAACAATTTGACTCTAAAAAGAATTTTAATAAGTTATTCATACAAGTTAAACATTTATATGAATTAATCTTTTGATATGTTTTAATATATTGATATAAAGGTAAAAACAATTCTTTAAATATTTCAATGTTTGATTCGATTTTATCAATTTGAGTATATAATTTATCGAATAATTCATCAATGAAATTATTACAAATTTCTTCATTTTTTGATTTTGATATTGCATTTAATATAATATTTATATATTTTTGTTTTGAGTTTTGTGAAACATTTTGACTAAATAATATATTTATAAATAAATCAGATTTAACTAAAAATTTTTCTAAAATATTTTTATCGTTTTGTATTAAATTATTACATTGATCTAATACAAATGATATAAATATATCATTTTGTATTGATTTTTCAAGAATTTCAAATATATCATCGATATTAATTTTAATATCATTTAATAAATTTGTTACAATTCCAGATTTTTCTAATGAGCTTAAAATTAAGTTTTTAATATCATTTTGTAATCTTTCGATTAAATTTTCATTAATTTTATATTCATCATCATTATATTTATAATTTTTATTCTTATAAAACAATAAATAAGCTGTAGGACTTTCAGTTGTAGTATTATAATAACTATTTGTTTGATTATTATATAAACGAATTGTTTTCTTACCTCCAAATGATTGTTCTTTAACTTCTATAAAACTTTCTCGATTAACAGAACTATCATTAAATTTATACCAATTTTTATCATCTGAAATTTCTTTTATATGTGAGAAATAATGTCCTGAAGAAGCACTACCAAGATGTGAAACTATACCAACTAATTCATATTCGACTTTTTCTTCTTCATTTTCATCATTATCTAATATTGATGAAACATTTAAAGTTTCAGGGAATTCAAAATAACTATTAATCTTTTCACGTATATTTGTATTAATATTAAACTCAAATCGTTTTAGATTTAATATTAATACTGATGGTAATTTCTTAATTCGATGTATTTGTGTTGCATCAATTTTACCAATTCCTTCTGCATAATATTGGTTTTCATTGACTAATGAATCTGGTGAACAAAATGCTTTTAATGATTCTTCAATTTTAACATGATTTTTAATATCTAAAGGAAAAGTAATGAAGTTTTCATTAGTTGAATTCTCAAAATCATTATCAATTCCTTTAGTTTTATGTATTATAATTCCTTGAAATATTTCATTGATATTCGACTCATTTTGTTCAATTCGATCTAATAACATTTGTAAAAATTCGACAGAATCTTGTTGTCGATGTGGATTTATAGGTTTTCCATCCCAATCTTTCCAATTCTTAATGAAATTTGTTGGATCAATATTTAACGAAGGATAAAATAATAATTTCATAAACAAATATTGGAATTCCATTAACCATTCTTCATTAGTTTTAATTGATAAAATATGATAACGAAATTCACTAATCGAAAATAATAATTGGATAATAGAATTCATATAACATGTAGCACCTAAATTCTTTAAACCTCGATATAATACACGAGGTTTAAGTTCGATTTCATTATTTATTACAGTTTGAGTATTATTAGTTGTATTAAATGTATTTAATATTTTATGGAATAAAATTGTTGGAAATTCGGATTTTATTTGTAATATTTCATGAATTAATTCTTCTAAAATTTTTGATTTTTCATAATAAATTTCTGTATTTAATAATACATCATTAATTAAATAATTAAATAATTCATCGATTTTTGGTATATTTTCTTTATTAAGTTTCTTAATTAAAGTTAATAATATCTTATAAATGCTTTGTGATATATTAGAAAAAGGTGGTTTAAAATGAAGTTTTTCGATTATGTTTTCTGTGTTTGGAGGTTTATGATATTTAAATATATTATCTAATAAGTTATTCCAAATCGTTAACAAACCTTTTGATTTCTCAATAATTAAAATTAATATTTCGAAATATCCTTCATAACTTAATTGAAATGCTTTTTCCATTAAATTGATTATATTCTCTTCATAATCTAATGGTGAATAATGTTGTAAAATTTCACGTAAAATATGTCGAATATTATCTTTTGTTGTGAATAATGTTTCTTCTAATAAATTATTAAAGTTATTTAATGAGAATAAATTTGGTTTATTAATTATTTTTAATAAATTTAACATTTGATATGTTAAATTCGAATTATTTTTAATTTTTTCTATTATATCATTTATTAACTTTTCAATTAATTCATCACTAATATTAATATTATTATTTAAAAGTGAATTTATTAAATTAATTATTAATAAATTTTGTTCATCATCAATTATAATATTATTAACAAGAATATTAAACAAATGTTCAATACCTTTAATTTCAACGAATTTTGATTTAAATTCATTTTCTTGAATTAATAAATTTCCAATTAAATTTAATCTATAAATTAATAAATTTATATTATTTATATTTAATATTTCATTTATATTATCTGCATTTAAACTATTTATTAATTGTTTCTCACTTTCTAATGGAGGCATTTCATTTAATATTTTTAATGAAACTTTTCCTAAGTTTTCATCATTCAATAAATTCATTAATTTATCCGAATATTTTAATAATATTTGTGAAGGTAATTCATTAATATTAATTTGTTTTTGTGTTGAATATTTTGAATAATTATTTTTAGTCACATTTATAGTAAAGTTATTATTAATTTGAAAGTTTTGATTCATTAAAGAATTACCATTTTTATCATTAAAAGTAAGATTTTCAACATTTTCACCAAATAAATTTGCAATTCTTTTAAACAAATTTATCGAATTTATATTTTTCGGCATATTAATTTTAGTATTAATTTCACCAATTATATTTATCGTGATTTGATCATTATTTAAATAATATTTATTCGATGAAATATTTAATAAACTTTTATCAATTCCATCTTCAATTAAATGTAAATAATAATCAATTGCCCATAATGAATACTTATTAATATTTTCTTGTTCCATTATAATATTTATATATTTTTCATTACCATTTTCTATTTTTTGATAATATTTTGTGATAAATATTAATGTATCCTTATCATTAGTCTTAAAGAATAAGTTCCATATGTTTTTAATTTTATTATCTTCATCTTCAATTATATTAAATAAATATGAAATTAATTCAAACAACTCCGAATTCATTGATTCTAAATTACATAATTTCTCATATAATATTTGTATCATTTCAGTTGTAAATATTTTCTTGTCGATTTGATTCTTTAAGAAATATCGAATTTCTTTTGATTGTGTTAAGAATTCACTTGAAATTAAATCAATTAAATAATTGAAATCTTCAATTTTTAATTCTTCAAGTTTAGATAACGCTGGACTTAATAATGTTAAAAATTTCGCTGAATTATTCTTTGGTAATGAATATAAAAGTGTATTAAAGTCAATATTAAAATCATTTTTCAAATTATTATAAAAAGATAATAACAAATGAAATCCTAAATCGGAATTTTTGTTATTTTTGATCATTTCTAATGCTTTTTCTTGTATTTCATTTGTTTTACTTTGAGGAATACATCGACATAAAAATATGATAATACTTAATTTATAATTTTTTTCTAATTCTTTATTCTCATTAAATTTATCCCAAAACATTTTAAAAAGTTCACATTTTTGTTGTTCATTTGCATTTCCAATTAATTGTTCCAAGAAATTTATCGATTGTATTGGGAAAACTTTGATCTCAATTGCAGCATTAATAATATAATTTATAACTTCAGGTGTAAAATCACTTAATAATGAAAACCAACCTTCGAAAAATGTATCAATTGTTGATGAATGTTGTTTCACTGATATGTTCCAAAACTCTTTAATTTGTTGATATTCAATTAAATTATATCGAATCATATTACGAAGAATAATAATGAAATCAGGAACAAGTTTATAATGTAAATCTTCTAATATGTTATCAATTAATTTCTCGTTTTTAATGATGTTACAGACAATTGTCGGATTTTTTAATAATTGCTTTTTGATATATGAAAGACCAAAAAATCGTTTCGGTAAATACTGTGAACGAATGAATTTAATGTTAATACCAACGCAAACACTCCATAAGTCATATGACTGTGATATTTTTTGAAGAATTCCAAATGTTTTAAATAATTTGGTTTCATCAACATCGCGTAAATCTGTTCCTTCAATAATAGAACAGAGATTAACAATGTTGTCGAAAATGATTTGTTCTGTTTTTTGAATAGAAGTGGTGGAAAATAAGGGTATTGCAATATAGAATAATCGAAGAATAATTTCAATGTGTGTAAAATTATAACTTTTGTTCTCGGAAAAGAAAATTTGAACCTTTTGAATGAAATTTGTTTTCTTAAAAATTGAAATATTCTTTTCGTAATATGGTGGGTCAATAGATAATGAAAAAAAACTTTGGGAATTTGTGGACTTATAATATTTACAATCTTTAGAAAAAATTTTTAGAGAAGTTTCAAGAAAAGGAATAAAAGGATGTGAGAGTAAACTAACTAATAAATAAATATAATACTCTAAAATTATTGGAAATAATGCAAGCTGCTCTTTGTTTGGGGCAGAATTTATAATAAGTGATATAACCCTGGGTGAAAATTCATTGATAAAATTTAATGTTTCTGAATCAAATGAAGAATGAAGTTCTTCCTTTTGTATTATACTGGCAATATGAACATTTAGTGCTTCTACTGGTTTTTCTGATGTAGATTTACCATTTATTATATTTAAAATAGAAGATTTAAATTCCTCATACCCACCCATTTCAAATAAATTTGTCAATGATAGCACTTTTTCAAAAGATGCCTTTTATACCGATCATTTGACCCACAAAATAATTGGCAGTTTTTGAAGTGAGCACTTTTCCATAAAGAACGATAATATTAATTTTTGTGAATTTTGTTTTCAATAAAAAAATTTACCAATCAATTTTTGTTTTTATTATGGGAAATATGTTTGGAATGAATATAAATATAAAATTATAGTTCTTGAAGTAATTTAACGATTTATGTATGACCTTTTTCAGATGCCCGCATAAGTGCTGTTTCAAAAAATTTAAATAATTTCCAAATATTATTTTGAAATAATAAATTATTAAAATAAATTTTAAGTAAAATAAATAAGTATCTTCATCATTAATATCAATTCCTTTTTGTTCAAGAAGTAATTTAACAATTTCTATGTATCCTTTTGAAGATGCTCTCAAAAGTGCTGTCCAAAATATTATAAATAATTTCCAAATAGTATTTAGAAATAATAAATTATTAGAATGAATAATAAATAAAACAAACAAATATTTTTAGCATTAATTTCAATCCCTTCTTGTTCTAGAAGTAATTTAACGATTTCTGTATATCCATAATAAGATGCTCTAATAAGTGCAGTATAAAATAATTTGAATCGTTTTCAAATATCATTTTGAAATATCAAATTATGAAAATAAATTTTATCTTTAGCATTAATATCAATTCCTTCTTGTTCAAGAAGTAATTTAACGATTTCTGTATGACCTTTCTCAGACGCATAAATAAGTGCTGTATAAAATAATTTAAATAATTTCCAAATATTATTTTGAAATATTAAATTATTAAAATAAACAAAAAATAAAACAAATAAATACCTTTAGCATTAATATCAATAATTTTTTGTTCAAGAAACAACTTCACTGTTTCTGTGCGATTATTTTTAGATGCAACTATAAATGCTGTATTAAATCTTATCAATGAATTCCAAATATTATTTTCATATAGAGAATTATTTATAAGAATTTTAAATAAGATTAATAAATATTTTTAGTATTAACATCAATTTCTTTTTGCTTAAGAAGCAATTTAACTACTTTTGTTTGGCCTTTACGAGATGCTTCAATAAGTGCTGTACTAAATATTTTGAATCGTTTTCAAATATCATATTGAAATTTTCCATAATTGTAAATAATATTAAATAATTCATATAAATATTTTTATTATTGATTTCAACGCCTTCATGATTAAGAATTAATTTAACTATTTCTTTATTTCCTAACTCAGATGCAAACATAAGTGCTGACCAAAATAATATAAATAATTACCAAATATTATTTTGAAATTCGAAATTATTAAAATAAATTTTAAATGAAACAAATAAATATTTTTAGCATTAATGTCAATTCCTTCTTTTTCGAGAAGTAATTTAACTATTTCGCTGTTACCATATTTGCATGCAAACATTAATGGTGTGTTAAATAATCAAAATAATTTTGAAAAATTATTTTGAAATAATAAGATATTAAAACAAATATATAATAAAATAAATAAATATCTTTAGCATTAATATTAATTCCTTCTTTTTCAAGAAGCAATTTAACTGTTTCTGTGTTACCTAATCGAGATGCTAAAATAAGTGGAGTCTCATATAATTCAAATAATTTTCAAATATTATTTTGAAATAAAGAATGATTAAAATAGATTTGAAATAAAAGAAATATATATTTACAATATTAATATCAATTCCTTTTAGTTCCAAAGTATATTTTATAAGTTCTATATTTTTTGATTCTATTGAACATATCAAAATATTTTCTGGAATTTTAATATTTTGAAGAAAATATTTCGTAATATAGAAATTTCCTAATTTTGCTGCTTCATTTATCGTTTCACCAAAAATTTTCACACCTTTCTTCATTAAAAATGAAAGAATCTCATAATTATGATACAAAATACATTTTATTTTTAAATCTCCTTCATTATAATATGATATAATTTCATTTTCATAAAGATAATGAAAAATATCATTTCGATGGAATTGAATTGCTGCTTCAAATGCCCAATAAAATGTTGAATGATTTTGTTCACATAAATGAATGATTTCTTCATCTCCACCTGCAACTGCATATTTACCTGTATTTTTTACTTTCGCACCATTCATAAGTAAATATTTAAAACATTTAACTGATGAAAAAAATGCTGCATAATCAATTAATGAAACATTTTCTTCATTAATAAAATCACATCTTTCATAAAGTGATGGTTCAATTTTTTGGTTAAAATCAAAATTTGGTTGTGATGATATTTCTTGAAGTTTTTCTATGTCATCATTTCGAATTATCTTTGCAATTTCATTTGGATTATGTCCTTCTTGAATTAATTTCTTATGAAGTTCCCAATCATTTGCTGAAAGTTCTTCATAATAGTCCAGAACTTTATCCATAAATTTATGGTATTTTAATTTTTCATTTTCTGTATATGATCTCATGTATGCAAAATGATTCATTTAGATTTTGAATTATTTTTTCTTCAATAAAATTATTTTCAAGCATATATTCAAGAAGATAATTTGACTCTTGTTTTTCTGTATTTATAAGTAAATGAACAAAATCATCAATTATTTTTGTTATGATTTGATTTTCATTCTCAAAAATTTTCTTAATAAAATTCAAAAATACACTGGGAGTTTGTATTTTCGTATAAAAAAATATGTACAACATTTGAGTTATAATACGATTAAATGAAAATGGATGATCATTATCAAATATGTTAATAATTAATTCTATTGTTTTATCAATATTTTCACTGTTCAAGCTGAATATTATATTGTTAATTAACAATAGTTTTTCCATTTCATCTTGATTTTGATTTCTATTTTGTTTGCTTTCCATGGACAAAAATAAAAATTATTTTGAATAGTTTTTATAATCAAAAAAGCCAAACTTCGGCATTTTTTTTCAAATACAGAGGCGTAAGAATCCAATTTCTTTGTCCTGAAATTGCAAGACTAATATAAAGAAATGATGGTGGTATTGGTGGATGAATTAACCCATTGAACAATACTTGCATTTATTCAATGTTTTCAAAATATTTGTCGCAATATATAAGGTGCCTGACTTCACTTTCTCCACTTTTGAGTTAACTCATTGAATCATTTGTATGAGATAATTCAAAAAGTGGAGTATACAACAAGTAAAAGAAAATTTTATATGAGATATATCAAAAAGTGGGCTACGTACAGAATTTTTTATTTACTTCACTTTTTGATATAAATTTGGCCACAAAAGGTTGATGGTATAAACATATCAAAAAGTTGATAATATAAATAACATTAAAAGTCGCTGGGTAAATTAATCAAAAAGTTACTGAAGACGTTTATTTTTTACACAGGTTATTCCTCATTGGAGATTTTCAACAAACAAACAAAATATTTCATATTCCGTAACTAATATATCCATGAATTTATAAAAATTTCCATAAAAATCAAATAGCCAACTTATAATATTATAAATCAACAGAATATAATGAATTTGAAAATAAAAATTATTTTGAGTTGAAATTAAAAAAAAAAAAACATAGTTATATTAATGAAATAGTTTCTTTTAACCAAGAATGATTTTAACCATTTTGGTTATTTTTCAACTTATAAGTTCAGGGTTCACAAGATATACCAATTAGATTAATAGAATAAAAAGATGATATACACATATGACCCAGATACCCCTGTTGTAAATGCAATTCAAAAAGTTCGTATAATATTTTTCTATTAACTAATAGAATTTATTGTATGAGTTCAATCAAAAAATGAAGTCAGCAGCTTTTTCTCTTACCACACATGAAAATCACTTGTGCCCTTCAATATTATGTGTACTTATGCCATTTTTTTTGTAAGATCAGAAATATTTTTGTTTTTTTTAAATATTACTTATTTCGTGTAGATGTTCTAGAATCTTTGGATTTAGGTTTTTTATTGACACCTTTTTTTCGAAGTAATTTAACTATTTCTGTATAACCACCTGAAGATGCGTATGAAAGTGCATTAGCAAATATTATAAATAATTTCCTAATAATATTTCGAAATATCAGGTTAAACTAACAAAATTTATATAAAATAATTAAATATTTTTAGCATTGACATCAATTCCTTTTTGTTCAAGAAGTAATTTCACTATTTCTACATAACCGCTTTCAGATGCATATGCACAAATAAGAGCTGTATTAAATAATTTTGTTAAATTCCAAATATTATTTTGAAATATCAAATTATCATAGTAAATAATAAATAAAATTAAAAAACATCTTTAGCATTAATGTCAATACCTTCTTGCTCAAGAAGTAATTTAACTATTTCTGTATGACCCATTGAAGCTGCCCAAATAAGCGCTGTTTCAAATAATCTGAGTAGTTTCCAAATATTATTTTTAATTTTCAAATTAATAATATAAATATTAAATAAAATTAAAAAATATCTTTAGCATTAATATCAATTCCTTCTTGTTCAAGAAGTAATTTAACTGTTTCTGTTTTACCATTTGAAGATGCTATAATAAGCGCTGTTCTAAATAATTCAAATAATTTCCAAATATTATTTTGATATATCAAATTATTAAAACAAATTTTAAATAAAACAAATAAATATCTTTAGCATTAATATCAATTCCTTCTTGTTCAAGAAGTAATTTAACTATTTCTGTTTTACCATTTGAAGATGCTATAATAAGCGCTGTTTTAAATTGTTTGAATATTTTTCAAATATTATTTTGAAATATCAAATTATTAAAATCAATATCAAATAAAACAAATAAATACTTTTAGCATTAATATCAATTCCTTCTTGTTCAAGAAGTAATTTAACTATTTCTGTTTTACCATTTAAAGATGCCCAAAAAAGTGCTGTATTAAATAATTTAAATAATTTCCAAATATTATTTTGAAATATCAAATTATTAAAATCAATATCAAATAAAACAAATAAATACTTTTAGCATTAATATCAATTCCTTCTTGTTCAAGAAGTAATTTAACTGTTTCTGTTTTACCATTTGAAGATGCTATAATAAGCGCTGTTCTAAATAATTCAAATAATTTCCAAATATTATTTTGAAATCCGAAATTATTAAAATAAATTTTAAATAAAACAAATAAATATTTTTATCATTAATATCAATTCCTTCTTGTTCGAGAAGTAATTTAACGATTTCTGTATGACCATTTAAAGATGCATACATAAGTGCTGTATTAAATAATTCAAATAATTTCCAAATATTATTTTGATATATCAAATTATTAAAACAAATTTTAAATAAAACAAATAAATATCTTTAGCATTAATATCAATTCCTTCTTGTTCAAGAAGTAATTTAACGATTTCTGTATGACCTTTTTCAGATGCCCGCAAGAGTGCTGTATCAAATAACTTAAGTTGTTTTCAAATATTATTTTGAAATAATAAATTATTAAAATATATTTTAAATAAAACAAATAAATATTTTTAGCATTAATATCAATTCCTTCTTGTTCAAGAAGTAATTTAACGATTTCTGTATGACCTTTTTCAGATCCCCACATAAGTGCTGTATCAAATATTTTAAATAATTTCCAAATATTATTTTGAAATAATAAATTATTAAAATATATTTTAAATAAAACAAATAAATATTTTTAGCATTAATATCAATTCCTTCTTGTTCAAGAAGTAATTTAACGATTTCTGTATGACCTTTTTCAGATCCCCACATAAGTGCTGTATCAAATATTTTAAATAATTTCCAAATATTATTTTGAAATATTAAATTATTAAAATAAATATTAAATAAAACAAATAAATATTTTTAGCATTAATATCAATTCCTTCTTCTCCTAAAATATATTTAACAAGCTCAATATTTCTTGATTCTGTTGCAAATACTAAGATGTTTCTTGGAATTTGATTATTTTGGAGAAAATGTTTAATAAGATATATATTACCACTTTTTGCTATTTCATTTAATAAGAATTCATTAATTTCAAGACCATTTTCAAGTAAAAATTTAAGAATTTCATAATTTCCGCTTTTAATACAAAAGAATCCTAAATTATTAATTTTATTACCTTCCATTCCTATATCTGATGAAGATTGATTAGAATTTCCATTCCCAAGATTTTGTGAATTATGTTGAGCGTTTTCATCCAATTTTTCTATTTTGTTTTCATAAATATATTTAAAGATATCATTTTGATGAAATATAATTGCTGTTTCATATGCATTTCTAAATATTGAATGATTCTGTTCACATAAATGAATGATTTCTATATTTCCACCTGCAATTGCATATTTGCCTGTATTATTTACAATTACACCATTTGCTAATAAATATTTAAAACATTTAATTGATCCAAAAAATGCTGCAAAATCAATTAATGAAAGATCATGATTAACAAACCCATATCTTTCATAAAGTGATGATTCAATTATTTGATTAAAATTAAAATCTGGCAGTGATGACATTTCTTGAAGTTTTTCTATGTCATCATTTCGAATTACTTTTGAAATTTTATTCGGATTCACTCCTTCTGTAACATATTTTTTATGAAGTTCCCAATCATTCTTTGAAAGTTCTTCATAATTTTCGTCTCTTTGATACATAAAAAAAGAATTAGAAAAAGATTTTTGCATATTTTCTTCTGTTTTATAATGTATAAAATAATATGAATTGATGTGATTGGTAATATTTTTATTTAACATGTTTCGCTCAATCATTTTCTCAATTAAATAATTTGATTCATGTGAATCCTTTTGAATCAAATAGTGACTAAAAGTATCAATAATTTTTGAACTATTTTTATTAATATCTGCTTCTTTTGATTGAATCATTTCTAAAAAATTTAAATATAAATCACCCACTTCTTTTCTTGATAAAAAACTATAATAAATCAAATTACAAATTATTAAATTGTATGATAATGGGAAATTTAAATCAAATAATTCCATTGTTTGCTCAATACTGATTTCAAAATTATCTTTAGTCAAACCAAAAATTAATTGTTCGAGCTTAGATAGCAACTCCATGAAGGTGGCTTTAAAGCTGGTCGACACTTTCCTAATCAATCTTTCAATTATTGACTGTTTTACAATCATGGCGCCAGACCTCAAAGACCACTTTTGATCGGCAGTCATTTTATTTCCAAAAAGTCGGGGGCATACACCCCCCTAAAAAAATACGTCTGGGTAAAAATTTTTTTTTACAAAAACTGAGCAGACCATTTAAATATTTGGAATAGAAATTGTTGACGGGCTGGTTTGAGAAGAAATTGAATACTTTTGATCGTAATTTGCGCCACAAAAGTAATATAGTTTGAAACTTTTTGTTTAGCATTTGGTGGGAATTTTCTTAGATCAAGCTTTTTTATTGATATACTCTTAATTCAATAAATAAAATTAATTTTAATAGAAGGTGTTTAATAAGTTTTTGACATTCTTTTTCGGCCCCATGGTTATAATTCTGTTGTTCTGCAGATTGCCAATTTACTATTTTATCTTACCATTTACCATTTTTGCAAAGCTCTGCAAAAAAATCTTATAGTATTTCAAATTTCATTATTTTCGTCTTTAGTTGTTATATAAATTTCATCAAATTTTTTTACATTAAACAAATATTTTTTAACAAATTAATTGCCAATGCTCGAAATATTTTTATATGATCTTTTTTCTTTTTTCACGGAAATTATCATATGTTATATTCAACTGGTTAATGTCATTTAATGTAATTTTGTCTAATCATATATTTATAGATACTCAAGCTGAATATCTTTGATTATTATGTTTTAATTTTAATGAGTTATTTGTTGAATACAAAAATTTTGTTTTTATCATAATAATCATTTTTTAAAATTTAATTCAATCATTGTTTGTTAAGAGACTGAATTACTATTTTATTTGCTGAAATAGAAGAAAACATTTGACTGAAATGTATAACAGGATCAACAAGTTGTTCAAATGCAGAACTTATTAACCGAGGAGACCACATATAGGAACCGATCCTGTATCCTTTTTTCTAATTCATGTGATATGGAATTTTTCTTTATTAAATTAAATTTACATTGGCTATGCTGATATTTTTTTTAGCATCTCCAATAACGACAAAACTCAAATGCATTTTCACGTCATTACTCATCGCGCGCATTTCTTTGCCAATACAAAATTCGCCAAAAAGTAAAATTTTAATAATTTTTTTAATACCATAGAAAGATAATTTGACATCCACGATTTACAACTTCAGTGGATAATACTGTGACACGTCCCAATTCTCTATCAAGAACTGCAAGAATCCGATTGCTATATCCGAGTATTCCTTTACCTGCGCTGGCTCATTAAAGTCTACTTGAGGCTGCACGATATTTGGCGAGAACACAATCGCCAAATTCTTTGGCCCCATTTTTGTTTCCTCTTCAGCCTTCGCAAGTCTCTGTAGGAATCCGATTAAGTATCCGAGCAAGTTCAAGTGCGCAGGCGGCAAATGCTGCACCACGAAGTCGAGATAATTCCCGTCTTCATGCGCGTTCTTTAAGTAAGGCAATGCCTCCACTGGCACTGTCGGGTTAGACAAGTCTCTAAACCATAACTTAAACAATGATAACAAATCAAAGATTTCAGAATTAGGAATCGGATCATTTCCTTTGTCGATGTCTTGCACCATCTGTTGGACTAATTTCATATTGCCTGGCAATCGAAAGATACCAGTGATACGTTCCGCGCCTTTGGATAGAATCGTTTCCGCCATACGATGAACGAGTATTGGAATCGGAAAATTCGGATATTCGCTTCGTTGAAACCAAAGATGCTCATAGATAGACGCCGAAAATGTACTGTGTTCGCGATTAATTTGCTTGGGGATCTTAACAGAGTAATTGATTTCGAGATTCGTCTTAGGTTTGCCGATCGCGCATCTGGCAGAAAATCGAATGTATGTAAATTGCGCAAGATTGGATATCCACTTGTTATCCGACATGGAGGAGCGGGCAAGATGAGACTTGATCCATACTTCGCTGTTTCGTGACGATGGGAAAATTGTGGCGATGATCAAAAAAAGTTCCCAAGTCTTCACCTCCCAGTCGGGATCTGGGTTCTGACGGGTCTGCTTGATCAGTTGGAAGTAAACTTCGTCGTATAGGCTGGGATTGTTGGTCAATATTTGGACAAGTTGGTCGGCACAAACTGAGGCGCCTTTGACGAAAATTACGCCGGTGTAGTTAAGGATGAGCTTGAAACACTTCACTGCGTTCTTTTCGTCGTTGGGATTGGTTAATTTGATGAGTGAAAATTCAAGAGGCTCTTTGGAGAATTGAGTTATTTGTTCAAGCGAAACAAGTTTGCGATTAAAAACTTTGCCTGTGCGATGCTCCCTGAAGTATTGTTTAGCATATTCTTCAACTTGGAATTTATGGATATTTTCTTGGATATCAGATGGAAGATATGGAGCATTGGCATTGGGATAAAAGGATGCATCCCTCTTGGGGAATAATGATGATGATACTTTGTTTTCATCAAAATTATTGACTTCATCCGGTATATCAAGAATGTTAGTATTTTGATGAGCACGAGATCGCTTGTGCTTTCCTGAGTGTTTCTTGCGTTCTACGACAATACCATCATTGACAAATTTGAGTGGATCTTGATACATATGACTTTTCCGAATTCCACGGTGTTTTGATGTCTCGTGCTGTCGGACTGTACGACTTCGCTTTAGATTTCGTACGTCTGGATTGATATCAGGAAGAGTTTCTTCGGATTGTTTGGGTGTTGAATTATCAAGTCCAAGATTTTCAAAATCAGAAGTTTTGTTTCGTACAAGTGCATTATCATTCTTTACCTGGTTTTCATTTGAGAATTTTATATTTTTATCATTTCCATCTGTTGTATCTTTTGTTTGTGATTCTGATGTTTTTTCAGTTTGATCGGATTCTGTTGTTTGTGTGGATGTTCCTGGTGTGGATGTATCTTGTAAACTTGGATCCTCATTATTTTCTTTTGCCGCTTTTAATGCCGACTCCCGCTGTTGTAAAACAAATTCATTATAAGATTCCAATAACATTGCATATTCAGGATTTTGAGTTGCATCAAATTCGATAGGTGTCAATGTTGTTGGATCTAGGACAATTCCATCTGCTGGAAATTGATAAGTAGTTACATTTGTTGATGGATCGAAATAATATGGATCTATATCATTATAATATCTGTAATAAACATGTATCATTGTCTAAAAAGTGAGGATGCCCTTTTTTTAACAGATCAAAAACCGGAACAATTCAAATTTTTGATTTTAATTCAAAAAGTTGAAACTTTTTGAAACAAGTGTGATCTGACTTTTATGCAGGATGACAAAAAAACGAACAATGAGTTTAAAACTGTATTTATCAGCTTAAGTTTTGAACCACAAGATTTTTAATATAATTTGGAAAAAGATGAAAATATGAATTTAATATCGTATTTTTTTATGATCTAAGTTTTTATTTTACCATTAATTGATCATTTTTAAAGATGTTTTTCAAAGAAATAAATGAAAAAATTTATAGTGATAATACAGTATTTTTTGTTTTAATATTTTTTGCATTTAAGAAGCCGGAAATATGAATAATTCTTTTGATTTATGATTAATTGGTTGGAACCGTCAATAACCGAAACGTAAAAAGTTAACGAATTATTTTAGATGAGCTATCTCACAGCTGGTGAGCCATCTCTCAAACTTCTTAAAACAACAGGCCATGAAAATGAACAAGCTGAATATCAAAAATTAATTGGCCAAACTAATTCCACAGAAGATGAAATACCATCATTTTGGCATAAAAATATTCCTGACAATTTAGAAAAAAGCCATTGCCAAATGATGGGCCAACAAGCAGCAGAACACATCCTTAATAAAGTTCCTGATGATGAAGAACTTGAAGAAATATTTCATTATTTTTCATTCAAGAACAGTCAAATAATCAAATACGATGAAAATCGATTCAAAAAGATCATTAAAGATGTCAATTTTTTCCTAATTTCTGAGAAAACCGTTAAACTTTTTGTCAGTTACAACAGGTATTTCAATTTTGGGTTATTTAGAGAATATATTAAGCTTCTTTGCAAGCTTTTCATATATCTATCACGAATAGTTCGTTATTCTACGAACGAAGGTCTTCTTCTTGATGATAATAATTATATGAAATTTGTTGAAGAATTTCTTGATGACATTTCTTCTTTCAAATTTATTAAGTACAACAATATTACACAATTTTACCTTCAATATTTTTGCGTTATTATACAAATCTGTTTTGATCCATATCAGACAAATTCATATAATCCATTTCAAATGGTTTGTTCATCAGATTTTATTTCATTCTTTAACATTGAAGAAGAGACAGGCAAAGACAACATCTTTTCATATGAATCATTTCTTGACATATATAATCAATTCTACAAATTATCGAAAGAAGGATTAATTACCAAAAGCAAACTCAAAAATTATCAAAACCATAAACTTACTGATGCATTTATTGAACGTGTTTTTGAGGTATCAAGTAAATATGGAGATGAAAAAGGAATTGATTTCTTTGGCTTTTTAATGTTTCATTTAAACTTTGACTTACTTATAAAACATCCAAACTCGGGCGTTTACTTGTTTAGGTTATTTGATATTGATGGTGATGGAGTCGTAAGTCCATTTGACTTAAGTTTCTTCTTTAAGGATTGCATGCGCGAATCACGTATAAATCAAGTAATCGATTTCGATAATTTCGTAAAGGAAATGTTCGATAGGTTAAATGCAAATTTGTCGGGATTTACAATTGAACAATTTTGTAAATCACCTGAAAGAATTTACGTAACGTACTTGTTGGCGGATTACTCAAACTTTGTTAAGGGTTTTATAGAGGAAGAGGAAGATGACGACCACCAGGATGACGATTCATTCGATTCAGATTATGATGACTATGACGATTATGAATGAATTTATAATAATAAAATATGATTATATATACAATTGTAATCATTTATTGATGTAATTAACTTGTGTTCTGCCGATGAAATTTCGTTTTTTTGATAAGAAATTGTAGAATCAGCAAATCAATGTGATTCTTGTTTTAACAAACACCAAAATTTTTCATATCTTCTTTTTGATAAAAATGATTGAATATGATTTTATAAAAAAAAAATTTTTTTCTTGTACCTTATTTTTCAAAATATTCAAAAACTTTCCATTGTACTTCTTTTGTAGTATTCATATGTTATATAAAATTGAAAGTAGATTTTCTAAAAAACATATATATATGTTTAAAAATCTCTTCCTGCCCATTGATCTTCTAGAACGCGTGCAACAGCAACAGATCCATCAATAAAAACTACATCTGCACGCGCTTTATATCCCTCAGGCGCACCTGCTTCACTAAGTACATCATAGAGTATTTGGATAGGACCTGAATTATTTTTATCATCTAAATAACCAGCAACGATTGCGTAAGGAACAAAGATTGGTTTGCATATTTCAGGATCTCCTTTTTCAACAGCTTCAGCATACTTATATGCTACTTCTTGAACCTTATTAAAATCTTCAATGGAAGCTCTCATGACAATCAATAAGTGAAGTCATTTGTGTTATGTTAAATAATTGGTGAAATTAGTGATAAATGGTGATGTGTTCGATAATTTTTTATATAAACAAATTAATTATAATTGTGAAAAGTTACAAAAATTTCAAAGCAACACAAAACATTACAAATAAGCTCTGGTCATTTTAATGATAAAATCCATTTTCCTTGAAAGAAGTAAATTTTTAGAGATCAAAACATATCAAAAAATAAATAATTTAATTATATTAAAACTGTTAATTAAAAATACATATGATCAAACCAATTATAACAAAACACACAAAATATTTAATAATTATAAACAATTTTATTTCAAAAGAAGAGTAATATTTGCTGATTTTAAGAATTTCCTCTTAACATCAGTTCATATAAACACTTTTATAAATCAATAATATTAATATTGTTATCTTCTTTAAAATCTTTCGAAAATGGATCTTCTTCGATTTGTAATTTATCATTACATATTTCTAGATTATTTAGGGTTTCGATTTCTTCTTGACTTATAGCGTTTTCACTACTTTGTTTATGTTTTCTTTTATTATGATATAATGTTATAAAAATTACTATAATAATGATGACAACAATAACCACAACTATGCAAGCAATTATTATAAGAGTCATATTATTATCTTTTCCATTATGTTCAATTGTATTAATATATGAATATGTATAAAACTCATACAATGAATAATATCGAACAATACTATATTCATAATATATAAATTCTGTGTAAGAAATCATAAATGATGAATGATATAGCGAATATATTAATGTATTTGATATAAACGAATTATTTATTACAACAGTTTCAGTAATTTTTAAATATGTTAATAACATTTTTCTATTGTTTCAACATTTAGAAGATCAATTGATGTTAATGATGAACAAGAATAAAATCCATAAGATCCAATTGATTTAATGTTTTGTCCAACATTAATTTTCATTAGTCCTGCTGAAGAAAATGCATTTTTGTCAATTGTTGTAACTTTTGAAGGTAATGAAATTTCTTTAAGTGCACTACAACCACTAAATGAATAAGCTCCAATTCCAGTTATTAATTCATTTAATGTAACTGAAGATAACATTACACAAATTTGGAACAAGCCCAATGGAATGTAGCTTATATTTCCAACATTAGCCCTTGTTAAATGTGAACAACATTCAAATACAGAATCGCCAAGTGTATCAACAGATAATGGAATATCAAATTCAGTTATTGCTGTATATGCCAGTGCAGAATCGCCAATTGTTGTTAAATTACTTCCATTAATTGTAAATTTTGTAAGTTTATCACAATGATAAAATGCTTCACTACCAATTGTTAGGGTATTTGAAGGAAGTACAACTGATGTTATCCCACTATATTCGAATGCACCACGAGAAATTCTTCTAATTCCTGATCTGAATGTGATATTTAATAATGATGAACAATGCTCAAAAGCATAAGAACTGATCTTATTAACTGAGTTTGGAATATTAATAGATATCAAATTTATACAACATGAGAAACAATATTCAGAAATTTCAGTTAAAATGTTAATATCTTCTTCAAAAGTAAAATTAGTCAAATTCATGCAATATCTAAAAACCTGGTAACCCATATACACAAGATTTTTTGGAATAGTTACTGAAGTTAATGAAATACAATGTTCAAATGCAATAGATGAAATTTCGAGAATATTAACAGGTAATGTAATAGATTGAAGAGATTCACAATAATAAAATACACCACTCCCAATGATTCTTAATCCTTCACCAAATGTAATATTTTTTAATTTTGTGCATTCGCGAAAAGCGTCTTCTTCAATTGTTGAAACAGAGTCAGATAAAGTAACAGTCTCAATTAGTTCTGCAACGATGAATTGACATCTCGGAATATAGGTAACATTATCACCTTTGATTTCCAGTTCAATTGTCTGATTTTTAAGATTCAAAATATCATCAAAATCAAGTTGTTTATTAAGAGTAAGCTTTCCTGCATCAAAGGTCCATTCTTGAGTTGTCTTTCGAAATAATATGAATAAAAAAAGGGAAAACATTGTTTGTGAACAGTCAAGATTTTTTTGACAAAACAGTTATTTAAAGACAGAAATTCAGAGAGTAACCGTTTACTATATCACGATTTTTAAATTCACTCAATATTTCACAGAAATCTGACTTTTTCATATAATTAGCTGAAATTATTTGTGAAATTTGTTTTGACAGTTTCGTTGTTGTTCTTTCCATAGAGGGTGAATACATTTTTTAGATCTTAGCAGTTCATGTTTAATTGCTCTTGCATGAAACGTGACAAATTTTTAATCATTACTATTTAAATTAAGAATTTTGAGATTAATCTCATTTTATGCTTTATAGCTGATATTAATGATTTTTATGCTGCTTTGTTATTAACCATTTATTTTAATATTATCTTCTATTCAAAATAATGTAAAAAATTTTTACTCTTCATTGAGAACGTTAATAATTGACAAAAACCGTTTCGGCTTGGCCTTTCGCATGGGTCGCATCAGGACCAAGACAACCAAAAGAGCTTCACGCCTTATTATCGAACGTTTCTACGGTCAATTAAGCTTTGACTTTCAAGACAACAAACGTGTTTGTGACGAAGTCGCAACAATCCCATCAAAAAGAATGAGAAACAAGATTGCTGGTTATGTAACACACTTAATGCGTCGTCTTGAACGTGGTCCAGTTCGTGGTATTTCATTCAAACTCCAAGAAGAAGAACGTGAAAAACGTGATAACTGGATGCCAAAGGTTTCACAACTCGAACAACCAACAATCAGCGTTGACCCTGACACAAAGGCTATGCTTGCTGCCATTGGTCTTGACAATATGGAAGGTGTTGTTGTTAGGGACAATGCTCGTCGTCGCAAATAAACATTTTTATCTCCATTCCATATCCAACTTTTTCAATGGTTTATTGAAGTAAACCCAGCGGTTTGAGCGGTTTTGGTCGAACCTTAATATCAATGACCGCCCACAAGACCCTCCGTATGAAGCGTATTCTCGCAAAGAAAATCAAGCAGAATCGCCCAATGCCACAATTCATCAGACAAATGACAGGTGTTCGTCATGTTCAAAACCCAATGCGTCGTCATTGGAGAAGGAGGAAGCTCAACATCTAAATTTGACTAAAATATAATCACCCTACCTGTATTCTTTTATTTTATTTTGTTTTTTTTAAATGTCTATTTTGATTAATTGTCAAATATAATATTCAAAATAACAGTTATACTTTATTAGATGATGGGCATGACTAACAATGGTTAAGTTCAGTTTATTATATTAGGTCTTTTGTTTTTTATTTTGTATTAGACATTTGTTTTGCGTTTCTTTTGGTTTTGTGCTGAGTAGCACTTTTTCATTTTTTAACGTTTACAATTGAATCCAAACCGATAATCGGTAATCAAATGCACAAAGAAGCTGGAAAGACATCCATTTTTATTACTATTCCTTCCTTGTGCAAACTTGTTGAAGTAAACGTAATTTTCAATGAGAGGATATCAGAATTAATTGCGAAAGTCCTTTCTAAATTCAAAATTAAAGATGAAGAAAATTTCCATTTAATGGGTAGAACACCTAATATCAAAATGTTTGAAGCCAATGATTCATGTAATTCTTTATTTGCAAGCAATTTTGATTCGTTTATTCTTGATAATCATTATGTTGTTCCAATCACAGTTTACTTTGAAGGCCAAGAAGAAATTTTCTTTTACGATGTAACTTTGAACCTAGACAACTTAATTTCCATGATTACTGACCGTTTTGTTCTTCCTATTCATAAAAATTATTTTATAATAATCGATCCAAGCACTAATAATATACTTCCAATAGACAAACCCACAGTATCACCAGCATTGGTTGTTTTTCGAATTGAAACTCATGCCAATCCACTTATTTTTGATCTCTCACATTTTCCATCTCAGAAAGATCATAGTTCTTTTTATCTTTCCAACTTGTCACGTCTTATTCTCACAGATTCTATGAAATCACTTTTTGCCCAAGTTCGTTCACATATAAATGATGAAGATTTTCAAATTATTACTTTAACGAATGATGAAATTACAAAATGCCTTCATGTTTTTACCACTGGCCAAAATGTTTTATCCCTTACTCCTGTACAACAAAACTCATTATTATTTATTCTTCTTTCATTTCAATCCAAATCATTAGCTCCTACTCTTTCATCACTTTGCTCATCTTCAATGAGTTTACCCAATGATCTTTTACGACTTAATTCCATTATTTCAATTCTTTTCAGTTTTCCACTTCCATTATATTTGATGCTTTTAGAACTTTCCCGTACCTTTGGAGGCATTCCAGCTCACCCACTACGTCGGAAGAAAGTCATTGAGCTTATCACTGAGGTCATTTTTCGCGAGCATCAAAACATTGAATTTGAGCGAAATTTCATATCGTTCATCTTAACGTTCTACCGGATTATCTTCCGCGACACTTTTCTAACGGACGACACGGAATTTCGTACTGATTCTGAAACATTATATATAACAAATTCCGACAAAATATTATATACATTTAAAGGTAAATCAACCACGAATTATTCTGATACAAATCCATTTAATCCCGAATCCATTGATATTGTTACCAATTTACATACACAATTTGGAAAGTCAACAGATAATAACAAAAACATTATCACTAATGAGATCATCAACAATAACTTTAATTTATTAAACGAACGAATTGATAAAATCCATAAACTTGTTAACAAATATAAATTACGAAATCAACTTACATTTATCAACAATAGCATTCCATCGCCACAAGCATTTTTCCAATTAGATTATGATAATTATGCATTATCTGAATTACCCGAACAAATAATGACAGAAGTATCACCTATTATACTCGAAGATAATGATGATGAGTTTAAAGTACGAAGTCTTGATACCGCTTTATTAGAACCAAAAGTTTCGCGACCGATTTCTAATAATAAACATTTGATACCGAAGCCGAGAGTTAAAATTAATCAGACTCCAATACAATCGAATAATATATTCGAAAGATCAAAGACTTCGGATATGTTTAACTCGTTAAGAACAACTTCTTCTTATGTGAAACTTAATAATATTAATAATAATATTCGAAATCTAAGAAATCGAATGAACGCTAAAAGAGATAGTTTGGAGGCGTGGTCAAGCGAATTGGAGTTTTTCTCAAGCGAGAACTCAAATAGTTTGGAGATGTTCAACACAATGAAATCCGACGTATCAGGTTTAAATAGTTTGAAGTTAGAAGAAGAGGATTATGATGAAGAGGATGAAGAGGAATTAGATGAAGAAGATGAAAATGTTGAAAAAAAATAGAAAAAATTATTAAAGATTTAATGTGATATATGGCTACATTGAAATTATAGTGAACAACTTAAGATGTTTCTATAAACTTATCAAGGTATACTTCCGATTTTTGTTTTTTTAAGGTGAGAAATGTAAAAAGATAATGTAATTTATATTTTTTATGAATAATTCTTTCATCCCAGATATACAAAAATGGAAATAAAAAAATTAGACTTTTTAAATAGTTTATTTCTTACCCACCAAACAACAATCGAACTCAGTCAAAATTGATGAAAAATTCGATGCAAATTTGTTTGATTTCACAACGAATTAGTTGTTCGTCCAACTTTTTGAATAGTAATTCAAAATTTGAATTAATATAGAAAATATGTCACTTTTTGACGAAATTTTGCATTCAAATTTGAATCTGTTGTTCGCGAACAAAGAAGATTTTTTGATGATTCTTTTGTTTCCTCTTCTTGTAAGTGGAAAAAATTATAATGGAAGCGATGCAAGAATCGCTGTACTACGTTTGCCTTATCCTTTCAACCACAAAGTTTTAAAGGTAACGTTACCTTACATTAATGTATATGAAGACTTTTCTTTATCACGGTTAACTTACTTATTACCAATATTTATATTATTGTTCTCTTTGCTTTGCGTTTTTTGGCTTTTAAACGTGGTAAAAAATGATCAATATCGAGCAAAAATGCATTATCTTATTACAATTTATTATGGGCTATGCTTAATAACATGTACTATTGATTATTACATTAATGTCAAAACAAATCATGGTGATTCAATTCCTAATTTTATTAAAACTTCATCATCTTTCATGCGAGTTCTTGTTACAACCTATGGGTTCACAATATGGTATTTAGTTTCTAATGGCTATAATCTCATTACGAATGAAATCCATTTATTTGAATTTATACTTTATATCATTTTAACTTTCAGAATTTGTTGGTCCTCATATTGCATTTCAGACATATCTGTTAGTCCTCTCCAGGAGTTAATTGATTGGCCTATTTCTTTATTAGTGTTATTTCTTCTTCTTCGAACAATCAAATACAACAAAAGAAACTTTAATGAAGTATTTACATATGGAGAAATAGAAAACACTTACATGTATCCAAATATTCTCATGAAAAAATACTTATCATTGATGGCATTTATTACAGTATTTGTTTACTTCATTACATGTTATGAGATAAAAGCATTTTGGTTTGCAAGATGTTCATTATATTCGATGCATTTCATATTCTGCTCCTTGTTGTATAATCTTTTTATTAAGAACTATAAGAAACTAACAACAACAGAAATTTTGTTTAAATTGGATCCAAACATAGCTGTAGATACAATCGTTGATCAATATATATAAGTTATTTTGTTATGTAACTTAGTAAATGATTCTCTAAACTACGAATTTTTGTATTTAATCATAAAGTTAAAATAAAATTATTTTCATTTTATATGATCGAGAAATGCTTTGTCTAGACTGGTAAAAAATGTCCTTATTGTTCTATAATTTGAAGTTCATTCTTCATTTGTTGTGCAAACATATCGATATTTCGTTGTTTTCTGAATTTATAAGTACCTCAATTAAAGAAAGAAAATCATCACATGTGAAAAACGCCAATGATAATAAATTAAAAGTTTTATAACTTTCGAAAGAAGAAATTCTACACCAAATGAGACAATATCAACAGGTTGTTTATTTACGATTGGCTAAGCTTACAACATATAAGATATGTTAATACAGCATTTAGTGTTTTACTGTGTACTTGGATTAAAAAACTTTAGGTCGAATGATAAAGAATTCAAGTTGGTCATATATCAGAAGAAAAAATTTGAAAATCAAAATTCTGTCTCGTATTTACATTCATCTAATTTTTAATGTATTTATAAAAAAACAAATTGTATTTTTAAGTGTGAATTTATAATAGTTAAAATTGACTATTAGTTGAGATATTTATATTTGAAAAAGATTAGGTAACCACGAATTAAATTCGTTAAAATTTTAACTTTTGAGAACCAATTCATTGAATTAGATTTTTCTTATCTTGAAATATTGAATGGTTTTTTCTCAAATTTGGAAGGTGATTTTGAATAGTTTACTTGACCAAATGGGTTGTTGCGGAAGTTCTGTAGATGAGAAAAGAATTTTACTATTGGGTTTAAAGGGCTCTGGAAAAAATCAAATTTGTATGTTTTATTTCTAACAATAGTATGTCAGTTACAAAGTAAAAATAAAAAGCAAACTATCCATCATTTTCAAACTAAGGATTTCGACTCGCAAAGTCTCGCGTATGAAGGATATACAGTCTATTCATGGGATTTGAATGGAGTTGAAAATTCACGTCCAATTTGGAGACATTATTTTAATGATGCAAAAGCCATTATTTTTGTTGTTGACTCCACTGCCGAAGACCAGCTTGATAAAATCAAAGAAGAAATTCATCAAATTGTGAAAATTAGTGAAATTAAAAATTGTCCTATTTTAATATTTGCAAATAAGCAAGATATAGAAGGAGCTCTTTCACCAGATCAGATCAAAGAAAAAATAAACATTGATTCTATACCACAACAGAAGCAAACAATTATTGGATCGAATGCAAATAATGGGGATGGAATATTTACAGGGATGAAATGGGTTTTATCATCTATTAAATAACGTCATAGTTGTTTATATTTACTTGATTACATTTTATTATTTAAATAAACATTTTATCATGAAACAAAAAAATCATTATTAAAATTACAAATTTATTTATTTGTTTTCATTTGAGATAATATTAAAATATTTTTTAATATCAAAATGTGTAAATTTTTATTTATTATTATTATTATTATTGTTTAAAGTATTTTAGCTAAGTTCACATAATCATTAAAATATTGTTATTGTAAATTGTGAAGTTAATTTTTTTATGCATTAAATATTCAACTAAGCTTTAAATATAAATATCAATATTTAAAGAGTATGATGATTTAAATGTAATTTATATCATAAAATTAATTCATTTTTTCTCGTGTGATATATCTGAAAAATAAAACTATTTTAGGAAAAAATATTTTGTAATAATTTTTACTTAACATATTTATTATAGAGAAAACTCAAATTTCTCTTTGGTTAAATGTACTTTGTTCCTGAAGCAATTTAGCAAATTCCACCAGCAACTGCATATTCACAAGAATTTTCGATATTTGCACTTCATAAGTAAATATTTAAAACATTTTATTGATCCAAAAAATGCTGCATAATCAATTAATGAAACATCTTCTTCATTAACAAAATCATGTCTTTCATAAAGTGATGGTTTAATTGTTTGATTAAAATCAAAATTTGCTTGCGATGATATTTCTTGAAGTTTTTCTATTTCATCATATCGAATTATTTTTGCGATTTCATTCGGATTAACTCCTTCTTTAATTAACTTCTTATGAAGTTCCCAATCATTCTTGGAAATTTTTTTTAAATTACTGATAGTTTCACAATAAAATGGAGTGTTATAACTATGAATTTTCACCCTATGAATATCTTTCTTTGTTTTATAATGTACAAAATATATTGTTCCTATTTTAGTTTTAACTAAACTTGGGTCGATTAGATTTTGCTCAACCATCTTTTCAAGAATAAAATTTGATTCTTGCATGTTTATAGTCATAAGCGTACGACCAAACATTTCAATAACATCATTTTCAATAATGTTTTTTTCTTTTTGTTTAAGTTCTAACAAATAATCAATGTAGATACTTAAAACATTTAACATTTTTGATAGAATACAGTCATAAACAATTTGACATATTAAAAGATTGAATATGGAAAATTATTATTGTAAAATTTCATTGTTGAGTTTACTGATTCCTTAATATCACCTTTTTTATCTATGTTAAACAAAACCTCTTCAAGCTGTTGAAGGTTTGATGTTTTGGAGAGTGACATTTCTGAAATTTTAGAAGATGCAATTAGTGCAAATCTTTTTCAAAAATGGGAAAAAAATTTTTAGATACTTAACGGTCGCAGACCCAATTCATGTAAAAATCATGATTTTTTATATGCGGATTTAATCATTTACCCTATAAATATGAGTATGTTTTATATAAAACAATACTAGTCATTTCATCCGGTGTATTTGAAACAGTATGAACACATCTTAAAATCGTAAAAGAAATAGCAATTCTATAAAGAACACATATACCTGTACAATCCATGAGTTTTATTCATTTTATCTATCTATAAAAAAGCTGAAAAAGAGGGAATTTGTGAAATGTATCGTGTTCAAAATAAGACGCTGTCAACCAAATAAACGGTCATTTCAAATCAGAAAATCAATTTTTTTTCATTTTCCACTGAACAAAATTTAAAAAAATATAAATAAATAAGTATACACATTCTATTCAATAAAATTATCTTAACCAAATTTTGTTATCTTATTCTTTTATGAGCAATCTCCAAAATTTCGAAATGCTTTTTTGGGCTTTAGGATTAAATACAGTAGTTCAAATTCAATGAATATATAGAACTAATAATAGTCAATATTAATTTATATAATTTTTCTATAGTTTTCATTTCTATTACTGTTTTTAAATTATACAAGATTTTCAATATCTATAGATCATAGCAAAAATTCGAAAATCTGTCTTTGCAATTTTTTGTAATTTATATGTTCTATAAATAGTATAATTCTTGAAACAATTTATTCATTATTGGAGACTCTGAACAAAGAAGAAAAAATAACTTTTTGAATTAATTTTGCGGTTACAAATTCATCAAGATTTGACTGCAAATTTTAATACTTTACAAAAAAAATTTGAGAGCATATTCATTAGTATCACAACAAGGAATTACAAAATTAAACAGATGATAAAAATATTTTGAATATTTTTTCAACAATTCTTGTATATACTTATTTAGATGTGGTTAATAGATACATTTAGTCTTTGTACAGATGACCGTTTGTGTATTGTATCGTACACGAATTCAAATGGAAAGTGACTAAATCCAAAGAAAATTTAAAAAAAAATATTATATCTTCATAAGAATTTGTCTACTGTTCTAATACGTCAAAATTTGATATGTTTTATATACATTACAGAGTAGTGTATGCGAAAAAAAACCTCCCAAAAAATGAATATTTTCCTTAATAAAATCAAGCCAAATTTTTTCAATGTTACCTAGGTACTTTAGTAAATACGATTTTGTAACATATTTTAAAAAAAATTGAAATTGCAAATTTACTGATTTTTTTGAAAATTCTCATAATATTGAAATATTTTTATAATAATTAAATATTTTTTTTTAATTATTATCAAATAATAGTAAAGTAAAAATGAAATTGTTTATATATGAAATTTTACTCCATGTTTAATTATTTTTTCATATGATATTATTTCGATTTGTTACAAAAAATTCCACAATGATATTTTAATATTTGAAGTGCCATTAAATAGAATACAATCAATATTTTGTGTTTATATAGGTTTTATCAAAATTCTTTCGTACATTTGAGAGAAATTTTCCATTTAAGCAACAACAAATTTCAATATAATGATGTGACATGTGAATTAAAAAACATTCCTAAATATCACAAAAACATGAAAAAAAGATCATAATGAAATTAATGTATACTATTCATAATAAAAATTAGAAGAATTTTGATCATTGTATATGTTATTCATCAAAATAATGCATTTTAATTAAGAAATGCAATCATCGTAAATTTCGATAAAAATAGAAAATAAATAGAATTTAATGTCATTACATCAGCAACTTCAATTTAGGAGCATATGTTAAATAATTTTTATATAAAACAATTATGTTATATCAACAAAAATGAACAAAAAGTTGTAGCAACATGTTTCTTTGTGATAATGCGGTTTTGAGTTGACTTTTTGTGTGCAATGTTAACTTTTTGTAAGCGTATTCAAATATTTGAAATCAAAAAACAAAAATATCCAAAAAATATTTGAATGAATTCACTTAAAGACATGTGACATATGGTTTAACCCCTATGTTTATTAATAATTACAAGTTATATAAAAATCCCATTGTGGAATTTTTCGCTTACACTCCTCTTACAATAAAATATCTCATTTTATAATCATTTACTATTCATTAAAATATGTTATTTAGATTGAATATTAAATGTATAATATTATATTAAAATTAAAAGTTTTATTTTCACTTTTTTCAGATTTATCTGAAATTTTAAAGTTCTTTTGAGTTTATAAAATATTATAAGTTGCTCATATGAGCACACAATGTGTGTAGTTATTTAATATTTTTTCTGTGGACATTTTTTGCTGTCCGGTACTGTAATTTACTTAATTCTTTATTAATAAATTCAATTGTTTGTTCTTTAGAGACGTAAGCCATCTCGATTTGCATTCATAGAGGCTCCGATTAATAATTTGCTGCGTGATCAGATCCCATCATCTTTATTTATTTCAAAAATGCAAAAAAGAGTTGTTTAAATGAATTATTCTAAATACACACAAATTTGATGAAAAGTTTATTCATTGCCGAGTTTCGAATTTTAGTTTATTTTTTTGAGAAATCAAAAAATCATATGAAATGTTTTGCATGTTGTTTCAAAAATGATTGCATTAACGAAGAATAAAAAAAGAGACTTAATGTTGCAATAAATCTGTCTTAAAATATATGTAAAAAGAAAAGAATCATGTTTAAACAAATCAAGTCCAAATCATTCTACATTTTTTTAAACGGTTAACCGTTCAGAAATAGCCTACACTCGTTTTTTTATAGGCCGCCTGATAGATTTTATTTCCATCTTATTAGGGCGGGTCGAAATGTCCATTTTATGGTATTTTGTCCGTCAGCGGTCCAGGTGAGATGGACCAATGGCCATGATTTTTTCAGAAGTGATCACTTCCCAGCGTCAAATGTTTTTCCTCTAATTCTAAGTTTAGAAAAATATTATCATGAAATTATTGATTATTTGAACAAGAAAATTGATTATGATTCAATTCATCGGAAAGTAATTAATCGTTTAAAAGTTACAGGTGATTATCAACTTATAAAACTTACTTAATTTATTACATTCCAAGGAAGAGAATTTGCTAAACAAGTTGAAATTTCACAATTATCTATTGACATTTAATCAAAATTAAAACTTGATAATAATGATTTAAGATTACTTGATGCAGTAAAAAATTATCAAAAAATAATTGATCGAAGATATAATGGAGTACAAAATGAAGAAGAAGAGGAAGAAGTTCAATTAACCATCGATCAAGATCATATTATTGATAATCAATATATTAAATACAATCAAGAAGAAGAAGAAGAATTTATTGAAGAAGAAGAATATTATAGTGAAGACGATATGCATTACTATTTCAATAATGAAGTAAGGGAAGAAATAAATGAAGACTTATTTACAATGGAAGCATTGCTAGAAAGAACAATAAATATTGCTGAAATGTTCAAATATGAAAAAATGGAAATTAATTTAGTACGTGAAAAGTTTATCTATTGGTTTACAGAAGATTATAATAATTGACCATTACGATCACAGAGAAATTTCGAAACACATAGATATATCAAATTTCTGAAATCTGATAATGATTGGAAATCTTTATTAAGAATTTGCTCACTTCTTATAACTATTCAAGCAACAAAGGCATCAGCAGAACGAGGGTTTCCAAAATTGAAAAAAATTAAATCTGATTTAAGAACAAGAATGGAAGAACAGTTAGAAGAAGCGAGAATTTTTCTTACATAATTTTAATCAAAATATATTATAATAATTTTTTTTATCTTTTTCTCTTTTGTTGTTCATTGAAGAGACCGTTAAAAATACGTTATCCCCACTTATGCTTTTCCCCCTCTCCATTTGGGGTCCAAATGCAATGGGTTGCCAACCCTATTATAACTATTTTAATGGGATAATAGATTATATTTTAACAGTTTTAAAGAAAAATTATAGAATGGATATCAGAAATATGAACGTTACATTTTTGTGAACTTTAGAATAAAATTTTTATCGGGTTTTTCCTATTATAAGTCGACATAATTTTTGAGGGGGGGCTGTGCGAAATCCTCGGAATTTATTTCAGGATGGTGAGAACCTTATGTGCAATTTCGAATGGTTCGGCAGAAAAGGCATAAGGCCGAACCACTCTATTATTTTCGCACATGGAAGGGGGCTTCTCCCAAGATAGTAGCGGTTTTTTGAATGCCCTCTCAATTCAAAACGATCAATTTCAACACAAAAAACAATCAGTCGTTATTAAAAAAGCTGGCTGGCCAAATAAATAATGAAAAATCTCATTCTGGAAATTGAAATTGATCGTTATAACTACGATAAGTATTCAATCCATTTCTAGTTCTTCAAAATTGATTTGACTATTCAAATGGGTGCACCCTCTCGAAAGCGCTGTCTACAGGATACGTTCATTTAATGATGGACCCTACGTTGCAAGAGGTAGGTGGGGGCGATATTTAGGTCACACAGGGGATCTTGCGCCACCTGATAAACCTGATATTTTAATTGAGAATGACACTAATCCAAAGAAAATCACTATTTTTGGTATAGGCACAACAGGAAAAACAACTCTTTGTGAACTTTTACAAGGCATTGATCATGGTGATTATAAACCAACTTTAGCGAATACCTATAATATTGAAGATGACAAGAAACAAATTTATTTATGGGATATCGGAGGAGTTGAAAAATATTCAGAACTTTATCATGTCTTCGTCCATCGTTCAGATAAGATAATTATTGTTAGTAGTCCTGATCAACCTAATTGTTTAAAAACCTTCGATGCATTAGAGCAAATTCGAGATTTTCTTGGTAAACCTCAGTTTATTATTGTATACAATAACAAAAGTGATAAATCATATGAAAAATTATTTTCATTAGATGATTTAAAGGAAAAATGTGAAAAACACCTGAAAGATTATGATTACAAAATATTTGAAGTTTCATTACTAGAAAATATAAATACTGAATCGCTTATTGAAGAAATATTAAAATTTTAGTTTTTGTAATATTTTTAGAAGCAGTTAAAGAGGTCGAATGCGGAATCCGAAAATATTCAAACAAAGTAAATATAATTTTCAAATGTTTTGTTGTGTATAATTTTTTATAAATTTTTTCTTTATAGAGTATACTGTTATTTACATGAAAAATGGAACGATAAATAGAGGTGCAGACAAATTTAAATTTTCAATTTTTTTTAAATATATATATAAATATGCTCTCCTTTATGTACTGATATCTTATATGTGATTTGTTTTGTTCAATTTTTTATGTTTAAAATGAATTCATAAAAAATGGGATTTCTAACATTTTTCATTTGATTTAATTATATTTTACTCATATGTCCATAAATAAGATGTAAATTTTATTTTATTCACAAAATGATCAAAAATATGAAATTTTATATTTTTTCATTTTTGACGTAAAGATGCGAAACATGATATTATTTATTTATTCATTATATACTAATTAAAAATCGAAGCAAAATAATATCTATAATATTTTTTAATATTATAATATTAAACTAATCGTAAATGAGAAGTAAAAAATGAAAATGTTTTTTCAAATTTGATTTATTTTTTATTTATAGATCTCTAAATATTTGAATCAATTCCTTTGTGTCCATGAAGTAATTTAACTATATCTATATGACCATTTGAAGATGAAATCATAAGTGCTGTTTCAAATAATTCAAATAGTTCCTAAATATGATTTAGGAATTCTAAAATTAAATAAAAATTTCCATAGTTAATATCAATTCCTTTTTGTTCAAGAAGAAATTTCATTAATTCGAAATTTCCTGACTCTGTTGCACAAGTTAAAGTTTTCTTTTGAAGTTTACAATCATTCATAATATATTTCACTCAAAAAATATTACCAATTTTCCTAAATTTGATTTTTATAGAAATATTCAAAATTTACCTTCGGAAGGATTTATATAATCTTTATGCAATTTTATGTTCATTATCAGGTTATTTTATTTTGCTTTTTTTTTTATGGATGGTTAAAGGTGCATCTTTATAATATTTGATTCTTGGGAAAATGAATTAATTAATTTTCCTCGTGTGGACATTTTCTTAAAAAATAAAATTAGTGCAAACAGATGGTCAATGCATTTATCTAAATATAAAATTACCCAAAAAGTAGGAAGAAATATTGTCGCGAGATACGTAACATCAATAAATAAGTATCGATTTCCACAAATATCAGAAGATGAAATCCAGGAAATATGTGATAATGATGTTGAGATTATTTAGTAAACACCATCCAAATAAGCTACTTATTATTGAGAAGCATCAATGTATAAAAATGAGAATCAATTAATGATTTCAATTTATATTTAGTATTATAAAGCATAATTTATATTACCTATAATAAATAAATTATTAAATTCTTATAATGTATATAGATACATAGCATATATATTATATATTGATAAAAATATTTTCATTTTATGTCGAGTTTATAACTGATAAACTGAACACTATATGAGGTGAACTTGGACACAAAAATTTTTACGTTTTGTATCAATATTGAATGAACTGTAAAGTTGAAGTGATCCTTTAACGTATTATTACAGTGAAAAGGTCAACCCTGTTGCAGAAATCAGAAAAAAAATTTCCTGATTGGCTACATATCTCATTCTTATAAATATCAAATAAATAATAAACATATTTTTTGCAATGCCATAAAAAAAGCTAATTCACTATAAAACGAAATTTTGATATCTATTATCATTATCGTAATAATTGCAAAATAATTTCTGATATTTCAATTTTAACTAGAAAGCCAATAATTTACTTATGAAAATTTTATTATTTTCAATATGAAAAATCATTTCTGATGTAATATATTAAACACCTAAAATCATGTGCGTAAACCAATTTAATATGAAGATATATTTATTTTATTTTCAAGTGTCAAATCTTTAAATAAAAGTTTTTGTCTTATAAAGATATAAGAATATTACCTACTGTTATTATTAATATTTGATATATATTTTTTAAAAATTAATATAATGAAAACAACGAGATAATTATATTCTTTTCGATGTCAAACGACCGTTTAGAGAATAGGACCCGTTCTATTTTTTTCAACCGTTTTTCACCTCATCTGGGCCATTGGCCCAGTTTTTCCCAACTCTATGCATAAAATATTTAAGAATTTATTATTATAATATTTTTTATTGTTTCTTGGTGAAGCATATGTAAATACTGTTTGAAATCATTTAAATAATTACCAAATAGAATTTTAAAATGAAATATTAAATTGATGAACATCTTTATCATTAATGTCAATTCTCTCATGTTCATGAAGTAATTTCATCAATAAAAAATAATTAATTGTTTTTTTTAAAACTTAATTTTCAAATTATACACTTAATTCTAATAAATTTGACTTGATATATCATTTTAATTATATATTTATAATATATATTTTATTTAATTATTTAATAATTTCAAGGATGTAACGAGATATTTTTATTTCATTAAATAAAGTTCCTTAACGGTCGCCAAATGGTGTTGTCTATGTTTTTGACTAATCTATAATACAAATTCGTTTTTCTGACCTTTCATTAGAAGATCTGAGCAATGAGTCAGAAATAAACAGCAACCACAACAGAAATATACTTTTGGGCCTTTTTTATTAAAAAGCAAGGATGAGCAAAAAATGAACCTGAAACAAACAGTGGTGATTTGTTGTAATTTTTTCTGAGAGTTTCACGAGTTCTTGTTGTTCCTTGGCGTATATTATCCTGGATATAGTTTTGATATCAATTGTTGTTTGATTCAAATTAATTTAAATGAAGCATGATATTGAACGCCATTTTGCTTTTCGATAACCGGTCAAACAAGTTACTGTAAAATTATCGTTTGAAAGTTAACCGCTAAACATTACAAATAATTTTAAAATTAAAAAGAAATCTATAAGAGGGAAAGTTGGTTGACAGTGTCTTTTCAAAAACGATTCATCACTAGTAAGTATTTCCATTCTAATTCATCATGATTTCCAACTCAAATCTCTCAGGATTATTAATATAATATTATTACTATTATATATAATATTACTATTATATATAATATTACTATTATATATAATATTACTATTATATATATTATTACTATTATATATATTATTACTATTATATATATTATTACTATTATATATATTATTACTATTATATATATTATTACTATTATATATATTATTACTATTATATATATTATTACTATTATATATATTATTACTATTATATATATTATTACTGCTGGACAATGTGGCTCCACTGTTATTTCAAGAAGCAACACGTTTATTCTCGACCATGGTAATGCGACTTCATTATACTTAATTTGGCCTTTATCTTTTAGCAAATCGTAGACTTCAGGATAGCGTTTGACATCATGTAGCCATTTGCTATGGGTTGTTATCAATTTACTCAAAAACAAATTGGTTTGAATCGTCGTTATCAAATTGCTTTCTTAAGAAATTGCTTCGTCTGTTTTGGATTCTTCCCACTTTAACATGCTTTCATAGTAATCAAGCTTGATATTGAGTTTGAAATTTTCTTTAATTTTCGATTGAAGATAATTTAATGTCAAAGAAGTAATTGAAAAATCTTATATATTTCTGATCAGTTTTTGCAATATATGTATTTAATTATGCATTGTTTCTTGCACTCATAAATAAATCGATAAACAGATTAAAAATCATTAATATCTCTTTGGTAATCGCCTGAAATAACAGGAAATATTTTGTTGATATTCTCTTTTTGTATGACTGAAGCCTTTTTATTCGATTTATCATAATCATTATTACTTTGAGAAGAAATGCTTTTTTACCATTTATCTTAGAAAAAACGTTTTTAAATCGTTTGTAATCCATTAATTTCCATGAGGAAGATGTTCCGTAAATTGTTCCCGAATTCATTATGATTTTGTTTAATTTATTGAATTTAGTAATTCTTGTAAACAATGAAGCTTATGATGATTAATTTTTGGATCATTTGTCTATTCTTGCAACTTCTTCCCAAAGTCCCAATTATTCGCTTAAAACGTCCTTTTGGCGTATCAAATCCCAATTTTTCTGCTTTCCTCAGAACACTACCTTTAACAAGTTTAAATCCCAATTTTTGGTTAATCTGTAGTATTCGATTGCTCAAATCCAATTGCCCCTCTTTCATAGAACAGGGTGCCCCAAAACGTTACAAGGTTAATTGGTTTGTTTCATTTTTTTTATAGCTATGATTTCGCTAAAGCATATGCCTATTGATGATACTATAAACACAAGAGATAAAAATTTGAATAATTTTCCAACCTGCTTGAAATTCCTAATTGAGATTGAGAAAACTATATTTGATTTAACCGAAGAAAACTTTCAGCCGTCCATTAAAAAAATATTGGAATTATTCGATTCAAATTATCCCTTTACGTTTCTTCTAACTGCTATATGAAGTGCTGTTTCAAATTATTAAAACATATTACAGATTATTAAAATGAATATTTTTTGCATTAACATCAATTCCTTCTTTATCTAAAAGTAATTTTACTATTTCTATATTATTATTTCTAATTGCTATATGAAGTGCTGTTTCAAATTATTAAAACATATTACAGATTATTAAAATGAATATTTTTTGCATTAACATCAATTCCTTCTTTATCTAAAAGTAATTTTACTATTTCTATATTATTATTTCTAACTGCTATATGAAGTGCTGTTTCAAATTATTCAAACATATTAAAAATTATTAAAACATATATAAAATTATTAAAACATATTCCAAATTATTAAAACATATTCCAATTTATTAAAACATATATAAAATTATTAAAATAACCTAGAATAAATATAGCGCTATATCAGTATCATAAAGAAATCTTTTGAAAAATGTTGAGTCGGAACTACTCTTTTTCTCTTAATGAACTTTGGATTAATGATTCGAAGACATGGATATTCCTTTGCATGTGTATTTATAGTTTCATTTTTTTTTATTTTTTATTTATAATATGTATCAACAACACAATGAGTAATGCTATAATTATAACTAAAATAGAATAAATTCATTTATTATTATTAAAGTGCATAGAAAATTCTCTTTTTTTTAAGTTTAATATTTCATGCAAAGACAGAAGGTGCTCCAATATCGCTCAGTAAATCCTTACCAATCTCCTCTATAGTTTGATTCGAAGGTATAAAAGCGATTGGGTTCATATAGTCATAACTTGGTTGTTGTGCAACATTTGCAAATGAGAAGATACTTGGAATCTTTTCTGTTTTTGATGCAGCCGATCCGAATTGTTTTAATGTTGCAGACTTTAAGCTACTAAATGATCCAACCTTTGAACCCAAATCAGAGAAACTATTTTCTTCTGCCAACGATGGGAAAGATTGCGAGTACTTTTTGAGTAAACCAAAGAAATCCTTAGCCGGCGGTTCCACGTCAGTTTTCAATATATCGTCGTAACCGTCTTCATTCAAATCGATACTTTGACACACGACACATTGAACTTTGAATTTGTTTTCATTCCAAATCGTAAACGGCTGCGCGGTTACTCTTTCAGCAACAGTATGAACAGTATTAAAGAATGGACATGTCATATAACTTAAGTCGGCTATAACCATTGGAGGGAACAATGTAATGTTTTGGAAAAGTGACTCGTCACTATTTTTAACTTCGATAAAGTTATAATTTTTAGCGAAATAAATTTTCGGTAATTTTTTAGTTTTATTTTCTCTTGATATTAATCCGCCATTAGTATTTAATGACTGTAAAAGATGTGACATTGAAGAAGAGTTAATGTTCATATTAATGATTGAGCCAGCAAAGAATGCAATGTTTTCTTCATTATCTTGAATCTTATAAATGAAATTAGCACAAAAGTCATATAAATTATTTTCGATTTTCTTGTTTGAATAAGAACGAATCATTTTGGAGAATATCTTAAGTAAAATGTTTTGTGATTTTGTACTTAGTTTAGAACAATCGACATCAATTTTTGTAGATATGTTTTTAGTTTTAGTTTCAATGATATTAATTGCATTAATTAATATGTTAAATACTATATCAGAATCATCATGTGAATAACCAATCGAATGTAATTCGGGTATTGATAATATTTTTATGATTTCATTCACAAGTTTTGGTGTATCTTCATCAAATTCGATATTCGATATTAATGGAATTATACCATCGAATTCAAATGGTACATTATTCGAATCATTTAATATTAATAATTGGAAATTCTTATGATTTAATAAGTTAATTAAAATGTTTAAGATATCATTAGTAAATTGTGAAGTTTCATTCATATTATAACCTAAAAATGATATTGAAGTCCAAAAGATATCAATTCGTGGTGTAGTATTAGAGACGATTTTTAATAATTTCGTCATGTATTGTAACGCTAAATTATAATCCGGCTCTTTATTTATGTCTAATACTTGATAAGTCCATGGCATTTGAGATAATGATATATTATTACTTTTCTCATACATAAATCTAGAAATTACATAAAGTGTTTGGAATATTGTATCAATTGTTTCATTATTAGGTTTAATCTTTAACCATAAATATACATCTAATGAATTACTTGCTAATTCTAATTCACCACAACATAAACCCCATGCTAAACTATCAATAGATATATTATTTTTAATTTTTGGATTTAATTCCATGAAATAATTCTTTAATTTGGTTTCATCTAAGAAATTAAAATCTAATAATTCATGTAATACTAATGATATTTCTTTTATATATATTTCATTGTTATTAAAGATATAATAAAATAATAAAAATAATGGAATATGTTGTTTTAATGGTTGTGGATTTTCTATTGCACAAAGTTGTAATACTTTTAATGCAAATTTTATTGATTCTTGATAATTATCAAAATCATCTTCTTTATCATTTTCTATTGTTTTATCTTCAATTGTTGATGATAAATTCTTTTTATTATCACTACTAATAGCATTAAAGAATTTATTTAAGTCAAAGAATTGATCCATTTTATTAAATTGTACTTGATAATAATGCCAAAAATCATATTTAAAGAATGATATTAATTCATTAACAATTTTATATGGATCAATAAAGAATAAGAAAACTAAAATGTTTTGGAATTTATCCATAATTTCTTCATTATTAGTAATACTTGTAAAGATTATAATACAAATAAAATGTATAATATTAATTGAATCTTCTGTTTGTTCATTAACTAATTTACCAAATAATTCTAATGAATCAACAGTAATTTTTAATGATATTAAATCTTGAATTAATGTATAAGGTGTATAAGACGTAAATATTGGTTCTGATAATTGAAATACATTTGCTTTATCACTTGAGAATTTAACATTTTTAATCCATGGTAAGATGATCTTAACCATAGATTCTTTCTTTACTGCTAATTTTAATGCGAATTTAATAAATTGTTCAGTACAAAATGGAAAATCATTTGCTAAACTATTACTTAATTCGATACATGGTAATAATGATACATTTGATAATTTGGAATCAATATGTTGATATAAATAATCGATCTTTTTACTACTTTCAATGTTTGGATTTTTCTTTAATATAGAAATTCCAATTATTAATGGTATTAATATTCTAAATGAAGCTCTTCGTAAATCGAAATCTTCGGATAAGAAATAATAAAAACATAATGCAAATAATGCGCCACAATTTGCATATGTAAAATCATTATAATCTTTATTAGTTTTATCATCATTTATATAAATCTTTTCTAATGTATCTAATGCATGTTTAATTGATGTAAATGATTGGAATTGTAATGAAATTGCTATGAAATAATTTGGGTTTTCTAATGATCTATTAACATAATCACAAATTTGTAATTTATAATATTGGATTAATAAAATTGATAATATTTCAGGTGAATCTTCAAATAATTTTATGTTTTTTACAAAACTACTATATAATGATTCAAATGGTAATTCGAATAATGTTAAAATTGATGTTAATGTAGTTTTAGCTGCTTTAGCTATAGTATTAGTACCAGATGATACATTAATCATAAAGATTAACCATCGATATTGATTCGGATGAATATTCATAAATGAAGTTCGAAATGGTATATTTAAAAATGGTCCTTTATAATTAATTTCACATTTAGTATATATAATATCAAATAATACTTTTGTGAAATCAAAGAAATCAATTAAATGTCGTTCAGTAATACTATCACATTTAGGATGTGAAAATGTTAATGATGATTTAGAGAAATCTTTACTTTCGAATTCAAAGAATAAATTATTAATGAATTGAAAGATTTCTGTGATTTCTTCTTCTGTTTTACGTATTTCATTTGAATCAAATCGTAATCGAATTGAATATAAAAATGCATAATATAATGAAGAAGGTATAAATTTAGAAGTTTTTTCATTATTAGCGATTCGAACTAATTTAATACATACTTCATGATTAATACATGATAATAAAGCAAATTGTGATTGAGGATATTCTTCGACTTTATTATATCTAGAAAAATCTTTAATTAAAGGTAAAAGTTTATCTAATTCATCACCAGAAGAATTTAATGAATTTAATAAAAAGATAATTAAATTAGTTATAAAGACATGATCCGCTTTCTTATCAAATCCTCCACCTATAGCTGATACTAATATATTAATAATAATTTCTCGAATTTCATTAATATTACATAAGTTTTGATTTTGATTAAATTGTGATGCAAATGATGCTAAATAAAATTGATAAATCGAATTAAACTTACTTAACATTACATCAATAAATGGAATCTTTTGTCCATCAGCTGCTGAATATTTACGATATTTTACGGATGCAAACATATTATTTCTTACAATAGATGACATTTCTTCTGATTTCTTTTGAATTATATTATAAATAGTTTCTTCTGATTTAAAATGTTCATTAATTAATTGTGATAATTTATAAGATAAATCTCTTATAGCATATTTAGGTGAACATAATCCAATAATAACTACTGAATTTAAGAAGTTTAAATAATGATCAGGTATATTTTTATATGAATAAATATAAGATTTAATAATCATTGTAACTAATCGAATTGTCATATATAAAGTTTCATTAGTTGATATGAAATATTCCGGTTTCATAGTTTTAACTTTTAATAATAATGATTCTGCATGTTCTTTGTTAATATAAACTAATGCTTGAATAACTCTTGTAGCTGCTGCTGATATATGAGGATTATTACAAAAGACTAATGGGAATATATCACTAACTGTTAATTTATCAGGAATAGTAAATGGTATTAAAAATAATGCTTTTGTTATTATATTAATTTCACTTTTAATTTTTTGTGGTTCATATATATTTAATGTTTGTGAAATTGGATCAAATAATTTAATGTTATTTTCTGGGAAAAATTTCTTATATTTTTGTATTACATTAGCAATTAATCGTTCTCCTTGAATTACTGGTGTTGATATTTCACTTTCTTCTGGTAAATACATTAATGCAATATCTAATTTCTTATTATGTAATATAACAGAATCAGAAAATGATATAAAATCGCATATAACTGATTTAGTTGGATCATATTTTAATTCATCATTTAATATAAATTGAATTACTGTTTCTCGAAATGCATTCTTTAAATCATCACGTTGATTATCTTTGATTTTAATGTCATACGCTGGATGTATTAATATTCGTAATGCATCAAATATTGCACCTGCATTAGCTTGAAAGAATTTCTTAGAATTATTATGTAAAAGGATTTTAACTCTATTTTTAATAAAACCAAATATATTTGAAGCTGCAAAATGTACAAAGAATTCAGTAAGTAAATCTTGATAATTATTATATAAGTTTGCTTCTTGTTTAAAGATAATATCAAAAATATAATTAAGTGTTTCTTCTTCACTAATTACATATTTAGCTTGATATTGTGTCATCTTTGTTGGGACTGGATTATAACATTTACCTTTTAATAATATAATTAATTCTTGTAAAATTAATTGTGTAAATTCTGGATTAGAAATCGGTGTTTTCTTCTTCATTTCAATAAATTTCTCGATAAAATGATTAACTTTGGCATTGATCTTAGGATGTTGTGAAAAGCGATAAAGTAACGTATGAAAGATTCGCGCATAACCTGTATATGATGATTTAATTGGTGTTGATGATAAATTATAAAATTCTAAATAAAGTTTATGCTTGGGAACTTGGCCTGTTTGATCTGATTGTGCTAAACTAATAACATAATTAGATACAAATTCATAAATAGCATTATGAAGTGGTAAATCTTTCTTAAGAATATCATTGGCAAATGATATCATTTCGGTTAACTTTTTGAGATGCGTTTGGGCGTTAAGACTGGTGAAATTCACTTTGGAATAGAATTTAAGCGTTTTGATTTTTAACTCAGAATTTAATTTATTGGTCTTGGATGAAAATTCTTGATTAATAAAATCTATGACTTTGTTAAGAAGTAAATCTCCAATGGTGTCAGATAGCAGGTAAAGACAATTGCTCCATTTATCAATCGAGATATATTTATACTTTAAATAAATGGAATCATATGGTTGATTGACAATTTGTGAAATAGCATCAAAGATTTTCTCTCCTTCAGGAATTGGTGATGTGGAGTTTTCAAGAACAAGTTGAAGAAAAATTGAATTTGCCATTTCAGAGAAAAGATGCATCGCAATTCTCGTACCTTGATCATCCCATTTTACGTTCTTAAGAAGAATTGCAAATGTGTTTTTGTTTTCAGGAGGTTTGTTTCCTGAAATTGGAACGATTGGCATTGCTTTTTTGAATGCTTCAAATGCGGCAAGAGGAGAGCTCGAGGAAAGGGATGCCAAGCTTGAAACTTCTTTTTTTAATGAATTATCGTTTTTCCAAAAATTAAAAAGATATTGGTAATGATTGTTAGAAGTTGAATCAAAAGGGGGAAGCTTGTCTAGCATGCGCTGAGCAATATTTCCAAGTGGATAAGAGAATGAATTCAATCTTGTGGAGATTAATGATTCAGCTCCACTTGTCATTTCTTGCAATTTTACTGTATAATAAACTATACAATTTCCAGCAGTTATTTCTGGAGAAGAGGGTTATTTGGTACCCTGTGAAAAAATTGAATTGGGAAAAAGTAAAGTGAAGAAATCCCGGAGGTTGGAATAAATGGTTCTAAAAAATCAACAACACATTTGAACAAAAATAAGAGACAAAAATCACTTTTCAATCAAACTATAATTTGGCATAAAAAAATTCTCTGAAAAAATAAAACAAACGGCAACAGATTTTTAACAAACTCATCAAAATTTCATACTAGAGCTAACACATTGCTTAGCTTGCTAATAATGTGACTTATAGATGCCCATCAGTCTTTTTCATCAGATAATTGAGTTAAAATAGAAATTGCTGATGCAAGTGAATCCTTTTTAATTGATTGGATAACAACTAAATGGATAAAACTTATGAACTCAAATGGTGCAATCGAAAGCAATGAAAACTTTCAACGCCAATAATGATACCATGTTGTAAGTCATCATCCAAAAACAATTCATTATTATCAGCACCTAGAAGACGCCATTGTTCACCAAATAATAACAATGGCCATGAATTAGAACCTGTTTCTTGGAACCCGAAACCATCAGAAAAATTTTTTATTTTATTCGAATGATATAATAAAAGTAATTTTCGATTTAATGTATGAATTGCAATTAATTCCGGATTTAGAAATGCAACTCGTTTTATGATTGGCTTACCTAAATTACTTGTCGAAATAGGTTTCTCGGGATTATCAAAAAGATAAAATGATAAACTATCTCTAAAAGCTATAAGTAATTTAGATACAGAAATCGAAATCGAAATCACTTTTTCATTTAATGAAAATGAAAACAAAATTTCGATTTTTTCATTTTTAATAGTTAAGCCAGAATTTTTTTTCGATCAAATAGCAATGCATATATCATTCGAAAAAATTGCAGAATATATTAGGGGTGTATAGGGGTATTTCTGCCGGATAGGAATTAATTCGGTGGCTACACCGAAAATTAAGGTAAACTATGTTCAAATGGAAACAAAGAATCCGACTTTTTGAATGGTATTTCTATCAAAAACGATCAAAAGTAGTTATTGTTTTGGCTAATTAACGTACATATAAACGGTTTTGCGCAAAAATTTTGACAAAAAACCAAAAAGGGTACAAGGCTTGTATTGTCGGAGCTCCACTAGTAGGTAAAACTTCTTTAGCAATAACATACAAGCAAGGCGTTTTTCCAAACACCGAATATATACCAACATGCATAGATGACTATCAAAAAGATGTTAATTACGAAGGAAAAACAATTAAACTAAACATATGGGATATAAGCTGGCAAGTGATGAATATGATGTTATTAGAATATTTCATTATTCAAATGCCAGTGTTTTTCTTCTATGTTTTTCACTTGTGGATTCACTATCTTTAGAATCTGTAACAAAACAATGGGTTCCAGAAGTAAGACAATACTGTCCTGGTGTTCCTATTCTTTTAGTAGGTACGAAATCCGATATTAGAGATCAACCAAACGCGAATGATCTTTTTTTTTATGAACCTATTTCTTCAGATAGAGGGCAAGAAAAAGCAAACGAAATCGGTGCATCTTCTTATATTGAATATTCTTCTAAAAATGGATATAATGTAAATGAAACTTTTCAACTTGCAGTCGAATGTTTCATGAAAGGGAAAAAATCTAAAACAGACAAACCACGCAATCACAAAAAAGAAGTTTGTAAAATTTTTTAAAGTTATAAAATCTATGATGTGTTTTTTGATTTAGTTTAATTTCATTATTCATTGCTCAATACGAAATAATTATTCATTTTGATAAACTGATAGTTAATAGGGAACATATTATATTTTATCAAATTGCAGAAAGAATAAAAACATTAAAAAAATAAAATACTTCTTTATGAATAGTAGAAAATTTATACAATCAAAGAATGCATTTTTTTCACTAAAAGTTCATATTTTGTTCACGATGTTGTCTTCGTTAAAGTCAGTTGTAAATGGATCTTCATCAATGTTTGCATTAATCATTCCGACAGTGAAATTTCCATTAAAATCGCTATTCGATGATTTCGAACTTTCACTTTCATTAAGTTCGAGTTTCTTTTTACTATAAATTTTAATAAAACAAACAATAAATATTATAACAATTACAACAACTGGAATTATAACCCCAATTATAATATAAATTGTATTATTTTTATTATCATTAATTTGCTCAACATTTTTATTATGAATAGTGAAAAAATATGAATAAAAATTATAATATGAAGAATAAAAAATGATAGTGTAGTCATAATAAATGAGCTTTGTTTTAATATAGAAATTTTGTGAACCAAAATATGAATTTATATACGTAATTAACACAGAAGATCCAACAATACTAAGTGATTGTGAAACTGAAATTGAAAACACTAAAGTAACAGAATATGTAACGTTAACATTAGAATGTAAATCTGTAAACTTATTTGATTGAGTACATGTATCACTTTGTGTAAATGTATTTGATTGTGAATATGTATCACTTTGAGTGAATGCATTCGATTGAGAAAATGTATTTGTTGATGGTTCCATTTCCATAAAGAAGTGTGATGTTTCGCTTAAATTTCCGAAATGATTAATTGCCGCAACATGAATATATACATTATCATTAATGATATTGACAATATATCCTGATGTAGTTTTGTTAAACTTATCAATTTCCATATTAAGTGTGATAGTTGTATATCGATTTTTATCAATGATATAATAATATTCCCGAATCCCATTTGGATTTTCGAATGGAACAATATTTGATTGATATTTTGCATTGTGATTATTGTCGTAACCAACTACGCGATACAAACGTATGTCTTTTTTATCTTCTAAATTTATTAAAACTGTTCTTTCATTACCATATCGTGTGATATTTGGCTTTTTTGGTGAGCTTATGTTGATGCTAATTGAATTATCATATGAAAAATGATTTTTAGTTCGTTGATACAAATAACAAATTGTATTTACAATTAGCTTTCGTTCCTCTTCTGTGGTTTGTAAGATATCGTGACCTGCTTGAATTATGGCTGTGTTTTTATGCGTCGTCAAATAATAATGTGGATTTCCATATCTAGTTTTGGAATAACCTGTAAGATTCCATGCATATGTTTCTGCTGCAGTAAAATTTCCTTCATATTGATCTTTAGGAATATCTTGAGGTCGATTACTTAATTCCATCCAAACATCGCCGAAAGCTGCACTTTCAGCTGTGTGTGTGATTGGAATTGACATATTTCCTTGATGAATTTCATACGGAAATTGCGTCGGCAATCCGACTTTTTTAACAAACATTTCACCAGACCAATGACGCCATTTATCATTTATTGTTCCATTTGAGCATTTCGGAAAATATTTACATTCTGTCGTTCCAAGTTTAATCCCAAATTTATCTGCAATGCGACCAAGTCCAACTTCATTGCCAAATTCTGATCCTATAACATCATGTCCAAGCATAACACCATATCCAAGATCGATATATTGTGAAACAAGTTCAACTGATTCATCATTGAGAAAATCTTTACCATTTGAATCATAAGTTCCGAAAAATATAACATCATAATTTATCATATCTTCCAATTTCATATTTTCAAATTCAGAATTACTAATTGGAATGACATTAATAATTTTACCATTTGTAATAGGATTTTGATTTAATGGTTTAAAGCTATAATTTACATTGTCATAAACATAATTACCACCTTCTAGCCAGACTTTCAAACAAGCTGAGATAGGCATAGCAAGATTTGATGCATTTGAATCTTCAAAATAAAAAGTTACATTTAATATGCCACTAATGAACTCAGAAGGATATACATTGAGAACATTAACTTTCTCTGTTGAGTTATAGTCAAATGTGCTCAAAGGCAACCAATTTGTTCCGTTATCATTTGAGAAATAAACAATGAAAGATGCATTTTGAGTTTCATGATGGTTCGTCCAATTCAATAAAACGCGTGTTCCAACATTTTGGACAGAAAGGTTGATGGTATTATTAACAGCAAAAGTAAGTTTGAATAAGAAAAAAAACAAATTCGATTTTTTTTTTGAAACGCAAAAGTGACTGAAACTTTTCGAATATTGAAAGAAGAAACCATTTTTTTCAATGATCACTTTGTGAAATCCAAAACGATACCTTCACCTCACCTTTCACACAGCTCACTAATTTGTTAAATTGAAATCAATTTTTCAAGATTTGGGACAAACTTCCATATTGTTTCATTTGTAATATCATAGTCATAATTATGATATTTTATTCACAGATATAAATGTCTAAAATTCGAAAAACGAATATTTTTGAATGTGCTTTGTGACAATATCATAATGTGAATAAATTCTCAGATTTTACATATTATAATTGGTTATTTTATTGAATATATTTTGACAAGTTTGAGTGAACCTGAAGGATGAAATGTTGATTCCACTTTAACAATTGGTGCAACTCTTCTTCAGGGATATTACGCACGCATTTAGCAAGTTCGCACATTATTTCATTCGGTACAATTTGCAGACACCATTCGCCCGATGCGAATATGTTTGCTAATATTCTATTTACGTGTGGCGCAGTAATTTCCGGTAACTTCTGCATTGCAACGAACAAAAACTTTGCTGTGAATGGAATATCATCATCATCCACAACAGGCGGTAAACCAGAAAGAACGACATTTAAATCATCGTTACTTACATTTGGTTGGAATACCGAATATATCGAACACCAAAGTGTTAATGCTGTTTCTATTATCATATCTGATTCATAACATCCGCTTGTTTTCGATGCAATTAATGAATCGACGTTATGTTTTAATAAAGCAATTTGTTGTTGTGTGAATATATTACTTCGTGAATGAATTAAATAATTCATTGCTGACAAAATAATATTTTTCACATTTGTATTATTATTTGAATTTAACATTTTAAATCCAATGTCACATGCAATTGAAGCAACTTTATCATTATCTGGACAATTCATACATATAACACTTAACGTATGTACAATATATGCCTTAATTTGATTCTTTTTAGAGTTTAAATGCGGTCTGAAGATTTGTATGAATTCTTCAATTAGACCCGACACTTTTTGGCCGATAGAAAATATGAACATTCGAATACAAAAGAACAATTGATATAATACATTTGAATCAATAATTTTACCACCAGCAACTATTACTTTAAGTTTACCACGCATACAATCCGAAATTAACATGAATGATTTTTGTAATTGTTCAACAGTAAATTGGTTTCCATAACTAATGAAAATAGAACCTAATGAAATGAAAAGTTGTTGAACAAATGATACATCTGTACATTGATATAATTTATCGATTAATATATCAAGAAGAGGTGAAGCATCAAATTGAAGTGTTTTTAATCCTTCATTCATTAAAAGGATACTATTAGCAGCAGCGATTTGTATTTGTTCTTCAGGATTATCCAAGAATTGACATATAATATGAACAATTTGTTGTACATAATTTATCATTTCGTGTGGTAATTCGGATATAAATGTCGATAACGCTTTGATGATTGATGATTCCATTATAACTGTACGTATAGCAATTTGATATTGTTGATTTCCTTCTTCATTATTATCTTCTTCTTCAAGCGCTGAATATTGTATCTCTTTTTCTAAAAGATGGAGAAAACTTGGAACAATTCTTGGTATAAATTCCTTTAATGTTAATGGTAATACTTTCGCAATGTTTTGCGTACAATTCCCAATGCTTTCACTCATGATATCATCATCAATACTAATCGAATTTAATAACACATTCATTAATGATGGAATATCATTTTGAATTGCAAGTGGTGCAATTTTTGCTAAGTTACCAAAACATTCAAATACTTTGGCTCGAATCATTTCATCACCATTTAATAGTTGAATTAATATGTTTCGCATTCCTCCATATAAATCATTATTAATTTCATCAACATTACAAATCGCACTTGAAATACATGAAATAACTTGTTCATATTGCTCTGGTTGACATTGATTTAATAATGTGACTAATGCTGATACTAATTCAATATATTGTGCTGGTGCTTGATCTGCATTATAAAGAACATTATCTAATACCATCATAGCTCTTGGCTCTTGAAGTCTGTTAAATAAGATGTTTACAATCTCATTGAAAAACTCCGCGTAAATCTCTGAAATTTTGTCAGATGAAATTAACAAAAAAGTGCAACACGAATCAAATAAAAATGGATCATTTTGCTTGAGGGATTCTTTGATAAGACTCATAATGTTTTTGGAATTGTCAAGGATTTCTTCTGATGCACCTTCTATTGCACGCGCAAATGATAATATTGCAATTTGCATGATAATGCCATTATTACTCTGAATACCACTCAAAGAAAATGTTAAAAGCAGTTGAATAAGTTGGCCAGGTTCTTCTGTATTAACTGAAAGTGATGAAACAAAGTCTTCTACAAATTGTAAATCTGCTAATACACGATCTACCATGCATACTTGGACAGCTAGGTTGAGTACAGCCTTAAGATATATCGGTAACTGATTATCAACCTCATTTGGTTCGAGTGTAGGTGATGCAGATATTAATGATTGACATGAGAGTTTCAAATCTGGTGATGCATCACTTGTAATCAAATTAAATGCGAAGCTAATAAAATCATGAATGTGTGGAATGAAAAGCGGAAACTCATTTAAAAAAAGAGTTGAAATTAAATCAAAAATACACTTAGATTCTGCAGCACTTGGATCTGTTGTGATGCATAATGTGATCCGCTGTTGTAAAATTTCGGGAATTGTTGTATATGTTAAAAATAAATCATGATTAATTTTAGTAGTTAACATTTCAAAAAGAGTATATGATGAACAGCGAACTTCACGATCATTACTTACAAATGAAATAAGAAGGAATTGCATTAACTGTTCAAAATATTGAAGAAGAAGAATTTCAGGCATAATATCAACAATTGAGGTCCAAAGATTAAGAGCTATTGCTTGAGTACTAGGAGAAGGAAAAAATGAAAAAGCAAGCTGAAGAAATTCTGGCCAGTCAGTTCCAATTTTTTCCAATAGATCAACAGCTGCATTCCCTAATAATCTTTTGTTTTGAATCTCTGGCTCTGTTTGAATTAATTCGATTAAATATTTTTGCAAATTTAAGGTGTATTGATTATCAAAATCTAGTCTTCTTATCATTTGGCTAATTGCAATAATAGCGTATGAACGTATTAATGGATTTTCGCATTTTTGTACGACAATAAAAAGGTCTGAAAATAATTCAATATGTGTAAATAATTCTTGAAGAGTTTTTGTTGCTGAATCAATTTCATTTTGTGTTCCATGTAGAGCTGTTTCAAACAATATAACTAGCTGTTGCGCATTTGAAACATTCATATAACTCGATTTTTTGGAGCGGTTCGGGTACCCCTTTGCATGACCAGAGCCAATGGAGAAATCATTGAAAAAAACACAAGTGTAAATGACATACAACAATTTATTAAGCAAAAACATCATGTACATAAAAAGCAAGAATCTTTTTCACCAAAGAAATTATTTTTAAATAATTTTCTGAAAAAAATTATTTCTGAAATGAATTGCTTTTTAACTTTCTTATATTGGTAGAGCTAAATAAGTTTGTAGTTAGTTGAAAAAATATTCTTTTGATTAATTCGAAAAAAGAATTTTGCAAATTTTTGGAAGTGTTGAACATGTTTACAAAATAACATCTAAGGAACTTGTAAAACCATCTCATTATAAGGGTTAAACAAGATTAAAATCGTTAACAACTATTTTTAAATCAAAAAATTTTAAAAAATCAAAAAATGCCCCTGACCGGAGTCGGACCGGCGACCTTGCGCTTACGAGGCACACGCAATAACCACTATGCTACAGAGGCTCATGTGTTTATTATTGTTAAAGAATTGCCTTAAAGTTACTTTTGTAACTAAAAAGTGCTTTGTCAAACTATTGCATTTTTAATTTAATTTTAAAGATTTCACAACCTATTAATTTCAAAAAATGTTGCCCGATGATCCTCGTATTCATAAAGATTGTTACCGCGCTTTAAATGAAACTATAAAAAATCAAACTTATCGTTATATTACTTTTATACTTAGTGAAAAAGTGTATGATTTTATTTTGGTGGAAAAAAAAGCAGAAAGAGAATACACACTTGAAGATTTATTTGATGATCTTCCTCCAAATCAGTGTCGTTATGTCTTTTATGACTATGATTTTGTTGATAAAAATGGAAAGTTAAGAAGAATACCAATATTCATACATTGGATACCAGATGCTTGTCCTATAAGGATGAAAATGCATTCTGTAAGATATAAACAAGAAATGCATAGAGAAATAAAAAATGTTATTGGAAAAGATTCATTAATATATATAGAAGCAGAAGATGAAAATGAAATTGTAGAGACAGAAATACAATTGAAGTGTTCAAGATATATTGAAAATCTTAAATAAGAATAATAAAAAATTTTTATTTTATTTAAATATCACATTTACCATCTTTACAAGTATCGACAAAAGTTTTCACAGCTTCATTACTTTGTGCTTTAGTTTCAAGAACTTGATATTGTCTTGAACCATTTCGATAAACTGTTAAACCTTTACAACCCAATTTCCATCCTTCGATAAATCCTTCTCGAACCATATCTTCTGTTGCATCTTGTTCAAAATTAACTGTTTTAGAAATCGCGTTACATGTATATTTTTGAATTTCACTTTGCATATTAATATGATCTTTAGGTGAAATATCCAATGATGTAACAAATACTTTTTTAACTTCTTCTGGAACTCCGATAACATTCCTTAATGTACCTGTTTGAAGGATTTGTTCCATAATTTCTTTAGAATAACAATTATTTTCTTTAAGTGCTTTCTTTAAATGTTTGTTAACAAATGGTTTCATTTCACCTGCTAAACAATTACATCGTCGATATGCTAATGCAAAATATGGTTCAACACCTGATGAAACATCCATTAACATAGATGTAGAACCAGTAGGTGCTACATTAGTTAATGATGCATTTCGCATCGTCGCATATTTCTTACACCAAATACTTTTATCAAAGTTTGGGAAATTACCTTTTTCAGCTCCAAGTTTAATTGATTCATCAATAGATGTTTCTTGAATAATTTCCATAGCTCGTGTAGCTACTTTTCGTCCTTCTTCTGAATTATATGGTAATTTCATTAAAAATAACATATCTGCTAAACCCATAATACCTAAACCAATACGTCTATTATTTTTAAACATAGTATTAACACGTTCTACTGGAAATTGTGTTAAATCTACTACATTATCTAACATTCGAACTGCTATACGTGTAACTTCTTTTAATTTTTCTTCATTTAATGTACGATCTGAATTAACAAATTTTTCTAAATTAATTGATCCTAAATTACATGCATCACCTGAATGAAGATATTGTTCTCCACATGGATTACAACATTCAATAGGCCCAAGACCTGGTAATGGATTAGTCTTATTAACTGTATCAAGAAAAATACATCCTGGTTCACCATTACGCCATGCACTATAAATAATTTCATCCATAATTTCTGGCGCTGAAATATCAGCTTCTGTAATATCTGTAATACGTCCTGCTGCATCACGTGTAATATATCGTGGTTTCATCTTTTCACCATTCCATGTACATAACCATGGTGTTGGATCATTATTAATAACTCGTTCCATAAATTCATCAGTAAGTCCAACTGAAAAATCAAAATTCTCATATGTACCTTCTTTAGCTTTGGCTTCAATAAATTCTAAAATATCGGGATGATCAACACGCATTAAAGCCATATTAGCTCCATGACGACCATGTTGTTGAACTATTCGAAATGCTTCTGAATAAATTCGTAAAAATGATAATGGTCCACTTGATGAACCAAGTGTTCGTTTACATTTAAATCCTGCTGGTCGAAGAAGATGAAATGGAAATCCAATACCTGAACCTGCTTGTTGAAGAAGTGCTGCTTCTTTAAGTGTATCAAAAATACTATCTAAAGAATCTTCCATATGTAAAACAACACAATTAGAAATAAGTGCTGTCTTGGCACCTGCATTGGCTAATGTACGTCCTGCTGGAATAAATTCAAAATTTGTCATAACTTCACTAAAAATTCGACTCCATTTTTCTTCATCTTTTTCAACTGATGCTAAACATTTGGCTACTCGTTGAAACATTTCTTCTGGGGTTTCAATGATTTCATTGTTTTCATCTTGTTGAAGATATCGCGCTTTTAATACTTTCATGGCATTACTAGTAAAATTTAATGTAGTATTAATACCTTCAATATTCTTCATATTCTTAGTTGTACTCATATTTTGTTCAATTATTTATTAATAAAAAAATGAAGTGAATAAATATCGCGCCAAGAGAAATCTTCCTTCTTCTTCATTTCAATATAATTGGACGTTAAATAATTCAAAAATAATGGCGGTATGGCACTTTTTAGATATTCAAATTGTTAACTTGCTAAATTTATAGAAAAATAGAAAAAGACATCAAAAATTTTGAATAATTTTTTTTTGTCTATCCTCGATAAAAACTATTTCTTTGTTTCGATTTAATAAATTTCATTTTAAATATGTTTTTACAATCAGCATATGCTGAAATGAAATAACATTTATAATTGTTATAATTAAGATCTTATTGAATAACAACCTGTCGTGCTTGAAATAATCATATCGTTTAAATTGATAAATCTGATTTTTGGGAAAAGATGGTCGCTTAAAGGAAAAAAAACGGTGAAGCTAACTTTTTCTGTTAATTTAAAACGTTTCAAATGGAACAGCAAAATATGCAAAAAAATACAACTCAAGATGGTCTCAATCAGTTAGAAGCAATTGAACATATAATTTTCGGGTTAAGTAAAGAAAATATATCTCAATCTGTTGATTTGATCAATAATAAAATTGATGAAATTTATCAAACGTCTTTTAACTTAATCATCAGTCAAATGGTATACATAGTGTTCAGAATCAAAATGAATGATATTGATGTTTATTTAAATTTTATAGATGAAATTGATAAATTTGAGAAAAACAACAATTACAACTCCAAAATTATGGACGTATTCACTCATTATCTTCTTAACGAAGACACACAAGAATCAAATTATATACTCTATAGTATGATTGAAAACAACATGCTTGAACCAGAAACTGTTATAACAAGGAATTATGCATGCTTTGCACATTACATGACAAAAGAAAGAATAAATAGTATGAAATATGAAAAATTTATAAATCAAGTCAAAGAAAATTATGAAGAACTATCAAAGAATGATTGGGAACTTCATAAGAAGTTAATTAAAGAAGGAGTTAATCCAAATGAAATTGCGAAAATAATTCGATATGATGAAATAGAAAAACTTCAAGAAATATCATCACAAACAAATTTCGATTTCAATCAAACAATTGAACCATCACTTTATGAAAGATGTTCATTCATTAATAAAGAAAATGTTCCACTAATTGATTATGCTGCATTTTTTTCTGCTATTAAATGTTTTAAATATTTACTTATAAATGGTACAAAATTAACAAATACAGGTAAATATGCAGTTGCAGGTGGAAACTTGGAGATAATTCATTTGTGTGAACAAAACCATGCAACATTTAAAGATGCATATGAAACAGCAATTGAATTTCACAAAAACAATATTTTCCATTATCTTGATGAAAATAAATTCATTATGTTTTTTGATTTTGTCGTATTAGGTAAGCAATGTATTTTATATCACAACTACGAAATTTTTTCATTTTTAGAAAAAGAAGGTATGAAAATTGATGATGATATTATGAACGAAACTGTAAGTAGAGGGAATCTATTTCTTACCAAATATTTACTTAAAGAAAAACATCCTAAAAAATATTTACTTTTTAATTCTTTAATATCAGGAAACACTGAACTTGTTAAGTTTATCTTAGATAAAGGCGTTAACATAAATTCTACAGATGTTTTTTTATAAATTTTTCTGTTTATTTTGATAATTTTCTTTAATTTATATAAATAATTTAACACTGCGCTTATATTTGCATCTGAAAGTGGTCAAATAGATATAGTCAAACTACTTCTTGACCAAAAAGGAATAGATGTTAATGCTAAAAATATTGATTTCTGTTATTTAATTTATGTTTTAATAATTTTACGCTTAAAATTAATATTTAAGAATTTTGTAAAATATTTGAGACAGCACTTATGCGTGCTTCTTATAAAGGTTATATAGAAGTTGTTAAATTACTTCTTGAACAAAAAGAAATCAATATCAATTTTACTGATTTTTATTTGTTTAATTTAGAATTTATTTTAATGATTTTGGATTTCAAAATAATATTTGGAATTAATTTAAATTATTTGAAACAGCACTTATGAAAGCATCAGAAAATGGTTATATAGAAATAGTTAAATTACTTCTTGAACAAAAAGGAATTGATATCAATATTCAAGGTTTTTATTTTTATAATTTCTTATTTTAAAATAATATTTAAAAATTATATATATTATTTAAAACAGCGCTTACTAGAGCAGCTGAAAATGGTTATGCGGATATCGTTAGATTACTTCTTGAACAAAAAGGAATTGAAGTCAATAATGAATATATTTATTTTCGTAACTTTATATTTCAAAATAATATTTGGAAATTATTCAAATTATTTAAAACGGAACTTATGTTAGCAGCTCAAAATGGACATGCAGAAATAGTTAAATTACTTCTTGAACATGAAGGAGTTGATATAAATGCTCAAGATATTTTATTGTTTGATTTGATATATGTTTTAATAGCATGAAGTTTTAATAAAACTTCGAAACCCTGAGACATATGATTCAGATTATTATCAAAATCGTGTCTATAATCTCAAGAAGTTTAATAATTATATTTTTTCCATTATATTTTTCCTTAATCTTTTAATTACCATAACCATTGGCTCATATGCAATCCATAAAGTTCCAACTCTTCTCATCCAAAAATGTTTAGGCCTTTCATTTATTTTTGGTTTTGTTGGAATACTTTTTAATTTCTTATTCATGTGGCTTTTACCTGAGCAATATCTTAAGTATAGCATTTTCATTGGTCCAATCTTTGGTATTATTGGTGTCATACTTGGATTTCTTTACGGATATAAAATTGCGATTGGAATTTATATTTTCATGGCCATTGTTGTGACGTTTGCATTTTTCTTTTCTCGCCATGACTTATTCTTTTCTCGTGCTCTTTTACAGATGTCCATTCGCACACAGTTCATCAAATATTTTCCGAACTTTATTTTGCTATCGGTCCATATCGTCGTTGTATCGTGCATTGCAGTTTTCTATTCCTATTCACATATTGCCATACTTCTTCTTGATAGTATTTCTTCCTATGCAGTTGTATATATGTTTCTCTCCATCATTTGGATCATAAACACATATTGTAACATTGTTTATATGATCTCATCATCAACAAGCGCTGCATATTATTTCACCTCGAGCACCGCGCGCGAGATTAAAATACCAATTTTGCGAAGTCTTTTACGTTGCTGTATCTTAAACGTTGGCTGCGCGGCACGTGAAGCAGTCTTAGTGCCCATTACGCAATACATTCATACAGTTGCACGCCTTGCGCCGGGTCCAACATTAGAGAAGATCTTCCACAAGAATGACGCGAAGCCACTAATCAAAGCGCTTAAGAAGTTATCATACATCGCTTCGATCTTTATGAAGCCACTTGACTTATTATTGGGGTATCCAACGCGACAAGGACTGATATACTCGTCGATGTTCGGCGTGCCATATGACGAAGGATGTTTACGCTTTGCTGAGATATCTGCGAAGTATTACTGTAATTTGTTGAACGAGATCCAAACAATCGGTACGAACTTGGCATGCCACTCATTAAATATTATATTGATCGCAGTGACAACAGTGGTGCCAACTTGTAACAAATTGGGACAATATTCGAATGTGTCAATACCTTTCATCTTCGCATACGCTATTGCTAACGCTTTCAGACAAATGTTAAGAGGTCACTACGAAACAATACTCGTAGCATTCAGTGAGTGCCCAAATAGAATGAAGACAATCAATAGAGAAGTGGAGGAAATATTGGAACAGCAGTATGGAACTGAGCTCCAAACTCGCTGCTTCAGGCAGAGCAATCAGTTCGAGGATGAAACAGTTGAGTAAAATTTTATTATTAAATTTGTTGAAAATGCTTTCGAAATATATTTAGTAAAATATTTACTGAGTGTTCAAAATGTTTTCCTTTGATGGAATTGAGATAAGTGAAAGTGTATTCGTTTCTGTTAAGCATTTACTTATGTTTAAATAACACTTTAAACTACTGTTTATGATTATGATCATCATTTCTTTCTTAAAAATTTTACATAAAATAGAATATTGATTGTGTTTGGAGCATTTGAAAATAGAGATAAATCAAATTTGTGAAAAAGTGAAAATAATTTTGAGCCAAATTTCAATGTAAAAAACTGTTTAAACGTCCATTGATATCAAAAACCGTTTTCAAATTGAATAATTTTAAGGCCGATCAAAAAGTGAAACGCACTTTTCTAGAATTGCTACTTTTTTAGCAAGGGCCGCAGCCAAATAAACTTAGAAAAACCCAATTAAACTCCTTTTATTTCAATTTTCTGAACTTATCTGGTCACGACCCCTTTTTTCTGTGCGGCCCTTTTTCTGGGAATTGTAAAAAGAAAAATGGCTTCGATCATCCCAAGAAAACAGAAAATTGTCCTTCTCGGAGATGCTGGTGTTGGAAAAACATCACTCCTAAAATATTGGATAGATAAACAGTTTTCTTTAGAACAAGCACCAACTATTGGTGCATCTTTTGTTGAAAGCGATTACATTTTCCAAGAAAAAAAGTATCACATTCAAATATGGGATACCGCTGGAGAAGAAAAATACAGGTCAATGACACCAATTTATACACAGGGATCATCTGGGGCGTTGATTGTATTTAATCTTGCAGACAGATCAACCTTTGAGAATGTTCCTGCATGGCTTGAAATGTTAGATTCTCCTACCTCGATGAAAATCACCCTTGTTGGCAATAAATCTGATCTTCAAGACCACAAAGTAACTTTTGAAGAAGCTCTTGATTATTGTCAATCTAATTCAATAACATATGTTGAGGCAAGTGCCATGAATGGAAATGGTGTTGATTGCGCTTTTCAATCAGTTATTGTTAATGATGATCTCTACCAAAGTGAAACTTTTAATGAGCCAGCAACAGTTGATATTGAAATCAAAGATGAGCCGCCTAAAAAGCCTTGTTGTTAACTCTGAATATTTATTGCTTTTCAGCAACACTGTTTTTTCAACTAATAAACTTCATTTCGTAAATATTAAAATCATATTTTATGTATTTAAGTTATATACTTCATATCTAAAGTTTATTGCTGCATTTTACAAAAGACCTTTTTTAATATTATCTTGTTCACAAAGTAAATTGACTATTTCTTTATTATGATTATTATGTGCAATCTTAGGTGCTGTCATAAATACTTTAAGTAATTTTTATATATTAAATTTGAATTTTTACATCATTATAAAAAATTTTAGGTTAAACAAATAAATATTTTTGGCATTAATATCAAAAAAAAATTTCATAATTGTAACATGAAACACATTTTATTCCTAATGTTTCTAAAATATGAGCTTTATCTAAATTTATTTTCATAAAGATATTTAAAGATACCATTTCGATAAAACTCTATTGCTGTTTTGTGTTAAATAATGAATGATTTTGTTCACATAAATAAATAATTTCTTCATTTCCCTGCATTTTTAATATTTGTAGCATTCATAAGTAAATATTTAAAACATTTAACTGATCCAAAAAATGATGCATAATCAATTAGTGTAAAATTTTTTTGATTAATAAAATCACATCTTTCATAAATTGATTATGGAATTATTTGATTAAAATCGAAATTTGTTTGTGATGATATTGAATATATATTTGATCACAATTTTTGGTTAAGTTTAATTCACCATTAAATAAGATGACTCTTGTGAACATTTTTCAAATATGTAGTTAAAAAAACTTTAGGATTTCTTTTGTTTAATTTTCTTTTCTATGAGTTGATTTTAATTAACTTAAGTATAAATCACATATATGTGACCATATATGGTCATTTGTTATGTAATATAGGTCCTCAAAACATTCTATATTTTTGTTTATAGAATTCATAGTTTCGTCAACTCTAAAATCAGGATCTTTTGGTTCACAGATCATTAATGAAGTGCTTATGTGTTTTTTAATCTTTCACTTAAAATGCTTTATGTATCGTAAAGTTTGGTGTGCCCTTTTAAAATACGTTAGTTAATGAAAATTTGTGATTTTCATAACAAAGAACTAACTGTCTTACCTACAGAAGAAATTCCTTGTGATGTTGAGGATCTCAAATTATCATGCAATCAAATTATTAATATTCCTGATGATTTTTTTCGGACAAGAAAAAGAATTTGGAATCTTGATTGTAGTAATAACAAATTAAAAAAGCTATCATTTACTAAGCATATAAGCGCTCTACGAGTTCTTGATTTGTCAAATAATGATTTGGATTTTGATCAATTATTATGTCTTTTAAACATCTACATTGTTCAACTAGAAATATCAGGCAATAATTTTGATGAAGCATTTTCTTCAAATTTGCTTTTATTTCCTTCATTGCTTGAGAAAGTTTGGATTATAAATGGATATTTTGTATCCGATTATATCCGAAAACAAGCAAAAAAATTCAGAGAATCCATTCAATTTGGAGAACTAATTCTTTCTCTTTGTCAAGTTCCAACGAAATATCTAGGACAGTCAAGCGTTTCCCAAGCAGCTAATGATTTTATCAATAATTTTAACAGTTTCAAATTATTTGATTCAAAACCATTTCTTTCTCCACAAGGGATTCTCCTCAAAAATAAAACAAGCCTTCCACAGATTAATCGACTTCAGCATTTATCACAATTATTCCCAATTTCAATTCCAGCATCCAATTTCACAGATTATTTTGGAATATCGTTGGGTGTTCTCTCTCATATTTGGCTTGGCCTTCCTCTTTCCATTATTCCAGAAAATATTTGTGGAACATTTTGGAAAAATATTTCGCCTGATATCGAAAAATATCGACCTTTTCAACTTATTCTTTTGCTTCTTTATATTAATGAGCATATTTCTACGTCTGCACAATTAGAAAATGATTTATGGAAATCTCTAGAAATCACTCAATTTCTAAAAATAGGAGAAACCCCTCTTATCGGATCCACTCCGCGGCTTGTCCTGACTTCGTTTTATGAACATATAAATTTGGATCCAAATCCTAAAGATTTTCCCGATTACAAAATTTACATGAAACTTGTACAACACATGAAAATCCCTGAAGAAAAGAGAAGTATTTTCGAATTGGTTCATAAAGAAATTTTGAATCCTTTACATTATGATGGAACATCATATCCTTGTAAAGATGATCCAATTATTGTACAAAATCCTTTAAAAAATTCTTTAACAAAAGGAAAAGTTTTTGAGATAGTAAATGGAAGAGTTTGTGCTCTAATTGATTCTATTATAATTCAACTTCCGCTTAATGATATTTTTTGGGATTCACGTGGAATATGGAAAGAAACACACCAAACTAAGTCCGCGAAAATACCAAAGAACAGATATAAACTAATGACTCCTCTTAAATCTGCTTTCAAACCCGAAATAACGGAAAAGCCGCTTTCGGGGTGCCCCGATCCTCTGAAACCGTTAAATAATTGGAGGAAAATTTCCAAAGAATCCAAATTCATTAATAGAAATACTCCTGTTATAAAGTCACAACCTACCAAAGGACATATTTTACCATTGCTGCCTGGGAATCAATCAGTTCCAAAAGTAATAGTTCAATCGAAAAGAACACATCAAGTTATAAAAGATGTGGTCAATATTACATTTGGAAATGAAACTATTAATGGACATCGGATGAGGAAATTTAATGTTCGTATAGAAAATCAGTTAACACATAAATCAAAATATTTATGGATTAATGAAAATGAAGTTTCACCCGATGATATTCAAATGCTTGTCTTATTATACAAGAAACACATAGAGGACAGAGTTATTGTGGTTCCAGGCGATTAAAATTATTGTTTGTAAATATTTATTATATAAAAACATTTTATTCTTCTGAACGAGAAAGAAGTTTTGATATCCAATCCGATATTTTTGTATGAAAGTCTTTAATTTGATCTTTAATTCTCCTATCTATTGATACTGTGCCATCATTTAAAGCTTCAAGCAGTTCATATCCTTGATTCTGTATGTTTAACATCATTTGATCATTTGCGCTTACGGTAATTGTTCCATTTATATTCGTTCTTCGATCTATTGCAGCTTTAATTGAAAACAATGTTGCTTCTGTACCAGAGCTAATATAACATGAATCAGATTCAGCTCTAATTGACCAATATTCACCAAAAGGAGATAAAAATGATTTCGGTTCCAATAATTCTTTTGGTAAAATTCCTTCGACTTTAAATTGTAATGAAGTAATATTACTTTGAGTGGTTAATGAATGCATTGGAGAAAGTGTTCCAACATTTGACCAAGTGGAATCAATTGGAATAGAATAATCGAAAATATCAAAATGAGAAGAAACAACAAAAGAAGCTTCTTTTTCATAGCAAAGAAAAACATCAATATCTAAAGGCTGTGGAGAAACAACACTTATTTCTCTTTTCCATTTAATTACTAATGTTTTAATTTGAGGAATTGTAATTGTTTCTGTTGGTTTATCATTCGTTTTAATAACAATTACAAGAGTAATTCCTCTGCATGAAAATTGAGTCAACGGAGTTAATTCTAAATTGATAAATGGAATTACTTCTCCATTTGGTGTCAACACAACTTCCATTGTTAATGAAGATGATATCGCATTACTTCCATTTTTTAATGCTCGAATTAATTGAATTCCATCAAGTTTAGATTCAACATTTGTTATTTGCTTTTGTAAGTCATTATATTCATTGGATATATCACATAACTTATTAAGCGAATATTCGATGAATCGTGACTTTGGATCCATAGTTTTATGGGAATGTTCAGTAATGGGAATGATTACGCCTGATGAAGTTAACGCATAATTAAGCATTGATGCTATAATACGCGATGGGAAAACTGAACAGACTTGAAATGATGATGGGTTTGACACAGGTGCAACATATAATCTTTCATTAGAAACAAAAAGAAGTTGAGTACCTTCAACATATATCGATGATATAGGGTGTGGAAGTAGGCCAACAACTTTGTTCGATAAAATTGTACCATATTGACCAACAATGATGACATGAGAATTATCTATATAAATGTTATTTATTGGTTCCGACTTCGAAAGAAATGGAAGAGACAATTCTTCATAAATTAGAAGTTGATTCGGAAATGAGATTCGATAAACATTACCAAGATTATCACCACAAAATACAATGGTATGTAATGGATTTGATTCTGGTATTAACCCTGCTGAAATGGCAATGCTTCGGGAGACTGATGTGACTGATGTTATTGTGGTCTCAAGATTGAATGTTGAATTAATTGAAGAATCGCGAATTGTAGAAATAATATTACCACAAACAAGGTATAAAATCTTTTCGTATGGAACAATGTAGATGGATTCAAATTGGAAAGGAATTTGAATTAATTCTTCAAAATCCAAATTTAAAGAAGGGTCCTTAAGCAATGGCAAAATGCGTGCTCTAAAAACATGTGATTCTTTATCGACAACATATAATGATTGCCCTTTAGGTGAAAAAATGATATTATTAATTTTATTTTGAAATTTAAAAAATTGTGGTTTAATTTTTGGATGTTGGAGAAACAACACGATCCTATTTGATGTTGCTGCAACCCATTGACCATTAACTGCTATTTTTGACTTTTTTGTTGGATGCGATATTATCATCTCCAAAAAAATACAAATAATATTTTGGGAATAGTTAAAAGAATTTCAAGTCTTTAAAGGTTTGTGTTATCAAGTTCTTCATTGCGTTTTAAAATTAATAGATAAATGTAATCAAAATTAAAAATATCATAAAATGTCTTTATTTAGCTCCTTGGCTTTTCCTTCTTTCCGAGCCATAAGGCAAGAAGAGAGAAACCTGCAACTTTGATAACTTGGAAACGAACTCCTGGAAGATCACCAACGGAACGGTTGGAACGACCAAGACCAGCAACAAGTACACGATCGTTATCATCAATTAAACGAAGGGAACCATCACGTGGAACGAATGCTGTGATGACTTTGCTGTTCTTTTTGAGTTGAACACGAACTGCCTTACGAATAGCAGAGTTTGGTTGCTTAGCTTCGACAGCGACCTTTTGTGTAACAATACCTGAAGCCATAGCAACACCTTCTAATGGTGTCTTGTAAATTGTTGTGCTTTGCCTCTTCCTATATTTCTTGCTTGCCCAGAGGTTGTTTCTGTGTGCGACACGGAGCTTACGAGCTGCCTGACGACCGCATGCCTTGGATTTGCCCATTGATAAAGGAGGACCACTTGGCACTTTTACGGTTACATAAAGATTTTAAATTACAAATTATTTTCATACATCCTTCCAGCTAACAAAGTAATGTGCAACATGAAGTAAAGCAACATTGGTTGTTATTCGTTTAAAAAAGATCACGGTTAGATGTATATCTCTTTTCATTAATTGGATAATTTAATACATAACACTGAAAATATTTGTACACTTTACTAAAGGATCCGCATTTCACATTACTTTAATTGAGTAAATATAATAAATTATTTCTTTGAAATTCTTATACCATTTGAACGGGATTTAGGTGGTTCTTTTTCATCAGGTTGAAGATCAGCTGTGTAATCAGATGCAGGGTGTTTCATTATCTCTTCTTGAATTTGTGAAATTAGAGACATCCTTTCTTTGAGAAGTGCACTTTCTCTAGAAAGTTGTTTGCTTATCATTTCAAATCCTGAATCCATCATACTGTTGACTGTAGTAAATGGGTCATCTGTGATTTCTGCTTTTTCTGCTGAAATAGCAAAATTACCAATTATAGAAGTATCAATAGAAGAGGAAATTGCAATGTTTTCATTGAGTGATTTTTCTATATTGTCTAATTTTTCAAGCCAAGGTAAATCAACTTTTTGATCATAATCTAATTGTCCTTCTTCTTCTTTAATCTGCTTTAACAAACGTTCTGACTGCTCAAATACGTCATTAGGAGGTGGATCTGTTTTTTTGGGATTTGTTTTTTCTTTAACTTTAGTTGGGGGTAGCTTTGAAATACTTGTATTTTTCTTTGTAGGAATTTTACTCTGTTTATCAGGAACTCTTCCTTGGGGTTTAAGACGTGGGGTTCTATTTCCTGTAACTGGTTTTTTGATTATATTTGATTTTTGTGTTTTCATCTTAAGGATCTTTTAACGGTTTACGTACGTTAAAACTGTTTGAATTTGAAAAAAATTGAACGTATCGCTGAGGACGATATGCTTTGATTGTTTTTTGATCGGCACTAATTTTAGATAAAATTTCATTTCATGAAATAAATTAAGAAATTTTTATTCATAAACAATTACGCAATTTTCAATTTTAATATCTTCATGGTTTGTTTGTCTTGCTATTATTTTTATAATTTTATTTAGCGATTTTACATTATCAATTTTATCATTTTCATTTATATGGACATTTGATAAATTTAAGAATCTCAAAGATTCCATTTCATTTATGATACTCAATGAGAAGTCAACAATACTTGAATTTCCGGATATGTCTAAAGAACGAATTGTCTTTGATTTACATATCCATGTTGGAAACTTAAGCAATGAGCAATATGAAATATTAAGGTTCTCTATTTTTGGAAAACATTCAATCATCTCATCATCATTTCCAATTTCATTAAATGAAATAGAAAATGTGATAAGGTTTGGCATCGTTGTCGAATCAAGAATTGCTGGCCATTTTTGAAGGCAATTTTTGGAGAGATTCAAACCTTCTAATTGTTCCCATTTGATTTTGTCTGAGAGAGAACTAATAAAATTGGACGAAAGATCAAGGTTGCGAAGTAGTGGAGGTAATTTATATAATGATGGAGGGATATCAATTAAGCCGATATTTTGTAATGATAGTGAAGTAAGTTGTTTAAATGCAAATATTCGTTTAAAAAAATCTCGGGTAGTAATAATAGTATTGGAAAGATCGATAAATTTGACATTTGACTTTGTTTTGAGATTATTGATTGTGGGATCTATTGGAGAAATATTTGAAAAGATAAGAGCTTCTTTCTCGTGGAAAAATTGTTTGAGTTTTCCAATTGGAATTTCGTTATATTGTGGATAATCTTGTGCACGCTTTTTTATCACATATACTTTTTCTATTTCGTCGCTATTTTGGCCTTGTTTTTGGTCTGACTGTGGTTGGTCTTGAAATAACTTGCTGAGATTTGTTCTTGAATTTGAAGAATAAATAAATCTCATTATGTTTGTATCTGTTGGTTCATTTCTTTTCAAATCTAATTCGAACCTCATTGCTATTTTCTTCATTTCATCACGATTTGTATGAAAAATTTTTGCCTGTGTCTGATTCATTTTTGTGAGTTTCAAATTTAAGATTTTGATATGGACAATTCTACCTGACAAACACGATATAAATTTGCATTCAAAAATATATGTTGCGAAATGTCATTTTATAACATGTCAATAATTTTATTATTTAGGTATTAATGGTACTTTAAACAATTTCTCCAACTTAAAAGTATTCTCATTAATCAAACATGAAAACTTTTAATGTGAAAAATTTCGGATATTATGATAATAATTGATTTAAAATTGAATTTTAAAATAAAACAAATGAAATTTTATAAAAATACAATTATTTGTTTTTCATCAACTTAACCAAATAAGAAATTGATTCATCTTGTAAACAATTATTAATATATTCTTCTTCCAATTCCTTTTTATGTTCTTCTTCAACGTTTTTGGATTCAGTAACATTGCTTTTAGATTTGTTCTGTTTTTGAATTGTTCTTAAGTTTCCACTTCTGATCAATATATCTTCTCCTTTCACAGTTCTTCCTTGGAATGGTTTCACTATCGTAGCTGTTGGACGTGAATTTACTATTTGCTTATAATTATCCGCAACGAATTGAGCTGTTTTCAATCCTTCGTTCAAATGAATATATTTTCTTTGTTCATTTGCAACTTGTTCTTCTTCATATTTCTGCCATATGTCGCATTGTTTTTCTTGAATCTCTAAGCTTTTTTCCTTCATTTTATTGATATTTCTTTCGATCAATTCTTTATCATCATGTAATGGTTTAACTTGTTCATTTGCAAGTTGTTCTTCAATCTCAGACCAAATTGAACCTTGTTTCAATTCTTTATAAGAACGAATCATTAATTCTTTAATTCGATCTGTTGGTTTTTCATTTTCGTTTAAACTTGGAAATGCGCTTAATAAAAGGAATAATCTTGACCTAAAGTCAAGTTTATAAACTTGAGAAGGAGTTTCTAAAGAATTACTATCTAAAAGCCAACGTTTGTTAACGGTTTTCTTTTTTAACGGTTTTGATACAAGTGGGTGACCGTTTAGAGGGTGATCTATGTCAACAATTATTGACTTATCATATCTAATGTCAAGTCTTTCTTCTTCTTCTTTCCACCATTTAATTATAGTTCTTTGAATATTCAAATTTGTTTTTAATGATTTCCATAATAAAGCATTATTTACAAAAGCTTCATATTCTATAAGATCAAGAAAAAGACCAACGAAATCATAGCGTAAAAGTGGTGAAGAATTATCAGCGCAATCAAGTAAAATAAATACGAAACGTTGATCAATATCTTTTAAATGAAAATGTACAATTGATCTTGTACAATCTATAGCTGCTATTGTTACTTCAGGAACTTGAGAACGAAAACAATTTTTTAATAATTCAATTCCATTATTTTCGATGAAATTATTTATAATTTCTTCTTCATTATTCATTATATTTGAAACTATTGAAAGTATTAAAGTTAAAATTTTTGGATTTGTTTGAGGTAATTTTAATAATACATTAAGAAACTCAATGTTTTTAAAAGCGGGATATAATTTTAATATTAAAAGTAATGTATAATATAAAATTATATCATTTTTTGTTTTTTCTATTAAATCATTAATTATTTTTGGTCCATTAAAACTTATAAAATGATTAATATCGAAAACAAATGAATGAAGTAATTGTAATGAATGAATCATTTTTTGTTCTAAGTTTTCTTCGAAATATTTATTAACTTTACCGGATAATATTAAAATTTGATATTCAATAAAATCATTTCGAACATTTGTTAATTCGATCTTTTGATGTAATAAAAGTATCGCATTTTGTACTAATGTTATCATTTCAATTTCAACAGGTTCATGCGTCATTCTAATTTTACGATCTTTAGATAAATATGTAATTGTAGTAGAAACATCTGGTTGAAGTAAAGAAATCGATTGAAATAAATCAAAGATTTTATTTATTAAACTTTTCTCGATATTTTCTGGATTAAATTTTCTAAAAATTAATAAAAGAATTGAAAGAATTTCATTTCGTATTTGTTTTTGTACATTCTTAAATGATGAAAATAACATATCAACAAAAATACTCCAAATTAAACTTAAAAATGTTTGCTCACGACAAATTTCTAATGCTTCTTCTGATTCTTGGATAAATCCATCAAGAAAAAGTAACGAATTTATAAATATTCGTGTGCTACAAACAAGTGATGAATCATCATTAGAATCATTTTTGATTAATGAAATAATTGTATTGACTGTAGTTGGTGAAATACTTGAAGATAAACCGCGCTTAACAAACTCAAAAAGAATTCTTAAACAAATTACTATGGTATCTTCATTGGCGCTTTGTTCGGAACTTTCGATAAGTTCAATAAATGTTTCATTAAAAGTGGATGCAACTGTGTTAGAATGAAGTTGTGTAGGTACAAAAGAATATAAAGAGGCTTGATCAGTATGTGGATAAAATTTGTTTAATGTCGATTCTTCATTTGTTTGAAATGGTCCACAATTTTGTGAAAACCAAAAAATTGCTTTGGACGTTTCAAGCTGTAATTCTGGAAACCCTGGTTTAAGAAACAAACAAAGTGTGCTGAAATACTCACCAATATGTCTGAAACAACGACGATCATCACCGTTACTTATTTTTCGAAATGGCTGTTGAGAGAGTAAAATAATTTGTTTTATGTATGGAACAAATTCTAGTTTGCCAGATTTTAATAATTCATATAAGGATGTTAATAAATTTTGAAGTTGTTCCAAATCTGTAACAAAAAAACCTTCTTTATTTTGGGAAATCATTTCTTCTAGGATTTCTGTTAGACAAGAAATATATTCTGGTGTTTCAGGCGAACGAAATAATTGTAAAATTTTATCACCTTTTTCATTCATATATGTTGTTTTTGCATCACAATTATTGGGATTACAGAGAGCAAATCCTGGAATTGGTTGCTTGGATTTTGTTTTTGTTTTTATTTTCTTCATTTTGCCTGAAAGAGGATGAATAACGTATAAAAAGTGACAGTAAATCGATTGCAACAATTCAACATCAATTTGATTCATGATACATTCTGAGAGTAAGATTTATTCACTAATTCCAAATGGAAAGTAATTATTTATCATAATAAAACTTAATGAATCCCACCCAATTTATCGAATCTTATATTTTGTTCATGCTTAATTTTTATTAACATAAAAATCCTCATTTTAATTTCATGTGTATTGTCTATTAATAAATTGCTTAAGCATTTGCTTTTATTGAGGGAATTTTTGTTTCAATTTGCGCACGTTTATAACCGTAAGCCCCTTCTAACATGCATTTTTTAAGTTGGCTAACTTGTTTTCACCTGGCCACGACTGTAATAAATACAAAAAATACTTTAAATAATGAGAATAAAATAAGTTAAAGATACATTGAATAGTCAAAGAATTTCAAGGAAAACACGAATTCTAAGTATCGAACAATAATTTGTTAATTTCAAGTATTTTAAGAAAAAAACAATATTTTCATAAAAAACTAGAATAAGAAGCAATTTCAAAAAAGATTTGTAGCAAACATCAATTCATTGCAATTTACCCTTAAAATTATTCTACAGCATATTTGTTATAAAAGATCAACCAATACTTTATTAAAACAGAAAGAACTTTTTAAAATATAAATTGGGAAAATCATTGAAGTTTTATTGGGAATTTAAAACTTTTTCTTCTTCAATTTTACCATATTGCTCAACCTTATCAAGCATTTCATTCAGTATTGAAACTTCAGTGAAAGGGTTCATTAATGTAACTCGAAGATAGAACGTTCCAAAAATTGGTGCGCTTGATAAGTAAAAGCTTCCCTCTTCCAGGAAATGGTCCAGAATTGCTTCATTAACTTCATCAATTTTTCCACTATCAATTAAAGGTTTGCTATAATAATGGAAGCAAACAATGTTGTTTTGTGGATCCAAAGCAAGTTTAATGTTTTCTCTTGACTTGATAAGCTCGCCAAGTTTGATTCCTAAGTCATAAAGAGCGTCAACATTTTGCTCTAATAACTCATCACCATATACTCGAAGGATGGCATATGTATGGAAAATTATTGTTGGCTTTGAGCATTCGAGAGTATTTCTACCACCTTCATACCATTCGTTTGTTGTTGCATCTGGAAATAGATATGGTGCATTAAAGTCGATTGGTCCATTTTCGACCTGCTTATAATTGATTTTGTTTGTGAATCCAATATATGGAGTTTGGATGTTTTCATGGAATTTGCTCTCTAAATAATTTTTCTTTTGAATATTGACATCAGCAGAGGGCGGAGATGTTTGTTCTTGATTTTCACCATTGGGTTCTTCTTGATTTTCACCATTGGGTTCTTCTTCATCGGCACTCGTTCTGTTATTGTATAGAATTATAGTTGATGTCGTTGGAACCATAAGCATTTTATGGAAATCAACAATCACAGAATCTGCTAATTCGATTCCCTTAAGTAAGTGCTTGTATTTCTTGGAGAAAATAGCAGCACCTCCATGAGCGCCATCAACGTGGAACCAAATGTTATGCTTTTTAGCAAATTGTCCAATTTTTTCTAAATCATCATGAGCACCATGTGAAGTTGTTGATGCACATCCAACGACGCAGAACACGATTTTATTTTGGTCACGAGCTTCTTGAAGTTTCGTCTCCAATAAATCAGTATCTACGGTGCAATCTTTCTTTAAAGGAATATGAATGATGTTTTCACTTTGAAGGCCCATAACCATAGCAGATCGTTCAACGCTATAATGCGCTGCTTCGGAAACCATAATAGCCAATCTAGAAACTTGACTTCGACCACTAAGAAAAGACTCATAACAAGTTCGAGCAGTGACAAGTGATGTTAAATTTCCCATAGAACCACCTGTAACAATGGTTCCAGTCGAACCTTCTCTAAATCCAAATTTCTTGACCATGTGTTCAACTATAACTCTTTCCATTGTTACAGCTGCCATTCCAAGTTGGTAATGTGTTGGGACATTATTTAAGCGTGCATTAACAGCAGCTGTTAGCATTGTAATTGGAAGAGTTACTGAGAGCTGATGAGCAAGATTACGCTTATTAGACAAATTTAATGAATGTGAAATGAATTTCTCGACAAGTGCAGGAAATGTAGTGTGTGGAGAATTGAAATCTTCATTCCAGAACTTTAATTGCTCCTCTGGTGTTATGTAAGGGAGAGTTTTTCCTTCATGTGCAGTTTGTTCTGTTGGGAACAATTTGATAAGGATATCAAGAACTTGATTTGCCATTTCTTTAAACCCATCAACAGAGTATGCTGATTTAAGTAATTGGTAGTCAGACATTAGATGCTTGAACAAAAATGAAGTGACAATAATTTAACTGCGTTAAATTTGTGAGTAACAACTTGACATTTTATTCAATTTGCATCAGTTATGAATCAATTACACCAAATTTCTATTCATTATATTCATCATATATTATGGCATTTTTTGCTTTTTAACCGAGAATTGTTAAGAACCAAATCGAAAAATTTGTCTACATATTTAACACTTCATTTTTTAAAATGTCTGCAAATAGAAAGGACCAAGAACAAAAAATTGATCTTTTTTCATATAAAAATGATGAACAACTTAGCAAATGCGTTAGTCAACTACGTCCAATTGAACAACGATTAAACAAAGAATGGGTTGATGACAAAGTTTTCGAAATTGATGCACCAACAGATGGAGAAAAGCATGAGAAATATTTCATCACATTCCCTTATCCATATATGAATGGACGTCTGCATCTTGGACATATGTTCACATTTTCGAAGGCCGAATTCGAAGCAAGATATCAACGAATGAAAGGAAAGTATGTTCTTTTCCCATTTGGATTCCATTGCACCGGTATGCCAATCAAAGCATCTGCGGATAAGCTTGCTCTTGAACTTGAAACAGGTAAAGCAATTACTTCCAAAGGAACACATGCAAAAACAGCCGCAAAGACTGAAACAGGAGCTTCCCAATTTGATATTTTACGTCATTTAGGAGTTCCTGAAGATGAAATACCACAATTTAAAGATCCATTGAAATGGCTTGTCTATTTCCCTCCAATTGGAAAAGAAGATTTGATTGATTACGGGTCTGCAATTGATTGGAGAAGAAGCTTTATTACAACATCGTTCAATCCATATTATGATCATTTTGTTGTTTGGCAATTTAATATCCTAAAAAGGAAAGGACTAATCACCTTTGGTAAAAGACCAACAATTTACTCAATTAAGGACCAGCAGCCTTGTTTAGATCATGATCGTCATTCAGGTGAAGGTGTACAACCTCAAGAATATACATTGATCAAATTAAAACTTGTTGATCCTCATTCAATCGATGAACGATTTGATTCATCTTCACAAGTTTATTTATTAGCTGCAACACTTCGTCCTGAAACAATGATTGGACAAACAAATTATTGGGTAAAACCAAACGTTAAATATGAAGTATGCAAATCAATCGATGGAGTTTCGTTCTATATCACTGGTAAAAGATCACTCAAAAATTTAGCTGCACAAAATCTTGTCGAAAGTAGTGAATCTCTTTATCAAATTGAAAGCCAGAAACTTATTGGCGCATTAGTGTCACATCCATCGATTCCTCATCAAATAAGAGGTTTACCACTTCTAGACATTCAAATGAATAAAGGAACAGGAATTGTTACATCAGTTCCTACCGATGCACCACATGATTATCAAGGAATTATTGACCTTCAAAAGAACAAAGAATTTCGTGAAAAATATAATGTAAAGCCTGAATGGTTGAATATCGATCCAATATATATTATACACACGGAAAAATATGGTGATTATGCTGCAAAAACAATTTTGGATCAAATGAAATCACTTTCTGCTTCAAAATCGGAAAAGTTGGATAAAGCTAAAGCACTTGCATATAAAGAAGGATTTTATCATGGAACAATGATTATTGGGCCGTTCAAAGGAGAAAAAGTTATAGTTGCCAAAGAAAAAATGAAGAAACTTATGGTGGATGAAAATAGCGCTCTTACATATTATGAACCAGAAAAAGAAGTTATATCTCGATCTGGTGATGAATGTGTTGTCATGTTTGTTGATCAATGGTATATCGAATATGGAAAAGAAGAATGGAAACAAAAAGTTGTTGAATATTTTAAAGAACATGTACAATGTTTTCATGATGAAACTCGTGAAAAGTTTCTTGCAACATTCGAATGGCTTGGACCATGGGCTTGTTCACGCCAATTTGGACTTGGCACAAAACTTCCATTTTCACAAGAATTTTTGATTGATTCATTAAGTGATTCAACCATTTATAATTCGTATTATACTATTGCACATCTTTTACAGGGTTCATTAAATGGTGATCAACCAGGGTTGGCACATTTAAGTCCAGAACAAGTGAATGATGCATTCTTTGATTGCGTTTTCCTTAATGGCCCAGTTCCAGAAGGAATTGATAAAAGTATTTGCGATCGCTGTCGAAATGAATTCAACTTTTGGTATCCTGTTGATTGCAGAGTCAGTGGTAAAGATCTCGTGACAAATCATTTGACGATGTATCTCTATAATCATGCTGCTATCTTTCCACAAGACAAATGGCCAATTGGAATTCGTGCAAATGGACATCTCAAACTTAATAATGAAAAGATGTCTAAATCAACAGGAAACTTCCTTACGTCTGCCGAAGCCATTGAATTGTTTTCTGTGACAGGAGTTCGAATTGGTTTAGCTGATGCTGGTGATGGTGCAGATGCCGCTAACTTTGATGTATCTGTAATCAAGAGTTCATTACTTCGTCTTTCTGCATTTAAAAAGTTTGTTCAAGAAACAGTTAATAATACAGGTAAAGGAAATCAACAAGTTCATGAAGGAATTGATGGTTTTCAAGATGAACTATTTGATGCTAAATTATCAAAAATAATCGAAGAAGTTAATTCATCTTATATGAAATTAAAGTTTAGGAATGCACTAAAATGCGCATTCTTTGACCTACAAAACTCTTGGATGGAATACATTTCAAAGACAAATGCAAAAGGAATTAGTACAACTCTTCGACAAAAATATATTGAAACATTTCTTGTTCTTTTAACTCCAATCATTCCACATTATACAGATTATATTTGGAGAGATATTCTTGGTAAACCTTCAACAATTATCAATGAAAAGATGCCAGAGCCTTATCCTTATAATCCAAACTTGTTCTTCATGGATCGATTGATTCGTAAATTGTCAGATACTTTCAGATTCAGAGTAAAGGCATTGAAAAAAGTTAAAGGATTAAACAAAGCTTGCATATTCGTTAGATCGAAATTCAACGAAATTCAATTGCATGTCCTAAAAATTTTAAGAGAGAATTATGATGTTAAGGAAAACAAATGGAATGCAGATCTTAACAATATTGTCAATAACGATGAATTCCTGAACAATGTTAAGAAAGAATCAAAAAATGCTGCACAGAAATTCATGCCATTCTTGAAGTTTTTGCAAGACTCTGTCCCAGAATTTGGTACATTTTTGCTAAACGATATCCCAGAAATTGATCAAGTACAATTGTTCAAAGATAATGCCACATTCTTCCTGAGACAACTTCAAGGAATAGATTCAATTGAAGTTATTGATGTAGATTCAATGAAAATTGATCTGCCTTTATGGGATGAACAGTTGGTAAACGCTGCTCAAGTTTACATCCCAACAGCAAATCTTGCCAAAGTTGACTAAACTTTTTTATCCATCAATCACTATATAAAGCACATTTTATATAAAAGAGTATGTTGTGAATCGATTTTGATCGTTTTATCAGAAAATGTTTACAGTGCCGACCACAAAAAATTGACCGTTGAAAGCTAAAAATTGTCCACTTTTTAACACAAAAATATCTGATTGTCTTTTAGGCATTTAAACTGTCCATTGGACATTAAGAAATTGTTGGCACTGTAACAATAAAATGACTTTATTGACCGTTTATTAATTGATAGTGTTGCTGTCACTTTTGGCAATGACGAATTATTATTATGTGCTCAATAGTGACTTCGATTTCTGATTCCCTGCTAACATCATCAAAACCATAAAGAATTCTTGCATAAGGATGTGTTGTATATGTCTTTGAAAAGGTAAAATCTTCTTGTTTCTTCACATTATTGATTATTAACCTCATCGGACTTTAAAAAAACAATCAACAGCCAAATCTTCACGTATATTAACATTTTGTTCTATTTGTGACCCTAATTTTATAGCTTCCATTTCTTTATTTCGTAATGATTCTTGATAATGATTTCACTTTTACCGATAGATCTGTGTTCAAAAAGTGAAAGTGTCAAAAATATACGATTAAAATTAGTTGAAAATGAGTTCGAAAAAAAGTCGATGAATCAAAAGTGTATTCAAAAAGTGGTTATTTGACAAAATATTAAGCTAATATCAAACACATTGTAAAGTATTCAATATTTTTGTCGTTTGACTTAATGAAAAAATTCCATTACCAAAAAATTTTTTTGAATTGAATATGATCTTTCACAGTATCTTTTGACATTTTGAATTGATTTCGATCGTCCTGTAAAAGTGGAGAACCATTATTTTGTGTAAAAAATTTAAAATTTTAGATTTTGACAATTTATAAATTTTGTCAGAAATTTAAAATCATTATCTTCATATCATTTTTATAATGCCAATAGGGTTAAAGTTACTTGGATATGATATTGCCCAAGAGCCATTTTACAATGATAAGCTTACCAAAGATCCATTAATTAATGACACTATTCATGATTACATTTTGATAGAGAAATTGATAAAAACAAATTCATCAATCATATATAAAGCTCTTGACATCCACAATAAACATGATGTTGTTATGAAATTTATCAAACGAAAAAGTGATTCCCTCGACAGAATATCCAATGAAGTTTTTATCATGAAAAGATTTCATCACGAACGTATTATCACACCTATGGAAGATTTTTTGTACAATGAATTTGTATGCATTGTTACCCCATATGCAAATCATGGTAGTCTTCAAAGCGTTATTTCAGAAATATATCCTACAGGAATTCCAGAAGATATTGCAAGAATTATAATGATGCAAATGGCAGAAGCCATCGCAGTCATCCATAGTTCTTTTGTTTGTCATAATGATATCAAACCAGATAATTTCTTAGTCACATATATGGACCAAACCTTTATTAATGTGCTCTTAACTGATTTTGGAATATCAAGTGATTGTAATGACATAATTAATATGACCAAAAAATATGGAACAATGAATTTTATTGCACCTGAATATTTCGACACAACTCCACATGATTTATCAGCTGATATATGGTCTCTTGGCATTTCATTTTTTATTGTGTTAACTGGACAATTTCCATTTTCAAGATATGAACGTTTTCCAAATGATTGCATCAGATCAATCAGAAGGGGAAAATTGAACTATTCATTACTTGAAAGCATGAAGATTTCGAGAGATGCTATTAATTTAATTAAGGAAATGTGCGCTGTTGATCCAAAGAAAAGGCCTACTATTGAAAAAGTTCTTAACCACCCATTTTTCAGCCAATCAACTCGCCATTGATTGACTTTAAATAAGTCTCTCTGTCAACATGCTTTTTTAAAGCAGTTTTTCTGCCGAGTTAGTAAAAAACATATAAAAAATTTGAAATTTGTAAGAAAAGAGGTGCTATCAAAAAAAATTTACGATGGAATTTCTCGAAACTTCTACCATAGATAGAGGAATATACCTATGTATATATAAACACTTTTTTTGGATTTGTCCTGTACGTTTTGGAGAAAAAGTGAAATTACGAATAATGAGATCTCGTAATTTATTGTCTTTTTTGTACCTTTGATTATTTATAACATTGAATTATTAAACATATTATTTACTCTAAAATTAAATATTTTCGACCTAAAACACGCCCGAACTTTACTAAAAACATTGAGTTTTCTGAAACAATTACGAAGTTTAAGGTGAGATTTATTTAATTCGTGGATTCTCTATATTATCATGTAAATTGGTATAATATTTATCATTAAAGCAATAATAATGCATAAAAGTATAAGTATCTTTTATAACCAAGTCATACTTTCGAAGAATGAACGCCCAAATCAGTGAAGAAATAGAAGGAGAAGAGGAAAATATGTGATACTTACCAACTATGTTAATAAGAATAATGTTAATAATATAAATAATGTTTAATAAATGTTAGTGTTGGATTTGAAAATAAATGATTTGATTTGTAGCAATGCTTTTTAAAATTAAAAATTAATATAAAGATTTTTAATAATATTTTAATTTTTATTGATAAAACGTTTCTTCCTAATAGATAATTCGAACAGAGACCTACCAATGTTTTCATAATCCATATGATTATTTGAAACATACAAAAAATCTTTTCATGGAAGGACTGATTAGTCCCCCAGATTATTTTTGGTCCAGAGAATTATAAAGACTTTTTATCGAAATTTAATTTTAATATAATAATGAAGATATGATATTTATATATGTACATAATGTAATTTGAAAAATTTCATAAAATAATTGGGAAAAAAATATTTTATTAACAAATTTTAGGACAAAGATAAATTCGTTTTGAAAATAAAGAACGTTAAGTGACTTCACGTTGTCATGTTTTTAGTTGAGGTGATGTCAATAACCGTTAAAATCACAAATTCGAAATTTAGCAATGGGTCTTTCTGCCTCCCGAAGTGATTTTTATGTTGTTAGTGAAGGAGAAAATAAAAATAATTTAAATAACGGATCAGCACAATCACAAGAAATATATAAGCCAATTACTCAACATCATTATTTAGTTGATTATCTAGTCGAATCTGGAAAATGGGAAGAACTTCTTCAAGCTATTTTGGAATTAAATGGTTCCATTCCTAGTGAATTATTCTCTTTTACATGCGAACAATTATCAAAAATGCCAAAATCTGTATTAATTACTGTTCTTGACATCATTCGAATACAATATGATATATTAGCAAAGCTTAGAAAGCATCCATCAGAGGAAGAAATTTCTGCAATTCATGAATGTTTCAATAATGTTCAAGAACATTCATGGGTTTTAAGTCAATTTTCGAATGTTGTTCCATTATTACCTATTTCTATTTTAGAACCAATATTTCAAACATTGCTTGATTTTGATAAAACAACAGTTAAACTTCCAGTTGCTAAAATTCCACCATATGCCACTGAATATGACATTAATTCATTTCCATTTTCTGCTTTCAAAAAACGCGATGATGTTTTACCTGTTTTATTATCAGTTCTTGAAAAAAGTTTGAAAAAAGATACCCACACAACAAAATTAAACATTCTTAAAGATTTAAATCAAAAGAAAATCATTGAAATTCGTCAAATGTTAATTAAAGTACCATTTCATGAGCAACATCCAGATAATGTTTTATCAATAATAACATCGAATCCAAAAGGTGTTTTTTATACATTAAATCAATATCTAAAGAAAGAAGAATTAGTTAATTCTTATTTCTTACCTGCATGTGAACTTGAACTAAATGGCGATTCCAAACAACATGTTCTAAAGGATCTTTCCATCGAAATGATGACTGATAATAATTTAGCATTTGAAGTACATAAAATGCGTCAACTTGGAGGTCGTTATGAATCGTTTTGGCAATATTTACTTAAGAAATTAAACGAAAACGTAATACATTATTTCATTGATTTAGAGCAAGCAACTTTATTCCAAAAAGTTATTGATACATTAAAACCTAATACAAGTCAAACATTTTCATTACTTTCATTCGATGAAGCAATTACAATTATAACTAATACAATTAATGCTGTTTTTAATGCACGCGAAAGTATTGTTCAAGTAGATGTACGTAAATATAGTGATCTCCTTCTTCGTTTGATCCCAAATTTATGGGCAACATATCAAACATTTCCTGTTAGTTCTTTATCAGCATTTGAAGGAACACGTGATGGTTATCGAAGTGTTTTAAATTTCATTGATCAAGATTTAAGGGATAAATTAATTGCTGCATCAGTTAGAGATCCATTAAGTGACGATTTTGCTGATTGGGTTAAAGTTGCAGGTGTTACAGCATTATCCGCACCTATTCTTCAACTTTCATCACCAAGGAAAACGCAATTAATTATAAAAGATAATGATGTAACAGTTGATGAACATTGTTTTGTTACTAATTCTAATGGAGAAAAAATACATTTATCTGAATATAAAATATTAACATGTAAATTTTGGGAATCTAAAACGAGTTTACTTGATGATGGATATGAATTCTTATTAAGAAATACAATGGAATTATTAATTGATTCATTATTTTTAAATGATAAAGAATATATGAAAAAAGCAATTGATTCACATATTCGTATGTGTGAACTTTTGTTAAAAGTTTATCATTCTGAAAAAGAATCATTCCAAATGACATTACTCTCTGAAGTTGTATGTACTCCAATATCAATGGAAGTTGGTTCACTTGTTTATGGTTCTAAAGAATATGCAACTTTATTATTTAACAAAATCCTTCAAAGAATGAAATTTGTACAAATGCATAAAGTAATTCTTTCTTTAATATGCACAAGTTATTGTGAAGAATTACCTCATTTAGATGAAACTGCATCATATGTTTTGGAATTAGTTTTACCTTATGCACAATCAATTGCAAAAATTACAGGAATACAAAAGAATGCTCCTCCATTATTTACTAGAGTTTATCCTCTTAATAGAACTGATTACAAAACATATGTTAAAAATTTGGTTAATGCATTATCAAAAACAAAAGTTTCACATATTAAAATCGGTGAAACTTCTCAATATCAACAAATAGAAGTTATCGATCCAAAAATATTATTAAATTATGAAGAAATAATGAGAACACCCAAAGTTAGAATTGGTGGCTTATCATATGTAAAATGTTTAGAATTCTTTTATAAAGAAATTCAAACAATACAAAAACCAGTAAATTCAGAAAAGCCATCAATTGCTTTTCTAATACAATTTCAAACATTTTTAAAGAAATCTTTAGCGGATGTTATTAACATTGAATTAAGACAACCAACATTTAATGATTTAGATGTAAAAATTGAAGAAATGAGTTTGAATCCTAAAATTGAACTTTCTCAGACAAATTATGAATTCTTTAAATCTATTTCAAATGATTATAAAATATTTTCATCATCGAATTTATTTGAATTAATTAAAACTCTTCAATTATATGATTTTTATCATGGAGATGATGAAACTATTTTGTTTGATCCACCATTAATTACATTTAAATTAAATATTAAGACACCAATTGCATTTGAATTTAGAGATAAGTCAAGAAAACTTCTTCGAAATGAAATAGAAACTGAAGCAAAATTAATCCAAAATAAAAATCAAAAAACTTTAGATTTACTTAATGCCGAAAATAATTTACGTGATTTCCATTCAGAAAATGAATTAATAAAACCACAAAAAATCTCAAAGCCAAAATATATTGAAACATTATTAAAGCCACAAGATGATCAATTAATATATGAACCATATCTTAAAGTTGCTAAAGCATTAGAATCAATTCCAATTGATCAAATCTTCAAAAACGAAAATTTGACCAATTTTGTCACATTAATAACACCTGTTTTAAGTGATGAATTCCTTATTAAATTATTTGAAACATTTGTTATGCAAACAAAGTCACGTCAATCAATTTATTCTAAATCAACCAAAATTTTCCAAGAATTATGTCATAAACGTCGTAGTTCTATTTGGCCGAAGATTTCTGAACAATTTTCATTACTTTGTCCACTTACAGAATATGATATTCATTTTTCTGCTTCTACATTTGATGTTTTCATTCGTAGAGCATTACTTAATAATGACGTTGAGTTAATATCAAAGATATTATCAAGTCCACTTTTCTCTAATTTGATTTATACAACTGTTCCACAAGTTATATATTCTGTTAAAGACAGAATTTTGTTTATAAAGAATTTACTTGATATCGCACAATCATCAAATTGTAAGATCAATGAAAATGGTTTATCTTCATTAGTTAAATTATGTCTTGACAATAATATCATTGGATTAGTTGAAGCGCCACAATATTGTATTGATTTCATTACATTTGCAGCAAATAATTCGAATTCTTTAATAGTTTCTCAATCAATTTTCTTATCAGTTGGACAATATTATATTAATTTATATAACATTGGCTTAACACTAACAAATTCAGCAAAGCAATTAAGTGATGCATTAGAAATTTGTTATTCTAAACATCCAAATGAGTTAACTGTAATTTCTGGAATAATAATCAACAAACAAATCGCACGTAGAGCAATTGGAATGAATCAAATTATATCCGATATGAAAGTTGATATTAACATTGACGGATTTTCTAATATTAAAAATGGATCAAATGAATGGAAATCATTATCTGAATCTTTCATCACTAAATTCGTTTGTCAAGCATTAAATTCAAGCGATAGTTTCATGGTGGAATATGCAATCGAAATATTGCCATCAATTAATATCGAAGCTTCAGCACTTCAAGAAACAATTATTCCATTCATAATTAACAAATTAAATGGTAATTCATTACTTGAACTTAGTGAACAACTGTTTAAGTTTTGCGTTACATTATGCGCAAGTTCAGATAATTCATCTTTGATTGATTCATTTGTTTCTTCATTTAAATCTCTTCAAAATGAATTTAATGCAATAGCTAAAGAACAATTAATGACAATTCTTGGTAATAATAATCCAATTACTAATGTATCATTAGAATGGAGTCGTCGTTCAACAAAACCATATAAAATCATTGGCACCACATTAAATGAAGAAGTTGTACATAAGTTTAAAGAAAACAAATCAAATGACTTACAAAGACTTTCTTCAATATGTAAGAAGATTAATGAAACAATTCAACCATTACTTGTGTTAACTGATAATTTTGTTTACTTTAGAGATACAGTTAATGTTATAGGTAATGAACATTTTATGAATTTCGCCAAAGCATTAGATAATAAGTCAGAAGCATTAAAACATTTCTTAGTGTTGTTAGGAAATGAAACTAAAGTTGAATTCGGTAATGAAATTTATAACTCATTGAAGTCCAACTTTACAATAGAACATCTTTACAGTATATCCAAATGGAAGAACGTAAGAACCGAAGTGAAACAAATGGTAACAAACGAAGTGAAGAAGTGTCTTTCTGAGTCTTCTGCTGATTCCGTTCTCGAAATATTTACTCAAATTTCGCCAATTTTATTTGGTAATGATAATCAACAACAAACAAGAGGAAAAGTTATTCAGGTTAAAACGACAACAGGAAGAATTATCGACGTGGAACTTGAGCCGGGAATGTCGAACGCACAGCTTGTTGCGAAAATTGCGCAAGTTCAGGGAATTCCCGAATCAGAAGTAAGAGTTCTGGATCAGGGAAAACAAGTAAACAATTAGTTAACTGAAATTATTTTGTATATTTCCTTTGAATATAAATAATGAATTACTGAATAAAATAAAATGTGATAATCGAAGCCGTTCAATGAAATGCATATGAATCAGAATGTATTATTAAGGAAATGAAAAACAATTTTAATTTTAGAATTGTTATTGGAATAATTGTTTTTACTGTTATTATTTGAAGTACACAACTACATCAAAAGACAAAAATGAGCTTGAAAACGACAATGTAACTTATGAAATCAGTAATTAATAATGGATCTACGTTTAACGATATTGAAGAAGATCCAATTGCGAATGATTTTAAAGAACAAATATTACTTATGAAAAAATATAATTTAAACTTAAATAAAAATTTCGTTTTTTTTTTTTTTTTAAAAATAAATTTTCTTATATTTATTAGATATTGTAATTAAGCATTTTATAGCATAAATTTGCAATTCAAATTCAATTTTTTGAGCTTCATAAATTACCAATTATGTGTTAATATAAAACTGATTTGCTTTGATTTAACAAATACATTAGAAATAAAAATATTATTTATTAACACCAGTTCTATTAGAGAATTTATTTTCATATTAAAAAAATATTTTATTTAACATATTCCGACTCTTAAACTTTATTTTGGATTTTTACATTTATTGTTCAATGAACGGCGCGACTAATCTTTCCAACTCTTTTCTTTTTTCTTTTATGGTGTCTGCGCTTATTCCATTGTTATCCTCTGACCACACCTTAATATTTTGTATTGATTCTATTACATTTTTAATATTTTGATTTTGATTCTGATTCTGATACTTTCTTTTCATTATCCTCAACACATGATTAATATATAATTGGAAGCTATTCATCGCCTCATAATTCTGTCGTATTATTAAATCTTGTTGTCGATATCTTTCTGCATCTTCCAAAATTCTTTGGATTTGTTCATCTGTTAATCTTCCTTTCACGTTGACAATAGCTTGTCTCACGATGTTATCTGTTGATTTTTCTTGCGCAGTAACAGTTAAAGTACCATTTGCTGTGATATTAAATGTAACAAGTATTTGTGTTTTACCTGCAATTGCCGGTGTTAAATCTGTAATTTGAAATTCGCCAAGTTGATTATTATCTAAAGCATTTACACGTTCTCCTTCCAAAACATTAATGATAGCATATGGTTGGTTATCATAAGTCGTATAAAATGTTCTTGTTATAGTATGAGGGATTAAAGTATTACGTGGAATCATTACTTCTGTTTTCCCATGTAATACTTCAAGGCCAAGAGATAACGATGTTACATCAAGTAATACAATGCCATCATCTTCATCATTTTCAATCGATTCCGCTTCAATGGCTGCGCCAACAACAACTGCTTCATCTGGATCAATTAAACGCTTCGGTGGTTTACCAAAGAATGTAGTTAAAAGATCTTTTACAATTGGAATCTTTGATGAACCTCCAACAAGAACAATATCATCGATATCTGATTTTTGAAGATTTGATTCATGAATTACATCTTTAACTGTTTGAAGTGTTTCGTTTAATTTCTCTATAATTAAATCATTAAATTCAGCTCTCGAAATATTGTAAGTAAAATCTTTCCCATCATAAATCGTAGGGCAATGAATTCGTGTGTTAAAACTTACTGAAAGATCTTTTTTAGCTTTTTCACAAAGATTACGTAATAAACAACATGAACGTTGACTTTTGGTTAAATCGCAATTATGAATTTTGTAAAATTCTTTTGCTAAATGTTCAAACATAATGTTATCAAAATCACGTCCGCCTAAATGTGTATTACCGCCTTTCGCAATGACTTTATATTCATTGTTTTGAATTCGAACAATAGATACATCAAATGTACCTCCACCAAGATCATATGTTAATATGTGATGTGTTCCTGTAAGTTGTTGCTTGTGTCCATACGCTATAGCTGCTGCTGTTGGCTCATTAATAACATGTAAAACATTTAAACCTGCTGATTGTGCCGCTATAATTGTGGATGTGCGTTGACTATCATTAAAATATGCTGGAACTGTAATTACAACATCTTTAACTTCTTTCCTTAAATGTTCTTCTGCAATCCGTTTTAAATGTTCAAGAACCATTCCTGATATCTGTTCCGGATAAAAATGTTTGACCTCATTCATCCATGTGACTTCTATTAAAGGGCGGTCATCTTCGCCTTGAATAACTTTAAATGGTAAGTTTTTTATATCTTGTTGAACTAAATCATCACTAAACTTACGCCCAATTAGACGTTTAACGTCAAAAACAGCATTACCCATATTGTATACTTCTGCTTCCTTTGCTTCTTGACCTACAAGTCTATCATTGTTTGTAAATGTAACAAAAGATGGTATTGTACGATTGTTAAGACTATCAGTAAAAACTTCAATGTTTCCGTTCCTACATATAGAAACACAACTATATGTTGTTCCCAAGTCCATACCAACAGCTATCATACGCACAGAAAAATGGTTTCAAAATATGCCATAATTTGGGCTCAATAATTACACAAAAGTGTTTTGGCATAAGTTAAATAAACTAGTCAAAAAATTTTAAAGAAAAACAAATCTGTTTTGTCAGATCTAATGAGTATAAGTCTGAAAATAACAATAATATTTTATATACATTATTAAGGTTATCAATATAAAACGAAAATATTAATATATTTCAAACATAAAATTTAAATTAAAAAATGAATTTTATTAATAATATATATTTTTAATAAATTTCGAATCACTTCTTATTGTTAACTTGAAAGCATGTTAGCTACTATAAATTTAAAATGTTATATAAAATTTTAATACATTCATGTAATCTTAAAATAAATAATAATTCTATATTTCTCTAATTTTATTAAAACTCTCTTTCACATGCTTATATAAAAAAATATTTATTTAATGCTTATCTTTTGGTGATCAAGCAGAAAAAAGATCTTCATAAATTATTTTAACGGCCACTTTATTTGAGATTGACAATTATTGCTTCGAAGCGAAATGTGATATAAAAATCCAAATGGGAATAATTCATTCGACCACAAAATCTTTTAAAGATGGAGAACTTACGCCTAAGGATGTTTTTTCAAGACAAATAGTTGATCACATTAAAGCAGAGCTTACACATCAATTTGCATTAAAAGATGATATTACTCCAATTGATAATATAGACCTATCAACTATTCTCCAAAACCTAATAAACCAACAAAAATATGGCGAATTTCAATTGCCCGATGATTTTGAAACAAATTTTTTCCGAATTATTAAGCAAGATTTAGAGGCCAATTATGGTCAAGGCAAAATATTTCCAGCTGCATTTACAATTCTACATGAAATTATATCTAATTGTCTTAACAATGAAAAAATAATTCACAATAATAATAATGAATTTATGAAAACAAAATATTCCTCATTATTTGAAACCAAAGTAACGTCAACAAATTATTTAGAGAATTTCATATCCATTACATTTGACATGTGTTTAGACAATATTGAATCTATTGATGAACAACAAATCGAAAATTCGTTTCAAGTATTAAATGAAATATTCTTAAAACAACAGCCATATTCATTAACGTCAGTTTCCTCACCCATAATGAAATCCATCACCAATTTTACAAATCAAGTTAGTAAAATCAAGAAATTTCAAATTCCACAAATACAAAATCAAATTATTTCTTTATTATCATCAATTGGAATTGTACAAAATAATATAACGGGACCTATTAGTTCCTTAATATTTATGTTAACATTATCAAAAGAATCACCAATTAATGTGAACTTTAGTTTAGATTCCATTTTTGGTAATATTCCATTACCAGAAAACAAATTCAAATTTGAAATCAATGAAAGTTATGGTGAAATTGTTGACTTTTCGATTAGTCAAACATATTCATTATGTTTATTTAAGGATATTGGAATTATTAAATTTATTGTACCTGAGACAATAACTATAAAAGTTCCGATTGAAAACGATTCGAAAATCATAGAAGTTGACTCAAAAATTTATATATTTTCATGTAAATTAAATAGTTTAACGATATTAAATAATAAAGAAAATAATGATATCATTGAAACATTAGAATTAAATAAGATTATTGATATTAAATATCAAATTGTTCATTTAGGAATTATTAATGAAAACATTGGAATTATTCAAGACTATTTAAATAAATTTGTCATATTAATTTATGATATAAATAATAAAAATATAATTAATAAATATGAAATAAATTATGTTAAAAAACCAAAGTTTATATTTATAAATATAAATACAATAAATATATTAAATGAAAATTGTTTTATTGATATATATAAAATAGAAAATAATACTTTGACTTTACAAAACTTTAAACCATTCTTTAGTTATCCGATAATTAAAGAACATCCAACAATTGTATATAATAATAAAATAATTACAGTAATTCAAGAGAATACAAATTTATATTTCATTAAATATCCATTAAATAACAAAAGCATTTTACAAATGAAAAATGATACATTATTTATATCTGATTTAATATTACCATTAAATAATGAAAATAATTTATTAAATAGTATATCATTAGCAACGAATTGTATTCAAAAATATATAAATTACCAATCACAAATATTATTTAAGAAGCCAAAGTTTGTAGCTAATCATCATATATCATTTTTTGTAACTAATGATAATAATTTAATATTATTAGGTATTTCATTAATATCACAAGTTCTTATGAATGATTTTATTACAATTAATATGAAATCAGTAATAATTACAATTGGCTTGAAATTAATTTCATTAAATTTATTTATATATTTCCAAAAGTTTTATAAAGATATGGAATCATTTGATGATGAAGATAAGAAATTATTTAATTCGATTATTGATATAATGAATAAATGTATTAAATGTGAATGTTTTAAATCAACTTCAATAATATTCGAATCAATAATATTATTAATACATTTCTCATTTCAATATTTATTTTATCCGAATTATCAAAACATTAAAATATTTTTCGATCAATTTTATGATGATGAAATTATAAAGAATTATTTATTAGAAAACATTGGAATTATATCGAAATCACCAACGATTTTATATATATTTGATCAAAAATTATATAATGAATTATTACTTAATTTTAATGATGAAGAAATACAAAATTTATTTTTATCATCATTAAATCACCTAAATCAACAACTTAATTTTTATACAGCTAATAAAATTAAAGATAATGAAGAAAATTTAATTCCATTTTTCGATGTATTATTCCAATTCATCACAAAAATATTTGATAATAATGAATTAATTAGTCCATTAATTCAAACATTAGCATTTCGTTTAACTATAATTGATTCATTTCCTTATATTTCAACAATTATTGTCGAAAAATCTATACCAATTTTTTCTAAATCATTTGATAAATATTTTAATACTGAATTAATTAATAATGATCGATTATTTATAGAACATAAAAAAGAACCTATATCATTTATCCAACATGTAAAAATCATTGAATCACCACATAATTATGAAGATGATTCAAATATTGATGAATATGTAACATTTGAAAATGCATCTATCATTAAATTAGATTTTGATCCACGATGTCGTACAGAAGTTGGTTCTGATTATTTATGCATATATGATATGTGTGATGAAGGTAAAGAATTATATAAATTATCTGGTTCTGAAGGTTGGCCTACATCAGTAATATTAAATACAAATTCACTTAAATTCCATTTTAGAAGTGATGGATCAGTAAATTATTGGGGTTATAAAATCACTTGTACTTCAACAGAAATTAAAATTATGAATACATTTAATCCTGATCCATTATTATTCTTTATTAATTTTTATTGTTATATCATTGGAAACTTAACTTTAAATGGATTAAAATCAATTCCTATGTCTAAAAATGAGAAACAATATAAATTATTAATTCAAAATGATTTACTTCAAGGTGTGAATAAGATTATTATACCGAAAAATGGAAATTATTTTAAAGATGATACCGAAAATAATGATAAACCTTTACATAAAGGTATTTCTCGTGGTATATCATTTGATATCACTCAAAATGAAAATAATTTTTCAAATGAATTTAAAAAAGGTTTTATTAATGATTTAATATCTAATGATGATGGTAATAATAAAACACCTGCTAAAAATTTCATTAATTTCATGTATAAAAATGTTAAAAGTTCTATAAAAACTAAAAATAAAGAATTTTTAGAAATAGAAAAATATGCTATTGCAGCATTATTAAAACAATTAGGTTTAATTAATAATGCAATTTCATTTTCATTAAGTTTATTACCTAATCAAAATGATTCAAATATTAATATCCCACCAAACCTTAGAACTGCTTGGAAAGCAATTTATAAAATTCGAACTGAATTAATATCTTCACATCAAAAATCGAAAATGTTAAATGGACCACCGAAAACTTTACAAGAAGATTTTAATTTATTCTTAAAAGAAACTAAATCGAAATCAATAATTTTATTATATATTGATCCATTATTAAAGAAACGTTTAAATAATCAAAATAATTTATTAGATACTGAAACTATTGAAAAAACTATTAAAGATTATTTATCATTTATTTTATCGGATTTACCAATGGAAAATATTGGAAAAATGATTGAAAAACAAGATAAACGAATTGAAATCAGATTAAAGTCATTAAATTCATTATATGAATTTATCCAATTAAATAATTCATGTATTTCATCTAAGTTATCATTTATTGAACCTTTATCTTCATGTTTAAATTTAATTTCGAATATTTCTGATATTAAAAATGCTAATAATGAAAGTATACAAAAATTAAAATTGGAATTTTCAAATATTTATAATTATTTCATAAATGAAATTTGTAAAAATGATATTAGTGAAATTCAAAGATTATGTTACTTAAGATTTATATCATTTCCATTAAAATCAATGTTACAAATCGAAAACATTAATAATTATTTCCAATTATTATCTAAGTTTTGGGTAAATTGTTTAAATAATTCATTTGAATCATATATTTCATATTCGATTACATGGAAATTAATATCATTTTGGACATTAACTTATCATACTAAAGAAATTTATAACTTTTTATTAAATCATGCGAAAAATTCATTAAATGAAACGTCACAATATAATTCGATATTACTATTAACATTATTATTACAAAGTAATGATGAAATTTATTATAATTTAAATGATATCTTTGAATGTTTTAATCAAAATTCATATAAAATTACAATTGGAGTCATTTCATGGTTTTCACAATATTTAACTATAAAAGGTAATGAAAATATGGAATTTAATTTTAATGATAAAATTTATGATTTAAATTCATTTTTATATTTATTATTAAATGATTTAGGTAAAACTATATGTGGACAAAAATCAGTTTTAATTAAAAATTATAAATTAATAAATATTCATCAACATATTGGAGAAGAAATTATTTCATCATTTAGATTAATGATTCGATCATATTCGAAAATTAAAGATTATATCATTAATATATTTCATGAAATATTAGAGAAATTTGATTTAAAGAATTCGATATATGAAATAATTTCAGTTTTTTCGATTTTAGGTAAAGAAATTATTTCTTATCATGAAAATGGTTATTTAATAAAATATAATAAATCAACATATGAAATTAATAAAATTAATACTTATGATAATAATAATAATTTAATATTAATCTCGAATTCTGGTTCTAATGAATTTATAGATTTAACATTAAATAATTTATATTCACCTTCTTGTCGTTATAAAAATAGTCCATTAGATTTTGTGTTGACTAAAATAGAAATTGAAAATTTAATTAAATTAAATGTTAAATCAAATAAAATTATATCTAAAAATAAATTCACTAAAATTGAAAATTATATATTAATTTCAACTTATTATGGATTTTTAACAAATATATTACAAAATGAACAAAATATGAAAATGTTAAATCAAAATTCTAATATTTTAGATTTCCTTTCATTAGTTACAATGAAAATATCTTCTAAAAAGAATTATACAATTGGTAATTTAACAAATGAATTAAGTCAATATATATGTCAAATAACATCAAATGAAACTACAAATTTACGAAATATAAATTATTTATATTCATTAGCTTCTAATGATTTTACTCCTTCAATATTTTTACCTATAACTTATGGTAATATTGATATAAATAATTATATTATTCAAAGTGAAAATGATTTAAGTTCTATTTTTATTGGTGATAAATTTATACCTTCTAAAAATTTGTTTTATTATGAAATTCAAATTAATGATTCAAATAATTTTGATGATTTCATTTTAGGATTTATAGATAAAAGATCTTCTACTAAAGGTTTATATGTATTTGGAATTGATTTTAATAATATGAATATAATGTCACCATTTTTATCCCAAAAGATTAAAAATGATATTCGAATTGAAAAAAATGATATTATTGGATGTGGTTATAATTCGAAATATATATTTTATTATTTAAATGGTAAGAAATTACCATTTATAATTCCATGCTTACGAATTGATGATTATTGTCCAATATTAATAACAAGATCATCATTTAACATTAAATTTAATTTCGGTAATGAACAATTCAAAATGAATTTCTCGGAATGTACTGATTTTGATATTAAACCATTTTGTTTTGAAGAAATTCAAGTGCCAATATTAAAAGAAGAGTCTAAAATATCAAATTCGAATTTACTTGATTCAAATGATTATGATAATATAATAAATGAACAATTATCGAATTATAATTTACCTAAACAAAATATATTAAATTATAATAAATATTATTCTACAAAATCTCAACAATCACCAATTTCAGACAAAATTATTTATACATTTCAAACCACGAAACCTATTTTTAATGATATATATTATATTGGACAAATTGTACATATATCACGAAGAGAATTAACTAAATCATATTCGAATTATGTTGAATATTCATTACCAGAAATGGATTCATTATTACATATGAATCAATATGTAATTATTAAAAGTATTCAATCGAAAGATAAATATTTACTATTAACAGTTAAATCATTAGAAAATGATGAAAATGATTTCGTTATTGATTCACGTTATGTAGATATAATTCCATGTCAAATTACAAATATCATTAAAAACATAATAAAACATCAATTTTATGCAATGAATACAGTACAATATATGAATGAATTAAAAGTTAAATTAATGTATATAACAAAATCATTTTGTATTAAGTTATCACGATTTTTATTCTTAATATTTTTAGATTATTCACGATTTAATAATACTATTCATGAATTTTTACAAAAAGATAATATTTCCAATTTAATGTCATCATCAATTAATGAAGTATGTAAATTTAAACATCAAATTTCAACAACTACAAAATGGGAACATATTAATAATGTTGATTTTATATTTAAAGAGAACTCTGTTAATTATAAATATCCTGGTGATCCACATGCATTTTCACGTTTTATATTTATGTTTTTAAATAGTAACTTTGAATCGATACAATATTTCATAATGAACATCATACAAAATTGTATAAATAATTTATTAAAAGAGAAAAATGTTAATTCGGAAAATTTGTTTAATTATATTCGAAATGAATATATATTTGAGTCTTGGAAACCTCAACCTTCAACTTCTATCTCTACAGAGATTATATTTCCTAATTCGACATATGGATTTATACCAATATTACATCCATTACATAATATCTCTAAGAAATTAATAATTAATGATAATATTATTGAAGATTCATTATCTTATTGTTATTTAATATTATCACAAAAATGTAAAATCGAATTAAATACTTCTTCTGATAATAAAAGAAATGGAATATATTTAGGTATATTACCTATTAATAAATATTTACAAGAAAATTTGAAATCGACTTCATTAGGTTATATACATGTTTTATTAACTATATTTTCGATGATATTTTCATCAAAAATTCATTTCCAAGAAACAGATAATTTCCTTAAACAAAACGTAATACCTTCAATAACTACATTAATGAATACTAATAATTTGTTTGTAAATGTTTTCGCTTTCGAATTAATAACACCAATTTTAACATCATTAAATTGGGAATCAAATGAATTAACTAAAGAAGTACGAAATGCATTTGAAGAATTTTGTAAAATGTTTAATACATCTATAAATGAATGGAAACCTTTAACATTATATTCACAAAAAGCGTTAATTATAACTACATTTATTAAATTAATTTTAATTGATTCTTATACTTCATTGATTAATACCAATTCTTCAATAAAAGAAAAAGAAGATTTATTTGATCATTATATGTCAAATATACCAAATGATGAATCATCAATTTTCGAACAAATGCAAAACACTGTTTCATATTTTTCAGCATTAGGTTTTGACAAACCAATTTCGATACGTTTTCCTTATTATTTATTTGTTGATTCTTGGTGTGAATCAATACCATATCAAAAAGACTTCGAAATATCACAAGAAGAAGAACCTGTTTGTACACGATTAGAATTTAATGAGATGAAAAGTTGTACAATTGAAATCAATGACATACCAAAGAATTCATATTTATTAATAACTAATTCTGAGAATGAAATCATTAACAAATTAGAAAAATCACAAACTATTAATATTAAGTCACCAATAAATGTCTTATTATATAATAAAGAAGATGAAAAACCAATGAAAAACATAAATTATGTTATATCAATCACTGGTTATCCTAATTCGATTGAATCGAAACGTTCTATTTTCTCAACTAATTATAACTTATTTATGAAACATATGAACTATATGAAGAACAATTGGAAAGTTGAATATGATGAAACTATATCAAAAGCAATTAAAAACATTCCAAACTTAGCGCAAATACATCCATTAACATTAAACGACACATTTTTCCAAACGGAAACAATATTAAGTCAAATTCCAATTCCAATAATATATTCACGTATTCAAATCATTAATAATTATTCGAAACTTTTATCGAACATTACTAAAGTCATTAAACTTAATGATAAAAGCACAATATTATCACTATTATTCCATTCGACTACATCAGCGATCTCAACTGAATATAAACTTAAATCAGTCGAATCAATTGTCTTAAATAATACACCTGATAATAGTACTGGAAGATTAAACCTTAACTTTAATCGCTTCAAAAAATCTTTGTTACAATCAAAGCCAAATGATTTAGCAGGACAATCAATACTTTCGCAATTCGTCGAACAAGTTCAAATGAAAGAATTATATCGAATGAAACGTCGTGCTGTTCCATGGCATGTTAATCTAATTGGAGAAGGTTCGACTGATGCTGGTGGCCCAGGCAGAGATTTGTTCACTGAAGTTTGTATGGAGATAATGCATCCAATGAATAACTTGTTCATTAAAAGTCCAAACATGAGAATGAACCAACAAAACCTTGATCAAGAACTTCTTATACCGAATCCAAAGCCATTAACTGATTACACCAAAAAGTTGTTTTATTATTCCGGTGTTTTAATGGCTGTTTGTTACGTGTCGAAATTACCTGAGCCATTCCAATTAGCAAAACTCGTTTGGAAATATATAATTAAATCGAAATTCGTGATCGAAGATATTTATGAAATCGATTTCGAGTTTAAACAAATGATAAATTCATTGGAGAAAATAGAAAACGAAGATATAAATCAACAACAATTCCAAAGCTTGTTTTCTTATAATTTCCAAATTCAAAACTCAATTGGCGAAATGGTGGACTTGATACCGAACGGTGAAAACATTATGGTGACATTGGATAATAGAATCGATTTCATTCAAAGATGTAAAAAGTTTAGATTAAACGAATTTAACCAGCAATTGAATGCTTTACGCAGCGGATTCGAGCTGATCTTTAATGAAGACGCTTTGTCAATTTTGTCTCCATGGGAACTCGAAATGTTGATTTGTGGTGATAAACAGTTCCCAATAGAGCAATTAAAGAAGAATTGTAAGTATCCAAAAGATTGTCAACACTCAAATATGTTATGGAACGTTTTAGAGGGATTTACACCCAAAGAAAGAATGTTGTTCGTTAAGTTCGGTTGTGGTAGAATGGGTTTGCCACCACCAGGAATGGAATGGAGTGAAAAATTGGTGATCAAATTTGAAAATTCTTCATTACAAGACCCATTGAAACCTTTGCCAACGTCGGCGACGTGTAGCTCTACAATTAATATACCTAAATATGAAACAGAAGAATGGATGGCTAAGAAATTAAGAACAGCTATAACATTCGGAGCCGATATTGATAGAGATCACACAGCAAACATCAGCGAAGTCGAACAATTCACTTAAAGAAAATAAAAATTATTAAATTTTTTTTTATAATTTACATAAAAATAATTTGAATTACTCCTTAAGCAGGTAGATGAGTTGTGAGTACTTAGGATTGAGCCCAAAAACAATGTTAATTATCTGATCTGTCCATACATTTCGATCAATCTTTCGTCGTAAACATTCAATCACTTCTTCAGGTGTTGGATCTCTAAGCTTATAAAGAATAAGAATTTCTTTTGGTATTGCAAGGTTTGCTGTTGATGGGTGAATTTTTTGAATCGAATAGATATCATTCTTGAAATCCTTGTTGTTGTGTAATGGAGCAGAAACGTACAGAATGTTGAGGATCGTTTGTAATTCGGATGGTAAAGCATCCTTTTTGCAAATTATTTCTCGGTTTGATATCACTTCCTTTGTATATTTTTCAAGCATTTCAGCTCCATCAATAGAAATATCATATTGTGTGTATTGCTCGATAAGTTTAGGAATATCTTCAATTTCCCCTGTTTTAATATGAGTAAGAGCATTTCGAAATGTTGCATCGCGACCGAGTATTTTTTGTTTCTTCCAATGGAAAAATGTAGCCCAATGTATTTTCATTTTAGTTTCAATCTTTGATGGATTGATGCTTGAGAAAAAATTCATATATGTGAAGTAATCCAAATTTTATCAGAAGAAATGATAAAATAAATTTTTTAACTGGAAATTTAAATTGAAAATTTGTCAAAACATTTTTATTGGCAAAATTTCTAGTTTTGTTGACCGTTACAATAACGGACGTTTATTAATTTTAACGTTCACCAAAAATGGAAAGGGATTCTTCCTCAACACCATTTGCTCCACGTAAAACATTAAAGTCACGATCATCGCGATATCCTGCACGTAGTGCCATTTTTAAAGCAAATGAAGGTCAACTTAATCTCCAATATTTTTCACAACTTCTTGATGTTGATACAATTTGTAGTAATGCACTTCGGACACTTCGTATGGATGAAGAACCCAATCAAAAATTTGTAGAATCGCTTCAAAACGATGAATGGAAATACAAATACGACTTTCCTATTATTACTAAATATTAATATATTTTTTTTATTTATTTTTAAGTCCAAAGTCTAATTGTATGATCAGCGCCAGCAGAGATTAGCCATGGCTGTGTCCTATGCCATACTAACGCCAGCACACCTAACACTCCGTTTTTGTTATGTCCTTGTAACTCCTTAACGGGCACAATTAACGGGTTCGTTATCAAATCGTCGTAAACCTGTGAATGGAACACATAAATTTTTGTATCGTCTGAGCAAGTTGCGAATAATGGAAATCGTTTGTGGAACATTACATCTCTTACAGCAGCAGTATGAGTTCTTAGTGTCTTAAATGGATCAGCAGACAATTCAGTATCGAACCACATACTTTTGCCATCGAAAGCTCCAGCTAAAATATGATCGCCACGAGGATGGATATCAACAGATGAAACCCATTGCACGTGCGGACGTAATGTTAACCTTTTAACCTTTTCGATTAGATCGAACACGAGTATATGATGTTGCGTAGCAACAATGAAGTATGGCTTGTTCGGATGGAACTTGACGGTTTGGATATATGACTTTGCGGATGTGATTGGCGTTCTGTAGTCCCACGAAGTTGTGTTGTATATGAAAACATGACGCGACTGACCGAGCACCGCAAAGAATGTTCCTGTTGGACTAAAAACGCATTCTCTCATTGAGACAATATGTGGGTGTGAAATTTGTGCTATGTTTTCTTCAACATATTTAATGGTTTCGCTTTCTTCTGGTAAATCGCAGTCATCTCTAAGTCGAATGAGATATACATATTTGCCACAGCATGCGCCAATGAGTGACTTGTCTTGCGTTGGATAAAATGCAACACTGCAAACGGCTGAATCGTTACAATATTGTCCAAGATTAATGGTGCGAAGACAAAATCCGGTTTGCGTTTCCCAAATCTTAAGTTCGCCATCACTACTTCCGCTAACTAAAAGAGATCCAGAATGTGATATATCAACAGAACGGACACGTGCTGTGTGTCCAACAAAACGAACGCTTTCTGTGGTCGGAAATGGTTTCAGTTGTTCTGCATCTGGAAGCTCAGGAAGGAGTTCTGCTGATGAATCGGGTAAGCGAGCACGTAATTCACGAGGACGAAGATAGAGATCACAACACCTGTCGTACCTTTCTCTGACTGCTTTGTCATATCCAGGAACTTCAATGAGTTTTGCACCGCCATTTGGATTATATGAATCATCGTTAAGTGGTGGTGCAATTTTGGGAGCAGGACGGCCTCGTCGTTTTTGTGGCTTGGAATAGAAGTCTTCTGACCATATGTCAATGGGTTCGTCTTCTTTCTCTTCTTCTTGTTCCCTGAGCTCGTTAGCTCTAATAGCAGCAACAAATTTGTTCACACGGTATATTGTTTGCTTTGATGGACGGAATTTACCTTTGGATGATATGAAGTTTGAAAGTGGATGAATTTTATCTTCATATTCTTTTTCATGATAATCTTGATAAAGCTGATAATCACGGAGAGCAACGCGTCCAGTACGAATTCTTTGAATTAAATCTAAATCTTCAGCTGAAATCTTCTTGAATTCACCATTTAATTGATCATAAATTCTACGCCACCACTCTGGATCTGTTGATCGTCTGATGATTTCATCAATTGCATCTGGTCTTTCTTTGGGTATGACTTTATCTCCAGTTGCAGTATAACCTATATGCTGAAATTCATCATACCATTCCATTGGTATATCACCAACAATGTTAACGGGAACATCGTCATCTGTATCTGAACTTTCGTCGTTTTGCTCTGGGAATAAATCTTCTTTCTCCATTAACTGTCACTTTTACACGACCACGAAAATGAAAAACGTTTAATTGTTATTCAAATTATGACCAAATAGCAATTTAAATTTTGAAATTTTGAATACAAATGAAACGTTAGTACTTAACTAAATTTTTAGCATCGATTTTTTTTAGTAAAAGACATTGCAAATCCAAAATTATATCCTCATTAAAATCAATCAGTGCAATATTGGGAAAGTTTCATATTCTTGAACCATTTATGCTCGAATTCAACTGGAAATGAATATGATTCATCACAAACAATTTCGGGAGTCCAATACAATGGACATCCGAGCTATTGGTGAATAGGTTTATTGCCTTCTTGAGCAGCAATTGAATAAATGGATATAATTCATGAATTTTTACAACCTTCAGATTTAAATATGTACAAGAAACCAATTTTAATGTGTAAATATATTTTTAAATATCGATTAACATTACCACACTCATTGTTTTCAAAGCTTAGTAAGGGAAAAAACGTTTGATACCCCGAATGAAATTCATGGATCACTATTCATATAACCGCCGAGAACGTTTGTGACCTTTATTAAAATAACCGCCTTTACGATCAGTTTTTCCAAGCGGACGTTTAAATGCAGGATCGAAAGAGCAAGAAAGATTTCAAAAGGGAATGAAAAATACTCACCAACGAAAAAACAGCGAACCTTCCCCTAGCCAAGAAGATAGCTATTCCACGAGTTATGAGAATGAAAGTAAATCAAATCAAAATACACATATAAAACAAGAAACTACCAAAACAAAAAAGGAAGAAACAAACTCAGAAAAAAACAAGGAAAATGAAAATTTTGAGAATCATCAAATTACTCTTTCACTTTCTGGTTCGAAACTCGTTTTCTTAAATGGAAGATGGATTGATCTTACTGATAGCAACGAAGTTAGTAATATGGTTCATCCGCTTATTGTACAAAATAATAATTTGAAAAAAAAATATGAGCTTCTATTAGGTGCACTTGCAGAGTCAAACTTTGAAATTGAACAGAATCAAAAAGAGCTTGAAAGCGTTGAAACTGTTATATCGCAACTCAAAGAAATACTTGCAAGTATTGAGTCATAATTATTTTACAGATTATATTAAATAAATCAGTCTTGTTCACAACTGTTGATCAGCGCATATCCATGTGCGAAAAAAATGTAAATAAATGAAACTCAAATCAAGATTTTAATATGTGAAACAAGGGAAATGTTATATGAAATGTTTACCAAGTTTCTTTTAACAACCCCAAATTCAGTCAAAAAGTGAAAATGATATCCAAGAAACCAACACAAAATCAAACAAGCATTGTCAATAGTATTGATAAAAGGTTAGTATTGATTGACTATCTTTGTTCGAATTGAGTTAGTTTAAATGGATACCCTCAATTATAACATCAGATACGGATTTATTGATGGCCTTGTCCGTGCTTACTTTACTGGTTTCTTAACAGATAATGACTACATGCAACTTAAACAAAGTGAAACTCTTGATGATCTTCGTCTTCATTTAGGAAACTGTGGATTCCAAGAATATTTCCAAAACGACACAGGTTCTGCTACACCGCAAATCATATATGAACGTTGTATGCAACGTATGGTTCAACGTTTTAATGATATTGAATGTCAAGCAGAAAGTGATCTCAAGACCTTTTTCCAATGGATTCGTATTCCCTTTATGATTGACAACGTAGTTTTACTTATTTCTGGTGTCATACGTAATCGTGATGTTTCTGATCTTGTTGAACGATGTCATCCACTTGGTATGTTTGATGGTATCAAAAGTCTTTCCGTTGCCGCCAATGCCGAAGAACTTTATCAAACAGTTCTAATTGACACACCACTTGGACCATTATTCCAAAAATGTTTATCTAAGACAACACTCAACGAACAAAACATCGAAATCATTCGTCTCATGTTATACCGCGAATACTTCGATGGGTTTTACAAGTTCTGCGAAGGCTTAGGTAACGAAACCGCAAACATTATGCTTGAAATCCTAAAATTCGAAGCTGATCGCCGCGCAATTATTATCACACTTAACTCATTAAAGACGTCACTGATGTTTGATGATAGAGAAGCACTTTATCCACGAATCGGACAATTGTATCCGGAAGCTACACATTTGTTGGTACGTGCACAAACTGAAGCCGACGTCGCTCGAATCCTCGATAGCTATGAAGTATATCGCGGTCTGTGGGGCGCTGTGTCGCAAACAAAGTCAATTGAAGATGTTTTTTATGAACGAATGGCAGAAATGAATGTGGATGCATTTAACATATTCTTCCAATTCGGCGTATTTTATGCTTGGGTACACTTGATGGACCAAGAAGTAAGAAATATACAATGGATATCAGAATGTATCCACCAAAATAAGAGAGAAAAAGCTGACAGTTACATTCGTATTAGAAAGTGATCCAATAAACCATTCAAAATCATCCACTTTTTGTGCGTATCGAAGGGGTGTCCCAATGTTGTCGATAATTGAAAAAGTAAAAAATTTATTCAAAATTTTATATGAGATCAGTGAAAATACAATTGAAATAATTGTGTCAATAATTGAGAGAGCTCGTTCGGTTGGTCCAATAATTTCTGTATTGCAATATGTCAACAAAAAACAAACCACAAAAACTTAAAAAAGGCAAATTCTTTGATATCATAAAAAAATTTGTTAAAATCAAACGAATAATATTTAATTTGACACAAGACAATTTAGAAATTTCAGTAGAGCAAACAATAAAATTACTTGATATAGATTTTCCATTTTCATTTAATTTGATAATTTGTAATTTTGTTTATAATGCATTTTGTTCAAATAAAGAATTAGATTATATATTTTTAAATTTTTTAGAAAATATTCAAATAGAAGAAGAAAAAATCGAAAAATTTAATCCAAGTATTACTAAAATGTTTGAAAATTCTTTAGGTAAGACTGTGTCACAAGAAACATATTTTTTAAGGATAAAAATGATAGAAAAAAATTTAACTGATAAAAGTGTACTCGCAAAAATTGATCCAAAATACATTAGACATAGCGAAGTAAAAAATATGTATGCAGAAATTTATTCATTATTTGATTATTTCACAAGGAATCCCGCTAGCCCTAAAATAATTTCAGAAGAGGAAGAACAGGAAGAAAACCAAGAACTTGATAAGAAGTTAATTGAAGAAGGACAAAATCCAAGAAAAATTGCCAAAATAATAAGAAATGATGAAATAGAAAAACTTCAAGAAATATCTGCACAAAATGATTTTGATTTTAATCAAGAAATTAGACCATCAATTTATGAAAAATGTTCATATATTAATCTCAAATATTATGTTACATTAATTGATTTTGCTGCATTTTTTAGATCAGTGAAATGTTTTAAATATTTACTTATGAATGGTGCAAATGTTAAAAATGCAGGTAAATATGCAGTTGCAGGTGGAAATGAAGAAATTATTCATTTATGCGAACAAAATCATTCATCATTTAATGGTGCATATGAAGCAGCAATTCAATTTCATCAAAATGATATCTTCAAATATATTTATGAAAATAAATTAGAAGGTATTAAGAATTTAGAAGAATTAGGAAAGAAATGTTTAAGATGTTCCAACTTTGAAATTTTATCATTTTTGAGGAAAAATGGAATGAAGATAAACAATATGATTATTAATGAAACAGCTGAAATTGGAAATTTATATCTTTTAAAATATTTCCTTCATAAAAATCAAGTTCCAAATGATATATTAATTTATGCTACAAAATCAGGAAATGTTGAACTTGTTAAATACATTCTTGAACAAAAAGAAATTGATATTAATGCTGGGAATATTTATATGAATTATTTTATATTTATTATAATAATTTTATATTTCAAAATAATATTTGGAGATTATTCAAAATATTTGAAACAGCACTAATGTTAGCATCCAGATATCCATATGGATATATAGAAATAGTAAAATTACTTCTTAAACAAGAAGGAATTGATATTAATGCAAAAAATATTTATTTGTTTTATTGAAAATTTATTTTAATAATTTGAAATTATAAAATATTATTTGGAAATTATTCAAAATATTTGATACAGCACTTATGATAGCAGTTATATATGGGTATATAGAAATTGTTCAAGTTCTTATTGATCAAGAAGGAATTGATATTAATGCCAAAAATATAAGTTTTTTTTAATTAACATTTATTTTAATAATTACATATTTCAAAATAATATTAGGAAATTATTTAAATTATTTAAAACAGCACTTATTTTTGCATATAGCTCTCGAAAATTTGATGTTAAAGCAGAAATTATTAAAATACTTGAGCAAAAAAGAAACAGTACAAATTACAATAAAAAGTCCTATACAAAGCCCAGTACAAAGTGTATCATATCCTAAATTCTTGATAAAATCATATAAATAAATAGATTAGTTCAAAATTGACACTAACTTAACGATGATGTAAACAAAAGAAAAATGATTTCCAAACGATCGTTATTGTACTATTCAAATAATTGATATATTTATGTCAAAGTGACAATCACATCGGTGCAACATACATAAAGTTAACAAAAAGTTCTCGAGTGAATAGGAGCACGTTAAAAACAAAAACTAAAGAAACATTTATTTGTATGTAATCTTGATTAATGTACCGCAACGATATCGAAAAATGCAATTAAATTTTATATAATCTTTATTTAATCCATACAGCTTTAACTAATACGCATAAAACACATACTTTAATCAGTCTTCGGGCATCCTACTGTCAAGAATTTCTCTAAATCAATGTTAATATTTGCCTGAATTTCTTCCATTGTTTGTTGGTCGCAAGTTTTCAGATATTCCAAGAACTTTACTCTTGTGTTATGTATATCGAATAATCTCAATTCGAATTCGTCTTCTACCGCAGTTCTTACGATATCATCTTCGACTTCTGCCTTTTTAAATGCAGAAATTATCAATGATGTTCTTGACTTCTTATCGACTTGTTCGAATTTTTCATGTGTATTAATGATCAATGTCATTAATTGCACACTACTTGTGTTTTCTACCCACGCGCCGAAGATACTCCAAAAGTTATCTCCACAAATTTGTTGGAATATATCGAAATGTGATATTAACATTGACACCATCAAAGAAGGCGTATAATTATATTGCGATGGGTTTTCGACAAGTTTAACAACAACAGGCATTAACACGTTATAAGCTTGAATGATAATATCATCATTATAATTAATGAACAAGAAAATTCGCGCGAGGAATTCAATCGATTCTGATGATTCATTCGAAAACTCGGAAAATATCTTTAAGACATTTATGCCTAACGTTAATAATTGTAATGCGTTTTCTGTAACATTTGCTGTATGAGGATCTTTCATTACTAAGTTTTCAAGGATTTTAAGACCTTTTAGTATGAAAACTTCATTGTTCATTATTGATGAAACATAATTTAATAAGGTCCAAAAGTTTGGATGAATTAAAGGTGCAATAACTATTAACTTCTCAATAAATTCAAGAACAATTTCTAATGTGCCACTTTTAAGTTCTTGAAGAGAGTTAAAGATTTCATTAATTAATGTTGTGACAATTGTATCTTTTTCATTCGGGTCTTTGATTAAGTTTATGAATTTAATTAATGATGACATTAATACACCCGAATATTCAATGCCATCAAATGAATTTTGGTAATATAAAAATGTTCGATATATTTCAACTGATAATTCGACCCCAATATTCGTCATAATTTCTCCAAAGAACTCCAACAAATTAGAAATCATTTCGATGAATTCATAATCATGAAACAATGAACTTAAATGGAAATACATTTCAACAATATTACCAAGTAAATCTTTACATGCATTCATCACTACAATTTTTTGTGTTTTGTTTTCTAATAATTCTGAAAATGTCGTCGCTGCATAATATTGTACTAATAAACATTGATCACCAATTAACATTGCGACTGTATAATACACATCAATACTTAAACATTCCATATTAAAATATTTAATGCCAAATAATCCGGCGCTTTTAATTAAATGATTTGATTCTTTACAAAATGAACTAAATAACATTACTAAGTTCGGACATAATTGTGGAAAATATTTAATAAAATTTTTGGCACATGCTGAAAATAAAAAGACAATCGATAATATATTTTGTGCACTATTATTAGCTGATATAGATCGTACTAATAATGAATATAATGAATAACATAACTCTTGTGATTCTTTGGCTTTCATTTGAATGGTTTCAAAGATATATGCGCGCGCTGGATTTTCATCAAATACATCTTCAAATTGAAACTTGGCTAAAAACATTGATGGGTTCTCAATCGAATCTTTTATGTCTTCTTCATCTAAGACAAAAAATGGTAAAAGAATTGAAATACAAAATGAATCAATTTGTTGTTTGATTAATTCCCATAATGGCTCGTAAAAAATTAATGAATTAAATAAACGTGAAAATGATGTTAAAAGTCGTTCTTGTTTGAATTGGGAAAAAAAGGTTAATATTGTTTGAAATAATGGACTAACTTGTTGAATATCAATGACATTACAATAATTACGAATAACAATTGTAATGAATTTCATGAACTGTTTCGAAAAGTATAGATAATTTTCGGTGTTTTGGAAGGATAAAAGTAAATTAACTTTGCCAAATAAGATGGATATATTTTCTTGTAAAAATGGAATGGGTGATGATTTTATTAAATATGTAAGATTGTTGAAGCTAATACTGTTAAGTATTAATGAATCTGTGGAGGATATAATTTGAATGGTATATGGTATGAGAAAAAATAAATTTTGGATTTCATCGTTCTTTCGTTGATAATTTATGTGCCTAAAAAGTGAATTAGATAATACTAAAGAAGCAAAACAACTTGTTTCATCTGTGGTAAAGCCATCTTTGATTATTGTGGTCAGCTCAGGAAAGCCATTTTGGATAAAAGAACAATTGACTAGAATAGAAGAGATATTGATGCAAATTTTTGGAAATTCATGAGAGCATTTGATGATGGAAAAAAAATTTATTAAAATTAAATTTTTGGATTCGGGAGGAAGGTCACTTGTCCAATGATTAACTATCATGTATTTTAGAAATATAAGCCCTGATTTTCTTATTTGTCCCGGATATTGCGTATTTAAAATAATATGAATTAAATGAACGCAAAATTGTGGGTCCAGCATATAATGTTTAAGATAGTTTTCGGCCTCCATTATTTGATTCTGAGGATTTGTTTGTGTTATCGAAAATGTAAGGTAAAGATTCCTAACAATGTTTTCCTCGTTCAACATTGAGGAAATAATGTTTTCTCTTTTTGAAACAAATCCCTCTGAATTTTGTGAACGATGGAATTTTGTTAGGTGTCAAAGCGCTTGGATTTTATGATTTGTCTTGTCGACGTTCGCATTTTTTAAAACATTAAATTGTGTTAACAATGTCTTTATAATATTGTCATAAAAAATGATCATTTAGAAAATTTTTATTCATTCGTAACAAATTTTATTTTTCAAAAACAAGTTGGGCTTTAAAATCTCTCAAAAACTTGGTCTTATTTATTAGTTGCATTAAAGGAAATAGTGTGTTAATCAAATTTTTAAATTCAGCAATTTCTATTTTATAGAAAGTGACTTTCTCTTTTAAAAGAGTTTGGGTGCGAAGAAAGAAGTGCAATTTTTTTTTCTATGATCATATAGAATTATTTCAATTATGAATAAAATTGACAGGAACTTTAGTGCTCAATATATAACCAATTAATTGTTATCAACATGATAGAACTTTAATAGGTAATATTTAAAATATTGTACATAGGATTTAAGAATTAGGTACAGTTTTATATTTGGTACCAACGGATATGTATCTAGTTTATAAATATGTTAAAACGAAAGTAGTGGCACAAGTTGACTGCAACACTAAATAAAAAATTACGCAAAGCCCAGGTTTAAGATAACCGCATTCTTTAATACCTACTAATCGAAAATAAAAAGATAACTTTATTGCTGATATATCAGTTACAGGTTATGATGGCGGTTGTAAAATTCATGTTATGTACTAAATTAATGGGAAAAAGATAAGTTCTAGAACTTAATCATGATTAATTAAAAATATTCTTAACAATAAGTTGGGAAATCATTTTTATGGTTGATGTATAGACTATCCATCGTTTATTTCATCGAATGTAATATGATGGAGCAACTTTACCCTTCCAACTTTTGGGAATGTGCTTCATTCAAATGTCACATTTTTTTGTCAAGTTTACATATCGTTTTTTGATGAGGGAGGGGCTCGATTTTTTGAGCAAAAATTAAACTGTCATTTTTTGAATTTTTTTTTTAAAAGTTGTTTTAACCGTTGCCATATATGGCTATACCTCTCAAATTTGAGATAATTGCCACTTTTTACAACAAATTTTTTTATAGGTGCATATCATTGCTCATACATGTTCTTTCTTGTAGCAAACATATTGTTTTTGATACACATTTCCTCTTTTCAAGAAATAAAGAGAAATTTATTTCCAACCAAACAAATGTTTTCTTTTATTGATCTGACAAAACAATATTCTTCGCAACCCCAATTTTCTTTTGATATAGTCGCCCGTATGAAGCCTTTTCACTTTGCTAATTTTTATATTGAATATTCAAGTACAGCTCAAAGTTTTACAAGTTAACTTCAGAAAATTTTCTAATAATCTTTATATTTTTCATAATTTCTTTCATAAGAAAATTAATTTCTCAAAACATACACCATAAAGAAAAAATTAATCAAAGAATTCTTTTTTATATATTTGTTTTATTTTTAGTACATTCATTTGAGGGGTATTATGAGTCAAATAAAACTCTTACGATAAATGGACCCAATGACTTTGAAAGCGCACATGGTGAAAATGTTGAGAATGTTATAATTAATGATGGTATTGAAGAAATTGATGATTATACTTTTTATGGATGGGAATCTTTACTTTATGTTAACATTGGTGATTGTGTTACTTCTATTGGGAATTATGCCTTTTATGCCTTTAATAATTTACAAAAAGTATTAATTGGAAATAATGTAAAAACAATTGGTGTATCTGCATTTAATGGTTGTATGTCATTATGTATCATCAATATTGGGGAAAATGTACATACAATTAAGTCATCTGCATTTAATAGTTGTTTAGCATTAACAAAGATTGAAATCCCAAATTTGGTCACTTCAATTGAAGGTTCTGTTTTTTCAGGTTGTACAAAATTAGAATCAATAATAATTGGGGAAAATGTTACAGAAATTAAAATTCAAGCATTTCAAAACTGTCAATCTTTAAAGAAATTCACAGTTCCAAATTTAGTGGATTCAATTAAAGAGAGAACATTTTTTGGGTGTCATTCATTAGAATTATTAATAATTGGTCCAGTATCAGTGCAATTGATCGTTATGCATTTTATGAATGCAAATCACTTAAATGTATATATTTTTATGGTAAAAATGAACCTGAATTCGGTAAATTTGTTTTTAAAGATGTTCCAGCACTATATGCGATGACTTTGACTTCATATAGTAGTGATAAATTTGGGGAATTGCTTGCATCAAAAGGAACAACAATTGATGAATGTCATCCATGGCCAACACAACCAACCATGCAAACAAATTCATTTACTTCATCAAATTCATTTACTTTATCAAATACATTTACTAAATCAAATACATTTACTTTATCAAATACATTTACTAAATCAAATACATTTACTCAATCAAATACATTTACTAAATCAAATACATTTACTCAATCAAATACATTTACTAAATCAAATACATTTACTCAATCAAATACATTTACTAAATCAAATACTTTTACAATTTCAAATACGTCTTCCAATACACCACAAGCCGGCGGTACATATATTAACACGATTGTTTCCAAGCATTCGATCACGCAAACGATTATACTCAAAACTATTTTTACTGATTCGATCACACTTACATTATTTAGTTCTACATGTTCTTATATTAATTCCAAATTCATTACTTACCAGTATACACTTTACCAATATTCGACGTATTACATATATTATTCCAATTTCTACACCATAATTCAAAATGACTTGCATCAAGGTGATAGCATGTCAAAGGGCGCCTTAACTGGAATTATATGCGGTGCAATATTAATTGTATTTCTTATGGTTGCAATTACAATATTTTTAATTCGAAGAAGTAAAAAGAAAATAAATACAATATCCGAATCATCCTCAAAAGCTTCTTCTGAAGGCAATTTAACTGAAGTTGTCAATAAAGAATTTAATGACTTCATCAGTAAAGATAATGATCAATGGATATAACCAAAAAAGTTCAGTCATTAATGATTTCATTGATATCTTTTGTAAAACACTAGTTTCGTTTTTGTTTTGATGTTATTTAGGGATATTGATCATGTCACATGACCAATTGTGATGACTTCATGAATGAAAACTATTTAATATTAAGAAATAATATACATGAGGAACATTGTTGGAGATAATGTTTTCATCAAAAACAATATATGTAAAAAGCATATTACTGTTCAAAATAGATGAAAACTTGAAAGAAATAATAATTTTTTTTTTAATTTTCGCATATAAACAATGTGTAATTTCTTGTAACAAAAAAGAAGAAAAAATATTTTTTAATTTTTACTTCACAAAAACAATTTATTTTATTGTAACGTTTGATCATTCCCATGATTATTATTATTTTTCTCCTTTGCGTTATACAGCTCCAGCAGCTTTGCCTCGTACTTCATTCTTATTGCCCTCAAGTGCGGCTTATTCTTTGTTGCCAGTAGTCCGTTCTGCACTGTGAACTCCTCCGTGTCAATCAGTATATTACAAATTCTTTCGTGTGTTCTCAAGTGGCACAAGTCCGCTTTCTCCATCAAGTTCCTCATTATTTCGCTTCTTGCGATTTCGCTTGTTTCGATTGACTTAATTCCTCTTCCTTTCCAATCGTCGACGAAGTTTTGTTTCGGGATGACGACTGCCACTGGTTGATTCTGGTGCGAATTTGCGAACACGTAAATGAACTTTACTCCATTTGCGTTTGAATATATATCATTTAATTTACTTAACGATATATATTCTCCGTTGCTAAGTTTCACGAGTTGTTTCACATTATCAGTGATTTGTACAAACCCTTCTGGCGTTAGGATTCCTATATCACCAGTACATAGCCAACCATCTTCATCGAATACTCCTTTTGTTTCTTCATTATTATCTAAATAACCATCAAATAAATTCGCGCCTTTAAACATTAATTCTCCAGATGGATTTAAGTCGTGCGGATTATAATTTAACCCTTCGACTGAACGAAACTTCATGTCAACAGCAATTGTACATGGGCCAACTGTTATAGATTGTTGTGACCCAACTTCTTGGAGACATCCTGCTGCACATATCTCTGTTAGTCCATAGCCTTGGATTATGTTCTTCGTGATTATCGCACGTAATAATATGTAATTCTCAGGTAGAATTGGAGCGCCGCCTGATATTAATAATCGAATTCGTCCGCCTAAAATTCGCTTGAACTTGGAAAATAAAATTACATCCATGAAAAGGGAATTGGGCTCGTTGTTAAGAATGTTCGAGATTTTGTTCTTTAACGCCCAATTTATAAAGTAACGAAATATGGAATTACTTTCATCAATGTAATTATGGATATCATCAACAATGCGATTGAAGATTTTGGGTACGCCGCACATGATTGTAGGCTGTAATTCTTCGCAATCTTTTAAGATATTGGACATGGTACCACTGTAATAACCAATACGAACACCATACGCCATCATTGTAAGTTGACAACAAAATTCATAAATATGTGATAATGGTAAATACGAAAAATATGTGTCGTTTGTGGATATGGAAAAACCTGCCGAACTTAGTCCTGTTGCGCCGGCAATTAATGCGCGATGTGAAATTACACATCCGCGTGGATAACTGGATGAACTCGAATTATACATTATTAACGCAGTATCTTCGGGCTTGGGATGATAAATAACAAAATTACCAGAGTCAATATGCATTTTGCCTTTTTCAATTAAATCATCAAATGTCATAATGTATTCATGTTGGACAAATGATATGGCAGCAATGTATTGGAGATCAACCTCATGAAGATATTGTTTGAATTTATCAACGTTAAGGCCATGTAAGACAAGAAATTTACATTTTGAATGATTAATAATAAATTTGGATGAACCTGGACAAAATGACTCTGAAACTGGTACTGGAACTGCACCAATATATTGGGAACCAAATTGTGCAATTTGCCATTGAATGCAATTATGTGAATAAATCCCAATTCGATCACCTTTCTGGATGCCAAAAGATTGAAGACCAGCACCAAAATAAAGACATTGTTGTCTAAACTGGGCAAAAGTAAGCCATTTATATTCACCATATGAACCATCAGAATTAACTTTTCTTTCTCCTTGACAATCACAATCAAAGTATGCTTTAGTAGAATTATCAAGGAGTTCTGGTAAAGTTAGAGAATTTGGTTGACATCGAAAAGATGTTATTGGGCGCCCTCCATTTTCTTGAATTCTAACTGAATTAATATAAATACCACTTTCATTTTCTTTTTTAGGAGGCGTAATTTGAATACATTTTCCGGGTTCAGTGTGGGAAGAAGCTTCAGTTCCCATATTTTATTAAAAAACAATCATAGGAGGACGTTTACATCTTTTGTATTAATTGCTAACTTATAAAATAAACAATTGAATTCCGCCAACACAAAATTTCCGTTTATGTGGGAAAACAGAAGGTTTTTGACAAGATTATAAAAAAAGTAATTATTGTTAACGCTCAATAACCTCCTTTTCATTGAAAAAGTTGTCATATATCGATTATTTAATTCCGTTCCAATAATTAATGAATCTAACAATCTTATTTCTTTCAAACTCAATTCATTCGTTTTCTTCATTAATTTCCGATTATCAGTCTAACAAAGTAGGTCATGTTTCTTTATTACATTGTCATTTTATGAACCAATTTGCTCCAATTATACGTTCTTATTCTTCATCTGGTTTCCACGTTGCTTCTTCTTCATTTTCCAAATTTTTGTCTTCTGCTATTTCCATTCAATCTTCACAATTTAATAATCAAACTTTTAATGAAGTACTTAATTTCGATTCCAATTCTGATCTCGTTGTTGTTGACTGTACTTTTAGAGGTGTACAACTTGCACCTGCTATAACTTTCACTTCAAGTCATTCTATTACAGTTAACAATACTGCTTTTATTGATTGTAGTGCTAACGAAGCTTTAGAAACATGTACTTCAGCAAGCCAAGGATGTACTTCTGCTTGTATTTCAGTTTATCCAGAATATGATACATATGGAAATAAACTAAGTCATCCAATATCTTTAACCGTATCAAACAACGAATACCACAACCCACAAGCTCGAATTGATACTAACCTTCACGGACGTGGTTCTTGTATCAAATCACAATCTTATAATAATTATATATACTCACAGACTATTGTTGGTGATCCAACTGATGGTAATCCTGGACCACTTGTTCACCTCCAAGCAGTTGATGATTCTTCTTATTCACATTATCTTGGATATATCAATATATCAAATATTTACAACAACTTAGAAACTAGTGCAAATATTAACCATGCTTCCACCTTTGTCTTTTTCAATTGTGAAGACTTTCTTATGGAATATATTAACATTGTAAATGTTACATCTGGATTCTATGCAATGACATTTAATACCGGTAATTCAATCAGTATGAATGGTGAGATATATAACCTTGCCATCAATAATATCAGAATGAGTAATGGTGGTGTAATTTTATATAATGATGCAAGAAATGTTGAAAAAAATATCACAATATACAATCTCTCTATTCATGATGCAGCAGCAACCTCTGAAGGTGGGACGTTTTATGCTACAAGTAAGAATAGGGCAGCTAGCACAAATGTTCAAGATTTTATCATTTACGGATGCGAAACCGATTTAACCGTCGAGTCATATTTTGTTGATGCGATAATTCGGGAACAAATAATTAAGACACCGGTACCCACACCGGAAATAACGACCCAAGAACCTGAAGAATCATCAACAGATGCAGAATCATCATCATCATCATCAGATGCTGAGCCAAATGATGGTGGTACAAATATTGTTGTAATTGTGGTTCCAATTGTTGTGGTTGTAGTTGTTATTATTGTGGTTGTTGTGGTTTTGGTATATGTGTTTAAATGTAGAAAAGCTACAAGTAGCTCGGATTCATCAGACAGTGGAAAGGGACCAAGCTTAACTATAGCTGAACAAACAATGTCTTATGGTAATACGGCTACAGTGGGACCAACACAAGATAACCCATTGTACACAGGATCATTTGATGAAAGCTCTGGTTCAAATAGTTCTGTGCCATTCCAAGATGATTCGGACGATATTTTTTAAAAAGGCGTATTTTGCTATTAAAAATTTTGACTTTTATTATTATTATTTTTACAATATATTTTTTTTAGATATGAAAGGAAAAACTTATTACATTCGATGAAATGTTGTAATTGTTCTGTTGTTCTGACTCAACATTTTTCAAAGATTTCTTCATAACAATAATATGGTAATATACTAACATCCGTTTATAACAAGTATTAGGCATTTTTGAATTTCTTCAGATAGATATCGTGATATTATAATTTTATATTTTATTTGGATTTAAATTGAATATAATCGTTATTGTGTCAATTTACTGTATCGTCTTTTGAAGGTTTGTTTCCCTTATCCCCTATTTTTTCTTCATACCCAAATTTTGTTTCTCTATGTTTGCTCTATCGAATATATTTGATCTATTGATTGTCGTTTTGTCTTTGATGGAATTGATCGTTTGTAATTTGTTTCCCTTTTTATTTATTATAAACTTTCCTTAATTTCGAATTTATTTGACTATACATATGTGACTTCTTTTTTGAGTCATTTTATCTTTTATTAACCATTTTAAGAATGAGAAAATCCTTGAGCATTTTTTCGAAATAAAATATTGAAAAAGTGATTCAAAGAATCAAAATTTTTACATTTTTTTGTAAATTTATCAATAAGAAATAAACTGCTCAACATATTCAACCGATCAAATGAGCGCCAGAGATATCCCAAAGCTGAAATCAGATGATCTTCAAAATAAAGTGGAAAAACTTGAAAGCCAAAAAAACTTATTAGTTTCGAAACTCAAAGAAATGAAACAAAGACTTGACGATCATAAGAATCAAGCATTAAATAAAATCAATGAACTCAAAATTGAAAATCAACAACTTAAAGAAGACCTTGAAACAAAATCATCTGATAGTCAACAGGTAAGTGAACTTCTTCAAAAGATAGAAGAATTATCTAAAGAAAATAATGAAATCAAAATTAAGTTACAGAATACATCTTCAAGTGCAAATGAAGCGAAGCTTAAAAAGCAAATAGCTTCACTTGAAGATGATAACAAACAATTAATGTCTCAACTTGATGAAGTTACAGATGAAACATCAGAACTTAGAAAGCAACTTACAGAAACGATCAATCAACTAAAGCAAGAAAACAGTTTATTAAAGTCACAACATCAAGTAGAACTTGATGAATTAAAGGAAAAAATGATCAATGAAAACATGTCCAAAGAAACGCAAAATAAACTCGAAAACTTAGAAAAAGAAAAACAGGAACTAATTAAAGAATTAAAACATCTTCGCGAACAAAATGAAAGTCCACAAGATTTTGATCAAAAAGTAATTGAAGAACTTAAAACACAAAACAAACAATTAACAGAGGAAAACAACAAATTGAAAGAACAAAATAAAATTAATTCGCAGTACGATGACGATATCTTTGGTAATGATAATGAAGAGTTAGCACAAGAATTGGAAGATGCAAAGGAACAAATTAAAATATTAACAGAAGAAAACAACAAATTGAAAGAACAAAATAAAATTAATTCGCAGTACGATGGCGATATCTTTGGTAATGATAATGAAGAGTTAGCACAAGAATTGGAAGATGCAAAGGAACAAATCAAAATATTAACAGAAGAAAATAACAAATTGAAAGAACAAAATAAAATTAATTCGCAGTACGATGGCGATATCTTTGGTAATGATAATGAAGAGTTAGCACAAGAATTGGAAGATGCAAAGGAACAAATTAAAATATTAACAGAAGAAAACAACAAATTGAAAGAACAAAATAAAATTAATTCACAATTTGATGACGATATCTTCGGTAATGATGACGAAGAACTTGCAAAGGAATTGGAAGATGCAAAGGAACAAATTAAAATATTAACTGAGGAAAATAATAAATTAAAAGAGCAAAATAAAATTAATTCACAATTTGATGACGACATTTTCGGTAATGATGACGAAGAACTTGCAAAGGAATTGGAGGATGCCAAAGAGCAAATTAAAATATTAACAGAAGAAAATAATAAATTGAATAAGCAAATTAAAGATGTGTCTCAAACAAAAGACAATGACTCCAATGATATATTAAAGAAAAGCATTGAAAAACTTACGAAAGAAAAAGAAACGCTTCAAAATCAAATTGATGAAATGGAGGAAAGTTTAACCAACGAAATTGACTTATTGCAAACGGAGAAATCGAATCTTGAACTTGAGTTAAATCAAATGAAAGAAAAACTTTCGAATGTTAATACTGATAACACATCAATTGATGAATTAACAAAAGAAATTGATATTTTACAAAGTGAGAAAACTACACTTGAAAACCAAATGAGTGAACTTGAAGAAGAATTCCAAAAAGAAATTAATTTATTACAAAAAGAGAAATCCAAAATCGAAAATGAGAAACAAAAATTAAATAACGAAATATTAAATAAAGAAAACGAAAACAAAAAATTACAAAATGAAATTGTTAAATTACAAAATGAAAAATCCGAACTTGAACAAACAAATGAAAACAAAAGTGAAAACATTGAATACATTGCACAACAAATAAGTAACGTCAAAAACGAAAATGAAAATAATCTTAAAGCGATATCCGATTTAAACAGCAAAATTTCAATGATTAAAGAAGAAAACGAAAATTATTCCAATACAATAACAGAGTTAAATAACAAAATCTCGAATATTACAAAAGAAAATGAAAATTTAAATCAAATAATAACAGAACTAAATAACAAAATCTCGAATATTACAAAAGAAAATGAAAATTTAAATCAAACAATAACAGAACTAAATAACAAAATCTCAATAACAACAAAAGAAAACGAAAATTATTTACAGCAAATTAATGAAATTGATAATAAGAACAAAGAACTTCAAACGCAAATCGAATCGTTACAAAGCAATGATAACAAAGCGCAAGAACAATTGCAAAGTAAATTCGAAACATATGAAACACAAATGAATGAACTCGAAGAAAGGTTAAACAAAGAAATCGAATCATTACAAAACGAAAAACAAATTCTTTTACAAGAAGCGAAAGCATCGAATGAAACGATTGCAAAACTTAAAGAAGAAAATGTAAAACTTTCTGAATCACAAACGACAGCGAACAGTAATAATAGTAATAACAATTCAGCAACAGAAAACGAAAAGAAAATTTCGGCGCTTACAAAGAGTAACGCAGAACTCAAGCGAAAACTTCATAACTATGAATACCAATGCCAAAAGCTTCAAGAGACAGTTGACGCATATCAAAGCGAAATAGCGAAACTCGAATTTAACAACATGAAAATTAACGAGAAGCCGAAAAATGAAAATGTTCAACCACAGAATGTAAATAATGATAATAATAATAACAAAATGGACAACGATTTGAAGTTGGAATATATGAAAAGTTCATTGATTAACTTCTTCGCGAATGATAATAAGGCAAGAGAAGCAATGATACCAGTGATTATGAGCTTCGTGGGATGTAGTGATGAGCAAATTAGAAACGCAATCAATGGATGGGAGGCTACGCACGCGTCATTCTTTCCATCATTTGCTAAATGTCAAGGAGGATTCAAATAAATAAACTTTTTTATAAGTATTTAATGTGATTGAGAATTACCTAAAATTTATACAAAAAAAAGTTTTCACAAATTATTAATAATATTATCTTCTTAACATATGACATATTTGCACATGCTTCAAATTTGTTTGGAGTATCAATTTCCATTCATTAGAACTACTGTTTGATTGGCAAATATCTTCTTTTTGATTTCGCCTTTGACGTAATATAATAAAAAGAACAATGATTATTATGATAATAACAATTAATACACAAACTACAATGAAAATAATATATATGTTGATACCGGTGCTGTTTTCTTTTTGATATTCATTCGATTCAAATAGAAAGAAATTGATGTAATATATGTATTTTGTATAATATTGAATAACACTATATTCACAATAAATAAATTTTGTACTTATCAAAGAAAATGATGAATTATTTATAATGAAAATAATACTGTGTTCAAACACTTACCAAAGTCTAAACTAAATGTCACCTTTTTCACGAAGTAATTGTTTTATTTCTCTGAAACCCAACTGTTTAGCAATTGCAAGTGGTGTTTCAAATTATTATAACATATATAATATTATTATAACATATTTCAAATTATTTAAATGAATATTTTTTGCATTAACAACAATTCCTTCTTTATTTAAAAGTAATTTTACATTTTCTATATTTCCTGATTTAACTGAATATGGTAAAATTGTATTTGGAATTTACTGACTTTCTATATCATTTTCGAATATAATTGTATTTCCTTTTGATGCTATTTCTTCCATATTTTCATTATTTATTTTCATTCCTTCTTTTTCTAAAAACATGAAGATTTCATAATTCTCAAATTCTATCCATTTTTTCCCAAGATATATTAAATTTTCTTCAATTAAATTACAATTATCTTGATTTTCGATATCGGAATTCGATTTTGGAAAAGAAAACATTGAAAATGAATTTTGTCTATCATTGGAAATTTTTCCAATTTTATTTTCATAAAGATAATGAAATATTTCAATTCGAATTCTATAGCTGTTTCATATGCTTCTGTAAATGATGAATGATTTTGTTCACATAAATGAATAGTTTCTAAGTTTCCACATGCAATTGCATATTTAGATGTATTTTTGATATTTGAATTATTTAATAACAAATATTTATAACATTTAATCCTACCAAAAAATGCACAATAATCAATTAATGTAACATTTTTAGTATTAGCAAAAGATAATCTTTCATAAAGTGATGCTTAATTATTTGATTAAAGTCAAATTCATTATTTGATGATATTTCTTGAAGCTTTTCTAAATCATCATTTCGAAGTACTTTTTCAATTTCTAATGGATTAACTCCTTCTTTTACATATTGCATAAGAAGCTTCCAATCATTTTTTGATAATTCATCAAGTGCTGAAATAAATTCTTCAAGGAATTGCGGTTTTGGATATTTGATATAGAATTCATTTATTTCTTCTTTTGTTTTATATTGAGAAAAATATAATGTGTTCATGTACTTTACTGAAGATGGTTCAAGTATTTCTTCTTCGATCATCTTTTCAAGAAGGAAGTATGATTCTTGCTTCTCTATTCCCAGTAAATATTAATAAATATTTAATATATATATTTTCATTATTTGATTGAGAAACAAAAGCTGAATAGATAAGTCTAGATACAAGATAGTTAAATGTATATAGCACCCTATCTACAAATAAATTAATTGTTGCTTGAACTGATGTTTCGAAATTTTTTTCGTTGAGATTATAGAGAATTGATTCTAATGATTTCGAAAGTTCATCAATAAAATACCCTAATGTTTCAAAACCCTGTTCAAAATATTTGTGAGAAAATACAATTGTCAGTACCAAAAAAATGTCATACGATAGGCACTATCCGATACAGAGCGGTTCCGACTAAATTAAAAATTAAATTAAGTAAAGTTATTAAATATGATAAACGTTCTCTTCATGATTTTGATGATTTTATGCATTGTAAATTAAACAAAATATTTCATAATTAACATACCATTGGGATAATAACACGGATTTTTGATGTTTACATTTGCTTATATTATTGAATTTTTGCCTATGGTCTGATTCCACAAAAAAATGCATGGCAATTGTCATAAATTTTATGATTGGAATGGAGAAAGCTAAAAGTATTTCCGTTGTTATGCTCGTAAGAAAGAATAAAGTTATGGCAATTTTAGGTAAGATAATTTCTTTTCAAAATAAGATGAATTCCAATTGGAAAAACACCAAAACACATTTGACACTTTTTGTATTATATAGTTTACGCAACGGTTTCCCAAAGAAAATGACTGACTTAACAAGTTTGGGTTCAATCATCCTTTTTCTTGACCCTATTTATGATACTACAAGTAGTACTACTAGGAATAAAGGCGGACTTTGTTTATCAAAAAATGAAAATACTTACTTTTTATCATGGATTCCAATAAATGATACAATAGGGAATTTTTCTCCACTAATAACAAAGGTACCATCTTGTTCAATTTCCACAGAATTTAGGAATAATACTGTTTTAAAATTTGATACAACATCAATTAAAACATTTTCTTTTAAAGAAGAATCAAATATTACAAAAATAACTCTTGAGGTTAACGATGTTAAAGGAAATCGAGTATATAAAGTCTGCGAAACTGAATATTTTCCATTATTTTTATTGCTTCAAAAGCTAATTACCCTCGGAATTGCTCTTCCACAACACATTGATGGAAACCGATGTTATTCTCTTTATTTTCTTAAAAATGTTGGTAAACCTTTTAGCGTCAAAATTAATTCCATGAATTTTATTGGTCTTAAAACATTTAGTGAATACTGGAAAACGTTACTTAAAATGACAGAAGAAATGATTGTTGGTCTTAATTACTCAAACACTCTTCCAAATGTTACATTTTATCCATTTGGAATTGGTGTTAATGCAATTCATCAAGAAATACTCACGCGTATCAAAAAAGCATACACCAAAGCACAAAAAAATCATCGCGAGCCAATGGGTACTGAAGATTTATTTGATGAAAACGGAAAATTAAAAGATAAAGATAATTTCCGACAACAAATTTATGACTTTGGTATCAAACAAGAAGCATTAAAACAAACTGTTGGGTTGATGTTTGATATGTATGACTTAGACAGCACAGAAGAATCTCGTACTGAGGAAAATAAGAAATTAAAAGAATATTTTAATCAAATCACCCAACAAGTCGATAATATCTCTCAAGAACAACTTTTGCAAAACCAGCGCTTCCAAAGACTCTTTAAAGTGATTGATAATGATGTTGATAGAACTGATAGAACATTAGATGCGTTTAAAAGCAAGCCAGGTCTTACCTTATTAACAAAACTACTTCGTTCATATCTTGTCTACAATCCAATTGTTGGTTATTTACAAGGTATGAATGACTTATTTGTCCCTTTAATTAAATTATTTTTATCTGAGTGGAACGAAGAAGGGCACCCCGTCGAAGGCGACCGTTTATTATCAGACGATGAAATTGATGAAAATGCATCTAAAATCTTTTGGCACTTTTCCTCCATGGTAAAACATATTAAACATGAAGGATTACTATCATCAGTTAGCACATGTAACAAGATAGCAGAAGAAATCAACAATATTTTATCGAAAGTTAATCCTTCCTTAACTATTTGGTTGAAGCGGAATGATTTGTCCACCTTTTTATTCATGTACTCAAGTTTTGTAATGTTATACAAACGAAACATTGATGATATATGGAATGTATGGGTACGAATACATTGTTCTAAAGATCCCAAACATTGGCTTACATATTTTTCGACTGCAGTAATTCTTTATGTTTTTCCGAAAATTCCATTATGTGAGAATGAGCTTAATGTTAAAATCACAGAGATATATAGCAAAAGTTTTCATACACTTAATATCGATGAACTATCATTTGTAGCGAAATGGCTTTATGAGAAATATCCAATTAAATGAATTTTAAATTGATCTTAATTAATAAAATTTTTATTTAATTTTTCTTTTCTTTTTTAAGCTAAAGTTGTCATTATAAAGATTTCTTTAAAGCGACAATATTTTGAGATTAAATAAAAAAATAAAATACAAAAAAAATTCCAATGAAAACTTGGGAATTGAATAAAAAATTGTGAGTTAACGATGTGTAATATACAAAATAGAAAAAAACATCTTCAAATTAAATTTATTTAAGTCAATTATGAATCAAAATTGGTGCATCGCTAAATTTAATTTTTTATGAGTTTTTCCTTTGGAATTGACATCACCTTTCGAAAGAGTGTATGCAGTTTCATGGTTCATTTCTACCAGATGAAAATGAACAAAATATTATTGGAACGCGTTATGATTTAATGTGTAATAATATATATGAATTCCCTTCCAATCATTTAGATGGCTCTTCACTTGATGATCTTATTGAAACAAAGGCGTTGATAGATCCAGAAATGACATTTTCATGTTTAAGATATGATCAATGGAATTCATTACATGAAAATAACTTAGATGAAATAGAAAATTTTCAAAACTATGAAAATGATTTTAATGTGTCTTCTCATTGTAATAATGTTAATAACAATTCTGAAAATTTAATTCAAGAAGTAAATTCTAATCAAACACTTCAAATAAGTAAGATTTTTTCAAAAATCAAATTTGATCCTAAAACAATGATTTTTATACCATCAAAAATATTTAATCGAAAATCCTACACATTTTCCGAAATATGTGAAGAGCATTTCCAAGGAAGATCTTCAAAAAAGCTGAGGTTTGAATATAAGCTATGGAATGCACTTCAAATAACAAAAGTTTATCCATCATTATATGTTTTCGTAGGTGTAATGTGGTTAAATGATAAAGTAATTAAAGTTCATAGACATTATTTTGGGAACCTATTAAAACTAAAAAGGCCAACATCAGCTTTATTTAATTCACAAGGATCTTTTCCTTCACATGGATTTCTTGAATTGTCGGTTGATGAGTTAAAGCGGGAACACGGAATTGAGGCTCAGCCAGACGATTCTTCATCATGTAGATATTTTTATCATCCAAATGGAACATTTTCATCAAATTCAACAGAAGATGAAGTGTTGAATTGTCGTTGGATCAGACCACCTGGACAATAATACCAATTGTGAAGAATCACAAATCGTCTTGGATTTTTGTTTTTATTAAAATCCATATCGAATTCATTATTTTATAAAAATGAAAAAAATGGTTCAGTGAACTCAACGATTATTTTGTATTTAAAAAGTTTTGTGGCGTTCGGCAAAAGTGACAATATGGCGAAGGTCTACGACAAGCCAATCCAAGCAGTCATTTTTGATAACGATGGAACCTTAATGGATACTGAATGGGTTTATTCTGTAGCTCATAAGGAATTAACAGGAATTGATCTTGAATGGGATTTTAAAGTAAATTTAATGGGAAAAACACCAATTGAAGCTTCACGCTTAACAGTTGAACATTACGGGCTTAAGGATACACCAGAAGAGTATTGCCGCAAAAGAACAGAAATAGTTAACAAATATTGGCCAACAATTCCTATGATGCCTGGCGCTGAAAACCTTGTTGACAACCTTAAGCAAAGGGGAATCAAGATGTCAATTGCAACAGCTTCCAACAGAAGTGGCTTTGGTTTAAAGAGCTCTGGTCACTTAGATTTTGTTGCAAAAATGGATCATGTGGTGTGTGGCGATGAAGTTGAACATGGAAAACCAGAACCAGATCTATTCTTAGCAGCTTTGCATAAGTGGGATGGCATCAAAGCAGAAAATGCACTTGTATTCGAAGATTCTCCATTAGGTATCTTAGCAGCTAACAGAGCTGGAATTCCTGCTGTATTCATTCCCGATCCTCATATGGACGCTGAAGAATCGCTCAAACGTTATAATGCTACACCTATCCTCACAATCAAATCTCTTGAAGATTTCGATTTTGACCAATTTATTTGGGAATAAACAATATTATCTCATATTGTAATATGTTAAAGCAGTAGAATCCATTTTTATTGGAGAACCAAATGAACCTATAGATAAATGATCATTTTTGATAAAACATAAAGAATTAATCATGGACACATATACATTAAAAAGAGATGGTTTTCCCGATAAAAATCTATATATACAACATTTTTTTAATTCTTCTCAAACACAATTTTGATTGAATATGACTTAAGTCGGTTATATACCCACAGACAAATATTGTCAAAAAGTTAATGGAGAATTATGGCAATTCAATATCAAAATTATCAATAAACATCTTGAAATGCTATTCATCATCTGACAAATTTCTTTTCCACAAAATATCGATAATAAAATTCAACTTAACGTGAGTTATGATGGGTCTCGAGCTGTTTTAAACTGGACTGGATTCACAGAGACGCAAAACATATATTATACAGTATATTCATCTGTTGATAATGGAGCTAACTGGTTTCCAGTAAGTTCATTTGATTACAACGCAACTCAGCTTTAACTTAGTGATGCTTATTCAACAGAAGATGAACGAAAGATTTTAGCGAATACAATTTATTACTTATATCAACGAACATCTAATCATTATTCATACGATTATTCATTTGGAGATCGAGTATCGCCGAATAAGCCGAGCATTACACAACCTTTTAAAAATGATAGAATTGTTCAAATATCATCAGATTTAAAAAATATTTATTTTTATCGCGTTGAAGGACAAACATATAATGGTGATGAACAATTTTCATCAGATATGATTTCATTGGAATATCCAACAAGAATCAAAGAATATTATTGATAAAAATGAAACAACAAGTATCACATTAAACATGGAAAACGAAGTAAGCAAAACAACAACAGGAATTATCTATGATATTATTAATGAAGGTATACATTCATGCCGCAGCTATAGATGACACAGGTAAAATAAGTGAAACAGGACATTTTTACCTTGAGAAAACACCTGATCCAACAAATACATACACACAAAGTAACACATATTCTAAATCAAATATATATACGAAATCTAATACATTAATTCAAAGTAATACATTTGGAAGTAACATTTCATTAACTTTTTCATTTACATTAATATACACAGTATCAGTGACATATTCATTAACAATTTATGAAACTCAAGCAAAATCGTTTTCATTAGTGATCAACAATTCATCATTTTATTATATTGAAACGGAATTTATTTATTATAACTACACAATTGTTGTTTATTCTGTGTATTATAGTTATTACTCTGATTTCTATACAATATTTTTCACGAATGAATTAAAAACAAAAGATGATAAAACAATAACAATTATTGTTGTTTGTGTTGTAACTATAGTTATAATTATAATAGCATTACTAATTGCGTTGTTGATACATGTTAAAAATAAAAAAGAAGAAATTAATGAAAATGAAAAATCAGAAGAAAATGAAACTATAAATACATACGCAACAGGAATATCCATGTCAAATGTTGATGAAGATCCTTTTGCAATTGATTTTAAAGAAGATCAATTCATTGAACATATGTAATTTATATATATATATATATATATATATATATATCGTAGTTAATAAACGTGGGTTAAAATATATTTGTAATATTAATTTGATTTTTCTCATGTTCAATTCAATATTTTTATTGTTTTTCTTTAAAATTATATCAGAAATAAATATGTTTAAATTTCGTTTATTTTGGCAACAAAACACAATTTGAGTATCTTTTTAACGGTGATTGCAAGATATATCTCATGATAAAAAAGGAAAACGAAGGCAAAAGAATAAGTTACAAAAAAGATGGAAATGAGAAACACAAAGAGATAAAAAGAATATAATAAGAAAATCTTTAAAATTTTACTTGTTTTATTAAAAAATAGAAGTAGCCAACATATCATACAATATCAAAATATTTTTAAAAAATATACCATTTTTATATATATTTTTACTAACTCCTAAATCTGATTGATAAATTTTTCTTCTTTAAAATCATCTGTAAATGGATCTTCTCAACATTAGCTGTTGTTGATACAATTTGAAATGAGTTTTGGATTTCAATATTATTATGCTCGACGCTTTCTATCTCTTGTTCTTCACTTAAATGTTTCTTTCGCTTAATTCTAACTAAAAGAACAACAAGCAATGATATAACAATAATTGCAACAACAGCAGCACAAATAGAAATGATGATTACATTTTGATTTCCATTTGTTTGAATTCACATGAAAATAAAATTGTATAAAAATACGAATAAAATCTATAATAAGTCGAATAGCAAATGATTGTATAATCATAATAAATGAATTCTGTTTCAATGTATGTATGCGATGAATTAATATATGAAAATGTATATGAATTTATTTGCGTATTATACATTGAAATTGTTTTTGTAATAGAATATAAATATGTAAAAGTGCTTACAATTGTTAATGAAGAATTAATTAAAAATGATTCTGTAAATGTATTAGAATTAGAAAATGTTTTTGAATTAGAAAATGTGTTTGAGTTAGGAGGTGTATTCGATTGTGAAAATGTGAATGTCATCAATAATTAACATTCATTCTTCGATTCTGTGGTAATATTGAATAAACCAAATGTTATATTTAAATATGTTCGTCGAACATGAACAATATTCGTTGAAATATTAATAAATGATTGAGGTTCAATGTCCCCTAAATAATATATACATCTAAGATTAAAACAATTAATAAATGAATAATTCTAAATATTCGTGATATTTTCTCCAAAAATAATATTCTCCAAATATTTAATATTTGAAAACGAACACCCAGAAACATTTAGAATTGAACCATTTGGTATGAAAAATGTATCATTTTCTTTCCCTGCTGGATAAATTATGATTGTAGTTATGTTTTTATTATAAACAATACCATCTCCTTGATAATTAGAATATTCAATATTATCTTCTTTTATTTGAATATTTCGATGGTTATAACAATTTCCAAATGTATTATTCCCAATTGATGTTACTGAATTAGGAATTGTAATATCATATAATTTGATACAATAAGAAAAAGCAGAATTTCCGATAGATGTTAAATTTTCACTTAATTTAATCATTTCTAATGAAGAACAATAAAAAAATACTGAAATCCCAATTAATGTAACTGAATTGGGAATTGTAATATTATTTAATTTAGAACAATTTTAAAATGCAAGATTCCCAATAAAAGCTTGTTTATAAAAATCGAATTTTATTTTCGGTATATATTTTTTCTTTCTATTTACAAAAATTTTAATCTCATAGTCGACTTTCGTCAATTGGAATTGACATATACTAAAATATACCCTGTTGAAAGAAGGATACGTCATTCCGTTCTCGTTTATTAATATATCATAGATTTTATAAGAGAAGTTATTCTTAATATAAATAAAGTTTGGAAAAAACTGATGAAAGAGAAAAAGATTTTTTGAAAAATGGCGTTTTCATTTTAAGGAGTTTTACATTAAAAGTGATTCATCAATTCGTGGATCATATGACATAAGATCTAAATAGGATTCAAGAAATAATCAAAAATTGATTGTGATAAAAGTTCTGAAAGTTGTTGGATGTAATGTATAATTTTAAGATGATAATCAGGTAAAATTCGTGCATTCTTTTCAAAATGCGTAATAAATATTTTGGAAAGATTGTCAAGTGTTAATGGTTGAGGAAGAGCTGAAATGTCGTTCAAAAAACATTGAGTTAAATGATCTCGAAAATAATATGATGACCTAAGGTAACTCCCAACCAACCCAGATGCTATGTCATTATTGATATCTATGAAAGTTTTTATGAAATTGTATGCAAATTCCAAAAATTCCTGAAAAACGAAATTTCCAAAACTAGATGGGAAAGTTGAATTCATAAAATAAGTAACGAGGGTTGAGTGTGGTATGTTAAACAAATCTTTGGTTGCATAAGAAATATTAAAATATTCAAGAGAATACTTTTTATAAAAATCTGAAAGCTGACTTTTGGATACGGATGTATGAGAGTCTTTTACAGAAAACATTAAATGTAGTTGTTTGTCACATTGACTTGATATAAGAAAATCAAGAAACCCATTTATTTTACACGTGCTATTAAAGCGTTTGGAAACTCTCAATGCTTCATTTTTGTAATCATTGTGCATAGTGTTTGGGCAACTGCATGTTATGATTTTTTAGTGCACCGAAGAAACGTTTTGACTCAATTTTTCAATGAAGGATAAAAAGAAACAAAATGACAGACGATGCACCTCTTGAACAAATTTTGGCTCCAATTAGCCAATTTAAAGTGTCTTTGTCCGACTTCAGGAAAGAGGTATCTATTGGGAAGGGAGCTTATTCCGAAGTTTTTCTCGCAACACATATCCCAACACAAATTAAAACAGCTCTTAAGGTTTTAACAGCTAAAAAACTAGAAGGATCTGCAAAAACTTACTTTATACGTGAAGTTATGATATTAGCTTCTTGTAGAAATCCTTTTCTTTTACAATTAATGGGATTCACAGATACTTATCCTTACTGCATTGTTTCACAGTACGTTGAGTCAGGATCGCTTTACAATGCATTAAAACATAAGCCTAACTCTCCAAAATTAACTAATACAGATAAAACAATTATTGCAATGTGTGTTGCTCATGGAATGAATGCACTTCATCAGCAAAAAATTATTCACAGAGATTTAAAATCCCTTAATATTTTACTTGATTCAAATTGCTTACCAAAAATCATTGATTTTGGTATTTCAAGATTTCATGGTGAAGAAGGGGAACTTGTAACATCTACTATTGGTACACCACATTGGATGGCCCCTGAAATGTTTAATTCTACACATTATGACTCTAAAGTTGATGTTTACTCATATGGAATCTTATTATGGGAAATGTTAACAGAAGCCACACCTTTCGAAGGAATGTCAGCCTTTCAGATCATGGCCGCTGTTTGTCAAAATGGTCAAAGGCCAGAAATTCCGGAATCAACACCAAATGGATTAGCTTCATTAATTGAAGCCTGTTGGTCCCAAGAACCCGCAGACCGTCCCACCTTTGAACAAATATATCAAGCATTTAGTACATCAGCTGTTTCGTTTGCAAATACTGATCCAAGTAAAGTCGAAGTTTTAGCCAATTATATTATACAATTCGAACAAGCATCGGCAGGGCAAATGCTTGACATCGAAATTCCCGACGAACAAGTTCAAGAACCACCTCAAAAAGAATACAAAATGACACGTCGTCATACTACTTCACATAAATCGAAGCATGAATCACGTCCTCCTCTCCCAGACAAAGCTGAGAAGTCTCATCGGTCAAGAAGATCAAGTATTCAAACAGCAAATCCTCCCAAAACAAGTTCATCACAAAGCCGTCTTACAGAAAATGCTCACTTTAGTGATCGTAGGAGTAGGCAACGCCAAACATTTAGCATCAAGACTCCTAAGAGGAAATACCATATGTCAGATTCATTTGTAAATGAAAATTATTATGACCCAACAAACTATCAAGGTTCACGTGGTGCAAGTTTAGGTGATACATATTCTATGAATAGTGATTTATCATTCTCAGAGGAATTTTCGTCAATTGGACCTAAAACAACCGGAACGGTTCCCATTGAAAAACTCGAAAATCCAAAAAGCCACGGTTATAAACGTGCGCTCAGTGCAATTGTCAAACAGTTAACGGTCGACAACGGCTCATTATTCTTCAGATATATTGTAAGTAATTTATTATCACAAGAAATCTCAGATCGTACACGAACACTAATAGTAAGTCAACTAGTCAAGTTAATCAAGCGTGAACCCGAATTTATCCGTGATTTAGTTGAATCAAATTGTATTAGTGTATTTCCATATAACGTACCATCGGCTATTGATGACATCATTCAAATAATGATATACACAACACAATATTTGCCTGAAGCTATTCCACTTGATTCAATTCGAGCAATCTTATCACATGTCCAAGGTAATGAAAAGAAGTTAGTCACATTACTTATCTCATTTAACAATACCATGTCAGATCATCCATCCTTTGTCTCCATAGTTCAATCATTTGTCATGAGTTCATATTCATTATTATCATCTGATCAAGCAACCAATTATATGAATGCTTTATATGCGATCTATGTCAAGAACCCGACATTTTCATTTATCTCACAAGCATTTGCTACTGCTTTAAAGAGTGATAATCCAAACATCATCCGTTTAAGTTATTTTGCGTTATGTAACATACAGTTTAATGTCAAGTCATTACCATTAGAATTGATTGTCACCCATTTCGACATGTTTCCATATGAAGTTACGTCACTAATTGCTCGAATGCCGACGATACCGAACAGCACCCGTTTAATTAACGGTCTCCTCAAAGCATCGAACAGTACACCGCTAGCTATCTACTTGTTATGTAAGATTTCTGATTCTCCTAAAGGTGCACAACTATTACTTAATAATAATGAATGGTTGACACCTAATCGGATTGATGTTAATCATCAGCTAAGAATATTTTTATCTATTTTTGTACATCAAGAATTAAGGGTCACATTAATTCAACAACCAAATTTAATATATTTGTTTAATTCCGTTGTTGAGTTATGTCCATATGATTCGATCCAAGCTATCGTCACGGTTATTCGACGGTTAACCTCTCAATTTCCGGAGTTTGTACTTTACTTAAGTCAAACCGGATTTTTGAGTATGTTTTTCCAGAATTCTTTCGGACAATATAATGTCGAAATGACACGAATAGGATTATTGTTGTTAGATAACTTAAGTCGAGTAAGTTATCTTGATGACTATTTGGATGTAATTCCATTTTTCCCAACGATTCTCCAAATGGATCAACAAACGCAAATCTCGGCGTTGTGTATCTTGATTGTGTTGAGTCAATACGAACAAACGCATGAACTGTTAGAAGAATATCAAATACCTGAAATTGTTTCTAAATTAAAATTGCCGCAGAAATATGAACAATACCAAAAAGAGTTCATAAATCAGTTTAATGACTGATATTGGCAAACCGCTTCTAGTGAGTGATTAATAGTAATATTACTAAAGATAATTTCCCGCTGTAATATGTTGTGAATGAATTTAATGTTTTTGTACGAAGAGAAAATAATTTTCTGTGTATTTTAATGGTTTTCTGTGTATTTTAATGGTTTTATGTGCACATAAAGAGTCAAAAACTTCGTTCACAGGAGAAAAACATTGTTATGAATTTCATTTTTATTATGCTAATATTACATCAATTTTCATAATACAAATGCAAAAAAAAAATAAGCATCAATTTGAGAAAAACATGAATTTTTCTTCCTTGAAAAAATGTTATCATAAAGATGTACCTAAAAAAGCACTTGAATTAATTAAAAAAATAATATAAGCATTTTCATGATGATAATGCTTTTATTATATTTTCATGCTTCAACAATGCTCATGCATATGAACAATCCTGAAATTATTTCAATTTATATATAATTGACTACCAAATGTATAATTATAGAATATTTTTGTTTAGTACCAAATTTATTTAATCCAGAAGAAAATAGTAATGAAAATGCTATGCACTACCAAGTAATTCAAAGAATACATCCGATACTTATACTTGAATAAAACACATTAAGTGATATATTTTGAACATTAGGATTACGCCATCCAATGCATAGTAATCAATGACACATAAAACGTAATAAGCTGTTAAACATGTGAACAATTTTGGTTACTCTAATTAAAACTTTATAATAAGTAACAAGAAATATAAAAAACAGTTTTTTACTGCATCACTTCCTGCAGCAGCGGAAAGATTGGCGTATTCGTTAGCCCTGCCCTTGTTGGCGTTGCGCAGTATTTTTGGTTGTACTTATGCAGCTTATCATTGATTTTGACTTCCATTTCATTAGATGTCAATCGTGGGTTTTCCTTTAAGAACTTCCAGAAATGATGCGTAAACAGTCCTTGTTCGATTTCGTTGATGGTTGCCTGCTTGGAAGTTTGATTATCAGCTGCTGATGAAATTGCAATAATGTTTGGAGGGAAAGCAATCGCATTCCTTATGTTCTCTGGGATGTCCCAAATCGTTCCTGAGTGACAACAATCAGTTAATAAGATAATTCTTGCTGCACCATTACAATTTTCTTTCAAACAAATAGCAAGGTCATCGTCAACAATATATCCATCATCAAATACCATGACTTCATCATACCCATCATCTTCATCACCATTTGTATCTTTGATATTTGATCCATGCCCGGTGTAGTAGACCGTTAAGTTACATATCGTTAACCGTAAAAATTGCTTCAAAAAGTTCATAAATGTATTTGGCTTAGTGTTGTGCAAATAATACACTTCATAGCCCATATAGCGATGAAAAGAGGCTGTGATGATGGAGTCATTGATTGGCCCAACACCAAGTTGAAGATTTGGCTTATTGTATGTATTAACACATATAAGACATGCATTATTCATTTGACGTACATTCTTGGGATCATAGGAATCTAGATTTGTGGCTAATTCGTTCAATTGAGAAAGTGCAGATTCAATTGTTTTATGTTTACGAACTTCTTTGAGTGGAATACTTTGAATTTGATGATACATGTAAGGAGTTTGTATTTGTGGATAGATTGGATTAGCTGGTGGTTGGTAATTCATCATGATTTCATCAAGAGATGGATAATTAAGAGTAGGTGCTGATGGGGCACTTGGTTGCGTAGAGTTTGCTTGTGGCAATGGATCTAATTGAGGGTAGTTTAATTGTGGATAATTTAATTGAGGAACTTGATTACTTGATTGTGATTGACTTTGCTGTTGGTAATTCATTTGCAGTGCTTGATTTTGCTGTTGGTAATTCATTTGTTGCTGATAACCTGTTTGTTGTGATTGATTTGGTTGTGGATAACCCATTTGCTGTGATTGATTTGGCGGTGCATATCCCATTTGTTGTGGCTGTTGGTACATTTGATATTGATTTTGTTGAGAATAATCATATTGTGGATATTGAGGTTGAGCTGGATACCCATAAGGTGCCGAGTATTGATATCCCATCTGTCCATATTGCGGCTGTCCTCCATAATATTGCCCGTATGGATACATTAGTAAAATTTAACCTTCGAAAGATTCCGCTAATTGTAAACGTTATTCAAATTGATTTGACATAAAAACAACTTTTTGAATGAAAGCAGTTCTCTTTCGCAAAATTTTCTTACAAAAAGAACTGTTCTGAATTGACACATGTCTTGCAATATGAGCTATACAAGATTCAACATAGGAAGTGTACAATAGATGCTTAACATAAATGCTAACATTCTCAAGAACATATTTGCAAATAAAGATGAAAGTATACACTATAACAAATCTTCAAATTTGAAGTGACTAATTCATAAATAAAAAATTAAAAAGTTAAAACATTACAAATTAATCATCATGATAGGATAAAAAGAGAAATAACTCATAAATTATTGCAATTTTTTAACTATTGCAAAATAGAATGGAAACTCCAGTGGCCTGTGTTCTATGTGATATATGGTTATGGATGCGAGCACTTAGAACGTTGGAATTCCAAAATACCAAGCATGACTTAAAAATGCAAAATTATTAGCACTTTTCGATCGGCTTCAACAGAAATATGTTCAAAAAGTTAAATCGATACTTCCAATTTTTTTCCATTTTCGATAGTTTTTTAACAGTTATCGACTTTTTCAAAAGATTCAAAATAATTTTTACGACCCCACTTTTTCAAATATCAGAACGCTTTTTTCAGAAACCAACACGTTAGTATAAAAAATCGAAATATCTTCTTAACTAAGATTTAACCCACAATTCTATGTTTAGACAATTAATACCATATATATAGCTAAATATATGAATCACTATTAATGAATTATGATTTTGAGAAAATGGAAAAAACATATTTTTCTTAAATAAACACCAGCGTCATTAGACATTCAAAATCCAGAATGCTGAACACAAATCCATGGGCCGAATAATTGAAGAAAACTGTCCAAAAATAGCAATTATTTTTCGAAATGGAGTATCCAAGCATAGATAAGCCTCAAGATAATGCTGAAAATACCATCAAGAAAAAGAGGAAAACTTTCTCTTATGAAGAAGACCAAAAACTCATTCACCTTGTTCAGGAGTATGGAATGAAAAGTTGGGAATTTATTTCATCAAAAATGAATACAAGAAGCGCAAGACAATGTAGGGAAAGGTGGAAATTTTATTTGTGTCCGGGTGTGAATCGTTCTCCATGGACTCCTGAAGAAGATCATATATTATTTGAAAAATATAATATACTTGGTCCTAAGTGGTCAATTATCTGTAAGTGTTTTCATAATCGGTCCCTCAATAATGTTAAAAATAGGTGGAATTCTATTACGAGGAAGATGAAAATATTGAACCTGAATGTGAACTCGGTGGAAGATTTTCACTATTGTGGAAGATTGATAACTAAGAGTTCATCTGACTTTATGATGAAAATTCCAAAGAAAGATAAAGTATTAAAAGATGATCAAAACAAAGATGAACCCCAATTTGACCCTTTATGCTTTTTCCAGATCAATAACTTCTTGAATAAGCTTCCAGATACTGTATGATTTGCTTAGGGACATCCTCAAGAATCCCTCAATAAATTGTGGATTTTGTATGATTTTTTGAATATGTTTTTCAGTTCTGAATTCCAATTCAATGGCAATGAATAACTATTAACGGTTTATGCGCAATCACAAATCTTATTTAATCAATTTTGTATACATGTCATTTGTTTCTGGATGATAGTTCATCTGCCGATAAAAATGGATACAATTTTATTCGATCAGTTAACTTTACCCAGAAAAAGCTTTAAATTTGAATAAAAAGTTGAGTCAAATGAGAAATTGAATACAACCGTAATCAATTTGAATGTCGAATATTGTAATAAATTTTAACCTGACCCAAATCTACGCATTGAATCTTCGTCAAAAATTGAATCAAATTGATTCAAAAAGTACATAATATACACGTCATAAATCCAGAATTTCACCCTCAGACAATAGGAATTTACACGTAACTATTACTGAAAGAAAATTAGCCATATAAGGCATTTCATTCTCATGTACACGAACAAGGGACAAATGTTTATTAGAACTACTATCAATTTTAATTAATCTTCAAATCATAAGAATATTATGATTCGAAAAATCACAAATCTTATTTAATATTACAAAACTATAACAAAGACACATAGTTATAGTAAAAATATTATTAACATTTACTGTGTTTTCAAGAAATATTCGGGTTGGACAGTAAATACTTTTTGGAACCACCAAAACTTCAAAAGATAATGTGCAAAGTTCATTTAAAACACATTTTTACATCCATTTTATGTTTTTTCATAATATTTATTGTCTTTCTAAAGAAAAGTAGTTTCACAATAAGAAGAAATTTGTATATTTTATGATTTTCTTCTTGTTTACTTTATGATTTAATACATCATTGCTCTTAATTTAGCGATTGATGGCCTAACAAGCTGCACCAAGTTAGATCCGAGGAAAGATCCGCCATCGCCGATGAACAACCATGTACTAGTTGCAGTTAAGTGGTATTTTTCTCTAAAGATTTCACCGATCAATTTTGTTGACTGGACATATAAACCGCCATTAGCCCACATGAAAGAGAACGCAGCAAATGGCGCGATTTCTGGGATTAATGAGATGTTAATCGCAAATCCAAATAATAACAAAAAGAAATAAAAGATAGGATGGATGATCCTCTTATTGTTCATGACCTTACGTGATATATAATCTCCTAAAAATCCTCCGAGATTATATAGACAAAGGAATAAATCGTGCGAAATGGTGACGCCGCCAAACAATTGCAATGTGACACGTGATTGATATGCATATAATGTACAGCCCGGGTTAAAGAGACCTAAGCATATCATGTTGACAAAGAATATGAGTGAATGAACCCATATCTTTGGGAACCATTCTTTGATATGTTTGCAATCATTCCAGAAATCACTTAAATTAAACTCGGCGTGATGATTCTCAGCTGCAATGCGCTTGACTGCAGGATATATTGTGAAGAGATAGAGAATAATTGCTAATCCGGCAAGAACGGCTGTGGTAATATAGAAGTATTGGAAGGGTACACCCAAGGCCATAAGTCCAAATGCACCAAGAGTGATAAGAGCAACACCTGTGGGCATGGCAAGAACGACATATAATCGTGTATTGCCTAAATCGTTGACAATGTTAAGCATGTTTGGACCATATGAACCTTCGCAAACACCAACAAAAGCATAGGTAATGAAAACCCAAACTACGTTTTGCTTTGGCTTTTGGAATGATATTATTGATAAAAGAATCATACCAATAATGGTTGATGAAAGTGCTGCAATTACACGGTCCTTTGGATGGAGACAGCCAAATACAATATTGTGTCCTAAAACACGGAAAATAAGATTGAATAAATAAACAAAAGAGCAAGCAAGGCCAAAGAGATATGATGTCTTTGTACCTGAGACACCTTCAGTGAGACCGAAAACAAATGATAAGTTTCTTTGAAGTGAGAAGCAACAAGCATAGCCCATGAAAACTGGAAGCGTAATTAAAAAGCCAACCCAATAAGTTTTATTTTCCTTTTTAGCTTCAGAGATTGATGTGAGTTCCGTACCGGAATCAAGAAGCTTCTGATCCACAAGGCCGTCGTCGATGGCCGACATCCTACTGTCACTTTTTAAACACGGATTGCGGGTCAAATCAGAGAATAACCGCACGCTCAATTCCGATTCAATGGCTTTGCGTTCAATCATTTCTGTGGTAACCGTAATCCGCATTTAAACCCAAAATCACCTTTAGCGGGATTTTTTATCGTATGTGACGACCTTCTTTTTATGCAATGATCTAATGTAGTGTACATTATAGAGCATATGCAACAAAAGGTTAATGAACTCAATGATAATTCATTTTTTAAAGGATAAGAATTATTAAAAAATCAATTTTTTAACTTTTTAATTCCTTCTGCCTTTTGGCTTACCACCTCTGTTATTATTGTTGTTGCCACGACCTTTGTTTCCTGCTGGGTGCTTGTTATTATTATTTCCATGGTTTGGTGCTTCTTTTTTCTGATTATTGTTATTATGTTGGTTATTATGCTGGTTATTATGTTGGTTATTATGCTGGTTATTATTGTGTTGATTGTTGTTATGTTGATTATTATTATGTTGATTATTTTGCTTCTTAGGCTTTGGTGGCTTTTCATGCTCTTCATCATCTTCCTTGGATGGTTCATCGTCATGCTCACTATCACTCTCTAATTCCTTTCCAACGTTTGCTTGTGGAGGTGGTTGATTTGGATCTTCAACAGGTTCTTTCTTTTCTTTTCGGATTGCCTTGATGTTTGCTTTAGGTATTTTCATTTGTTTAATAAGTATTTCACAAACTTGTTGACCAGCATCTCCTTGAATAACAATTTGTAAAGTGCCTGTTGGTGATTTTTGTGTTGAGCACCCAATTGCCATCTTCTTTGCAATTTGTTTAGAAAAGTCTTTAACATCAATACCCCAATCTTCCAAGTTACATATTGTTGTTGTCCTCTTTTTCTTAGTTCTTGATTTAACAATTACTTGTATATCTTGCTTTTCTTTTTTGTTTCCATTTCCACCTTTCTTCTTCTTTTGTACTACTTCATGAACTTCATCTTCAACTTCACCATTTTCTTTAGTTACTTTGGTATGTCCAAAAAACTTACAATAACATAAAGGAACATCACATCTTGGGCATAATTCAATTTCTTGTGGAATCACCTCTTCATTTTGTTCATTTTGTTCATTTATTGATTCTTCTTCCATTTTTTGGATTTAATGCACAGCCACAAGCAACTTTTTGTGATAATATTTGTCCAAACGGTTGTTTAAAACCCTTTTTATAAATTCATAAAATCTATATATTCTTTATTTCTATCTCTATCTATAGGTTATATCACAAGAAAACAATTTTTTTTCCTTGATCAAAACCATCTATGTTCAATCAGAATTACAATTTGATCACTCAGTAACATTTTTGTTAAGCCAAATAACACAACTAACAAGGGTTCGGAAGCATCGTAGTAAAGTACGTTTTTCTTTCGGGACCTGTTATAAAAATTAAAATGAACCATTTTGGGACAATATGTCTGAAAATTTAGTAGTCATCACGGCCTCTACCACCACGACGTTCGTAACCACCTCTACGATCACCATATCTGTCTCCGCCACGACGATCGCCATATCTATCACCTCTACGATCATTATAACGATCACCACCACGGCGATCGCCATCATGGTTACGCTTTTTAGAAACACTAACACTGACTGCACGTCCGTCTATTTCCTTTTCGTTCATTCCATCAATAGCCTTTTGGACAGATTCTTCTTTTTCAAAATGAACAAAACCGAATCCACGGGAACGGTTTCTATTATCTCTTGGGATACGGGTTTCGATGATGTTACCAAATTCGGCGAAAGCATCGCGGAGTTGATCTTCGGTGACGTTCCAACTCAGGTTTCCGATGTGGATGGTGGTTTCAGCCTGTTGTTCCTCATTTGGTTGGGCCTCAGGTGTTTCTTTTGTTGCTTCTTCACTGGACATGTTCGGATGTGATATAATGCATAGAAAAAAACGGCTAATTTGAACGACCAAAGACGCGGCACTTTTTTTTGAGGTTCTTTTTGAGAGTTTCTTGATCGTATTTTTGAAAATTGGAAATTACCATTTTTTATCGGTTATAGGGTAAATACATAATACTTCAAATAACATTTTATTCTATTTTATGATTGTTCTTAAGCCTCATTTGATACCAATTGATCACTATTTAAAGGCTGCGTGTAACTATTAATTTCCATTGTCCTCATTTTCTCTAATTCCTCTTTTCTCTTTTTCATAATTCGTGGGAACATCACCAAAAACAACACAAAAGTTGTTATTCCTGCCACAAGATCAGATATGCCCTCACTATAAAACACACCATTTATACCCATAGCCAACGGCAACAAAAAGCAAAGTGGAATCAACAAAATTATTTTCCTTAAGCACGCCAAAAATATTGAAATTCCGGCTTGATTCAAAGCGACATTAATACTTTGTAATGTCATTTGCGCAAAAAACATTATTGAGCCCATCATAAATATCGGAGTGAACTTCTTAATGATGACCATAACCTCAGGTTCAACGCCAAAGATATAACCATATAGCGCAGGATATGCTAATGATAACACCCACACAATAACACAAAAGATAAGTGCTGCAATTGTACAATAGATAACTGATTTCTTGACGCGTTCTGCATCACCACTTCCATAATTATAACTAACAACAGGTTGTACACCTGACCCTAATCCACTTAATGGGTTCGAGATGATTTGTATGGCTGTAAGCATAATGGTTAACGCTGCTGAATAAGCACTGTTGTTATGCGAATATTTTCGGATTGTTACATTAAAGACAATTTGGACTGCGCTCTCTGTAGCTGACATAATAAATGGTGATAAACCTAATAACAAAATTCGTCCAAGACGTGACCAACTTGGAATAAAGTGGCGAATGTTATAATGTAATTTGGACTTCTTACGAAAGAAGAAAGAAAACGCCCAAATGGCACTGACGCCTTGCGATATGACTGTGGCAAGTGCCGAGCCTCGAACTTGCATCTTAAACACATAGATAAACAATGGACAGAGGCCAATGTTAAGGATGGCTCCGATTAAGACCGTTAACATTGCAATTAAACTAAATCCTTGTGCGGTAATAAATGGATTAAGACCTAATGAAAGAGTAATAAAGATTGTCCCTAAGGCATAGATACGAAGGTATTGTTGTGCATATGGAAAAGCTGATGCTGGACATCCAAATACATCAATTAGCCAATCACCTGCAAAAATTAGAATAATGGTGAGAATAATACCTAAGAAAAATAAAGTACAAACACTTTGGTTAAAGAGAATATTAGCTTCTTGTAAATTTCCTTCGCCCATTTTAATGCTGGCTAGAGGTGAGCCACCCATGCCAGCAAGGCGGCTAAAGGCACTGGCTACAAGTGTGATAGGGAAACAGATACCAAGACCGGCTAATGCATCTGTACCAATTCCTGAAATACGACCTACAAACATTCTATCTACAAGGTTATAAAGAAGGTTAACTACTTGAGCAATAACAGCAGGTATTGCTAGCTTTAAAATGAGTTTTCCTAATGGGTCTTTACCTAAATCCATTGGTTGTACAAAATCGGTTATTTTCAATGAGATTTGAGCGTATTAATGTGTTTAAACAACTTTTTCTGAAGGTGTTCAGAAAAAAACGATAAAGATAACAGTGGTCAGTTCTCTGAAATTTATGGTGAAAAAATGTGTCGTTTTGCTGGATAATTTCCGTGTTTTTTTCTATTTGTAGCAAGCTTGATGTTTAAATCTCTGGCAAGTATTGGATTTACCGTTTCGCTATTGAGATTTTGATTGATAAGTTTTTGAAGAACTTAAAAATCGAAAAAGAATTCCATTCGTAAGGCAAGTTTTTGTGTTTTGCTTTGTTTTAATTTTAAAATTGCAAATATGAATTTCATTTTTTTCAATTGGAATTATGATAATTATCTTATTTATATGTCTATTGTATCTTCGAACCAGTTAAATACATCAAATATCGAGTCATTGAGATTTGGGAAAATCAAATACTCAACAATACTTTTAATGAATTGTTGCGTAATTTCTTTGATTCGTGCAAAAGCTCTTTGATCATCTGTTTTTGTCATTATTATATAAGTTGGAAGTTTATACTGATTAATAAATCTTGAACATTTTTCAAAATAATCATTAATATATTGTGAAACAGAAAAAACAATATTGCCATCACACACAAGTATAACGCCGTCGCATTTCTTAATTATTTCTTCCCAATCTTCAAGCTTTGAATAAACTCCACTAACATCGTAAAACCTATATTTAATTCCTCTGATAACGATACTGCGGATTAAAACACCATTAGTGCGTATTGGTGGATTTGATGGATCCTGGAATTAAAAAATAAAAATACATATTCACCAGCAAGATATTCCAAAATAGAACTCTTTCCTGATTCTTGATGACCAAGAACTGCAATGTGATAAGGTTCTTGATTAATATTATCGAGTGCAACCCGAGTTGAGTTATTGCACCCCATACGTTTCTATGAATTAACGGGTTCTGTCGAAACATGTTTCAAGAATAATTTTTTATCTTTTTTTTATTCCATATGGAAGCATTCCTTGAGTTATATTCTAATTTATATTTTAAATCACAAAAGTTTAAAAACACATGAAATATAATTTTTAATTGATTTTGTTTAAAAATTTAGTCGCTCATAATTAATTTATGGTGGATTTTATATCATATTGAGTTTGAGAGTCCGAAACCTAGTCGGAAAAAATTAGTTCAAATTTTTCATATTTCCATTTTATATATTTTATATATATATATAATTTGATGTAAAAAATGATATAAAGTGGAGACCTGTTTTATTTTAGAGATTTATTTTTAGCACAACTTAAAACAGATATTTTATGAATATTGTAAATAGTTTTAGTTTCAAAATAAAAATATATATACATATGTATTTTATCGCCGAAAAACGTTGTTAATTTTTGAAATATTCATTTTTTGCTACAAATAATTAAAATTAAAAAATAATAACCAACATATAATTAAATAATCCCATATGATGTCATCATATCATATATATTATAATGCTTTTTTTATAAGTTGTAAAGATGACATGATCATATATATGGGATGATAATTACTTTTTACTTTTTCCTTTCCTATTTTATATTTATTCCTTGACATCAAAATTACTATTTATTATTCCAATATTAGAATATACCAAAATGTATTAGATCATAATTCTATTTAAACTTAACAAATTAACTTATTTTCCCAAAACAATGTTTTTATATTCTACAATTAATTTTTTTTATAATTTTACATCTCAATGAGTTCATTTTAAAAATTTTAAAAATTTATTAATTTGTAATCATTTTTTGTGCGATTTTCTCATGCAAGACCCATTATTATTCAAATCATGAAATATTTATTATTTGAAAACTTAATATTTGTCAACAACATCAGTTTTTGCAGTTTACCTGTCCAGCAAGTGAAAGAAATTCTTTATTTCCAATAAATCACAAAGATTATCTAACGTAATATTGAATGTATTACACCATTCAAATATCTCCATCAAAAAGTTTACATAATTGAAAAGTGTCAAATTCCAAATGCCGGACGAATTCAAGGAATTATTCAAGCCAATGCTTTCTGAAAAAACATTTGATCAGGAGCTTTTTTTCCAGAATGATTTTTCTAGATTCTGGAGTGCTTTGTTTCAACATTTAATGAATTTATGTGCAAAGCAAAAATCCAAAGAAATGAAGAATGCACGATATACTCGTAGCAAGAACCCTAAATTTAAGAATATTCACGAAGCATTCAGAAAAATAATACCATTTGTTCAATCATCACATTTTCATGATGGTGATCTTTTATTTGTGAACAAGGTATTTTGTTTCTTTTTCCATCCTGAAACACCTGATCAACATAGGAAGCCAATGATTGAACAATTCTTTAAATTATTAACGGCTTTAACACCAGAACAAATATCAGATCTTCAAGAAGCTATTGCATTAATTATTCCATACACTCATTTTGTTCAACCTAACAGTGGTGATGAAGAAGTTTTTAATGCTGAATTATTCCAAGGGAAAGGTCTTCAACCATTAGTTGATGCGTCCCATAAAATTGGAGACCAAAGCACATGTATTGAAGATCTCAATTCATTCCTAAACTTTATTGTAGCCAATTGGGACACCATGAATGACTTTTGTACACATTCATTAAATTATCATATATTAAATGTCATCTATAAAAAGTATACAGACAAATACTCGGAGAAGCCCTCTCTTCCTCGTTATGGTTTTACGTCAGGTCCCCCTGAACAATTACATGATACGATAATAACATTTTTGAAAAACATGTCCACAGTCAACAAAGAACATAATTGGACCTCCTTCTTTAAGAACGAATATAATTGTCGCCTTATTCTCGACATAGCTCGTGAAGTATTTTCACATCAAAAACCTGATGATTTTGTTACAATGTTACAATATTTCTCATTTATAATGTCCAATCCTGAATACTTAAGTACATTTTTAAGTTCGAAAGATGATATTTTATTAGATGTAATTAACATCTTCAAAGATTATTATCCAATCATTGACACCAACAAACATGATTCCATTGGAGACATGGAGAACTTTATTTTAATTTGGTTTGACACATTAATATGTAACACAACAAATGAAATAACTTTACGTTTATTATATGAAATATTTAGTGACAATAAAAATGATGACGATGTCCAATTAACAACGAAAGGATTTATATTAATTAATTTCTTACATTATTTATTCCAGAAACATTTTTGGAAAGAAGAGTTTTGGTCATCATTTACCACATTTCTAATCCAAAATGAATTTTTAACTTCAGTCATTTCACGTTATTCACAATATTTAGCGTTATATATCTTTCCTTATATCTTTAGTATTAATCCATCTATATATAAAGAAGTCACAACGTCACATGTAACACGTAAAAAGAGAACTAAACAAGAAACGCCATATGATTACATGGCTGAGAATGCAGAAATAATATATAATAATCCAACATTATTTGCGCAAGAAAATGTTACATCTTTTTATGATGACTTTAAGAAATTTGATCCAATATTAACTAAGTTACATATTATCCCATTAAGTGATAATATTAATTCACAATATAATGACGTCCTTAATTTCCTTAAAGTGTTTAACTTTTATTCGCAATGTGAAACAGAAGAATTACAATTAAGAGCATTTTCACCGATAATTTCATTTAGTAAAATGATTGTCGAATTACGAATGTTACCACCAGGGATTCTTACAGAGATAACAATACCATTTACATTATTATCGAATATATTATTTAATGCTATTTTGTTACAATCGAATTTAAAGATAAGACAAATGTCATTTGATATATTATCATCAATTATAAATATATATGAAATGATACAATATTTATCATTTGATGATTTTATTAATTGGTATGCAGCATTGATTATGATGATGATGTCAATTGATAATAAAGATAAACAATTTGGGTTACAACAAGCAGTAATTACTATACAAAATGAATTCATAGGTTCACCAATATTATATCCAATTATAATGGCATTATGTGAAGATAATATATTTGAAATTAATCAATCGTATATATCATTTGTGTCTTCATTACCTTTATTTGATATTGATGTTAAACCTATAAAACAATTTATTGATACATTAAAAGTTAAAATGAATAAATATTCAAAATTATATATCCAAAACTTCGAAAAATATTTCGAAAAAGATCATCATAACCTTCGAAAGAGAGCAATTAATTTAATTGAGAATTTACAACAAACTAAAAAATGGAATTTAATATTACCTGCTTATATATCATTAATATCAGAAGAATTTTCACGTCCGATACAAGATTCCAAATTAATATCGAAAATGTTATTAAATTTAATAGAGCCATTAAATGATGAAGAATATTATTGTTCGATTAGTTCTATTCGATCAATATTAATGTATTTCCCTAAGTTAGAAAAGTTAATACCAAATGAATATTTACAATTTATATCTTCGTTAACTGATATTACAATTAATTTAAATTTAGAAAACTTAAGTAAAAGTTTCGACTTAATTAAACTTACAACAGAAGTATATATCGAAAGTTTTTCATTGGTAAAAATTAATGAATCATATCATAAGTTTGCAACATTTTTAATTAGCTCAGTGAAAAACAAAAAATGTTCAAATGAAATTAAAACTTTGTTGTCGAATATGATTGATTTGTTGGCTACTTATTATGGTAAATATCCATTTCCACAAACTTCTTCATTCCCAACTTATCAAAAGACTACAATTGATGAACATCAACATAATCCTTTGTTCATAACAACAAAAACAATTATCGATCCAACATATATTAATGAAGATACTGTACAAATATCATCACAAACTCAATCAGGTCATTTCATATGGAACTTTAAAGAGATTGATAAAGATTTCTTTGATGAAAATAAATTGGATAATATTGAGTTGCCTATAACTGATAATAAAGACGAGAAAATTGAACCTTCAATTAACTTAAATGAAGAGAAATCGTTCGTCGACGTATTCGATTCTTTATTAAATGAATATGAATCTTATTTCAAAGATGAAGAATTCCCATTAGATCAATTCCCTTCGCATGAAAATATTAATAATTCAATTAATTTAATAAATGAACAATTTAACAAAAGTAATATTAAGAACAATCAAAACCAAACGCCAAAATATCCAAAGCCAATACCCAATTCAACTAATTTGATTGCTGGCGCTTTAACTGTATGTGGTCGATATCCTTTGAATCATCCGGAAAATATGTCAATTGTAGATCCGAAGAAAGATAATAATATTAACGCATTGTTACAAAAGATACATAAGATGAATCATCGATTAGGGATTAAAATTGGTGTTGTTTACATAAATCAACAAGCTCAAAACCAAAACGATATCCTATCAACTACTTTTGAGAACACATCATTGAATTTCCAGGAGTTTTTGAATGGTTTAGGGTGGCTGATAGATTTGTCAACACATCAAGGCTTTGATGGGGGGTTATCAACTAAAAATGGCTCAATCGGAGAGTCATCGATATACTATTCCGACTTTATGTTTGAGGTAATGTTTCATGTAGCTCCTTTATTACCTACAACAAATGATGACCCTCAACAATTAGCAAAGAAAAGACATATTGGAAATGATCATATACATATTATATGGTCCGAACAAAACAAAGATTATGATATCACAACAATTACTTCCCAATTTAACAAGGCTTATATTATAATATACCCATTAAAATGTGGATTATATAGAGTCGACATTAAATGGAAAGATGAATTGGATTGCTATTTCGGTCCTTTAAGATATCAAATTATTACAAATAAAAAAGAATTGCCTTCTTTAGTAAGAGCTACGGCAATAGAAGCAATGTTGGCATTTTATAGGACAAAAGATGCAACTAAATTTAGTTATCCTCAAAATGATATCGTAAATTCATTTAATGAAATATATTTGATGAGAATTGGCGGCGGAAGAGGTGAAAGAAAAGATCCGTTCTTACCTTTGCAATCGATGATGAAAATCACTCCATCAAACGATAAGAACGAAAAAGAGGAAATTAACGAAAATAAGTAAAAAGTGCCTCTGAAAATTCGACTTCATTTTTGAATATGTCAATAACATTTTGTGTGTTTTAAATTTTGTCAAAATCTGAAAAATTAAAACATATAAATATTTACAGTGTGTGTAATGATCTCTCCTTGAACAAGCAAAAAGACTATTAATAAACTTTATGCAATAATGCACAAATATTTAAGATAGAAGAATGAATTACTCACAATATAAAAAGATACAAAATCTTATCAAACAAAAACTCATTAATTTTATACACAAAGCTTTATTTATATAAACACAAATTATTTGATTTTATGGAAAGAAAAAAAGACAAATTGAAAAGAAGCCGATATTTAAATTGAAAATTCAAAGGAATATCTTTACAATGGAACTGAAAATGAAATTTATAATGACAATGTTTTTTGCCTTGAAGCATTAACTCATGAATCACTGCCCAATTAGAATATCTCACAACAACATTGATGTTATTTTTTATTTAAATAACATTTTATACAATATGCATTTGATGGATTATAACAATATATTTCTCAATAAACATAAAAATAATTCAACTAATGAATAAATGATAATTCTTGAAATTTTTGTGCTTATTATGAACAGTAAAACAGCTTCGATAAAAATAATGTTTTCAAGTTTGACAAATTTTTCACTTAAAAAACCGCAAAAAATTTCCGGTTGTCGTGACAAAAAAGCAGAATGTTTCCAGCAATTTCTCTTCCTTCGTTTGAACAATCTACAGATCCCAAAAGACTCGATTCTGGTAGCGTAGAGGATGTCTTCAAGAAGTGCGGCTTTGTCTATGCGATTGGACTTTTCCGTCAAATGGAAGAATTTCATAAGTTATCAAGCCAATTGTTTTTAGAGCTTGAATCTGATTTTGATAAACTATCCGACAGGATTGAAAGGATATCATCTCGTGTTGAACAATTCAAAGTTAATGCTCAAAAAGTAATCGAAATCAACTCACGTCTCTCACCTGAAGAATTCTCTTCCAACCAATACTGTGTTAATGAGATGCCCAAAGTCGAGCAAACCGAATTTATGCTCAAGAATGCGGATTGTTTTGTTGAACCACTTCTTCAAAATGCCGAACCTCCACCCACACTTGAAGCCTTTGCCTCGTTAATCCCTGACTACAAGCAACTTGATCTTCAAATCACCGATCCCAGTCAATTCGAGCGACAATACAAAGAAGAAATGTTAGCTCTTCTTGCCAACTTCAAGCGTAAACTCAAGAAGAAGATGAAAAAGAATCGCGAAGAAGTTGAAGAAGCCCCCACCAATGGTCTTAGTGCCGCTGCTCTTAGCGCATACATTGAAACAGTCGAACCACCACAACAAACATTAGTATGCCCACCGCCGCCAGGCAGCACCTCCAATTGGCGTTCGTATGCCGGCGATGCTCCACCAGCACCAATACGACGACCAACTCCACCACCCGTTACAGCACCACCAACGCGTCCAAAGATCCAACGCCCGCCACCTCCGCCATCGCAACCATCGCAGCCAGCGCAGCCATCACAGCCTGAGCCAGAACAAGAATATAATGATGTATCATCAGCATCTGTTCCACCACCACCTCCTCCACCGCCACCACCGCCTCCGCCACCGTCTGCGCCACTTCCCACAACATCAGCGCCTTCAGGCGCCGCCCCAAGCGCGCCGAAGCCCCAAAACTTGCCGAAACCGCCACCAGGCGCATACACCGATCATTTGGCATTGATTCGACAAGGCGTAAAGTTAAGAAAAACAGAAACGAATAAACAACAGCCAAAGACAAGAGCACAGGCAGCAGACCCGAACTCTTTGTCAATGGCAGAAATTTTACAAACAATCGCTGAAATTAGAGAAGCTGTCGCCGATGAAGACTCGGATGATGACTCTTCGGGCGAAACTGATTCATCATCTGATTGGTAAAGTGCTTAATAAAGAAGCGAAATTTCTTCGAATTTTTCAACATTTTGGATATTTCGAACAATATAAATTTAATATTAATTACATATTATTTCTGAATAAAAATGAGTGAAATATATTACTTTGGAAATAGTAAACGTTTTTAATGGACACTGACTCCACTAAATATGGCCTAAAACAAAATGAAGATCATATGGAAAGACTTAAGTTAATTAAGAAAATTATTTTCGATTTAAATGAAGAAAATATCACTGAATCATCACAAATATTAACGCGTTTGTTAAACACTGATTTTCCTTATTCATCTAAACTTGTTATTTGTCAATTGGTATTGTCGTCAATTAAATCACAAAGAAAAAATTCTCGGATTTATATAAATTTTCTAAATGAGATGAAAATAGTTTCTGAATTCAAAGATTTCGCTAAAAGTAATAACATAGAAAATCTTTATGACAACTTAATTAGAAACGGAATTAATCCAAACGAAATTGAAAAAGCAATTCGATTTGATGATGTAGAAAAACTTCAAAATTTATCATCACAGCCAAATTTTAATTTTAGTCAAAACATTGCATGGTCACCAGAAGATGTATATTCATGTGTAATTTATAAATCTTTTACATTAATTAATTATGCAGCATTTTTTGGATCAGTTAAATGTTTTAAATATTTACTTTTGAATGGTGCAAATGTAAAAGAAACAGGTAAATATGCAATTGCAGGTGGAAATGTTGAAATATTTCATTTATGTGAACAACAACACATAGATTTTAAATGGGAGTATGAACCTCCAATTGAATTTCATCGAAATGACTTCTTTATTTATCTTTATTTAAATCATAAACTTGAATTTAAAAATTTAGAATGGTTAGGAGAAATATGTGTTCGACATTATAATTATAAACTTTTTTCATTTTTACAAAAAGAAGGAATGAGAATTAATGATGCAATAATTAATACTGCAGCACGCACTGGGAACATATTTCTTATATTACATTTTCTAAAAGATAATAAAATTCCAAAAAATATTATGTTTCATACAGTTGTATCAAATAATATAGAACTTGTTAAATATATTTTAAAACAAGAAGGAATTGATATTAATACCGCTGTTATTTATTTGAATTATTATATTTTAAATAATAATTTTTGGAATTGACTTAAATCTTTTAAAACACCACTTAAGATGGCAGCTTATTTAGGAAACAAAGAAATCGTAAAATTACTCCTTGAGCAAAAAGGAATTGACATTAATGCTAAAGATATATTTGAAATTTCTTTATATTTTTTAGAACTGCAATTTATTATGCACATAGTAATGAAATCGTTGATTTAATCAAAAGTTACGCAAACAAATGAATAAAAAATTTATTTCAAAATAAAAAACTTTTTCTTATTTTAAAATCATAAAAAATCCTCCGAGTTAAATTAATAATGCAAATTATCTGATTTTTGATGAACATAAAAAAATTATTCAAGGTTAAAAAGCACCTCATTGTTATTAATAACATAAATCCAACAGATATGAACAAATTTTACCTTTTTATTACCATTCAATTGAATATTAAATGTTACCTTAAATTTGATAAATATTTAGTAAGATATTATTAGTTTTATCTGTGTAAAGATATTGAATGCCATCGCAATTTGTCATCTAACCCCTATCGTTCAAGCATGAAACGCTTTTGAAAAGATTACAAAAACTGCTATTCTAAAAGTGGCAAAATGGAAAACACCTTGCAAAAATATCTCCAGCAAGTTGAAAATCAACTTAATGAAATTAGTAAAGGTATCCCACTTCCCGAGGTGTTTAAGAATGAATTGGATACCATATCAAACTTAAACAAACAAGATAAAATTGATGATGTTCAGTATGTTGTCAAAACTCTAAAAGATCTATTTCAATCCATAGCCAACAAATGGAGGCCTCCATTGACTGTTAAATTTCAAGAAAATTATATCCAATCTATGATTCAATTAAATCAAGCAATTTCTTCACTTCGATCTGAAGAAATACCAATTCCTGAACTCAAAAAAGAATCCACAGAAGGGCTTCAGAAGTATACTGATGCTGTTTATAATACAATTCAAGATAAAATCACATTTTTCACCAACATCAAAATTGCTGAAGACATTGTACCTAAGCGTGACACTGAACATATAGTCCATACCATCACCAGCATATCCAACTTTATTAATTCGCAATCCAAAAATTTCAAAGATTATCGTGAAGACATAGCTCAGTCATTATTATTAGTTTTAACCATTTCTAACAAAATGAAATATGAGGAACACGCCAAACTTGAATCGAACAGTATTCAACTTGTATCACTTCAAACCTCCGAATTTGACATTCCCATTTTATGTTTTGACATTTCATATCATTTACATGAAATGTTAACACAACTTAATCCACGATCAGCCAAATCCAAAGAATCCATTGAGAAACTTCTATTAGAGTCATATTTAGACCCCAAAAAGATGAACATCTTAGAGACCGAATATTATACATTAGTTTATTCGAAGATGCAAAAGATCAAAAGCATTGTCTTTGATAATGTGCGTAATTCCATTCGTGGCTGTTTTCATGGCCAAGGAACAATTGTTACAATAAATTATGATTCAGCAATAGATGTACTTAAGTCAAGTTTACCCGAACAAATATCAATACGTGAAGTTGCTAAAGAATTACCAAAAGAATTTTCACGTAGTTCATTATCAATTTATGATACACAAGAACAACCAAACATTGATAAGAACATAAATCAACATTTATATTATTGTGAGAACACTGGATTATGGTATTTAACCAAAAATGGATATCAAATTAAGATTGAAGAACCTGAAACAATTGATTATCATTTTAAGAAATTAGAAGTCATTAATGAAATTAATTTACCAAAAATTGATCAAGGGAAAGCACAAAATTATATTCATGTACCATTAGTAGGTGAAATGATGCGAAATATTTCTGATTCAAGTATCGAACCAGATTTGAAATTTAATGAAGTTGGTTATTTATTTAATTCACGTTATGAACGTTCGAATTTGAATTTATATACTGAAAAGAAGATAGAAAAAGATTATAAATATTTAACATTAAAGATTAATGATTTCTCATTTGAAAATGGTCCACTTGAAAACACTATTGGTATGTTATATGTATTAGATTCAACTAAGAAAATGCCTATAACAGAACCAATATTTTTCATTATTAAAGATGGGAAACCAATTTTTAATGACAGTAATATAACAAAAGTCATCTTCACATTAAATGATTCGAAAACATTAATCTTAGTATGTCGTTTATTCCATGATCAAGCATATGATTTAACATCATTCTTATCATCATTATCTAATGGAAAGAAAATACTTAAAAATACTTCAAGTCCTTATAATTTTGCTGCATGTGGTATATCATTATATGATAACAAAGGTAATTTTAATAATGTTACTTCATTTCCTCAACATTTCTATGTAATTCAACCAGGAACAGCATTAATTGTTGATACTGCTTTATTAACAGTACTTTCACAACCACCAAGTTTTAAATTATTAATTAAATCTTCAATCGAATTAAAATTAGAAGATAAAATCATTGATAATAATTATTGTTATACATGGAATTATTTAGGAAATTCTCAAACTTTAATATCTTCAAATACTGAATTAACTTCAACAACTTTAACACCTATAATCGAATTAAATAATATCCAATTCACATTTAAGAAAGCACAAACAGGTAAATATGTATATTTCAAAGCTTATTTAGTAGAAAATGATTCGAATATTAAAGATCCTCAAGGATTACCTAATATATTAACATATACATCTAATAAGTTATCAAATGTTTATGTGTCATCAGTAGTACCATTTACTACACGATGTCAATTTCCAGATTTTGTGCGTTTCCATATCAATAAGAAACTAAAGAAATCAACACATATAATAATACAATTTTTTTCTGTAACACCAGGTCAATCACCCGAATTATATAAACTTTCGATAATACCATTTTATGATAATAAAACACCAATTCGTAGTTCACAAATGGAAGTTACATTATTCCAACTTAATCAATCACCAATGACAAATTATTTAGCTAAAGCTAAGAAATTAAATGCTAAATCTAAAACTATATTTAATATCATAGTTCCACCAATTTATTTCCCACATCAAAACTTACGTAAATTACTTTCATCAAAAATATCATTAAACTTAAAAGAAATTGTTACTAATGATATACCAAAGAATTTAATTGATGAAAGTTTCTTATATACATTTTCAAGATTATTAATGATTACATCTAATACTAATGTTCAAGCATTAGTGGTATATTTATCTAAGTTTAGTTATGATGAAGTTAATCCTTTAATTAACACATGGTTATATAATTATTTTAATCCTTTATTAAGTGAAAACTTTGCTTCAAGATTATTTATAGGTTATTCACTTACTTTAAGTAATTTATTTAAAGCCGAATTAAATTATGATACTGTTTTATTATTATTACAATATTTAATGACTTTACCAATATTTATTAATATAATTTTAGTTACTTTAATGATATATAAACATAAAAATGTAGAATTAACTGAAGATGTTCAACAAGATTTAATATCAACAATTAAATGTATTTCAAAATTAATTATTACATTAGCTTCAATTGAATTAACTACAAATGTTAATCAATTGTTCTCACAATTTATGTTTTATATTTATCCTTTATTACCTAATAATCAAGGATTAATATTAATTCAAGAACATTTCGAAGCATTAGGAAAAATCGAATCATTTAATTTGGAGCCTTTATTCCCTACACAAACAGATACTAAATCTAAACATTCCGTTGTACCTGTTGCACCATTCCCTAAACCTGCAGTCACATTGTTTTCATTACCAATTCGGTCATTACGATTAAAACTTGATTTCATTGAAATCTTTGCACGGAATATAAACTTTTTAGCTTCATGTGCTTATGCTGATAATGTTATATCGATATTTAATATAATAATATCATCGTTAATGGAATGTTCTAAAATCGAACCTAAGTTAATTAAGAAATGGATTATTATAATGTCCGAATTTATACGTACAGCAGAACATTTCCCAAATATATGTCAAAATTGTGCTACAATATTAATACCATATTTCCGATTTGCTATATCAATTATTGATAAAGATTTTATAGTTAATGATTATATTACATTCCAACATTTATTAGTTACAATATTATTCATTACACATGCATCTAATAAAGATAATATCATTAAGTTCTTTAATTCAAATGAAACTCAACAACAAGCAAATTTAATTATATTTTTCGAGAAATTATTCAAGATTTGTATAACACCTACTGAAGATATTGATGGGAAAGCAACAAAATTCCGGAACTCTGTAAGTATATCACAAGTAAATCAATTAAATAAATTGAAAGAGAATGCTAAAAACATTAACTTCTCATTATATAATGAATTATCTGTCCGAATTATCGAATTCTTAAATATATTAATTGAAAAAACACATTTCGGTATTGAAGTTTCTAAAGCTATGACTAATTTAATAACATTATTATTAGGTCCATATCAATCATGGGACAATTATAAACATATTTTATTAATAATAGTTAAACTTGTTGATATGCAATCAAATAAATTCTTCTTCCATATGACTGAACCTTATGAACAACTTATCGAAATCGCTGTTAAATTAGTTGAAAGACATATGAGAATTGCACGTGCTTCAGGTGTAGCATTATTAATTCATTATCTTTATGTTGATTATTTAACAACAGAGAACATGGTAATTACGAAATATTATTTATTAGATAAATATAGTAATATGTTATTTGAAGTTAGTCATAATTTAATGCCATTATATAAGATATTAATTGATCGCCTTCGATTATTTATTACTTCATTTTGTATTAGTTCTGATTTTGCTCGATTATGTGAAGAACGACTTGATGCAGCAAAAATTATTTATGATTCAATGTGTGTAATTCGAGGTACAAATAAATCACCAGAACTTAAAGTACAAATGATGTTACGTATTGCAGATCAATTTTATGGTTATCCAACAATTCGATTAAAATGGTTACAAAAAATCGTCGAAGTTAATGTATGTGAGAAATTAATGGCACAAGCGTCAATTGCCGAATTACAAGTTACGTTTTTACTTGATTTCATGATGAGATTACATAGTAATGAACATCATATTCAACCATTAGACTTTTCATTTTGTAATAATTCTAAAACAGAGACATTAATTGATATTAATCATTGTCCTGAAACAATGCGATCTGAGTTAACTAAACATCAATTGTTTTGTGCAGAAGGAATTATTAATTCGATTAATAAAGCAATACAATATGCAACTGAAGCTAAACTTAATTGGGCAATTAAAATATATTATTTATTATTAATACAAATCCATGAATCACAACGAAATTATTTAGAATTATCGGATTTGGTTCATAAATTATCTGATAATTATTATGTTATTAATGAATTATTTGAAAAGCCTTTGCAGCCACAATTGTATTTCTACTTGTTAGAAAGAAGACGTAATAATGAATGCATTCAAATCGAAGTATTCTCTTCAACTATCTCCGATTTAAATGATTACGCTTCATACTTAAATAATAAAGAAACAAAACGTTTCGAATATTTGGGACCTGCATTTACTGCTTCTAATCATGAAGAAGCATCTACAACAACTAATGGTATTTGTGTATCGATATTAAAGCCATTAAATAATCCATTGTTTTCATTTGATAATAATACGTTTTATCAAGATATAATATATCATAACGATGATTATGTTAATGGTATTAAAATGAAACGAATTATTTTCACAACTGATAAAGCATTACCTAATTCAAGTATCTGCGCTAATGTTATTAATATCGCAACACAAAATTATGGACATTTCGAAACATTTAAACTCGTTGTACAAAATAGTATGGACGAGTTAAAGAAATGTTCCGACGCAATATTATCAATGATTCCAACAAATGAAAACATTGATAGATACACTAAGAATAAGCCATTGTTCCCATTGCAGCCATGCAGATGTACGATTCGTTATGAGCTAAAGAAGAAGTCACCAGCTTTAAGTGCAATACTCGAAAAGTTTAGAAATATCGACGAGAATCCGGAGTCGGTGTCGCCAAGTGAGAAAGAAATAGCAGTAAATTGGATACAACAAATAATGAACACAATACAGGCATTGAAGAAGGGAATCGACGAGGTGCAGGGGCAAGAAAGACTGTCGCAGGAGTACATGAAGCTAAGGGATAAGGCAAGCAAGTACTCGTACATCCTGTTTAACGAGGATTTGAAGTTCGTAGAGCCAAAGAAGAAAGTAGACCCAATGGAGTACGTCAGCCCTTACGAAGACGCAACAAGCTTTTAAACTTGGTCATGATCATTTTTTTGTTTTTTTAAGATAAGTTCTTCGACGTGTTGATAAGTGAATATATATGAAAACTTTTGATATTTAGAAGGAATTACTTGAGAACAAACATTTGATTGTTATTTTTGAAGATGAACTTAAATGGATGAATAGAACATAAATAACTTTATATGAAAAGTGTCGTTATGTCATGGCTGTCAGAAATTTTATTTTTCTGATACTAACTCCCGTTATAATGACTTTTTAATAAAAAACATTTCTAAAGTATTGAATATATTTTGCCACAAAAAGTTAAGGGTATTGAAATATAAATTTATATTTCGTTTTATCTTCGGATTTGAATTAATATTTTTGGTCTTAATTTAATCATACACATAGATAAAATAGAGGGGAAAATACCCCAATTTTTTTTAGCCAATAAAATTCATTTGGTGATATCTTTTTTGCGCTTTATTACGCCCTCACATAAAATCGAACGTTAAGAATCTCCAAAAAGGAAAGAAAAAAGAGGATGAAAAAAACAATTAATCTTGTGACTTATTTTTCAGAAGACTATGTTAACCCGCAACCATTCCCATATGATGTAAATTTTACATCAGCGGAATGTTTAAATTCAGCATGTAATAATTTAAAAATTCCACTCAATCCATATTTTGAAATAAAACACAAGAATGCAACAGGATCTAAATGGCTCAGTGATGGTGAAACTCTCCTTGAACAAAATGTTAAAGAAGGAGACAGTATTATAATTGATATTAGTTCCAAAATTTTTGAAGAAAATACACCAAGTAGTCCACGAACAAACTTACTCTCAGACATTATGGAGAAAGAATCCAACAATATCAATGGTTATATCCGAAAAAGCAAAAGCTCGAACAAAGATCTTTGTTTTGATCGAATTTTTCAACTTTTAACATTTCAAGGATTTGCACCACAAGGTAGATATGGTATTTATCATACGTCAGATACTTTAGAAGAAGTTATTCGCAATGCAATTAATACCTTAGGCATTAATCCAGAAGGTCGTTATTTCATCGTAATCACGACATCAGACAGTGAAGAAATTTGTATTGCTGGGCAAATACATAATGAATTTTGGTTTGATGAAAATACAAAAATTTATGTATTTAATCAATATCTTAATATTCCCGTTTATTCCAAATTTTCCAATGAAATAAATATGGAATTAGACATATCCAAAACTGTACGCGAACTTATTAATGAAATTTCAGCACATTTTGGAATCAAAAATAATACATCATATTCATTATCATTAAAATCAAACACCGGTTATCTAAATATAGATCCTGATATACCATTATTTAAGCAATATCAAACGCATCATCCATTATATTTTTATCGGAAATATTATTTAATTTGTTATGAAGACATTTTAACAGATGAACTTATTGAAATAACATTTAAAGATTCATTTGATATGTATATGGACATAAAATATCCAATTGAAGATAATGTTTTAAATGAACTTTTACCATTTATTTATATATCAAAAGCAAATGAAATTAATGGATTAGATTTAAAGAAAATTATTCCAAATAAAACATATGAAAAAATTGATGATTTAGAACCAATAAAAAATAACATTAAAACGTTTATTGCTGAAAATAATTATACAAAGTATAAAGCGATGAAGAATTCGATTCGAATATTTCGAAGAATTAAAGGATTTGCTTCAACCTTTTTTAATAATGTTTTTATTAAAACTTATGTACATGGTAGAAAAGGATGTTGTAATTGTAACATAGAAATTACACCTTTATCATTATTAATATATCATAAAGATAATTTAGAAGAACGTATTTCATATTCGAATATATTAAAAATATCTCATATGAGTAATCATGTTTTCATTACTTTTACATATAATTTTGGTGAAACTGCGGAATATTTATTAAAAAGCAGTAAATCAATTGAAATAAATTCATTATTAGTTGGTTATAATGTAACATTAAAAGAAGCACAAAAGAATAAAATGGAAAGAAGTATTATTACTAATAAAAGAAATTCATTTCTAACAAGTGATAAAGAAATTATGTTATATTGTACATCAAAACTTGATGATATTTCACCATTATCATTTCCATTTTTTGCTAATTTTTCAGGAGAAATTGTTAAGCAATATTTAGTTAATCAATTTCATGTGAAAAATAAAGATGATTATATTGTTTTATTAAAGACAATGCCTAATACATTAGTTGAAATAGAAAATGAACGTTCTTTATTTTCTTATAATGCACATCAAGGAATGACATTATATTTATTACCAAGATATCATATTATTAAAATATCATTAATTAATAATATTCATCAAGAAATTAAAATCGATATAACAAAAACAATTGAAGAATTAATGCCAAAAATTTTTAAAGCTTTTCATTTGCCATATTTATATGGTTATACTTTATTTAGTAATACAAATGTACCACTTGATTTAAGATATAAAATTCCTGAACAAATAACTTCATTTAATAACTTATTATTTAAAAGATTATATTTCATTACTTTCCCTGATATATATAAAAATAAAAATGCTTTAGAACAAACAATGTATGATGCAAATGAAATAATTATAAATAATACAAATGATCTAAAGATTAGTGATGATATGATAATCGAATTTATTTTTTTATATATTTGTGCTATTAATAAATTTAAAGAACAAAATATTATTAAAAAATTCAAATTATCCAAAAAATTAGAAAATAAATTAATGACAAAAATGTTGTCAAGTAATTGTATCGAAAAATATGAAGCATGTAAGAAATTTATTAAAGAAACAAATAAAATTCCGGGATTTGGAGTTGAAGAATATAAAATTTCTATAATAGATGAAAATGGTAAAACTAATGTAATATTATTAATATATACAACATGTATTAAAATCGTAGATTATAAATTTAGAAATGTTTTATATGAAATTGAATATCATTTAATTCATTCAATTGACAATTTAAGGAAAAGAATTTTAATTACGTTTTTAAATAAAGATACTGGTTTAGATGATTCAATCGAATTTAAATATAATAAAACTGAATCACCTTCATTAGCTTTATATTGCTTTAAAAAAGCTTGTAATGAATTAAAAATTAGAAACTTAATCGAACAAAATAATCAATCCGAAAAAATCGATGAAATTAATGAATTCCCTAAAATTATAAATTTAGGAATTTCTACAAATTTAAATCGATTAAATCCTATATATCAAAATATAGAGTTAATTAAAACTGGAAGTGAAATCATTGAAAGTTTAAAATCGATATTAAATCTTGAACAAAATGTTGAATATACTTTACTTTTATGTTCTTTTAATAAATATTATAAATGGATTCTACCTAATGAAATTATTGGCTCTAAAAATCCTTCTTTATATTCGTTTTTATTTGTAATTAAAAGTTATCCTTTTGTTACAATTTGTTTTAATGGAGAAGAAAAATTATTACAAATTCCACTCAAAAAAACAGTTATTGAAATTATTACTGAAATTTCTAAAAAGTTAAACATTAATAATTTTATAGGTTATACTTTGTTTTATAATGATATTCCATTGAATTTATTGCAAACAATTCCTGAACAAATTACAGATTATGAAAGATTAACTTTAAAAAGATATTTCTTTATGTGTTCTAATTATTGTTTTCAAGATAAAAATTCGATTTCTTTACTTTATAATGAAACAATTGATTATATTAAAAATAATAAAATGAAATTTTCGAATGATGAAGTAATTGATTTAATATTTTATGTTTCAAACATTACTTCAAATATCGAACAATTTCTAAAAAGTTATTTTCCTGATTATATTAATTTATTGGAACAAATTCAAACAAAAATTAACGAAAATAAAAACAAAATTTCGAAGAAAGATTCAATGTTAAGTTTTATAAATATAATACGTAAAAATTCAACATTTGATGTTGATAAATTTTATGTATTAATTAATGATAAATATTGTACATTAATTATATCATCATATGAAATATTATTATCAAATCATAATAATAATCAATCTATAAAATATGAATCAATAGTTGACTTTAAGAGTAATGATATTTTTATATCATTTTCATATTTAAATGAAAATAATAAAATTACAATTACAATTGAATCACGACAATGTCCAAAAATATCAAATTTAATATTATCACATATAAAAACATATGAAATATTATTCACACAAAATTTATTTGAAACTAATAAAGAATATAATGAAATCGAAATATTAACTATAATTCATTTTAAACCAGATTTTACACCTAAAAATCATCTTAATTCTATAGATCATGAACAACAATTAATAAAATATTCATTAAGATTAAAAATTTGGGAACTTATTAATAAAGCAAGTTTAATATTTAATTATCAAAATGATCAAGAATATTCTTGTTTTATACATTATAATGAAAATGATATTAAATTATTACAAAGAGATAAATATCTTGAGTTTTATCATCCATTTGATGGTGTTTCTATTCATATTTATAAGAAGTTTATGCCAATAACAATAAAAACTCAACACGATTTTAAGCGTACGATTTATATTAATGTTGAAAAAACAGTGAATGAATTAATTGATGAAATTTCTTTAAAGACTTATATAGATTATCCTTTAGGTTATAACTTATTTAATAGTGAGACAAAAACTCCATTATTATCAACTAAAACTATTCCTGAACAAATTCCAATATTTCCAATATTTATATTTAAACCTCAATTCTTTATATTTAATAAAAATGATTTAACTGTGAAAAATTTATTGTTTCAAATATTTTCTAATGTTAATAAATATATATTAAAAGGTAATATATCAGTCACTGAACATCAAGCATTAGAAATGGCTGCTTACTCAATATATACAACTTCTCATAAACAAGAAAGAACAAAATCTTTTAATGTACCTGAAGATATAACTAATTTTATACCGAAAAATTTGATATCTAAAAGTTATTTTCGAGAAAAGATTATCAAAATTATTAATTCATTTCCTTCAATGTCTAAAGAATATTCAGCCAAAAAATATATTTTAATTGCACAAAATATTCCACATTTTGGTGATAAAACTTATGAAATTAATATCAAACAATCTACATCATCATTACCTGCATATAACACATATTTATTAGCTATTGGACCATTTGGTTTACATTTATTCCATGAATTAAAAACAGATATTTTAAAAATTAATTATAATAATATTTATGAATATACAATTATTAATAAGACAATTCATATTTTTTATTATAAAAATGGCACTAATTTAGATTATTTATCATTTAGTGTTGAAAATTATGAAGATTTCATGAATTTATTAATTACATATATCGAAGTTTTAATACCACAAAAACTTGATCGACAAATTATGTATGATATTAAAGATTCACCTCTTTATTCATATTTAATTAGTTCTGAAATGATGAATCCTTATTTAGACTTATATACATCTATGCAATTAGATCATCCAGATCCAATATGTTTTCCTTATGGTGAACGATTTACTTTTGATAATCTTTTATTAGTTTCATTAATTAATTTGGCTAATTATAAAGATATACCTTATTATATATTATTATCTAAGACTAATGATGAGTTTAATCAAAATTATATCTGGTTTGAAAAAGATAAATGTTTATTTGATACTGGAATTAAAGATTTTGGTTATTTATATTTAATACCTCAACAACCAATTATACAATTTACAATAAACGATTCATTTGTTTATGAAAAAGTGATTGATATTAAATCTAAAATTTCTGATATATGTTATAATTTATGTCAAGAATTTAGATTAGGTTGTCATGATGGTTTTACTTTATATGAATCTTATAATGGTGATATCACAAGGCCTTTAAATTTCGATATGACTATTTTAGATTCAACACAAAATTATTTCGAGTTAAACCTCAAAAGAAGATTTTATATATTTACTATGGCTCAACTTGAAGATAGTGAAATGTTAGAATCATTATTTAAAGATATTTATGAAATGGTATTCAAAGATAATAAATTAAAAGAAACAAGTGATACATATTTGAATCTTTTAATTTATTCTATTTATGCAATATCAAATACAATCGAAGATGCAAAATTATTACTTCAAGATATAAATGTTTTAAGTAAATTACCATTTAAAGTTAAAGATACACAAGAAACATTTGAAGATTTACAATATTTAGAACAAGAAATTCGAGAAATGGATCCAATCACAGCAAAAAAGAAATTTATTATATATACAACTTCATGTAAAGGATTTGGATGTGAATATTATCAAATCAAATATCAAAAATATATAGATAAAAAGAAAACACTTAAAGAAGCAATCTGTTCATGTTCACCATTTGGGTTAAAGTTTTATAATCCGAATAATGAAGATGATATTTATGAAGAATTATATTGGACAAACTTTATTTCATGTAAAAGAGATCATGAAATAGTAAATATATATTATTCATTAACGAATCATGATAAAATTAATATACGAATTTATTCCGAACAAGATTCGCGTGAAATTCAATCATTCATTCAAGGAATGAAGAAATTATCAGTTATGCCGGAATATTTATGTTTCCCTGATTTTGATGATATTAATACAACTGTCGAAAATGAAGAAAATATTTCATTATTTAGTAGTTATTTAAATGGAAGTCAATTATCTTTACAAAGTTTACCATTCGAAACTCAAGCGAATATGAGTTATGTATCTATACCTGAATTTAATACTAATCTTGGAGTATCTCTTTCATCTATAGATAATTTCGATAATATAATCGGAAATACATTAATTAGAGAAGTTTCTAACCTTGAATTATTTAATATTTGGAGAATTGAAGAAAACTCTTTATTAAAAATTAGACAATATTTCTTCTTCGAAACTTTAAGTAATATAATGAAAAACGATCAAGACGATCAGAATGAATTGAAATCTAATGGAATGATACAATATTATTCATATTGTTATAAACAAATTAAAAATTTCTTAAAAGTTGAAAAGGTATCAAATAATTTCAAAAAGGTTTTGGATCCATTAAAGAATTTATCTTTGATTAATGAAAAGAAAATTAAAAGCGATAAAATTGGTGAATATATCAAAAATACAATAAAATATTCCGAATTAACAAAATCAGAAATCAAAAAATTAATTTTAAATTATAAAAATCATATTCAAGCAAATAATTTTGAGAACAAAGCTAATGTTAACATACATTTATTTAATACATTAATTAATACTTCGGATACATTTGAATTAATTAATGTTTCTTTAGAAAAATTAATTCCAAAATTTGCAGACAATTCGATAAGTATTTATAACTTATTACAAAAAGTTCAAAATGAATCACTTAAAATCACAAAAACTGTTTATTCAATGAATGTCAGTAGTATTTATGCGTTTGTAATACGTCAAAGAGTTGAAAAAATCATTAAAGAATGTCGAAAAATTCATGATGACATACAAAATATATTATCAAAAATCGAAATTGAACCAATAATTCTTTTAGAAATAAATAATTTAGTGACACAACTTGAAGAATTTTCTGATTCTTTATCTAAATCAATAATTAATACAATTCCTTCAGATAAAATTACTTCAATTGATCTATTTATACAAAATCTATTTTCTGATTCAATAGAAAAATTAAACAATTTTATTAATAGTCATTATAAAAATGATGAATTTATAAATAAATTACTAAAAGAATTAAAAGAAATTTATTATTCAATGTATATCGAAAAAGAAATTTATATAGGAAGAACAAAATTTATTAAAATCATTAAACAATTTAAAGAATATTTTGATAACAATAAAATAATTTCAGAAATTAATAAAGTACTTTTATGTAATTCATTCAATAATATATCATCTGAAAATATACAAAAAATTATTAATGATTTAACTTTTATATCAAAATTAAAGAATAATAATAAATCTTCAATAATTGATGAAGTTAAGTTTAATCTTGAAATATTTTTACCTTTATTAGTTAAAAATCCAGTTTATGCACATGTGCTTATAGGATTACAATCCGAATTAACAACTTTATATGAAAAATTACCCGAAATTAATGAATATTTAAATGATTTAATTTATTTGAATCTTGATGTTCCTATTGATACTATAAAAGAAAGTTTAGAAAATGATATAATAAATGCACTTGAAGAAAATGATATAACTGAAAATGATTTAAGTAAATGCGAACACATATTTGAATATCAAAAATTACAATCAATAATTGAAAAGATTATGAACAATATTAATGATTTAGTTGTAAATGATGAAGTTTTAAATGTAAACTCAGTTTGCAAACAAAAATTAAGAGATTTCTTTAAAGAGTTAAAACAACATTACATTAATCAAAATTTAATTCGACAAAATTTACGAACAAATCCATTTTCAAGATATTCATTCGAAAAAGTTAAAGTTTCAGTTGCTGATATTTCATCAAAAGTTAATGAGTTTGCTTTTATTCTACCTGATATAATTAAAATTGTCCCAACAATTTCGATAATTCACAATTTAGTTGAAGAATTAAAGGCTCAAATTGAAATTGTAGATGAATTATTTAATAATCTTCCAAAAAGTATTTATCGAAAACTTCCTGATATTAATGATATTAAAAATATTTTATCATTAATAAGAAATTTGAATTCTGATAAATTCGAAAAAATAATTTCTGAATTAGAACAAATAAATGTTCCAACTGAAGAAATTTATATAATATTTAAAGAAATAGAAAATATATTAAACGAATTCCAAAATAATGAAAACAAAGATTTAATAATAACTGAAATTAATAAATTTGAATCTTTAGAACCAAATGCAAACTCAATACATTATTATTTAGATAAAGTTATTGATTTAATCAAACAAAATAATATTAATATTGATTTAACACAATTAAATAGAATTAATAATGTAAATGAATTTTATGTTTATGATATAATATATTTAAATGATATTCAAAAACAAATTAATTCAGATATTATAAATTCATTAATTTCATCATCAATTAAAATAATTAAATCGATTTCTACTAGTGAAATACCAAGAATTGATTTAATTCAACAATTTAATAACGAAATGAATATCAATGAAATGATTAATTCATTTTATAAACAATTTATAATTGTTCAAAATTATTTATCAAAAATTTGTTCTATTTCATTATTAAGTAAATATCCTAAAACATATGAATTCATAACAATATTTAATAAATTATTATTAAAATTTGATAATTTAAATTCGGAAGAAATAAAAATCGAAACATTAAGTAATATAACTGAAATATTTTCAAGTTTATTAAAATCAATTAATGTTCTTTATCCATTTTCAATTTCAGAGCAATCTTTGAAAAGTATTTATAACATTAATCAAAACGCAATATATTTAAATGATAAATTAAAAGCACAACAAAAGAAACAAGAAACAACAAATGAAATATTAAACTCATTAGAAAAACGTAAAGACAAATTACTTAAAGAACTTGAAAATCTTAAAAATGTATTTCCGAAAATTTCAAATCATATTAATTCATATATAAATTATATTAATGATTCGAATAAAGACACAAATTCAATTTGTGATTATTTATATAAATTATCTGTTAATATGTTTTCAGAATTTACTTATTTTGATTATAATAAAATCAAAAACTTATTAGCAATTTATGATATTTGTCTCAAATATACAACAACTTCAAAGAAAAAAGTTTTGTTTTCTAAGCTGAAACAAGAACAAATTTTAATTCTTGATCAAAAATTAATAGATAATATCTTAAAATTGCTTCAACCAGATTATTACGATGAAAAAATGTTTGAAGATATATCAAATACAATATCTAAGTTTAACTTAAAAATTGATTTCGATTTTGATTACCAACAAATAAATCTTTCAAAAATATTACGAGAAATAATACCATTAATACCAAATAGTAACAAGAAATTACAATATTGGAAAGATTTAGCCATTAAAGAAATGACTTTTCTCAATAAATATTTAACACAAATAATGAATTCATTTGATTCTAAGACAAAGAATAAAAGAAATTCTAAGAAAATTCATAAAGTTGAAAATATTTTAAGATCACAAATAATTAATTTATTTCAAAAGTTTAAAGTTAGAAAAATTACGCAATTCAATTCTATTGATTCATTATTATTCTTATTACAATATTATCATCAATATGATTCGAATATGAAAATGTTAATTTCAATATCAAAAAATAAAAAACTAAATTTGTTTGAAAATGATTTTAATTTATTCCATATTTGGTTAGAAGAACTTGATTTAACATTTGGACAATGTTTTTGTGATACTTATAGATCATTAATACATTTAACAGAAAATATTATTTATAAGTCAAGTAATACCTCAGATATTAAATGGATACGTAAAACTATAACAATTTTGTTTTCTCATAATAATAATGAGAAAAATGATATATTATATCCATTTAAATTAGCAGAAAATTATCAATTTTATATTAATAATATTTATCTAAAATTAGAAAAACAAGTTATGAAACTTGAAAACTATTTTAATTATTTAAATGAAATGAGTGAGTTAATAAATTATTATAAAAATTCATTCACAATAATTTCACATGAACAAATTTATTGTTTAATTGATTATATACTTAAAGAATTAGAAAATGGAAACGAAAATTTAACAATAATTAAATCACAAATTGTTTTGTTAAATAAATTCATTACATTTAAAGAATTTCCAATTGAAATGATACAACAAATTGAAAACATACAAAATAATTTAACGGAAATTTCAAATGAAGAAAACAAAAAATTATTCATCAAAATGAAGAAATATATCAAAAGTATTATACATCAAAGAAATATTACATTTAATATCGAAAACGAATCATTAATTATTAATAATATTAATGTTAATGAACATAAAAATCAAATATTAAAACTAATTCCTGAAAGAAATTATAGTAATTCTAAAACAATATATCAAAAATTCCAAAACAAATATTATAAAATCGAAGATAAAAATGGTGAATCTAAAGATTTTCTTTCATTTGATGATCAACAAAGGTTAAATCAAAATGAATTTAAATCGTTAATATTAAGGAAAAATAACATAAAAATTGAAGAATTCAATTCATTTAAAGTTATGAATGAAATTAAAAACGAATTTTATAAGTTTTCTTTAATATATTTAATATGTAATCTTAAAAACCAACAATTAAAAACATATCCAAATTCACTTAATAACAAATTTATTTTTAATGAAAAATTTATTGATTCAATTAAAGATCAATTTTGTAATAATGATAAAAGTTTTAATGAAGAAGAAATTGGAACACAACAAAGAGTTTTCGTGTTTTATATTAATTATATTTCAACAATGAATGTAAATATAAATTATTTCGATTTCATTAAAGATATTCAATTTAATTCATTTAATTATTCGAATGAACAAATTGACCAATTTTTATCAACTAAATTTTCGATTATACGATTAATATTAATGTTATTAACTGTTCAACAACAAATAATAATAAATAATAGTTCCAAAGATATATATAATTTATTAAATAAAAATGAATTAATAAATAAGAAAGTTTCAAAAATAAAATTATTAAAACAAAAAGAAATTATATTAAATCAAATCAAATTAATCAATTCGCCTGAAATATTAAAATATTATCAAAAGAATTTGTTTTATGAAGAAATTATTATACAAATATTTATTATTCATAACATAATTTCATATATTTTAAAGACAAAAGATTTATTCAAAGAAATTGTTGATTTAAATCCACTACAAATTTTAGAGCGTTTGTTTGAAAATAATGAAATTATACATGAAACAATTAATGACATTTTCTATCAAAAATTAACCATTCAAATATTTCAATACGTTACAAATATTTTGAACTCAATTGATTTAATAGAAAAATTAAGAACTTTACAAAAATGTGTTTTAAATAACAAAAACATCGAAAAGAAATTCGAAGCAAATAATAAAATTGACATTAAAGAATCGATTTATGCTCAATTAAATTTGATAAATGAACCAAATAAATTAAAAAATTATTTACAAAATTTAACTGAATTTGATTTATTTAATGAAAATAATTTAATTTCATATTTAATTAACACATTAATTAATAATAATTACCACGAAATTAATTGTGAAGATTTTACAAAGCAAATTAATGAAATATTTATTAAATTACAAGATGATTTACATGATTTACTTATTGATGAATCATTTTTATCTAATATTAATCCTTTCGCAGAAAATTTAACAATTTATTCATTTGAAAAAATCGATAAATTAAATGTTTATTATCAAAAATGTAACTTTTTACAGAAGTTTTTAATTTTGTTTAATATTAAACCAACAAATACATCATCACATGATAAAGATTCATTAAGTTTATATTCTCAATTAATACAAATGAAACCAAATGAAACGAAAACAAAAACATTTATCGAAAACATGAAGAAAGAAAATCAAGAAAAAGTTTATAATATAATACAAAATGAACTTCAAATCCAAACAACTTCAGATGAAAACGAAAACATTTTCGAGTTAGCAACACTTATACAAAGAGATCCAACTAATAGTAAAATATTAAACAACAAACAAAAAGAAAATTTGTTAGAAACTTATAATTTTAATGAAATAAATCAAACAATAACAAATGAATATGAAATGAAAAAACTCGAATTCCATTTATATTGTTCATTATTTGATTATATAAAATTAGGAAATATTAATAACAACGAAATAAATATAGAAAACATCGAAACAATTCATAATTCAATTAGTGAAGAAATTCAAATAATACAAAAGACAAATGATTTAGATAATTATTTATTAAATATATCACAAAATGATTTAATAACTCAGAAATATGTTATAAATAATTTAATTAACTTAATGAATAATGATAACGAAATTAAAAATAAAACAAAAATTGACTCAAATATAATATTAAATGAATTATTCACATTACAAATTAACGAATTCAAAAATAATTCTGAATTTTTAAACAATGAAAAATTAATTTCATTAAATGATATCATGCAAACAATTAAATCGAATAGAGAATCACTTCAAAGACTTTTCATCACAAGACAATTAATTCATTTTATGAATTCAATATCCGAATTAATTGGCATATCAAATCAATCATCAAAATACATTAAAGAACAATTTGTTATAAACGAATTAAATGATTATCATGAGCTAATTAAATATTATTTATTCATTGACGATAATAATTTCGACAAATTTATTAAAACGCAAAATAAAAACATTTTATATCGTTTATATATAGTTATTAACGAGTTATATAAAATTATTAAAAACAAAACAAATGTTCAGTCAAAAGATTTTATTAATATTAATTATTATATAACTAAATTGCCAACTAAAAAATTATTAATAAATGAAATACATAAAATTTATAGAGAAATAACTACAAATTCAACAACAATTCAAAACTTATCTATTGATAAATGTATAAATTTATTAACAAAACTTAACAAAGATATTATCCAAATGACAAAACAAATATATAATAATGTAGAAAATCTCGAATATAATAATGAAATCGAATATATCATTAAATTATTACCTAATTATATCCTTTTGTTGTCTAAAATATTGCCAAAGACATCGAAACAAATACAATCGCAAATTAATTCACATCCAATGAATTTAATTAAATATTTAATTATTATACAAATTGATTCGAGTTCATTAAATTATATTAAAGCTAATAATGAGTTTCGAAAGTTTTTGTGTTTCTTTTTAACATTTATCTTAAAAATCGAAGCATTAATTACTGAATTTAATGAACATTTCTTAGTTAATTATTATTCGAAGTTTATAAATGCAATTGATAAAAAAGATGTTTTACAATTAAATTTATTTGTAATATATTTCGAAGCACTGAAAATTAACTCAATAAAATTTGATAATTATAATAATGAGACTATTAACGATTTACAAGAAATAGTTTTAAACTTGAAAATATTAATAAGAAAATATTTCGAAAAACGAAATTCAATTACACCAAAAGCTCATCAAAACTTAAATGAATTAAAGAAAAAATTAATCGATATAACAGATAAATATTCGAATAATTCGATTTTAAACATAAATAAAATCGAAGAAATTAAAAATGAATTAAACAATTCAAAGAAAACAATTACATATTTAGAAAAGAAATTTAAATTTTCTGTTTACGAACGAAATTCTAATGATATTAATAATGTAATAAATGAAACAATTGATTTCATCACATTTGTCCATATTTTAATGTTTAATTCTGAATCATTAATAAGTTTTAATCGAAATGAAATATTAAATTTGTTTTGTAAATCAATTATTAATACATTTCCTTATTTAGTTAATGATATAACAAATTCATTTTCGCCAATTATTAAAATTAAAAACATTTTTGTAATATTTAATGAATTAATAGATAATTATATTGAGTTAATTAATAAAGAAAATGTTAATAAAGAAGAAAATGAAATACAAAAATTAAGAAATGATTCATATGTAATTGTTATTGAAATATTAAAACATTATTTACTTTTATTAAATAATAAAACAAAAGTTATTGTTAATGATAAATTAATTAAAAAATATTTCGGAATAATCGAAAAATTATTCGAAGATTTAAACGTAAAATTTAATGAAATATTAAACTTAAATAATGATTATTCTGATTTATTAGAGAAAGTTAAAACTAATTTTAAGTCATTTAATGAAACATTTAAAGAGTTTAATAATATTTCTTTGAGAAATGTTTTAATTTCATTTTTAGACTTAACTAAAATTGTTTTGGAATTTGTTGATATCCTTAACAATTGTAAAGTTTATGTTCCAGATTTAGAAAATGCGAATCGTTTGCCACGTAACTTTAAATTAACAATGATAAACATTAATGAAAATGAAGACATAAAAAGTTTAGCTACAAATTTGTTATCGTTAATCGAAACAACTGAACAAAAAAGAAATGAATTTTTTGATATACTTTTTGTTGCACAAATTAATAATACAAAACTATGTGATAAAACATTAGAAATAATTTCAATATTCAACGAATTAATTGAAGAAATGCTTAAGTTTTCTAATTTATCTTCAATGAATGAACCAAATGGAGCATTTAATTCAAACGTAACTAAAATTACAAAAGAATTTTCAAGAATAATTAGAGCAATAAGAGAAAAGTTCACTAAAACAAATAAATTGAAACCGGAAACTAAATCAATAGCACAAAATATTCAAAATCTAATAAGTGAATGTAAAGAAATTATAACTAAAGCATTAGAAAAATGATGTTTGTACTGAAATAAATAAATTTTAATTTTAAATTTGTTTTGTTAAGTGAAATCGAACAAACTTTGTCAATTTGTTTAATGAGTATTAACGTAGAAAACGTTGTTGTAGTTAATCCAAAAGGTAATTTTACTGATAAAATAATGGTATGTTTATTTTTTAATTCATAGTTTGATATAGAGTTCGAATGTACAGTTGCAATTCCAACATATATTACATGGGAAGTAATTTATGTTGGTTCTGCTACTTCACACGATTATGATCAAACTCTTGCAGATACTAGAGTTGGTCCAATCGAAGTAGGTATGAATCGTTTTGTATTAACTGCAGATCCACCAAAAGTATCAGAAATTCCACCAGAAGATTTCCCACTTACTGTTATTTTACTTGTTGCTTATTACAAAGAACAAGAGTTTATACGAATTGGTTATTATGTTTCAAATATTGTTCCTGATGATGCACTTGATAATCTTAAAACAATAGATCCTACAACAATAGAGAGAAACATTCTCAAAGATGATATAACAGTTCATCAATCACAAATAAAATGGAATTAAAATAAATAAAAATTATTGTTCAACATTATTTGTATTTTGTTTATTCGGCATTAAACTTGGCAACAGCTTTACCACCTTCTGAAACAGCATGTTTGGCAAGATCACCTGGAAGAACAAGACGAACTGCTGTTTGAATTTCGCGTGATCCTAATGTGTTACGATCGTTCATATCGACAAGGCGGGCACCTTCACGTGCAATACGTTCGAATATATCTGTTACAAAGTTGTTCATGACTAACATAGCTTTATTGGAGATACCAATATCTGGATGAACTTGTTTAAGAACTTTGAAGATGTAAGATGAGAAAGATTCATTCCTCTTCTTATGACGTTGCTTCTTTTCCTTTTCAGTTTCAGCTGGAGCTTCTCCTTCAACAGCTGGCTTCTTTTCTGTTGGTGTCTTTGATGCAGGTTTCTTTGTTGACATCTAAAAAATGAACTTGCAATAAAGCCGCGGTAAAACTGTTTTCGATTTTCAATGATGCTGTTTTAGACCTATAATATTTGAATATAAATGAATTTTGAAATGGCGCGTAAAATTTTTAATGTTGGCGGTAAAAAATGAGTTCATTTATTTCATATGCCAGCTAAGAAAGGTGTTAAGAAAACAGCTACAAAGACAGCAGTTGATGGTGAACGTTCTCATCCGAAGACAAGATCAAGTCGTGCAGGACTTCAATTCCCAGTAGGACGTCTTCATCGTTTCCTTCGTGAAGGTCGTTATGGCGATCGTGTTGGTGCAGGCGCTCCAGTATTCATGGCAGCAGTTCTTGAATATCTTACAGTTGAAGTTCTTGAACTTGCCGGAAATGCAGCACGTGATAACAAGAAAACAAGAATTTCACCACGTCATATCATGCTTGCAATTCGTAATGATGAAGAATTGAACCAACTTCTTTCCAACATTACAATTGCATCAGCAGGTGTTGTTCCACATATTCATAAAGTTCTTCTCGGTCAAACAAAGAAGAAGGAAGAATAAATAAAACATGAGTAAACGTTAATATATTTACTTGTTTAAGTGATAATCTGCATTTCTAATAGAAATTATCTCGTTTGTCATGATGAAAAAGTTCTCCAGAATGCCAAAAGGAAACTTATGAAGCACAATATTAAATATTATCATTTTGACATTACCAAGTAGGCAAATTTTCATCAAAACCAGGAAACATCTTCTTCTGAATCAAATCTTTCCATACCACATTTGTTCCCAATAAGAAAAACAGTTACATGAACATCATTATTTTCTTTGATGGAACCCATCCAGTCACCTAACATTTTAAAGGAAGATTCGTTTGTATAGTCAAGTATTAAACAGATTGTCAAGTATTAAACAGATTTCATCTGCACCTCTTAAGACGACTTTGGAATGGCGCGATATAGCTCTTTCCCAATAGTATCTCATACTTGTAACTTATGTTTGAAAACAAATCGGAGATTTTTTATTTAGGCTCTATATCTCTAAAAACAAAAAAACATTGAGGTTTTCCAAAAATGGTCTTATGAGTTCCTTTAATTTCCGCACATATTATTCTCCATCCTATACTAGTAATTTTAGTATTTGTGGCTTTTTCTGAAATCAATTTTACATGGAAAAACGAGGTTATTAATATATTAATTTTATGAAGGAAATTGAGATATATGAAAGCAAACAAAATTCAATTTGAAGTCTTTACTAAATTTATTCTTCATCAATGATGTTGCATTTCTTGAAATATATGTATTAATATCTATGTTTATAAACATATTTTAATATTTTTATTTTATTAATAACAATTTTTTATTTATTTCATAAAACCTTTTACCATTCATCAATGCTATAAGAACAGTTTACTTTGATGCTTCTAACCTTACATCTTCGTCATCATCTTTCATTAACAGCTGCAAGATTGGATGTCCCTTCTCTATGTTTCTAGCAATAACAATTTTAACATTACCAACAGGATCTTTTGCAAATGCGTCCAAAATCTTTTCCCCTTCTTTTGTATGATGTAACTCAGCGCATAAAAGAGCCATTGCGCCAACTTCTCTTATTTGATAATCTTCATATTTCACTGTTTGCTTGATGAAAGGCATTAAATGATTAATTGCCCATTCATTACCAAACTTCGAAATAAGTTTTGGGATTTGAGCAACCATTGATTTTCGTACTTTATATGCTTCGTCACTGAGTAACTTTATAATAATTTCATTTACATCAAATGTTAAATCTGTTAATAAGTAAACTAAACTTTCTCTTTCTCTCCAATCATTCGAATAATTGATTATATGTAACATTTGTTGGATAATAATTTCTTTTGGTATCGATGGCGTTTTTAATGCATTTATTGCAGCAAGTTTAATTTCGACGTTTTGTGACCTTAAAAGTTTAATTACATTTTGCGTAATGAATGTTGGATTCCTCATTTCTAACGCATATTGGATGGCGATTGTAACAATATGAGGAGAATCATTAGAAAGAGCATTCAGTAAAAGATTTTGAAGTTGTTCTTTCGCTTCGGGAACGTTTATAAGAATTTTTAGTTGTTGAACAATTGCAATTTTGACTTCAATTTCAGAATCTTGAATGCAATGCTCATATAAAGAAACAAAAAATGAAACAGGAATTTTATAAATATGGAAAAGATCAGGAAATATTTTGATTGTGATGCATCGAACTCGCCAATCTGATGAAATAATTAAAGATTGGAAAATGCTAATTGTGGTTTTGATATCTTTGGTTTTGGATAGATACGTGACTAAAAATTTGGGGATTGCTGAAACAACGGATGTGGAATAGTCTGCTGAATAATACATAATTAGATCAATGAGAAAATTGTCTTTATCATAGTCTAAAAGTAAACTTGAGGCTTCCGCTATTGATTGTTTTACTATTGATGATTCTGAATTGTTTGCAAAATCAACAAATGATGAGAAAAAAATTCTGGAATCATCTTTAATATAGGAAATTAACTTACTGTAAATGGTGGCACCGCATGCTTGTGGAAATGTAGAATATTTGCATGATAAAAAAGAGCTGATATAACTTGTAATAATATGACTTTGAAAAGTTGGATTAATGTCTTTGCAAATATCAACAAAGCAATCAATAAATGCATTTCTCACTTCTTGAGATTCTGATTCAGAAAAACATTTAATTCGATCCAACACTGATTTAACTTGATCTTCGCTAAAACTTGAATATTTTATCTTCCCTATTTGGCGAATGCATTTGGCATTTAGTTGTATTGGAAAATTTGAAATAGAAGTTAGAAACGGTATTAATTCATCTGATATTCGAGATGTATCAAAAAAAGAAGATATTACAGGAATTGCATCAATTATTTCTTCCCTATCAGTTGAAAATTGATTTTTTAATTCCAGAAGCATATGATGAATTGCGACTTTTCTAGGCATAATGGAGAAAAGACGTTAATTGTGACATCACAACCCATAAAATAGGAAATCGGATTTATTTTATCAATGGTTATAACCATTTTTAACAAGTTTAATGACTTTAACTATTTGCAACTAAGATATTACAAACTCAAAATAAGAGAAATTTTATATTTATAACATGTTATTGTTTCATCTTTTGTTTCCATTTTCCATAATTCAAATTGATCCAATCCACAAATAAATCTCTGGATTACCTTCATAAATTTATTTAATTTGGAATTTAATCCTTGATTTTAAAATACAAAAAACAAACTACTTTAAAAAGTACAATTTATTCCGATGACTGACGCTTCCACTTTACGATTTGTCTAAATACATATTCAACAACATCTTTTGCTGTTTGTTTATCTTCTGGCAAATGTGGTGAAATTCCCAAAATTTTTGCAGATTGCAGAATGAATGTATCAACATTTTTTGGTGATGTTCTTTGTGCTAATTGTGCAAGTCTTGTTTTAGGTGATGCAAAAGCATCATCCAAATCAAACAATTCTAAAACAGGACTCTTTGGCTCTCTCATTTGCGGTGGGAATACGGCTGGAGTCAGCGGTGGCAGCGCAGCATCAAATTGCGGCTTAACGGTCTCCAATGGTTCGTTTTTCAAACCCAAACTTTGCGCTAAGGAAGGAAGCTTAGCGACAAAGGACATGTCCATTCTGAAAGAGCCACGTTCGAAGTTCTGATGGAAGTCGGAATTTAACTTTTCGCTCTCTTGAATGCAACTTAGTAATTTTTCACTCATGCTTTCAACATCAGGAGTATACCACCTCTCAGTGATCTCGGGATGTTCGGCATCAATCATGTTGATCTCTTGAGTTTTTTGAATGGATAATTCAATCAAATATTTAAGAAGTAGTTCATTTGATTCATGTTTGCACCACTCATCATTAAACAAAGAAGGTGAGCCAACAACAACAAGAGAACCTTTTTTGGTTCCAACTTTTGAGTATGAGATAATTGGTTGATTCAACGGATAAGAAGAAAGTCCTGATGATAAAAGAGGTATTGCAGGCGAGCGAAGTTCTAGATTTGTGCCATTAGGATATGCAAAAGTTGGCTTTTGAATTTGAATGTATTGAGTAATAGAACGATTAACAACACCACCTTGAACTGTAATTTCATGTGGGTCGATATATGTGATATATGTAGGGGAAATTACAGGTTCATTGATGGTTGAACCAAACTTTTTTGTAAAAGCGTTAAAATTTGGTGGAAGTTTTGATGATAAAAGAAAAACAGCACCACCATTAAGCATGAATGCTTCAAGAGCAGTGGATTCTTCGGGAGTGATATCTTTTTGTGGACCGAAGAACCAAATTGATTTGGCTGATTTCAAATCATCTGGAGAAAGAATTCCTTTAAAATGTTGTGGTTCAGAATATGATTGAATTATTGATGCAAATTGCGAAAGCTTTCTATCAATTCGGTAAAGCTCTTTGTGTCCAGCATCAATGATCGAAAAAGACATCTTGCAATAACGAATCCGTATCGGTAATATTTTATGTTAAAATATTCACATACGCACTGAATTATTTGAAAAGTGTAAGTTGAATTGATTTAACGTCCTTCTTGTGCATCGTATTAGAGTACGTTTACAATTTTCTTCTTCAAATGGATGATGAAGACTTATCTCTTGGAGAGATGAATATAGAAGCGCAAAATCTGCTCAAACAAAAAGAAGAAGAACTTTTGCATCATAAGGAAGTTATTAAACAAGCAGAGAATATTATTTCAAAATTAATGACAATAATTTCACAAAAAAAAGCAGAAATCAAAAACTTAGAACTAAGTAATGATGAGGATTTTGCGCAAAAAGAGGAAGAAGAAATATACAGAATTCAAGCAGAGCATCAAGCGTTGATAAAAGAATTGAAATCGAAGCATGAAAAAGAAATTTATAAATTAAATAGCGAATTCCAAAAGTCAATAGCTGAAACTCGTAGATGGTCTGAAATGCATTCAGCTATTGTTATCCAAGAAAAATTAGATGAGCTTGAAAAGTACAAAAGCGAAACTATACAAGCTCAAAACCAACTCACAAATGTTAAATCACAATATTCATCATCTAATATTAATAAAGATTTTGACAAAGAACAAAATAAATTATCCAAAAAGATAATACAACTTGAAGATCAAATCTCAGAAATCACAACAATAACGCGTAACGAACTTCGTGAATCACGTTTGAAGATAAAAGAATGTTTAAATTCTGTTGAAATCCGTCGGAAATCGCAAAATGAAGAAATCATTCGACTTGATCAAGAAATTGAAGAAAGGAAACGAATGTATGAAACGCATCTTTCTTCACTTAAAAAGCAATACAAAGTTGAAAAAGAAACACTTCTCCAATTTATTGCGACTTCTAATTCACGTGCGAATTACGCAGAGAAAATGATCAAAGATAATGAAATTCGCCACGAAACACAAATTGAAGAAGTTCTCAGTGATATACAAACGTTAAAGAAGTCAACTTCTTCTTCATCAACACGAAGAAGTAGTAAAGTTCGGGAAAGTATAAGAGAGGTGCAAAGATTGGAGGAAGAGAAAAGAGCACTTGAAATGGATAATAAAATGCTTGATGAGGAAATTATGCAGATCGACAAAGAGAACGAAGAACTTCAAAAAGAAGTCAAGAGACTGCGTGCTGCAAAACAGAAATTGTAAGTAAAAAATCGGTGTATGTTTGATTTGTATTATAAGTATCAATGCTTTCACATTATAACAAATATTTTTCAAATCAAATGAACACTCATTAACTGTTGTTGATTGCAAAACAAACAAAGTTTCACTCTTTTGTCAAAATCATTATATGCTTGGGAAACATTATTTATGATTATCTATTAATTTATCAACAAGATATTGCCATTTCGTAAGTGTCAAAAGAATTTCATAAATTCTACTTCAGAAACAAACAGAAATAATTTTATACATTTTAATGATTTTTATTTCTTTTTAACATCTATAAATTAATTCTTATTTTCTGCCACCTTATGGAACAGCAGGTATTGCTTATTCCACAGCAGCCTTGTCAAGTCCTCTCGATCCCGAACGAAGAACATCGGCATATTGCGCGACGAGCTCTTCACAAACACATCGACACCGTCGACTCTTAAGAACGGCATAATTGCGTCGTGGACATCGCCTTTTAGTTGTGTCTGCAAATTTGTTAAGTTATTAAGCGCCGCTCTTCTTTTACATTCTCCGAATATCTCGGAAAATGATTTATGTGTTACTTCTCCAATGTTATAACCTTCGAACGAACAATTTACGGAATTTTGCGTCAGAAATATTTCGAAATGTGAATTCCAAAAGAAAAACTTCATTCTTCGTGGACTTTGTCCTTCTTCTTTTCGTGTTGTTACTTCATATCGAACACGTTTAGCTTCTGATATGATACGTTGAAACTCAAAGTTTAATATGACGCGTAATAAAAATGAATCAATGACATAAAAAGGATCTTCGTTATCCGAAAAGATTTCGTTGATTTTGATTATTATCCGGCGAATGGTGTCATAAAGTATAAGGACATTAAAGTGCGGGTTAATGCCGCCGTTGTACATTTGCGTGAGAACATCAATTCCTGGTTTGATGGGTCGGAAATTGGGAAGAAGAAAATCGAGTGTGGAGGCAACAAAAGGTCCATCGCGTGAAGTAATGGAGACAGTAAGCTTGTAGCGGTTTGGTGAGGTGAGAATAATGCGACCACGGCGGAATCTGACAAGAAATGATGGGGGAAGTCGAACTGTAAGTAACTTGGATTTTAAAATATCATTGATAAGACGAAAGAAGGGTTTGGGATCTTGGTCAAATTTGGGACCGTTGGGAAAAATGGATAATGGTAACCGAGATGTGCAGTCCCCAATTAACAAATCAATTGCACCAGTAACATCATACATTGATGTGAGCGTGTTTTGTATATTATAATGTTGGAAATAAAGATTATCTGCAAAGATTCTTAAATATTGTTCATAAAAAGAGGAGTTGTTTAAATATTCGAATAGCTCTTTCGAGTTTGGAAACTTTTCATTAAATCTGATGGCCATTGTAAGTTTGGTTCCAATGACATAAATCATGTTTAATTTTCGCATTAAAGAGCGTTTCTGTGATTCTTCGCCTGAGCCTTCATCGAGTAGTTTATCTAGTTCATTGTAAGAACGAGAAGCATAAAGATGAATAAGGTTTGCGAGGTAAACAGGTGCAGACTTATCCATCCCTGGAAGTATGTAAAGTATTGAAAAATACTATCAGCTCAAATCAGAATAAATTTTAAAAGAATAATTGGATAAACTCAGAGTTTGTTTGTGAATACAGCTAGAGGAAATCACTTCATTAATGAAGTGATTAATTAAAAGATTTAACAATGTTCAGAATTCTTAATCAATCTAAATCATCAACATTAATAATATTTTAAAATTATCAAGTTTAATGCGTATATCATATTTCTAATCAAAAAAGAGGGAGATACATAATAATATATCTCAAAAAATAATAAGGAAAAATTGAATCTTCGTGAGATATCTTATGGAGTTGGCCAAATAAAAGAATTGCAATTATTAGATCTTTTCTCATGCAAACAACACGAAATCATATTTTAATAATGTGATGATATTTGTATTTTATACATAAAACTTGCGAAAAAGCAAGACAAGATGATATCAAATGCAGTGAAACACAAGCGTTTCTTTTGTTGATTGAAATTACGAATTTAGGGAATGATTTGTTTTTTTGTTAAACCTTCATTAAATGACTTAACTGAAATCGAAAATAAGAAGTACGATATAACTTTTTGTAAGATAATGAACTCTATGAAAAGCAAATAATCGTTTCAATTTTTCAAAAAATCCAATATTGAAAACAACGGTTAAAATTTGAACAATTTTCTTGTCTTTCTTCATGAAAAACACAAAAGGGAGAAAAAGATGGAGTCAAGAAGAAGACCAAAGACTTAAGGAGGGCGTTCATTTGTTCGGCTCAAATTTTGAAGAAATATCAAATTATGTTGGTAACGATCGAAATCACAAACAATGTTATGATCACTGGCATAAATCCCTTAATCCAGATATTAACAAAGGCGAATGGACAAAAGAAGAAAAGGTAGAGTTATGTAGGTTGTATAAAATATACAAAGGTCAACAAAGCATGTGGGCTAAAATAGCAAAAGATTTGTCAACAAACCGTACCCCCCAAGATGTTCGTAATATGGCAACAAGATTGAAATTAGATCTTCCTCATAAGGTAAATTATCCTGTTCCTTATATCAAACACACAGAAGCGCAATCTCTCCCTGATGATATTGAAGAAAATCCCTTTGGTGGTGATGAAATTCCAAACAATGAACCATTCAATAGCTTCTAATATAAAAATTCTTCCAATCATTTAATTGCTTTTCTTTATATTGAGTTTGAAAATCGCAAAAGATATCGAAATTTCAAAACATTATGAATTTATAATTAAAATTATGAACAATTTTGATACATTTTAGTGATGTTATAATTTTTGCAGAGATAAACATGAAAATTGAAAAAATTGAAAACTTCATACATACATTCATAAAACATGGTAAATAGAATCACAAAAGAGAATGCAAAAATGAAATCAATAAATTATTCAAATGATATACGTGTTAAATTTGGGTATATTTCTGATAAATAAGAATAAAAAGAAAAAAACACATCCTTGAAATATCACACAGAGCCAATAACACACATAATATTACATAAAATATATTTTTTTGTGTGTGAAAACAATCGAATCATCGCAAATAAGTTATCAAAGATAAAAAAGAAAATTTACTACTAAACCATCATACTAAATTCATTGTTTTTCTCTCTTTGTCTTTTCAACAAGAAGAATGAAACCGATTGACAATTATAAAACGTAGAACTTTTAATAATTGTAATATTATTACTGAGAATTACTTTTTGCAATTTATAATTATTCGAAAACGCCATTTCACCAATTGATACCACAGAATCAGGAAGTGAAACTTCAGTTAATGATTCACATGATTCAAATGCTTTATCAGATATTACTTCGATTCTATCATTAAATGTAACAGTTATTAATTTCGTACATAAAGTAAATGATTGTTCAGCAACAAAAGTTGATTCTTTAGGTAATATAATTTCTTCCAAAGCACTACACGAATAAAATGTTTGTTTACCGATTCGCGTAATATTATCTCCGAAAATTACTCTTTTTAATTTCCTACATGACTTAAATGAATAATCGCCAATAAAAAGTACCGAATTTGGAATTGTTACATTGATTAAACTTGAACATGATTGGAACACATAATTCCCAATTGCATTAACTTTAGTTCCAATTTGTAACATTTTTAAATTCACACAAGTATTAAAAGTATAATTACCAATAGTTATCACTGTATTCGGTATTATTATTTCCGATTGGCGACATGAATAAAATGCGGAACTTTTAATTGTTTCCAAATTCTCATTAAGATATACATTTGTTAACTTCGTACATGATCTAAATGCAGAATCTCCAATTGATATAACGCTATTTGGAATTGTCATATTTAACAAACCTGTACAAGATTCGAATGCATTATCTCCAATTGTTTGTGATTGTTCATTAATAATAACTGTTTCCAGATCTTTATTCCGTTGAAATGCTTTTTCTCCTATAGATATTACTGTGTTTAATATTGTGAATGTAACATTTTTTCTTCCTAATGGATAAAGTATAAGTTTCGAAACATTTTTATCATATAGAACTCCGTCGTTATCGAAATTGGAATAATGTGAATTATTTGCATTAACACCAATATACTCTAAACTTGTACAATATGCGAATGATTCAACACCAATCGAATTAACTAACGATGGAATTGTGATATTAATTAATTTGGAACATGAGCGATATGCAAAGTTTTCGATGACTTCGAGACTTGCGCTGAGTGATATTGTTTGTAATTTGGAACAAGAATAAAATGCATCTTCGCAAATAGTTTTAACTGAATCAGAAAGTGTAACATTTGTTAACTTTGAGCATGATGAAAATGCACTTTCACAAATAGTTATAACTGAGTTAGAAAATTGTATATTAAAGCTTTGCACGAAGAAAATGATGACTTGCCTATAGTTGTTACATTATCACCGATATTAATTGTTTCCAATTCATTGCATTTGTAAAATGATTGTTCGCCAATCGATTTAACTGACGCTGATATTAAAATTTTTTCTAATTTGATACATGATGAAAATGTCAACTTATTAATTGATTCTACTTTGTAGCCAAGATATACTTCTTTGAGATTGTTACATGATTGAAATGCAGATTCACCAATTGTGGTAAATGAGTTTGGTATTGTAATGTTTGTTAGCTGTGAACATAAACGAAATGCGGATTCGCCAATTGACGTAACATTGTCATTGAAAGTAATTGACTTCAATTGGACGCATGAATAAAATGATGAATTTACGATCGTTATGAGTGATTGTGGAAGTGTGATGTTTAATATTATGGTGCACATATTCAATTCATTGGTTCCTATTATTTGAAGGTTGTCACTGAAAATAATCGTTTGAATGTTTTTGCAACTTTCAAATGCTGACTCGCCGATTGTTTGGACAAAATCACCAATTAGGACATATATTATTGAATCCCATTTATAGAATAAGTTATCCATAATGAATTGGAATTCTCCTATAAAATGATAGTAATTTGTTTAATCTTTATATTGTGTGATGTTATCATCTTCACTGTCATATATGAGCGTGTTGTTTTCTGGGATAAATATCTCATAGCTAGATGCTAATAAGAGCGCAAGAAACATGATAAAAGCTTGTTTGCTTACAGTGACTGAAAAAAGCGTTCCCTGTTCAAAATAAGTTCGATAAACTTTTTGACAATGGAAGATACCAAACGTTTTATTTTGCTTACAGAAATCAACAAATTTTCCATGGAAACCGTCGCTAAATCGAAAAAACATTTCCGGTGAACGTCCACATTGAAAAAAGTCAAAAAATATTCAAATTTATCAATGACACTAACAGGCGTATAAAGTGAAACACAATGTCGTAAATATGTTCCATCCGATATGTTTTTTCTATAAAATAAGTGTTAATTATTTGTCCAAAATGAATGTGTAAGGAACTAACAATAATATTCGTTTATGTGACATATATTCCGTGGGAATTGGTTATATCAAAGCCGAAGATTTAATTGTTATTATTATGAATATGAATGATTCAATGCAATATTTTAATGCACATAAACAAATATTCATTAAACATATTGAATTATACATTTCGTATATCGAAATTATATAACTCATGACAACATTCATAAATATTCTGTTCATATCCCATGGATAGAGTATGTTCTATCAATGAACTGTTCCATTTTCAAATACACTAATCCGATGTTTACTGTAAATATTTCGCTCAGTTTTACAATCTAAAAAAATAAAATATTTTACTCAACAATTTCGTCATATCCAATTGTCTTCGTCTTCTTTCGCGAGCTCTTCCACTATGCTGTCGACATCGTCGTACTGCTTTGTCGTTGACGTCGTTGTCTCCTTAAACTGCAGCTTCACGCTCGACTTTTCCTTTCTGTTATTACTTTTCACCAAAAACGTAACAGCTGCGACGACAATCAAAACGAATGCGACGGCGCCGCAGATTATTCCGATCAGCGCCGCAGTTGTCATTCCGCCCGATGCATCACTTGGACTCAGATACACATACGTGAAGAAGTTCGAGTAATAGCTATAATATGTCGAATATACAATGACTGTGTAATTGTAGTATATGAAATTCGTTTCAACATAAGTTATCATCGAATTACTCAAATAATACGAAAGCGTTTGCGTGCCAAGCGCAGAATACGTCAGCGAATATGAAACAGACAAAGTAACTGTTAATGTAAACGAAAACGTCTGCGAAATATCGCCGCGAAGTGAAGCAGCGAACGTGTTCGAATTAGAGAATGTGTTCGACTGCGCGAATGGAAGCGTCGGCATCGGCGCGCAGCCTGTTGTAGTTTCATATGTTACATTTAATGTTGCAAATTTGGCACCAACATAATCCTTAGTTACCATAACATCAGTTGAAACATTTTGGAATGCGTTAGTACCAATTGATACCTCCTCTGTCCCATAATAATATATGCAATGTAGATTATTGCAGTAAGAAAATGCAGAATCTCCAATTTCTTTTACATTTTCTCCAATTACAACATTTTCCAAACCACTGCAGCCGGAAAAAGCAGAGCCTCCAATTGATGTAACTGAATGTGGAATTGTAATACTTGACAAATTTGTACAAAATGAAAATGCAGAGCCTCCAATTTCTTTTACATTTTCTCCAATTACAACATTTTCCAAACTACTGCAGCCGGAAAAAGCAGAGCCTCCAATTGATGTAACTGAATGTGGAATTGTAATACTTGACAAATTTGTACAAAATGAAAATGCAGAGCCTCCAATTTCTTTTACATTTTTCTCCAATTACAACATTTTCCAAACCACTGCAGCCGGAAAAAGCAGAGCCTCCAATTGATGTAACTGAATGTGGAATTGTAATACTTGACAAATATGTACAAAAATGAAAATGCAGAGCCTCCAATTTCTTTTACATTTTCTCCAATTACAACATTTTCCAAACTACTGCAGCCGGAAAAAGCAGAGCCTCCAATTGATGTAACTGAATGTGGAATTGTAATACTTGACAAATTTGTACAAAATGAAAATGCAGAGCCTCCAATTTCTTTTACATTTTCTCCAATTACAACATTTTCCAAACTACTGCAGCCGGAAAAAGCAGAGCCTCCAATTGATGTAACTGAATGTGGAATTGTAATACTTGACAAATTTGTACAAAATGAAAATGCAGAGCCTCCAATTTCTTTTACATTTTCTCCAATTACAACATTTTCCAAACTACTGCAGCCGGAAAAAGCAGAGCCTCCAATTGATGTAACCAAGTCGCCGATGTACGCATACTTCAGCAGAGGCCACCCACTGAATTCGCCACTTGAAATTGAAACATTTCCATATATGATAACGTTAACAGTTGAATTAGAATACACTTTATCAAAATCATTTTCATCGTTTATTATAAGTGTGCTGTTTTCGTCGATATATGTTTGGAATGTGTGAGCGAAAAACAAAGCAAAAAGAAATAGAAAAAAACTTGATTCAATATTTCGAAAGAAAGATTTTACATTTGAAGAGCGCCCTTTGAAGTACAGAGCAAAACAAATTGTTATTAAGAAACTGTTGAGGATGAAAAGAAGAAGATTGAAGTATGATATATGTAATGGTTTTGAAAATATACTAAAATAACTTGTATTAAGCTGAATGCAATGAGGGTTTTTTGGCTGCAAGTCAGAAAAAGAAATTATTGTGGGTGAATAGATGTTGAAAAGTTGAAAAAGATAATTAGAAAAATATTTAACATTATCATGAAAGCAAGCGCTTGCGATGTTCTTTCTTGCTTTGAGTGTCGCAATATTCTTTGTTTTGCTTTTGGAAATTGATAAAAATGTGAATTGCCTGAATTTTTTTGTTGCTGCACCGTTTTTACTGAAGGAATTAAATGTGCAAATTGTAGGAATTGCATAAATCATTAAGTTACATATCATTTGAGTTGAAAAAACAAGAAAGTTGAAATAAATTTTTCAAAAGGTTGCTAAACATTCTATAAGGATGCTGCATAGGCCAAGGGCAAAATGAAGGAGTTCAAAGGACTTTAAAAGAATTTTTGGAGCCAAGAGTAAAGATGTTTTGCGACACATTTGTTCTAACGGTCGTTATCATAGCGAATATTGTCTTTTGACTTTTATATTTGCTGTTTTGTTGTGATATTGCATGTTCTTTTCATTCGTTTTGACCACCCTGAAACACGATCAGAATTTATTGAAAAACTCAAAACAATGGACTATTTCAGTAAAAAATTGAATAAATCTTATTCCTGAAAAAGTACTTTTTTCGATATGTGTCACTTTTAACGATAAACAACCACTTTTTCAAGTCAAAAAAAAAATTTTCCGAAAAAGATCCAATATTTCAGTTTGATGAAATTTTCTGCAGAAAATTTGAGATCATTTGTTTGTTAAACATCTTTTGAATAATAATCTTTTACATCTTATGAATAATTCTTATCATTGACTTCATTTTGCTTCATCTTTAAATCCTTAAAAACAACTTTAAGTACTGTTGTACTTGGGGAGACTTGTTGTCGTATAAAATCAATTATGTATACAAATTGCTTAATTTTTAAATAAAAATCATTGTTCTTTACATTAATTATGAATGGCTTCTTTATATTCGATTAATTTATTTAATATCAAGTTGTTTCTGAGCTAATGAAATCAGTAAAATAAATAATGTTTATATAAGCATAAAGAATTATTTAACATGAAAAATATTATGAATAAAAATTGATTCTAATAGTTAAACTTTGTTTTTGCCTCAAGAACAACATTTTTTATCTTTTGTCTTTAACAAGAATATTAAAAAACAATTTATTTAAACAATATGCACCATGTTTCCTACTAATAACAATCAGTTATTATTTAATTCGTATTTTGATTGATTTGTAATGTTCTTTGTTAATTCATTTAGTTGTGCTGAGAGAGTTTGTAATCTGTTTAAGTTTTCGATTGTTTTCTTATGTGCGTTTCTAATTTTCTCAACTTTTTCCTTTCTAAATTTTCCCGATTTTTCCAAAAATTTCTTTTTCGCCAAAAGTTTCGACAAAATTTTTTGCTTTTCTTTTCCTCCGTGTTCTTTAATTTCGTTTTCTTCTTGTTCCAACTTATTTCTTTTCTTTGCTTTCTCAATACTTACAGAAGAAACGCCTGTTAATGCATTAACTAACACAAAACTTCCAATAAAACTCACAAATACATAAAAAGCAATTGTAACAAATGTACTATACTTACCTCCAACTTCACCATATGACTCAAGCCATCCTGCTTGCGTAAGGATAACAAATATGGTAAACATTGAGTTAGAGATTGTGCCAAAATGCGTTTCAGACATGTCGGAAAACATTACATGTGCAAGCGCAGAGATAATAAGAAGGAAAAGTAAGATTAAAAGTATGATTACAAGAAGATGTGAGCCTGTAGAAAGAAAAGCAGTGAACATTCCACGCGTTTCAGGCATAAATTCAATGATTCTGACAAAATGAATGAGACGGAATAATTTGATGATTAATTTGGATTGTTCAAATCTGGATGGGATGGATAGGTAAAGGATAGAAATAACTAGAGAAAAAATATCTAAGATATTCCATCCATTTCTAAAGAATACGTGAAAATCAAAAAATAATTTAAGCAAAATAGAAAATGATAAAAATAAACAACACGCAATTTCTATAATAATAAGTTGATTATGATATGTTATTCCATAATTAGTTGCTTCAATAAAAATAATAATTAAATAAATCAGAGCATTAATCTTTGATATTGTTTCAAAACTTTTGAGCTCGAGTATTTTTTTCGCACTATTGGAAAGTTTTTCTATTCTTGATGGCTCAACTTTTTTTTGTTGCAATTTTTGAGCCATTGTAATCAATTGCGAATGAAACGAAGCAAGATTTGCAACAGTACTATTGGTTGCAGCTTCCGAGTTATTATTTGAACCAACTGGTTGTATGTCACTAAAAGATCCTTTTCTCTCAATCATTTTCCAAAGCAAAAATTTGAATAAATTCAAAAAGTGAATTTTAACGTGCTTTACCATAATCGAACGATAGGCTTGGTCTCGTCACTTTTGCTTCAATGGCGTCTAAAGAAGAGGCCAAAAAACTCCAAGAAATCGCACATCTACAAGGGACGCGAGAGTTCGCTCGTGGACTACGATTGACAAAGCAGCTTTTGAAAAAGAGTCCACAATGTACAGAAGCACTTGCATGGGAATCTTACTTCACATATCACAAAGACCAAGCTAAAAACAAAGATGTAGCAATCAAAATGATGATGGATGCAAACAGGCTTGGTATGAAAAATGCAAAAGTTTGGAGAATATCTGGATTATTATATAAAGACATGACAGAGTACACTCGTGCTTTACAATGTCTTCGCCAATCCTTCTCATTAGACAACAAAAATTATTTAGTTTTAAATGATATTGCAAATCTCGAACTTTATGAAAGGCAATACAATCAATTTCTTAAAGACACATGCTCAATCTTTAAGAATAACCCAACCCAATATACCATTTGCAGATATGCTTTTGCTTTAGCAATCAATGGTCGCTACGAACTTGCAAATCAATTTCTTGATACTTATCAAAAAGGATGGCGTCCAGCACAAAATGATGACGATGAATTATTAAGGTCAGAATTTTGTCTTTTCAGAGCCGTCTTAATGATACGTTCTAATCAATATGAGGAATGTATTAAATTCCTTGATACAAACAAAGAAATTATTCGCGATAAAGAAACGATGCTAGAAGATAAAGTAAATTGTCTTAATAAGCTTGGCCGCTCCCAAGAATCCATTCCATTAATTCATGATTTGATCAAAGTTTATCCTGAAAATGGAGATTACTTTGATATACTTGAGGAAATAATTCCCAAAGATTCTATAATTGATGAGTTACTTCGTATTAAAGATCAATATAAGTCTCATTATGCCCACGTTCGAGTGTTGGAGCTCATTGACATCAACGACGAACGTTTTAAACCGCTCTTAATAGAGCGCGTTAAGCCGCTCATCATTAAGGGTGCCCCGTCCACATATATGACTATTTCTGAACTTTCCAAAGAGAAACTTCAAGTAGCTCTTGAACTTGTTCGTTCCTTTGAAGTACCTCTTTCATCTGTTCCCATTGTCCATCTTTTTGCAGCACATTTTTATGGATATCATGGAGATTATGAATCAGCCATTCGTGAACTTGATGAAGGTCTTCAGCATACGCCCACATGTATTGAACTTATTGCATGGAAAGCACGTTTCCATTGTCGTAATGGACGTATCCATTCTGCTATTGAATGTTCAGCTGCACTTAGTGAAGCTGATCCAGCAGATCGTAACACTAATAATCTTTATGTTAAAATGCTTTTGCTTGGTGGTTATCGCCGGAAAGCAGAGTATGAAGCATCACTCTTTGCAGGCGAAGAGAGTGGCAAACAATTATTATATGAGACACAATTCAACACATATTATCTTAAGTCAGGTTTAAGTGCACTTCGAGATAATGACATTGAATTTGCAACGAAAATGTATAATGGCATCTTAAAACATTTCGAAGATTATCGTAAGAACCAATATAATTATCTTGGATGGGCATGGCGTCGTCCATATGCACTTCTTTCCATGATTGAAGAGATGAATGTTATTGAACGTAATGATTCATTAGCGAAAGCGATTGAAATGTTACTTTCACTTTCGATCAAAGATAAGAAAGAAAAAGAAGCAAAGCCAATAGCAATGAGATCATTAAGTTGTACACCACAAGCGATGGCTATGGGTTGTGTAATATTCTGTGCTAACAAAATGATTGTTCAAGCATTAAAATGTTTTTGCAAACTTTCAGATACACCATATATATATACAGCGTCACCTGCAATGGAGAAACTTATGAAAGAAAGTAACACATGGCATGAAATGGTGAAACAAGTTGTAAATGAAGAATATAAAGAAAACAAGAAAACACCACAGACATTTGATGAAATTTATGCTTCTGCAAGAGGAAATGTTTTCATTGGACAATATAAAGAAGCAAAAGTTATGTTGTTAAAGGCTATAGATGAGAATGAAATAGAATTTAAGAAGGCATTAGATGTTTATGTTTTCGCAACTAAATTATGCGCTGATGAAGATATGGGTAATGAAGTCGCAAAGGCATTAAAGGCAAAATATCCAAAATATGAATTTGACCTAGAAAAAGAAGCTTCAAACGAACTTGAAGTTGATAAGAAAAAAGAATAGAAAAATAAAAAGTGACATCGTAATCTTTTTAAAATATTTATGTTTCAGTAAATTCTGAAAATGCCTCGGAATCATAATTTAATATTTCACAATAACATTTGGAAATTATTTAAATTATTTTGGACAGCACTTATTTATGCATTACAAAATAGATATAAAAAAATAGTTAAACTTCAAATTAATTTGAACATCATTTTCGGTTAAGGAAAAGTCACAAACAATTATGTAAAATACATCCTTATTCACTACTAATGCAAAAGCTATGAGTATTAGTGATTTATTTTGTAATTTTTATTTAATCCTGCAATTATAGAGTTCAATAATGTTAAAACAAAGTTCAACTTTGATGAACGATAGAAATTTCAGAATGACGATGGTTTTTTCTGTGGAAAACAGTTTTACTGGTCATTTAATTTATCTATCGTTTGTCAACGGATTTTTGGCACTTTTCAATACGTTTTGTACGTTATGTTATTCCTAAAATGTCTTCAAGACAACTATTACAAGTGTTTGATAAGTACCAAAAGGCAAGAAGAGAATTCGTACAGACTGTAGCTGAGCAAGCAAGTAGATCCGAAAATATAACAAATTTAATGGATTGTGGTGTACTTTCATTACTTCGTCCATTACTTCTTGATAAAGTCCCTGCGATCCAACAAACTGCTGCTCTTGCTATAGGACGCCTTGCTAATTATAGTGAACAAATAGCAGAACAAATCGTTGAATCAGGAATTCTTCCAGAAATTGTTAATGGTCTTAGTACAAACGAAAACTATTATAAGCGTAATGCATGTTTCGTTATACGTACAATTTCTAAGCATTCTACTAGCCTTGCTCAGAAATGTGTTGATGCTGGAGCACTTGATCCTCTTGTCAAATGTCTTGAATCTTTTGACAACAAGGTACGTGAATCAGCTGCATGGGCCTTAGGCTTTATTGCCACTCATTCACCTGATCTTGCTCAATCAGTTGTTGATGCAAATGCCGTCCAATTCCTTATTACAGCTGTTCAAGACCCCGAACTTTCACTTCGCCGTATCTCTGTTGCCACTTTAGGTGATATTGCCAAGCATAACGCCGAACTTGCACAATCAGTAATTGATTCACGAGCCATTCCAAACATTGCTCCATTACTTGGCGTAGCGGATCCCAAACTTAAGCAACAAGTCTGCACCACTCTTGCGCACATTGCCAAGCATTCAGTTGATTCAGCTGAACTTGTTGTCGAAGGCGAAATCTTTCCGAATGCACTTCGTTGTCTTAAAGACAAAGACAAAAACGTCCGTAAAGCCGCTGCGACACTTATTCGAGAGATTGTTAAACATACGCAAGAACTTGCACAACTTGTAATCAACATTGGTGGTGCTGCAGCACTTGTCCAATATCTTAAACCAGAGATGGGTAATGATCCATTACATGCGATAATGTCCATCGGTTACATTGCCTCATTTTCACAAACACTTGCTACAGCATTAATAAATGAAGGAGCACCAGCAGCAGTGTTAAATGTATTTGTTTCATCTAAACTTGATTATGTTAAAGCAGCAGCTGCTTGGACATTAGGACAACTTGGAAAGCATTCACCTGAACATGCTTCAACTTTAACATCTTTAAATGCACTTTCATTATTATTAGATGCACATAATGATAAAAATGCTTCAGAAGATTTAAAGTTGAAGACAAAAAGAGCACTAAAATTCATCATCGAAAAAACAACTGAAATCGAGGCATTACAACCTCTAATTACAACAGCGCCTGAAAATATTTTGAAATATGCTCTCGAACAAATATCGAAACTATTGCCAAAGAATCCAAAGGCAAGAGTTCCATTCGTAACTTCGGGTGGATTCCAAGCAGTACAAAAGATACAAGCAGAGCCCGGATCAAAATTAAGAGATTATATAGACGCTATTAATAATTGTTATCCTGAACAAGCTGTGAGATATTATTCGCCTCAATATCCACAGGCTTTAATTAAGGAAATAGAATCTTATGAAAACTAAAATATGATTTGAATCAATCTTTAACGGTTTTATCTAAACGTTTTTTATGAACGTTAATGTTTATTTCAATTTTCCATTTGTGAAAAAAAAAATGAAACAAAATGAGACAACGCAAAATGAACAAAAACATCTATTTGTTAATGGCGCTAAAAGAGTAGTAGTTCCAAATGAATGCGCTTCTGGTACTCCTCAACATTTTATTCAATATTACATTTCACAACAAAAACAGATCGATAAAAGAGAACAGGAAAAGGAAAGTATGAAAGAAGAAGAGGATGAAAAAAATATAGGAATTTCAAGACTAAATGAACCATCTTTAAAATGCCTTGAAATCAGACATGAAGAACTAAAAGAATGTTTCGAAGAATTAAAAAAGTTTATTTCACCAGGACAGAAACTTGTAACTGAGAAAAAGAACAAAAAGAAATCAAAGACAAATTTACAATCGTTAATTTTAGCTATAGTTCTAATCTTTATCGAAATCGTTATTGTATGGTTTGTATTTTTCTTTGGCAAATTCTAATCAATTGTTTGATTTAAATGAACATTTCTATTTTATTTGTAATAGAAGTTAATAAATCATCTATTTCTAAAAGCACTTTCACTTTTAATTCCATAATCAATTTGATATTAATATTTAATGAAAAATTGAAATTTCAATATTTTTTAATTGTTGCCAAATAATATAACACATTTAATTTTTTTTATTTTGTTATATCATATTTGATTTGCTTACATACATTTCATTTTAAATCTATTAACAATGAACAAATTATTTCATCTTTTTGAATTTTCATATATATAATATATTATATTATTATTTTAAAAACAGAAGCCTGCGTAGCATAGTGGTTATTGCGTTCGCCTTGTAAGCGAAAGGTCGGCGGTCCGACTCCGCTCGCAGGCAATTTTTTTGATTTATATCAAATTTTTTTTCCCATATTCAATATGATCTCGTCATTGAGTGAACAAATTGGACCATTTTTCTTATTTAAAAAATTTATTAATTTATCCCTTACTTCAGCATTTGCTTTATACTCATACTACGCTTATCGTCCTTCTTCGTTACCTTAAACACAGCCATATCGAAGTCCTCCTGTGTCACGTGTACTCTTCTTTCTCTCAGCGCGAACATTCCCGCCTCTGTACACACGGCCTTTAGCTCAGCGCCGGAAGCGCCGCTTGTTTCCGCAGCAATTCTTTTGAGGTCAATACCTCGTTGGAGATTCATTCTTCTCGAATGGATTCGCAAAATCTGCAGTCTACCGGCATCGCCTGGGTTTGGAAACTCTATTTTCCTGTCAATTCTTCCTGGGCGTAACAATGCTTGATCCAAACAATCGATTCGATTTGTTGCCATAATAACTTTGATGTTGTTGGATGACTCAAATCCATCAAGTTGGTTCAACAATTCAAGCATCGTACGTTGTACTTCACTGTCACTACGTTTGCCTTGGCCTCGACTGCTTCCGATTGAATCAATTTCATCCATGAAAATAATGGATGGAGCATGCTGACGTGCCATTACAAAGAGTTCTCGAACCATTCGTGCTCCTTCACCAATATATTTTTGTACAAGTTCAGATCCTGATACTCGAATAAATGTTGTATCAGTGTGGTGAGCAACTGCACGTGCTAAAAGAGTTTTTCCTGTTCCTGGTGGACCATATAAAAGAACACCTTTTGGTTGGGCAATACCGACTGATTCAAATAATTCTGGATGCTTGATAGGAAGTTCAATAACCTCTTTGATTTCTTTAATTTGTTTGTCACAGCCACCAATCATTTCGTATGTGGAATCTGGAACTTTATCGACTTTCATTAAGGCAACTAATGGATCCACTTTAGTGGGTAAAATACGATGCAGAACAGAAGTATCACTACGAAGAGCAACACGTGTGCCAGATTGAACTCCACTGATATCAACATCGTCATCAACCATTACAAGGTATTTGCCTTCATGATTATTACTAACAAGAGCTCTATTTTTACCTACTTTTTTGATGAGTTCTGCTACATCAGATGGATTTTCTTGAAGATGAAAAATTTCATCTTTTAAATCTCTGACTTGCATGTTTAATTCATTTCTTTGTGCTTGAAGACGAGCAATGTTACGTTTCTTCTCGCTCATTATGGATTCTAGTTCTACAATACGTGCACTGATAAATGGGATTTGATCCATATTTTTGTCAAAACCGTAACGATACGTTACATGCAACAATCCGACCAACTTGAGAAAGGGTAAAATTTACCGTTTTAAGGTTTTTGAGGTAAACGGTTCTCGGGAAAGAATTCTTTCAGTTGTAATTGGTGATTCTGTAACATCGATTGGATCTTATGCATTTTTTCATTGTACAAATTTAAAATCAGTTATAATTGGAGAAAATATTTTTTATGATAAGGGTGTTGAAACTATTTACTATTATCCAATAGGTAAAAAAGGTAATTCATATGAAATTCCTTCCGTAGTTACTTCTATTAGATTTCATTTTATGGTTTGAATTTGGAAGAGAATACCCAAACAGATTTTACAGATATAGATATTAGTTTTGGGAAAAGCATGTTATACAATTTGTTGATGCAAAAAAAATTGAAAAAGTATTATTAATCCTTGTGTGTTGAAATTTTATTATAATAATTCAAATGAAATAAGAAGTAACTCTCTAGCCCTTGTCGAAACTTAAGTTTAGGTTTATTTGACTTGATACTTAGAGGTAATTGGAAATTAAATTTTTGATATTGAATATTGCTCGCTAATTTTAAGGTCTCTTGAGTGCCCACCATATGCCCGTACAAACATATATGCAATAAATGTGAAAGAAATTGGGTCCGCATGGAACCAAGGAGTGAGCGATATTTTTTACATGCTATTGAAAAAGTTTGTATAAACCACTGACATCTGTTTTTTATTATCAAAACGTTATTTACCAAAAAATTTTTCAATGAAAATTTTCATTGAAAAAGTTTGATTGAATAATTTTTCAATGTTTAACATCAGACGTTAAATGGATATTTTTTGAGCAAAAAAATTAATGTACTTTTTTCAAAAAGAAGTTTAACTAATTTGGATTGGAATCATTCATAAATATAAAAGAATGACTTACTGAGACACATTTTTCCCAAAACTAATATCTAATTCTTCTGTCGAATGAAAAGAAAATTTTTGCGCTATTATAAATATGATCCTTATGATTCTTATTAAATGTGCACATTTAAGATAAACACAAAATAATTTTGGAATGTTTTGTGTATACCATTACTTTTTGGATTAAATGTTAAGTCCATCTATTGTTTCTTCGTTGTTGCACCATCAGAAAAAGGTTTTTCAATAGAGACCAGAAATGTCAATATAATTTTATACACAAACATCATGAAAAAAAGCTGGATGAACAATGGTCAACTTAATTTATCCACACCTTTTCCACTTGATTTTCATCAAATTATTTGGAAAATAAGTCACTATGTAAGCCTTGATATATTGATGAAGTACAGAAATTTCAAAATCAAACAATTGATTATCAAATATAAGCAAGCATTGCAAAACCTAGTATACCTTTACGTGGCTTTTTAGCTTTTTCTAATATGACACATCTTTTTTCAATTTTTTTGATTTCTTATTTAAGGATGGGTGAATTCAGACACATCACGATTAAATTATATTCAAAAAGTTTACATACGATCAAAACATATTCAACCATTTTTAAATTCCAAAATCAGTTCAAGATTTTAATTTTATATAAAATTATCCATTGTAATTTCATTTTTTTTAGCCTATTTAAATCATAAAATGAGATATTTTTGTATAATAAGATTTGAATCTCTATTTTAATGATATCTCTGATGATATTAAAAAACTTTAATACTAACATTACTTCATTTTTGTTCAAGAAGTTCTTGAGCTATTTCCTGTGACCACTTCGAATTTCTTATATTATCAATTGCTGCTAGAAATAATTTAAATAATTTCCAAATGTTATTTTAGAATATTAAATTATCAAAATAAATATCATTCAAAGAAAATGAATGTTTTTAATATTAATATCTATTCCTTTTTGTTCTAGAAGTAATTTCACTACTTCTGTATAACCATTTTCAGATGCCAAAATAAGTGCTGTTCTAAATAATTTAAATGATTTCCAAATATTATTTTGTAATTTTAAATTATTATAATAAATTTCAAATAAAACAAATAAATATCTTTAGCATTAATATCAATTCCTTCTTGTTCAAGAAGTAATTTAACTATTTTTGTATGACCATTATAAGATGCTCTCATAAGTGCTGTTTCAAATAATTTAAATCAATTCCAATCATTATTTTATAATATTAAATTATTAAAATAAATATTAAATAAAACAAATAAATACTTTTAGCATTAATATCAATTCCTTTTTGTTCAAGAAGTAATTTAACTATTTCTATATGACCATTTTCAGATGCTTCCATAAGTGCTGTTTTAAATAATTTAAATAATTTCCAAATATTATATTGAGATATTAAATTATTAAAATAATTTATATCTTTAGCATTAATATCAATACCTTTTTGTTCAAGAAGTAATTTAACTATTTCTGTATCACCATTTTCAGATGCTCTAATAAGTGCTGTTTTAAATAACTTAAATAATTTCCAAATATTATTTTGAAATAAAAAATTATTAAAATAAATTTCAAATAAAACAAATAAATATCCCTAGTATTAATATGATTTCCTTTTTGTTCAAGAAGTAATTTAACTATTTCTATATGACCATTTTCAGATGCTCTAATAAGTGCTGTTCTAAATAATTTAAATAATTTCCAAATATTATTTTGAAATATAAAATTATTAAAATAAATTTTAAATAAAACAAATAAATATCTTGAGCATTGATTTTAATTCCTCTCTTTTTCAGGAATAATTTAACAATATCAGTATGACCATTTTTAGATGCATACATAAGTGCTGTTCTAAATTTTTCAAATGATTTCGGAATATTATATTAAAATATTAAATTATTAAAATAAATTTTAAATAAAACAAATAAATATCTTTAGCATTGATTTGTATTCCTATTTTGTCAATGAGTAATTTAACAATTTCTATATGACCATTTTCAGATGCATAAATAAGAGGTGTTTTAAATCTTATAAATGATTCTCAAATAATATTTTGAGATATAAAATTATTTAAATAAATATCTAATTGTATAAATAAATATCTTTAGCATTGATTTTATTTTTCTTTATGAAAAGTTTAGCCATATCTATAAAACCATGTTTAGCTGCCCAAATAAGTGCTGTCTGAAATAATTTACACAATTTCCAAATATCATCATAAAACATCAAATTATTTAAATAAATTTCAAACAAAATAAATAAACATTTTCACCAGTTACATCGATTCCTTTTTGTGTAACAAATAATTTAACTATTTCTGGATAATTTTTACTGAATGCAAAAATAAAAGCTGTTTGATATTATTTAAATGATCATTAAGCAATATTTTGGAATATTATGTTGTTAAAACAAATATTATATAAAGCAAATAAATATTTTTAGCATTAATATGAATTTTTTTATTATCAATGAGTAATTTAACAATATCTTCATAACCTTTTTCTGTAGCAAAAATAAGAGCTGTATTAAATATTGTTAATAGTCTCCAAATATTATTTAGAAATATTTTGAGATTAAAATAATCTTTGAATAGTAGAAACAAACATCTTTTGAATTGATATCAAATAAATTACGTTCAAGATAAAATTTAACAGTTTCGTATTGTCCAGAATCACATGCATACATGAATGCTGTTTTAATAATTTTTAATAAACACCTTAAAATTAATAAACAACCAAAAAGATTTCCGAAAAACATTAAACTTTTCATTTAAACATCTGTTGTAGTTATATTTACACCTTTCTTTATTAGGATTTTAATGATTTCTATGTTACCACATGAAGATGCATACATAAAAGCTGTTATAAACAAACAAAATAAACTCCAAAACATGACAATATATATCAAATTAAAAAAATAAATTTTATATCAAATAATAAAATATTTTTAGCATTAATATCAATTCCTTTTTGTTCTAGAAGTAATTTAACAATTTCAAGATTACCGCATTGAGATGCCTTTATAAGTGCTGTATCAAATATTTCAAGTATTTTCCAAATATTGATATTAAACCTTAAATTTTTAAGGCTATTATTGTATGAAATAAAAAAATTTCAGCTTCATTAATATATATTCCTTTTTGTTCAAGAAGTAATTTAACGATTTCTATGTGACCTTCTTTTGATGCTAGCATAAGAGCAGTATTAAATAAAGCAAGTCAATACCAAACATTATTTTAAAACATTGAATTATTTAGATAATTTCTAAATGTAATAAGTAAATTTCTTTTTCATTTAAATCAATTGATTTTTGTTCAAGAAGTAATTTAACAATTTCTTTGTGGCCTTCTTTTGATGATAAGATAAGTGCAGAATTAAATAATTACAATATTTTTTAAATATTTTTTTGTTACTTCAGATCATTGATAAGAATTTCATATAAAAAAATTGAATATCTTTGATATTAATTTTAATTTTTTCTTGTTGAAGAAGTAATTTAACTATTTCTGTATGTCCATTTTTTGATGCTAACATGAGTGCTGTCCAAAATAACTAAAATTTTATACCAAATTTTAAATTTAAACAATATAAAATTTAAATAAACTTCAAAACAAATAAAGATATATCTTTAGAATTAATATGAACACCTTTTTGTTCAAGAATTAAAGAAACTATTTTTGTCACTCCTTTTTTGGAAGCAACTCTAAGTGCTGTATCATGTGTTTAAAATAATTTCTAAATGTTAATTTGAAATCCAAAATCCAAAAAAGAAATTTTTTATATGTAAAACAAATATTTTCATTAATATCGATTCCTTCTTTCTTTGCAAATTTTATAAGTTCATCAACAGGTTTAATATTTTCGTCAATTTCATCTTCTTCATCTTCATTTTTATCTTCTTCTTTGTTGCTTTCATCATTAATTAAAGGTTTTCCATCATCTTGTTGAGAATTTTTATAAATGAATTCTAAGTATTCAGGTGGTTCTTCTTTCTTTTCTGTTAATTTTACAATGTCATCAATATTTTCTAATATATATCTTTCTGTATCACGATTATCACATTCAGTTGGAGCACCATGTAATAACCTATGTGAACCGTTCATTTTAACAGCTTTGTTATTTTTGAATACGATCTCCCATTGATATATAATTTATTAATGAATGATTATTAACAAATATTTTGTTAATAGATTTTTTATTCAATTTAATTTTCATATTAGAAGCTTTACCTGATGAAACAACTTTCGACATCAAAATTGATTGTTTTCGTTCTTTACATGTAACTATTTGATAGAATGTCCAATAAATATCATTTCTTTATAATAGTTGTTCTTATATTTGTCACCATTAATTCCTTTAAAATGTGATATAATTTCTTTGGCTGCATTATAATATCCTTCATGCATTTTACATCCTTCAATTACATAATTATCATTACCTTCAACTGGTTGATTCTTCATTGATATCATAGTATCCTTAAGTGTGGAAAGATCTGAACCATCAATCCAGATAAAAAGAGATATTTCACCTTGAGAATTAATATATTTTAAATATCTAAATTTCGGCGTTAATTTATCAATTGTTATATCATATGTTTTAGATACATTAAATGTATAATGAATCCCTTGATCATGAAACTGTATGATATCTTCTAATTCACCTAATTCTTTGATTTTTCCATAAAGTTTAATAATTCCAACAGAAGAAATAGTTTTTGTTATATTAGGTATTTTCATTGGAGATAATTGCTTTTGTTCAGTTATAGACATTTTTGCCTGAGATTATTTTGCAACAAATGGTTAAAGAAAAAAAATGCCATACTATTGAAATTTATATGGTTTATTATTTGGTCATCCAATTTTACGATCAAAATCACAAAAAGTTGTTTTATAAATAAGTCAAAATAAGATGCTGTAACCAAATAAACGGTCGTTTCGAATCAGAAAATCAATTTTTTTCTCATTTTCCACTGAACTAAATATAAAGAAATATAAATAAGGAGATATTGTATACAATAAAATTATTAGAGTCAAAATTTGTTATCTCAGTTTTTTATTAGCAATCTCCAAAATTTCAAAATGCTTTTTTAAGCTTTAGAATTAATAACAGAAGTTAAAATTCAAAATATACATAGAACTAATAATGGTTAATATCAATTTATATAATTTTTGTTTTGTTTTCATTTAGTTTTTAAGTTATACAAGATTTTCAATATCTAGAGACCAGAGCAAAAATTCCAAAATCTGTCTTTGCAATTTTTTATAATTTATTTGTGCTATAAATAGGATAATTCTTGAAACAATTTATTCATTATTGGAGGCTCTGGACAAAGAAGAACAAGTCCAGTTTTTGCTTTGATGACCGTTTGTGTATTGTATCGTACACGTATTTAATGGAAAGTTACGGAATTCTAAAAAAAATTATTATATCTTCATGAAACTTTGTCTAATGTCCTTATAAATTTATTCAATGATCAAAATTCTTCTGATTTTTATTATAAAGAGTATACATTAATTTCATTAAAATCTTTTTTTTGTGTTTTTGTGATACTTAAAAATGTTTTTCAATTCACATGTCACATCATACCATTGAAATTTGTTGTTGGTTAAATGGAAAATTTCTCTAAAATGTACGAAAGAATTTTGATAAAACCTTAAATACAAAATATTGATTGTATTCTATTTAATGGTACTTCAAATTTTAAAATATCATTATGGGATTTTTTGTAAAAAATCGACATAATATCATATGAAAAAAAATTAAACATGGTGTAAAATTTTATATAAAAACAATTCCATTATAACTTTACTATTATTTGATAATAAATGAACCAAAATATTCAATTAAAATAAAAATATTTCAATATTATGAGAATTTCAAAATTACAAAAAGAGACATCATAACATTTTTATTATTCAGATAACAATAAATAAAGTTCTTCTTTAATCCGCCTTCTAGCAGCAGCAATATCCCTTTGGGAGAATGAATGCAGGTTATGTTATGATAACATTGAAATTATTGGAAGATTAATTTATAGAAACATTTTCAAATAAATATATTATTTCAATGTTGTTTTCATCTATTCCATATTTCATCACTGAATATGTGAAATATTTGTTCTTTTTGAAATTGTAATAGTTCTTATCATATTTATTATTCATACTAAATAAATATAAAAATGAAGAAAATGTGATAGGTGTTGAAACAAATGATAATACAACAGAAGGGTTTTCTATTATTAATCAATGTCAAGCATTGCTGAAGATCCATTTGTTGAAGATTTCAAAGAAGATCATTTTGTTAATATATTAAACAATTTAATAACTTTTTAACTTTCCTTTTTTTTTAATAAGTTATCACAAAAAAGCATAATTTAACCACTTTCACGGGCAAGAAATTTGACAGCATAAACGATTAAATTTTTCACAATATTTTTATCGTTATATGTGAATATTTAAGGTTTTTGAACAATAATTTATTGATCAGGAAAAACCAATTTCTACAAGCACAAGAACGACTTAACTTGCATAAAACCATTTATTTGACAAAAAATTAAAATAAATTTATATAGTATATTTACACAATGATTAATCAGCAACAAACATAGGATTATGGATTGCTTTTCTCAACTGACTTGTCCTCTGCAACAATGAGAGGAACTACAATATTTGGTAAATTAAGAATTCTATCTGGAATCAATTCAACATCAATTGGCACACCTCTGATTCTTCTTCCTCTCATGACACGCACAGCATTCATTGCATCTTCCTCTGTATCAAATTGAACATATGCAGTGTAACCACGAACTTCAATTTGTCTGATAAATCCAGTTTCACGAAAATCATTCCAAATATTTCTATCATGTAGGAGTTCATAAGGATAATTTTTGACGGAAATTGTTTTTGAATGCATTCTACCTGGTTCATATCTATTTTGTGAATTTTGTGGAAAATCATAAATAAACACTTCAACAGGTCCGTGCCTTGTTTGCGTGTTGTTAAATGCGGATACAAACTCTTTGGCACGAGAAATTGAGTTAAAATATATAAAGCAATAATTTGAAAAAACATCAAAATGTTCATAATCATCAAATCCACTTCGAACAAAATTTTCTAGCATGCGTCCTGGTTCATCAAAAATAGGACGGATCAAAACTGGAACAGCTTTCTCCATCTATTAATGCTCAAACAAAGCTTGTCAATTTGAAGAAATCCAAATGCCAGGAAAAACATAAGTAAAAGAACAAAAAATAGCACTATTTTGTACTCTTCATCACAGCTTCTATAGGTGTAGTAACTAATGTTTTATTTAATTGGTTTGATCAATCTTATGATAATAATTATTTTTCATCTACTGAGTAAATATCAATCACTGGTTGTCTTCAATAAAGTTGTTGCATCTTAAATCGATTCATCACTTAAATAACCCCATAATAAGAAAATTAGCGAAGTAATTACTTTGCTTGAAATGTCATATGAAATAATATTCTGAAAAAGTAAAAATTAGTATAACTTTTTTGTTTAGAGTGTGATTGCACGTGATGGGCAACGGCTGTAGCAAAGGCCACACCTGAAGCAAAGTTCTCCATTACATTCGGCAATTCCATCATCGTTGAGTTTCATTGCCTCGTAAAGACATGATGTAACGCATGTTCCACAACCAACACACTTGGACTTGTCAACCTTTGGTGGGTTGATTTGCTTGTATTGTGGTTGCTTCAAGCCGAGGCCAATTAATTCTTCAACATTCTTGTAACCATGTTCCTTCATCCATTCCTTCATTTCTTCTGCGATTTGTCCATAGACATCACGGCCTTGAACAATGGCAGCTGTGCAAATACCTAAGCCAGAAGCACCAGCCATGAGATATTCAATGGCATCTCTTCCATTGTAAATACCACCAACACCAATAATTGGTAAATCGCATTCTCTAGCAACATCGTAAACAACACGCATGGCAAGTGGCTTGATAGCTGGACCTGAAACCCATCCGTATTTGGTAGCACTTCCCATATATGGAGCACCACCACGTTCAATGTCGAGGGCAAGGCATGGGCCAAATGAGTTAACGCATGTAAGAGCTGATGCGCCTGCTTCCTTGGCTGCTTTGGCAGCTTTTGGAGCATCACGGAATGGAGAAAGCTTGACAATGATTGGCTTGCCACCAGATCCTTTGATGGCTGCTCTGATAGCATCTTGCATTGGCTTTGGATCATCGGCGATATAGTGAGTTGAAAGTTCAATTGCATCTGCAAATGGAGCAACTTTTGGTGCACAGTGTGCAATATCTTCAGCTGTGTAACCCATTGAAGCAACAAGTGGGATCTTGGCAGCATTGCAAGCTTCACGGATCTTTGGATATTCATGATCAATCCATTGTTCGAGTGTTAATTCAGTCCAAAGTTCGGTGTTAAGGAAGTACTTGTGATCTTGGTTTTCCATCATATTTGGTTGTGGAACTGGTGCTGGGCCAACAGATACAGTCTTTGTAACCATAACACCGCATCCTCCTTTGATGCAATCAATGCATGCTTTGGCATCACGGACTGGAGGTCCTGGGGCTGGCATAAGTGGGTTCTTGACGGTGAATCCGAGGAACTTGGTCTGAAGAGACATCCAGAAATAGTGAAGTGAAAATCAATTCGATCGTTCTGGCAATCTATTCAATTTTGAGAGGAATGAAAACGACAACATTTGTAAAAATGAGAGAAATATAAAAGTTGAACAAATATAAAAAATATTGTTTATGGAAAGGTTAACTCATGGAAACATAAACATTTTGCATCTTAATACTTGTGACCTTATTTAAATAATGTTTATATATGATGTATTTTGGAATTTTTAACCAAAAAGAACAGCCACGAAGAAACTTTTTGAAAAGCAATTCCAAGTAAAACGATAATAAATTTACTTTGATTTGATTTTGATCCGTTTGTTGGTTAATCGTTTTTATCGGTATATTCAAAAAGTGGAATATAATTTGAATGTCCGTTAAAATAGAAAAACTTAAGATTAAATGCAATCATCGCCATACGGTTGATCTAAAAGCATTGTTGCTAAATTCTTGCTGAAAACATTTACATCTTCGCAATTTAAAAGCTTTAATTGTTTTTACAAATAAATTCTTATGATTTTAAATTTAATTTTTTTATATTATATTAAAATTCTATTAAATGAGTCATATTATTATGTTTTATAACAACAGATATAGCATAAATCTTGATCAAGATTAGTGATCTCACTCACTCGCATATTTATGGATCCCAAGACCGCTACGCCAAAAAAGTGAACTCACTTCGGTTGTGTTGATTCAATATTCTATCGAATTGAATTTCTTGTCATGTACGTTTAGGTTTTTATGGAGGCCAGAGTCGCTCTTTGATTCCATAACAGCAATATTTTACTAATTTCAGCATTTTTAAAGAAAATTACTTTTTTATACTAAATCTCAAAGTTTTTGCTTTTATAAAAGACATTTTTTCAAAATAATAAATTATTATTTTTTCCCGAATTTTACAAGCTTGAAAACAACAAAAAATGAACCACAACACAACATTGGATGTCACCTTACTTTATTTTTTAATTTTTTATTTACCATACAAATCATCTTCAAATTTCATCAATTTTTCCAAATGGCTTATGTTAACAAAGAAACGACGATAATACCAATAATATATTCCCAATTTCTTTCTAATGTAATTCCGATTTACCGATACTTCACATCATCGTGTGCCAACTTCACTGTGAAGTTGTTTAATTGTAAACGGCATTAAATGTTAACCAACGTTTTATTGTGTAAAGTATACAAATATCAGGGGAATTTCACACTTCTCACAAAAAGTGAAAAGGGCGCGTTTCCATCACTCCAAAATCATGCAGAACCTTTCACCAATATCCAAAAATCCCATACTAAGAGTGCCCATACAAGAAAAGGTTCTGGCAGAAGGTTACCAAATGACCGATTTTTTAAGAGAATCTTCAGCAAATCTTGCTGTATTGAGAAGAGACCCAACAGTTTTGACTTTTATCACTAACCATATCCCAGATATGTTGGAATGTATTTTGGCTCCACAATATGCAGATGCTTCAAAAAGAGGTATGAAAATTATTAACTTAAATATTCCTAAAATAATCGGAGCAATATGCGATAACGATAAAGCAATTGATCATTACATTCATGAATCAGTTAAAAATCCTGAGAATTTACCTTCAATTTCCAAACTTTCGGAAATAATAGAATTATGTTTAACAAATTATCCTGAAAGTATCGAAGACACATTTCATTCACTTCCGGTACTCCTTGACATTGTTGGTAATCCAATGATATATTCTTTGTTTGAGAAGTTAATCAACTTAAACAATGCAATCTTTAACAATTTTTTCAAAACCATAGACATAACCAACCAAATCATAGAGCGTATTACTTATTGGCATGATGAACCCAACTTTGAAACATCCGATTATGTCATAAATTTATACAAATTATTAATTAAGTTTTGTAGCTTATCTACTATTACAGATGATTACATTTCACCTCGTTTAATTTGTTTAGCTGCCAATCATTTTGATCATAATCTTAATAATGTAATTTCACTCCAATGGAAATTAGTTAATGTGTTAATATTACTTGTACCGGCCACAGAATTTTCGTCATTGTTTGAATTAGCCCTTGAAACGATTGAAACAGATGATAATTTTTTCTATCCTTATCAAACCGAAGCACTTCATTTTCTTACTTTATACTCAAGTTATAGCGATGTTTTCCATCATATTAATGTGGACAAACTAGTATCAACAGTATCGAGTTTATTTGAAAAATTTCCAGAACATTCATTTGTTTTATCTGAAGTATGTAACTTTATGATAACTACAATCGATATCTCAGAATATCGGCAAAGTATATCTCAACACTTTTTCCCATTGTTAGCCAAATCATTTGAAAGTGTAAACCATTCAAATCAAACATCGTTTGGAAAAGAATTTGTAAGGCAAATAATGGAAATGAGTCAAGCAGATGAAGAGCTTAAGAAACTAATTGAGCAACAGAAAGATCCATTCGAAGTTTATCAGGCAGAGATAATTTCGTATAATAAGATACTGAAGCATAATTACGGAGGTATCGGCTCCGTGCCGAACTACGTGGCGTGTACATTGCCGACTGTGTACTAATAGATATTATATAATTTTTGTGAATTATTTCGGTTTTTTATGGGGAAAATATTTTTTTTCTGTACTGTCATCCTGTGAATGAAAAGTTGATTTAAATTACAAAACATTATGTAAATACTATTTTAGAAATATTTGTTCATATTTTTTTAAAAATAAATTTAATTTTTATCTGATAAGTCTGTAGCATCAGCTTTGGAACGACAGATCAGTGTATAACTTTCGTGGTGTCTTTTCTGGTCTTCTTCTTTTCTTTTGGTTCAATGCTATGACATCACAGAGAAATATTTCTTGAAGTTTTCCGATTTCGTTTGTTTTGTTCTTTAATTAATGTGCTATGATGTTAAAATTATTGGGCCCAATAATGTGAACTTTTGTGAATTCAATGGTTAACTATTGTTTTTAATATGAAAAGTGCTTTTCAAATATCCATTGTGTAAACATTTTAAATTTTTATAAAACGTCACTTTTAATGTCAACTGTAAACGATGAAAAATCATTTGCTTCGTATTAAGAGATGAATGTGTTGTTATATATTTATACTTTGAAAATAATCATAGAATTTTAATATCTATAATCAAGGATTATTATTTTTTACTTAACAAATATTAAAATTTAGTTTGAGCTTCTTGAAGATGATGGCGACCGTTATAATAGTTCGAACTGGATGAAAGGGACAGATGTATTGTTCCAATTAGGAGCTAAATCTTATCATCTTGTTTGGATCAAGTATTTTTCAAAGCCTATTAAATTAGTCAAGGTGAAACAAAGTCAATTCACACCAATTGATAATTTTATTAATTCAATTCAGTATTCACCAACAGACACACGACTTATTAATCGAACGCTTCAAAATTGCCACACTTCAACTGAGATAACACAAAAATGCATTGAACTTTTTCATCTCAAAGATGTTGATATTCTTACTTCCTGCATCCTAGCTCAAACAGCATTAGAGCAAAATAAACAAAGTGTAAAATCAATTAATTCCAAGTATGTTGCAGATTTTATTTTTCGAGGATACATTTCCATATCTGTTCAAATTGAAAATGCAATCAAATCAGAACTCAAGCTTGGGACGCCTATTTTCCCACAACATGTTTGGAAATTAATTCATCTTCCTATTGAATATCTCATTAATAATAGTAACAATGAATTAGTTTCTGAATTTATTGAATGTCTTGATCCATTGTATGATGCATATTCCAATCACTTTAATGAAATTTTATCACTTCCTGAAAATCATTCAATATATGGCTCATTAGTTGAATTTTTAAAATTAATTGTTCCATCAAGTAGTAAGCAAAACCTCATTAAATACTTTAACTTTGTTATTGCCGTCTTTAATGCATGGCTTGAAACAAAAGAGAGCATTGATGGCTATGATTTATTTTTATCCATTTTTGAATACTTTATCATAGCACTTTTTGATCTAATTAATTCCATTAAAGTTCCACAAAAACGAAACCTTTCATATGACTTATCCAAATATTTATCGATATGTCAAGTTCAATCCGAAAGCATTGGGATGACCATTCGTATCTATGAATTATTATCATTGTTAGTTGATTCATTTGATGAACAATGTTCAATTTGTTCATCTAAAGCATTAAGCATATTTTTAAATTCGATAACATTATCATATCCATTTGAAGATGAAGTCAAATATGTTAAAGATTCATTTGATACTGATGAGACATTAGAATATGTAACATTAAATGAATATTTATCAACACATTCAGTTCAAACAATACCAAAACCGATTACATTTACAAAGCAAATCTTAAATGATATAACTAAATTTTTACCGAAATTTTTCGAATCCAAAAATCCTAATTCAGAAATAATGATCAAAACATTTTTTGAAGGCATTAATGAAACAAGTACAAATTTTTATCAATTAATATATTTATTAATTTGTGGTTTATTAAATTCGAATGAAATCTCAGCGAATGTATTATGTGAAATCTTACGATATTGCATCGACAAAAACATATTTTCGACTGAAGATAAACAATTTACAGATTTACATTTAAAGTTATGCGACATAACAATTGGATTAATACTTAAGAACACAGGAACTAAGAAAGAATCACGAGTACAATTTCTTAGTTATTTATCAGAATTAATTAATGTTAATTCATTTCCAATCGTTTATTGGTTTATGCCATATTTACGAACTATGTTATTAGCAGATTTAAGTATTAACTTTGTAAGCGAAATGATTTCTGTTGGCTTATTTGATAATATATTTCCATTTTTAAATCAACCGAAGTATCAAAATCGTATTGATTCTATTGTTGCATATTTACAAGTTATTTGTACAATTAAAACATTTGATTTTTTTAATTCACATATATTATCAACGATATTAATACAATTAATCTTAAATGAAAGATATCAAAAACTTTTATTGCCATGTTTTTTAAATGGATTAAAAATTAGTAAAAATTTAGCATTATCAAAAGCTAATCCAATTGTATTAAAGATTTCTGGTTTGTTGACGCAATTCTTTAAACAAGCACAAAAGAATAAAAGTCATCAAAACATATCGAATGATTTAATCGAAATATTTATTGAAGCAATACCTTCATTTAATAAAGAAATACCACAAGAGTTAATGAAACAAAAGTTTTTCTTAGTTATTTCAAAATTACCGAAATTTACAAAAGATTCAAAAACATTATTATTAGTTATTAAATTATTATCAGCGATTTGTCAACGATTTCCGAATTCGATTCCATTATTATCATCACCTTCATCAACTATATTTTTAAATTTACAAAATGCATTTAATGACATTAAATTAAATGAAGAAATTGCTGAAAGTTTATTCAGTTTTGCAATGAATAAACAAACTTCATTACAATTTTATACATTACCAATGATACAAAATCGTGCACCATTAGGTATATTAATTAATGTAAGTAAAGACACAGAATTTGATGAATTAATATTAGACGACATGATATCATTATGTAAAGGAAGTACTTCAAATATATTCGAATGTTTTCATATAAACGCATTAAATTATTCACTCGATCGAGCTAAAAATGAAAAGTTACGAGAAAAAGCTTTGCTCTTATTCCAAACTATAGGTTCTTTATTCTTTTCACCTTTATCTATGAATCAAGTGTTTCGATCATTATATAATAATACACAAAATAATCAAAGAACTATATATCATCAAACTTTAATTAAAACTTTGATCGATTTATTAAATAAAGATCAAAGTTTACCTATAAATTGTTTCTTTCATTTTAATGGATTACAAACAGGAATTTTCGGTCCTTCGATTTCTTCAACTATATTAAATTCTTCTTGGACTTTTATTACCACTATTCGATTAGATACACCAACTACTGAAGAAGATCCAATATTATCATTTACTGAAGATAATAATTCGATTTTAAGTTTTTCAATATCAGATAGTGATATTAAAATATGTCGAAATGATTCAAATGTAAATTTCACATCGAAATTTGGTGTTAATTTAAAACGTTTTAAATGGTATCAAATAGCTATTGAATATTCGATTAAAGAAATTATATTATATTTAAATCAAAAGAAAATATCGACAATAAAAATACCGAAATTTGAATTCATTACTAATGGTTTAATACGAATTGGAAGTACACAAGTTAATACATTTAGTGGTGATATCGGAGCAACATATTTAATACAATCAGAAAACATTCATGAAATCTTTGAGAAATATAACTCAAATAAAATCAAAAAATTCATATGTTTTTATGATCCAGAAAATACTAATGAAACTGAAATATTCGATGTAACTAAAGATTCACAAACAGCAGTACTTGTAGGTAATGCAGTAGAATTTTGTTCAACTATTAAAAGTATTATACAATATCAAAGTATTTTCCAATTAATATTACCATTATTTACATTAGTTAATAAAGAATTTGTAGGTGAAGGTAAAGATGAATTATTTTATCAAATATTAATATTATTAAATACGATATTAAATATCTCGAAAGATATGGAACAAAACTTTGAATCAATTGGAGGATTTCGTTTATTAGAAGGTATATTTCAAGAGATTAAACCAGAAGCATTTTTATTAAATATACCTCAAGCTTTAGGAGATATATTAATTAATTTAACAAATGATTCATTACGAAATCAAATGTTAAGATATATATTTATGAATTTTATTTTATGGTCAAAAACTTCTTCATTAATACAAATAAATTTAATTACTAATTTACAAAGTTTATTAATTGATTATCCAGAATATTTTAATTATGTATCATTTGATTTCTTGTTATTACAAATTTGTATTATTAATAACAATCAAATAGAAGAATATGAATTAAATGATGAAAATTATTTAGAATTTAATGATATTAATAATGAAAAAAATGAAAATGATATCGATATTAATGAAATTAAATCATTACAATTTAAGTTTTATGAAGGAACTTTAATTAAACATTTATCAGAATCAACAATAATATTCTTATTAGTAATTGCATTTTATCATAATAATCAAGAAATTAGAAAAAACACTTTCCAATTAATCGAAAAAATTGTGTTATCTAAAGAAAAGAAATTAACTATAGCATTACAATTCTTAAATATTTATGAATTCTTATTAAATCAATTCTTAAAACCTTTTAATGATAAAATATTATATTCGTTAAAGTTATTATATTATGTAAATAAATTAGAAAAAGAAAATATAATAAAAACTAAACAAAAATTTAATGAAATTATATTAATATTACCTTTTATTATTAATGAAAATATTAAAGAATTTAATGATATTTATATGTTATTATATGATTATATATTTAAAGAAAATCAATTTGAATTTTTTGGTTTATTTTGTTATTGTTCTCAATTCATTAAAAATAAAAAAGAATTTAATATACCAATCAATTTATTATTAGAAGATAAATCATGGCCATATTGGATATTATTAATTTCTTATAATAATAATAATGAAAAAGGAAAAATTTATGCTGATATTATACTACAAACTAAAGATGAAAATATATTAAATACAATTTTATTATTTTTGAAATCTATTTATTATATATTAAAAATAGATATATATCCATTAATTTGTGATATATGTAAAAGAGTTATAAATGGAATTATAAATGAAACAAATTTACATCAAAAATTCTTAACAATTATAATAAGAGAATTATTATCAACTTATGAAATAGAAAATGTTGAATCATATCAAACATTAACATCATCAAAAACAAAAATTTTACTTCAAGAATTATTAGTCTTTAATAATAATATTAATGATATTATACATTTTTATATTCATTATGATTCAGATTTATTAATATCATTATGTAATATATTAGAATTAAATCCAAATCTTGAATTAAATATAACAGAAAATAATAAATTTTATACATTTTCATTTTATTCATTATTTATGTCATTATTAATATTATTAAGTGAAAACAAAAACAAATTATATGAAAAATATTCAAACATCGCTATAGATATTAAAAATAAAATACCAGATCAAATATTTAATGAATCGATTTCATTTCTAAAGAAAATAGATCAAGATAATCTTCCAGAAATCGATGAAATCATTGAATTAAATGAATATGAATTATATAATTATATTGATTCATTTAATAAACGAATTGAACAAACAATGAATGAAATTTCAAATGATAATATTAATAATGAAATTTTACAAATCTCAAAATCATTACAAACATTAAATAATTATCAAAAATTAATTGACTTTAATTCAAATGAAGGTATTATTAATACATATAAAGAAAGTTATGTTCGAGAACTTAAACAATTTTTGTTTAATGAACGATTAAATTCGAAATTATCTTCAACATATTTACGAGAAGTTAATTTTAATTTATTATCATTAAATACCTCAGACTTAAAATGGAAATTTAATAATAAAATCGATTGGACTTTACGATGTATGACCTTAAAAATTAATCGAAACTTTGATAAACATCAAAAAGCTTCAGCTATTCGAGATTCATTACCATATTTAGCTGAGAATAATGATCAAGAGTTAACACCATTTAAACGAATATTAGATCAAAATGTCCCAACAAATACAAATAAAAAAGAATTAACACTTGCATCATTCCATGTATTATATATTACATTATTATATCGTTATCAAGGGAATATTCATATATTATCAGATCGAATATTATTTGATGGAATTGCCGCATTTAATTCATTCGGTATTCCTTTACAAGAAAAAGAGAGAAAAGATAAAAAGAAAATAATTAAAATCCCATTAAATTTAATAAGTTTTATCTTTAATCGGAAAAATGTTATTGAAGATAATGCTTGTGAAATATATACAACTAATAATAAGTCATATTTATTCTTTTTTAATACAAATGAAATCCGTCAAAACTTTTATACATCGATTAAAAAATGTTATAATATGATAAATAATAATAATAATGTAAATAATGATGAAAAACGATTTGATTTCTTTAGAATTTGTAGGAAAACTTGTAACTCAATATATCAAAACTTAAGTGGTAATGAATTATTAACAAAAGGAGGATTCATCGAAATGTGGCAAAACCATAGTATTTCTACATTTACATATATAATGATATTAAATTTGTTGTCTGGAAGATCATTAAATGATTTATCACATTATCCTATCTTTCCTTGGGTATTTAAAGATTATCATTCGAATGAAATTAACTTAAATAACCCGGATGTTTATCGCGATTTTAATTTACCTGTTGGCGCATTTAATCAACAAAGACTTCAACAACTGATAAAGTTATATGACGCTAATGTAGAAGTTACTGAAAAATGTATTTATAGAACTCATTATTCGAACGCTGCTAATGTTATTGGTTTTATGATTAGATCTGAACCTTTTACAACTTTACATATATTATTACAAGATGGTAAATTCGATCACGCTGATCGATTATTTTTGGGTATTCCAGAATCTTTTGAATCTGCTTCTTCAACTTTAAGTGATTTCCGTGAATTAATTCCTCAATTTTATAGTGATTTCCATTTTCTAATTAATGAAAATAAATTCGATTTGGGTAAAACAATGACTGGGCGGATAGTAAATGATGTGGTTTTACCAAATTGGGCTTCAACACCTTTAGATTTCATTGGAATACAAAGAAAAGGTTTGGAAAGTGAATACGTATCTCAAAATATTAATAATTGGATCGATTTAATATTTGGTGTATATAGAAGAAGTTTCGAAAAATATAACGTTTTCCATTTCTTTTCATACCCGGAATGGATTAACGACCCAATCGTAAAGAATGATAAGACATTGTTCATGTTAGGTACTCATCATAGTGCTAATTTTGGTATTTGTCCAGACCAAATTTTATTCAATCAACACCCTAAACGGTTCCCGCAACCGTCGAATTTACCATTGAAATCACTTGATGCCAAATTCGAAGTAGTGAATTCAGATGTTTTAACATTTGAAGGTCAGTATGTGCTAAGTACTAATTCTAATGTTCCTTTCTTGACATGCATAAATGGGAATTCGATCAAATTAGGAATGAAAATTAAAAAGAATCGATTTAAATGTATTTTATCAATTCCGAATTCAACTTTGATCCTTATCCCTCGAGGTGGTTCTTACGCGGCTTCTTATAAATATAATGGTACAAATGGAAATGTAACACTCACTGCTCGTGTATCACAAAAATGTGGTCCAATTTTATGCTCAACTATCATTAGTGATAGATATTTCGCTACAGGTGGTAGTGATTGTTCTATTAGTATCTATGAACTCCCTTCTCTTGAACTTTTTACAACATTATCAGTTCAATCATTTCCTGTTATAGGTATCGCTGGAGACGCTTCACTCGACATCTTGGTCAGCGTTGATGAGAATCATCAGGTTTATTGCTCTTCAATTGATGACAAAAGATTCATTTATAGCTTCAAAATTAATTGTCAAAATGAATGTCGACACCAATTACTGGTCACAAAATGCGGATTTATTGTGGCGTCTTCAAGCGTTTCTGAGAATACTAATGGTACAATATCAATTTTCGATATTTGTGGAAATGAATTAAAATCAATTCATGTGACAGGACATGTAGTAAAGATGTTAAACCTTCAAGCAGAAGACTTCTCAGAGTACATAATTGTGGTATTGGAAACAAAAAAGATTATTGTCATAGATGCTTATAAACTATGCGTTATAAAGGAAATAAATGAACAGATAGAACCGGAGTTCGTAAATGTAATCATGGGCGAGAAAAGAATTTTAGCAATAACAGAAACCGGAACAAGAAAAATTTGCTCATATAAATTTTAGTAAATAAACGATTACAATTAGAGATTTTAAGTGTTTAAACCTGTTATATTGCTTAATTAAAGTTAGAAAAAATCATTCAAATATTGCAATAATCACTGATCTAAAATTTTGGATTGATTAATTTTTTGTGTTGTCTTCTTTTTGATGAATTACTTAGTTTTAGTGTATAATTTGAGCTTCACAACAATAAAGAAATTGGTTTATTATCTGTAAATCATTGAATTCGGGTGGTTGCACAAACCAAATGAGCGTTGAAGAGGCAGCAAACGGATATAAAATTGTTGTGGTTGGAAGCTCTGGTGTAGGTAAATCAGCAATGGTACAATGTTTAATTACTGGAAGTTTTCGTGAAGAAGAACAACCAACAATTGGCGTTGAATTTAAACCTTACACAATTCAAGTAGAAGATGAAAATGTTAAATTACAAATATGGGATACTGCAGGACAAGAACGTTTTAAGTCTGTTTCAAAGGCTTATTTTCGAAATGCTTTAGGCGGCATTTTAGTTTTTGATATAACAAACAGAGATAGTTTTGATGATTTAGTAGGTTGGCTTAATGACATGCGTCAATTATGTGCTCCTAATGCATCCATTATATTAATCGGAAATAAGGTTGATCTCGAAGACGATCGAGTTGTAATCGAAAGTGAAGCAAGCGCTTATGCCGAAAGATACAATTTAAGTTATATGGAAACATCGGCTAAAAGCGGCAAGAACATTCAAGAAGCATTTATTCGACTTGGAACAGAAATCGTGCACAAAGTAAAGTCTGGAGAAATCGTTGTGCCAAAGCCATCCGACAAAACACTTCTGACTGAATCAAATATTCAAACGAATAATAACAAATCTTGCTGCTAAAGTGTTATAAACAATCTTTCATTTAATTTTTCTTTTATTCAAACTTTGAATGATTTCCAATTATTATATCAGAAAATTGAAATATTTTATGATCTTTAACATTAAAATTAATTTCTTCTTGTTTAGATAAATACTTTTATGTGATGATCATTTAAAAATGTTTTAAGTGTGATATATAAAATGATTTCTAAACATTATAATATCAATTCGTTAAAGAAAAATCATATCAAATGAATATTCTTGTAATTGGGATCAATTTCTTCTAATGTTATCCATATGATCATTTATGCTTAATTATATGTATAAGTTCTAAAAATATTTAGGAATATTTCATGTATTTTCAGATGCTTTAACAAGTGATGTTTCAAATAATATAACTAATTTCCAAATATTATTTTGAAATATCAAATTTAAAATAAATATTAAATGAAACAAATATATATCTTTATCATTAATATCAATTCCTTCTTGTTCAAAAAGTAGTTTAACTATTTCTGTATGACCATTTGAAGATGCCAATATAAGTGCTGTATTAAATAAATAAAATAATCTCCAAATATTATTTTGAAATATAAAATTATTAATATAAATAATAAATAAACAGTTAAACAAAAGAAATAATTTCAAGTTGAAAAATTAATAAAATAAACAATTTGAATATTAATATTTACAACAAAAATGATTATACAGATGGAAGTTCGACTCCATGATTTGATCTGTTGCATTTTCAACAACAGAAACCGATTTTTGCAAAATCTGTTTGGAGATTTTGTTTCTCTGTTGTTGCTCTAAAATGGCCTTTTGTAGCAAACGTATTTGATCATTTAAAAATTTGATTTCTTCATCCACCAAAATTTTAGGGTTATCAGATGCTTTATGCTTAGCGTTAACTTTCATTAAAACATTATTAAATGATTTAACTTCAATTTCCTTTAACTTTTTGAGTTTTTCTTGCTTTCGTACTTCATTTAACTTTTTTTCATTGTTATTTATTCGCTTTTGTTGAAGATCATTTTGTAATTTTTTGATTTCGTTTTTAGTATTTTTTATTTTTTGTTTTTGCAAATGAAGTTCTTTATTTTTTTGTTGAATATGCTTTATAATGTTTGTTCGAATTTCTTCTTTTTCATTAAATTGAGTTTGGAGTTTTTTGAATGATGAAAAAATAGAATCGAAAAAATTTGAAATGTTAATATTTGAATGTGTAAATTCTCTTAATTGGATTAGATCAGCTAGTTCCTTGAACTTTTGAAGTATTTTAGGGCTGAAAGTATTGAATCTTTGGTGTGATGTTGAGGTTTGTTCTTGGATAAGATCGAATATTTGATTATATTTTTTTGAAATTTGTTGTTTTTGTGTAATTTTATTTTTTGTTTCAATCAATTTTGCTTTCTTCTCATCTATTAATTGTGTAAATTTATTGCTATTTTCCTTTTCTTCTTTCAATTTATTTAACAAGAACTCATGATCAGAATTTTTTGTAGAAATTTGATTTTCCATATCTCCTATTTCATCACGGAAAATTTTTGCCTTCGCTTTGTCATTCTCAATAGATTTCATCATGGATTCAATGTTTGAAATTAACTCTTCATCTGATTTTATTCTGCCATTAAACAAATTCATTAATTTCTTTGAACGCTGAACAAAAGAAGTGTTTGCTAAAGTCATTGATTGTTTTGCTATTTCTAAATCATATTGGTACCCATCAAGAATTAATTGTGATTTCTTAATATCCCGATTAAGTTTTTGTTGTTGAGCAGTCAAATCAGCCTTTTGTTGGAGTAACATAAACTCAGAGTCCTCACTCGAGTTAGAAAGGATTTCAGACATCAGGAAAGAATTACGTTAATGTACGTTTAAATCTTGGGGGTACCTAATGCCGATCATTTTTACACAGCATAACTCACAAATTTCGATCGTTTAAATGTGAAAGAATTTTTGATTATTCTACAAAAAGTGCAGAAGTCGAAAATTGTTTTCTAGGAGTTAATTCTGAACTTTCTACGCCAAATTTCAACGAAAAAAACAGTTAAAGTATGACCGAAAGTACTTGTTTCCCTAAATCCATTTTTGATATTTAAAGTTGATTTTCATTTACATTGTCGTAAACATATTTGCTGCTATAATCTTTGCATTTAATGTTTTTATTTTCAAACTAAATTCAAAAAATATATTTGGATCATAATATAATATTTTTATCATTTTCTTGAGTAATTTCTAAATAGGAAGAATTTGTTACTTTACGCATAAATTCATGAGTTCTATTTCCAAAGAGTAATGCGAAAATGAAATGTAGGAGATTCTCCGAGTGTTATTAACGGTCGTCTACTTTTTCAGAATGTCGCATCTCGAATTTTTGATTCACACCCAAATGGATGAAAAAACACAGCTTGAAAATATATCCAATTCAGATTCAGACACAGGTGTTGGGAATCAAGAAGAGAGCTCCCATGTTTGGGCAACAATTAACATTTTATCAGAAAATCCAGAATATCCTGGTCAAAAGAATAACGAAGTTAGAACTTCTCGATATACAATTTGGAGCTTTATTCCATTAACTCTGCTTGAAAACTTTCGAATTCTTTCGAATATATATTTTTTACTAATCTGTATTATTTCATTCCTTCCATGGTCACCTGTAGGTTGGCTTTTTCAACTTTTACCACTTATTTTTGTTATTGTTGTTTCCATGATCAAAGCAGGCATTGAAGATTATATGAAGAAACGAGAAGATAATATTCGAAATAGTCAGAAAACTTTTGTATATCGCGATGGTCAATGGACCACCATTAAAGCCAAAGAGGTTGTTGTTGGTGACATTATTAAGATCACAGAAGATTCCATGGTCCCATCAGATATATTATACATTGGTTCATCACAAGAAGATAAACTTGCCTATTACAACGAAACCAATCTTAATGGCGAAAGTGCTGTTAAGACCATTAATTGTTTTCCATTATTCCAAGATTGTGATCCATTATCTGAATTCACGAATAAACAATTTACTGTAGAAATTGGTGAGCCTGACCGAGATCTTACCCGATTTGATGCACGTCTTAAGTGTGGTACTAATTTTTGGGCGATCAATATTCACAATGTTCTATTACGAGGAATGTGCACCAATTATACGCAAGATGTATTAGGAGTTGTTTTACGTACTGGCCATGACTCAAAGATCATGAAGAACATGAATCATCCCAGTGCTAAACTTACGTCATTTGATCATAATCTTAATCGAATGCTTTTAGCCATTTTCTGTATTAAAGTTATCATTTGTATAATCTCTGCAGGTGTTGGTTGTGCTCTTGAAGTTAAATCATCATTTTCTATTATATCCGAAACACTTCCATCACAAGGAGCATCATTTGGACAATATTTTATTCAATTCTTTCTTTTGTATTCATATTTAATACCTATTTCATTAACAGTCACAATTGAAATCTTACGATTATTCCATAAAATACTTGTCGATAGAGATCCGACAATATATGATCCAGAATTTGGTACTGCGACTGCGCATAACTCAAGTCAAATAGGACAATTAGGTTTAATCACACATGTTTTATCAGATAAAACAGGAACATTAACAGAGAACAAAATGGAACTTTTAAAGTTTTGTAATGAAACGGGTAAACATTTAGCAAATGAATTTTTAGGGCAAATTAAAAATGATCATGAAACAATTAAACCAATGTTACCATTTTTATTTGCGATGGCTGCATGTAATAATGTTATAGTGTTTAAGAAGTCTAATGGCGAAATCGAATATAATGCTGATTCACCAGATGAAGCAGCGTTTGTAAATTATGCTGCTGAATGTGGAGTAAAACTTATCGAAAGAGGTTTAACAACAGCGAAGTTTGATATTTTAGGCGTCGAGAAAACATATGAAATAATTTCAACATTTCCATTTAACTCTGATCGAAAGCGTATGTCGATCTTAATACGAACTAAAGGAGAAGATGCAATATTATTATGTAAAGGCGCAGATAATATTATCTTCGAAAGATCAAACAAAGAATTATATGAAGAAGAAATTAATGATTTTGCTGTAGAAGGTTTACGAACTTTAGTGTTCTCACAAAGAATCATTCCGGATGACTTCTTAGTTCCTTGGCTAGAAGAACATCGTGCAGCAGAAGCATCGTTAGCTAATCGTGATGATTTAGTTGCACAATCATCTGCTAAAATCGAATGTAACTTAGATATAATTGGCGTAACTGGTATCGAAGATCGACTTCAACCACAAGTTCCTGAAACTATTAAATGGCTACGTAAGGCAGGAATTGGATTTTGGGTATTAACAGGAGATAAACTTGAAACAGCTATAGCTATAGGACGTACATCCGGAATTATATATCCTGATTCAGATGTATTAACTATTTCTAATCCAGATGAATCAACAATCCGAAGAAAACTTAAACAATTAAGTGAAGATTCTGATACATATAATTTACCAGTATTAATCGTCACTGCGGATTCTGTTAATATTTGTTTGAATGAATGTATCAATGAGTTCATGGAAGCATCATCAAAAATGTCATCAGTTATATTATCAAGAGTTTCGCCATTCATGAAAGCACAAGTTGTACAAACAGTGAGTTCACAAGGTGCTATAACTTTAGCTATTGGCGATGGCGCTAATGACGTCTGTATGATACAAGAAGCTCATGTAGGTGTAGGCGTAGCAGGAAGAGAAGGTTCACAAGCTGCGCAATCTGCCGATTTTGCTATTCCACGTTTTAGGTTTTTAATTCGCTTGTTGACAGCACATGGACATTGGTCATATTATCGATTTTCTTACGTAGCTATGATAATGCTCTGGAAGAACTTTGCGTTTATATTTGCGCAATTTTGGTTTAGTTTTAGTTCAATGTTTACTCCTACGACATATTATGAGGATTTCTTTTTGAGTCTTTTTAACTTATTGTTTACGATGTTGCCGCCATTTATCTTCGGTGGCACTGAGCAAGATTTACCATTTGAGACACTGAGACAAAATCCGGTTCTATATAAAGTATCACATGATCCGATGAAAATATTGAATCTGTTATATTATATAGTGATCGCATTGTATCAGTCCGTCATTGCATATTTCTCCGTTAGGTTAAATCAAGGATTCGACTCACTCGCTTCAAGTGGAGTCGCAACGTATTATAACGTTGTTTATATTGTGTCTGTGCAAATATTGATTTGGATGCACTATTATAACAAGGTGAGTATAATCATTTGGATTGTGTCTTTGGTTTTGTTGCCAATTGTTTCTTCCGTTTATATGGCGGCGTTTAATGCAGAGTTAGAAGGCATAATGACAAGTTATTGTTGGGGTAAGGCTTCGACTTGGCTGTGTTTGATTATCTCTGTGATTTTGGGCGTGTTGCTGCCTTCCATCATAGACTTCACAAGAAAAAGATTTAGACCTTCAACACATAGAATTTACGAAGAACGTGTTTGTTTGAAATCTAAGAAAGACGATTTGGGCGGTTTGTCGTTGGATGATCAAGATTAAATAAATTATATATTTTGATTTGAATAATTATTAATTTCGAGATGAGTGGGAACTGCATCGTGAAAATACTTTTGAGACTTTAGGAAAAAATTGGTATATTTTGAAAGCTTTTAAATCATAAAAGAAGTATAAAAGTTAATACTAAAAAAAAAACTATAAATAAGTTTTGCGAAGAAAGTTATTAAATAATTTGATCATTTTTTAAAACAATTGAATATTTAAAATAAATTATAATCTCTTTTTATTTACTGGATTTTATTGTGCTTTTGGATAATTGGTCATATTTCAACTGTTGTTTATTTCCAAAAAATAAAAATAGTTCCCTATAATAGAAATATAATGACGCAATAAAGATTGAGCTCATCCTTCACAATTCACGATTAGAAATACGATCCGACAAGATAATGGTTTGATATATTTTCCGTCGATGACATAAGTCAAAGCATTTGGCACATCTTAAAATTATTCGATTTATTCTATAAATAATTCAGATATATATTAAGGCACTTTGAGAATGCGTTAATTGAAAATGGACATTATTATCGTTTTGATCTATTAGCCAATTAAATAAAACTGACTAAGAAATAAACCCACAATTTTTCAATTGTAATCGTTCCACTATAGAAAATTCAATGTTCATTCAAATATCAATTTTCCAGATTGCTTTTTCAAAATCGATTTTGAATTCGATTCAAAAAAGTTATGGGTTTTGGTCTGTCTGTACTATTTCGTTGTGTGTCGCAATTTTCTGATACATCTATTTAATTCGATTGCCTTTCGCAATATGACATGTCGTTCATCGTTGTTAGTTTCCAAAAACATTATGATCAGTGATATATGTCGAAATGCCAATTTCGATTATAACCAGCAAACTTTCGATACAATGAATAAGCATGATAATTATAGTCATGATTACCATTTTTCTATTTTTTATCGTTCATTATATAGCTTTCACATAACAAATAATAATTTACCAAATTTTTTTTCGGTTAATTATTTAATATATCCCAACTTAGATAACTCAAAAAAATTTCTTTATTTAAATTCGAAAAAATTTGTTATTAATACGACAATACAATATTTAACTTATATAAACAAAATTAAATATCTATTTTCGAAATTGTCTGTCAAAACTCTCAGTGCATTGTTTGATTTTATTAATTTGTTTTTCGATTTTACACATATTTCATTTAAACTCTTATCAATAATTCTTTGTATTATTGTTTTCTTTATGTTATTCTTTAGAAAAAGAAGTTGTTTAATCAAATTGATTCATAAAAATATACAGAATCAATTTAAAGTAAATATTCAATTTTTTCATTTTTTATTATTATTCCTTTTTACTGTTCATTCTTTTGAAGAATATAATGATCAAAATCTTATTATAACAAATCAAAAAAGAATATGAAGAAAGGATTCAATATAAAGAAGAAACGATGTATATTATGATTCAAGGTGATCTTCAAGAAATCGGAGATAATGCATTTGAAGAATGGCCAAAATTATTTTCAGTTGAAATTGGAGGAGAAGTCACTACAATTGGAGAAAATGCATTTTATTATTGTAAAAATTTAGAAACAATTATTATTCATGAAAAAGTTCATATTATTGGTAATTATGCATTTTTTCAATGTTATAAATTGAAAACAATTAATTTTGATGAAAACATGGATATAAAGATTGATAAAAGATCATTTGGTGGATGTAAATCATTAACGAATTTTACAATTTTTGATTCAGTTTCTTCGATTGGTGTGTATGGATTTTCAGGTTGTACTTCTTTCAAAGAAATTGTTTTTAGTGAAAAATTGAAAACGATTGGAAATTTTGCATTTGAACAATGTTTATCATTATCAAATATTATAATATCAAAATCTATTATATCAATTGGTGAAGGTGCTTTTGCCCAATGTTCAAATCTTATATCTATCAAAGTATCAGAAGAAAATATTTATTATTCTAATTTTGATAATGAAAATGATGGAATTCTTTATAATAAAAATTGTACAACAATTATATGTTATCCAACTGGAATTTCGAATAAAACATTTGAAATTCCTAATAATATTCAATATATTGAAAATAGTGCATTTTGGTATTGTTTAACATTAATTAATATTATTATTCCAGATTCAGTTCTTTCAATTGGGAATTCTGCATTCGAATCATGTGATAATTTAGAAATGATTCATATTGGTAAAAATGTTGAAACGATTGGAAGTCATGTATTTTATTTATGTAAATCATTAACATATGTTACAATTCCAGATTCTGTTATATCAATTTCATATTATGCATTTAGTCAATGTGCTAACTTAAAAGGAATTCATATTGGTAAAAATGTTAAAATGATTGAAAATTATTCATTTTATTCATGTAAATCATTAACATATATTACAATTCCAGATTCTGTTACATCAATTGGGAAATCTGCATTCGAATCATGTGCTAACTTAAAAGGAATTCATATTGGTAAAAATGTTAAAATGATTGAAAATTATTTATTTTATTCATGTAAATCATTAACATATATTACAATTCCAAATTCAGTTATTTCAATTGGTGATTTTGCATTTTCATTTTGTGGAATGTTGGAAAATGTCACAATTCCAAATTCAGTTATTTCAATTGGTGATTTTGCATTTTCGGATTGTGGAATGTTGGAAAATGTCACGATTCCAAATTCAGTTATTTCAATTGGTGATGCTGCATTTTCAACATGTGCGAATTTAACAACAATTATTCTTAGTAACAATCTTGAAATTATACACGATGGAGCATTTAGATTCTGTTCATTGATTAATGTCAAAATTCCGAATTCAGTTACTTCTATTGGAACAAAAGCTTTTAATTCATGTTCAAAATTGAATTCAGTTATCATTGGTAAAAATGTGAAAACGATTGGTGATTATGCATTTAAAGATGACATTGAACTTAAATGTATTTATTTTATTGGTTTTTCATCACCAACAATTGAGGAAAACGCATTTTTTAAATATATCAACGAATTATGTTATGACATCAGAATTATATCAAGGAACGAGGTTTGGAGAACTAAATGTAAGCAAAGGTCTTTTACTTGAAGGATGCAATCAAAATTTATGGCCAACACATACATTCACCAAATCAAATACATTTACTAAATCTAATACATTTTCCCAAAGTAATACATATTCACAATCAAATACATTTACTAAATCAAATGCATTTTCTCAAATAAATACATTCTCTCAATCAAACACATATACAAAATCAAATACATTTACAGAATCATTCATTTTCGATGTGACTATTTCATATTCTGTTATTTTAATCAAAACGCATACAAATACGCAAACATTAACTTTATTAAAAACATATTTCAACACTTATTTATATACATTTTATAATTCTACATATGCTTATATTCAAAGCTATTTCATTTATTATGAATATACAGTTTTAATGTATTCAACATATTATACTTTTTATTCAAATTTCTTTATTTTTTTCCAAAATAATGAAAAAACAGATACTGATAACTCATATATTTATATTATCATTGGAGTTTTGATATCAGTTATTGTTATTGTTTCACTACTTACAGTTTTATTAATATATCTTCGACGTAACAAACAAAATAGTGAAGAAGTTGAATCAGAAAGTTCCCATCAAATTCAATCAGAGGGTATTTTTTCAGCTGGTATCACCGGATCTAATCTTGAAGAAGATCCATTTGCAAAAGACTTTAAAGAAGATAATATGATAAATAACGTATTATTATAATTATTTTTGCTTTCTGTATGTATTTATGTATATTGCACAAAAATGATAAAAATTATTATGCAATTAATATAAAATTTCCTTTTCAGTCGTATTAAATATTATGAAAATATTGTAAGGGTTAAGAATGAATTTAACATTAAAGGTAATGATTTACATAAAATCAAATATGCTTAAATTTTAAAATTAAAAATGTTTCTATCACCTAAAAGTGAACATTACGAATAGAAACAATATAAAAAATGTTACAAAGAATTTTAAAAAATTTTATAGTGAAATACATATTTACATATGTAACATAAGTCAAAAATCAATTTGATAACATATAATAAATAAATCTAAAAGTTTTTTTTTTTTATATGAAAAAATTGGAAATTGTGATCGTCTATTCTTTAAGACTTAATGAACCTTTTGACCTTAAGGGAAATATATATAAACAGACGAAACATGCTACACTTATTATGTAGAAGTTTAAAGAAAATTCGAATAATTTTAATTTGAAATTATTTTTTTACTGACCATTTATCTTAGCATTAATGCTTTTTCACTCGAATAACTTTAAAAAAGCATTCAATAATTTTGTTAAATTCGTGATTTAAGTGGTTTTTTAAAACATTGTTTTAATTGTAGTTTCGAATCCACTTATGGGCAAATGACCACTCAAGTGAGTAAAACGTATTCCCCTGATTTGCTAAGATACAAGAAAATGTAGTTAAACATTATATATTTTTGTAAAAATATAGACAAATTCATTTTTCCCTATTTCAAAAACACATGAAATGTGTTTTCATAGCATCTAAGAAACTTATTTCCATCAATATTTATTTTCTGATTGCCAGAAGTCTTCATCAAGAGTTTGCATTAATTCCAACGGCTTTTATTTGGTCGCAGTTAAATTAACGTCTTTTTTCGGTGCTAGCCTGGACATACTCAGAAAAATTTGCGTTTTTTAAAAATTGATGGCTTTTTCACCACAAATAATTCACCAAAGCCCTTACTCATCAATGCAAATGGCACAACCAATCCCTCCATCAAATATCCAATATCATGGTATTTACTATCCGAGAAATCAATATCAATCAAAACCAGTTCCAACAAATTTCCCGATAAATACACAAAAATATGAGCATCAAGCAGACGCATTTTCTAAATTAATTAATGAATTTGATTTACACAAACAAATGGTTGAAATTCAAAATTTTATAGAAGAACTTGAAAAAACGCAAAATGATTTTTTTGACCCACCTTTCTCATGTCGTTGTTATCATCCTACCAATCCGTTTCCATCTGATTGGGATTATTTAGCAAATTCATTAAATTCGAATAATAAAGTTCAGAATAATGAAACACCACCACAAGTTGAAAAAGCCCAGGCTCCTGTTGTTAGCTTTACTCCTCAAATAATTAATGATGAAACTGAAAATCATAATAATGTTAATTCATCAATTCCTCAAACTAGTTTTAATCCTCAAAGTTTAGGACCACCTAGCCAAGGTCAAGGCGTGCGACAAAGTAGTTCATATGAAGGGCAAAATCAATATCATCACAATCAATCTGGAAGAACAAATAACAGCAATTATAACGGCAACTATAATGGCAATTACAATCACAACTATAATAATAATGGTTATAATAATAATTATAATGGGAATTATAAATCAAGAAAAGGTGGAAGAGGTCGAAATGGTCAACAATTTTTCTACAAGTCCAGAGCAGGAAGCGTGAATAAACGTTAGCACCACATCATTTTGTTTTGAGTTCGTAATTTTACTTAACGAAATTCTATTCAATTTTAGGTTCCCGCATTTATTGTTCTTATAAACCTATTTTAACTTTATGTTTAATTTACCCACAAAGAGGTTAATGATTTATGAGGAAACTCATTAATGATTGGTAACAAATTTGTCAAACGGCAGCTGCCGTATCGTTTTAATTTTTGAATATGAGCGTTATAAACAAAACCTTTTAACTGTTTCTGTATAACCACCCAATCAAAATCAATTGAAAAAATTGTTGACGTATCATTCTCGATTGGGTGGTTAATTTGTTAATTGAATTGAAATACCGGGTTTGATCTTAAACCGTGTGATTTCCTTTCAATTTCGATAAAAATTCGAATAGTCAAAGGCTGTTGTAAGCTTTCAATAATCAAATTATTGTGACTCAAAACTGGACGTTACAATTCAGGGGGATATCCAGATAGATATTTCCTCATCATGTTTCCTTGCTCTCTTTTGCTTTTGTTACACTTAAATGAATTATGCCATATAAGAAGTACCTTATTGTTATCCGATTTGAAGGATATCAGGGTTGATCTAAAAAAAATGTCATTTATTAAATCATATTCAAATATGAATTCCGATGAACTTAACCCACAAAACTTTGATACAACAACGAACTACAATAATTTTTTTTACAGATATCCTTCTTCTATTTTATGTTACACAAATCATATCCATAGAGAAATAATCTTTTTTGCTGATTGTTTATCTTTTTGCAGCTTAGTTTTTTCTTCAGAAACCTTATCTTATTTAAAATCAAAAAAATTTATTATTAATTTATTACAAATATATTCTATCAATATCAATTTTCTATTTTTGAACTTTTATGTGGGAGGCTACAGCGCATTGTTTGATTTTATTAATTTGTTTTTCGATTTTACACATATTTCATTTAAACTCTTATCAATAATTCTTTGTATTATTGTTTTCTTTATGTTATTCTTTAGAAAAAGAAGTTGTTTAATCAAATTGATTCATAAAAATATACAGAATCAATTTAAAGTAAATATTCAATTTTTTCATTTTTTATTATTATTCCTTTTTACTGTTCATTCTTTTGAAGAATATAATGATCAAAATCTTATTATAACAAATCAAAAAGAATATGAAGAAAGGATTCAATATAAAGAAGAAACGATGTATATTATGATTCAAGGTGATCTTCAAGAAATCGGAGATAATGCATTTGAAGAATGGCCAAAATTATTTTCAGTTGAAATTGGAGGAGAAGTCACTACAATTGGAGAAAATGCATTTTATTATTGTAAAAATTTAGAAACAATTATTATTCATGAAAAAGTTCATATTATTGGTAATTATGCATTTTTTCAATGTTATAAATTGAAAACAATTAATTTTGATGAAAACATGGATATAAAGATTGATAAAAGATCATTTGGTGGATGTAAATCATTAACGAATTTTACAATTTTTTGATTCAGTTTCTTCGATTGGTGTGTATGGATTTTCAGGTTGTACTTCTTTCAAAGAAATTGTTTTTTAGTGAAAAATTGAAAACGATTGGAAATTTTGCATTTGAACAATGTTTATCATTATCAAATATTATAATATCAAAATCTATTATATCAATTGGTGAAGGTGCTTTTGCCCAATGTTCAAATCTTATATCTATCAAAGTATCAGAAGAAAATATTTATTATTCTAATTTTGATAATGAAAATGATGGAATTCTTTATAATAAAAATTGTACAACAATTATATGTTATCCAACTGGAATTTCGAATAAAACATTTGAAATTCCTAATAATATTCAATATATTGAAAATAGTGCATTTTGGTATTGTTTAACATTAATTAATATTATTATTCCAGATTCAGTTCTTTCAATTGGGAATTCTGCATTCGAATCATGTGATAATTTAGAAATGATTCATATTGGTAAAAAATGTTGAAACGATTGGAAGTCATGTATTTTATTTATGTAAATCATTAACATATGTTACAATTCCAGATTCTGTTACATCAATTTCATATTATGCATTTAGTCAATGTGCTAACTTAAAAGGAATTCATATTGGTAAAAATGTTAAAATGATTGAAAATTATTCATTTTATTCATGTGAATCATTAACATATGTTACAATTCCAGATTCTGTTACATCAATTGGGAAATCTGCATTCAAATCATGTGCTAACTTAAAAGGAATTCATATTGGTAAAAATGTTAAAATGATTGAAAATTATTTATTTTATTCATGTAAATCATTAACATATATTACAATTCCAAATTCAGTTATTTCAATTGGTGATTTTGCATTTTCATTTTGTGGAATGTTGGAAAATGTCACAATTCCAAATTCAGTTATTTCAATTGGTGATTTTGCATTTTCGGATTGTGGAATGTTGGAAAATGTCACAATTCCAAATTCAGTTATTTCAATTGGTGATGCTGCATTTTCAACATGTGGAATGTTGGAAAATGTCACAATTCCAAATTCAGTTATTTCAATTGGTTATGCTGCATTTTCAACATGTGCGAATTTAACAACAATTATTCTTAGTAACAATCTTGAAATTATACACGATAAAGCATTTAGATTCTGTTCATTGATTAATGTTACAATTCCGAATTCAGTTACTTCTGTTGGCATGTATGCGTTTGAATGTTGTAGGCAGTTAAGAACTGTTATCATTAGTGAAAATATAACTACGATTAATAGTTGTACATTTACTGAATGCAAATCATTGGTCAATGTTACAATTCCGAATTCAGTTACTTCTATTGGAACAAAAGCTTTTAATTTATGTTCAAAATTGAATTCAGTTATCATTGGTAAAAATGTGAAAACGATTGGTGATTATGCATTTAAAGATGACATTGAACTTAAATGTATTTATTTTATTGGTTTTTCATCACCAACAATTGAGGAAAACGCATTTTTAAATATATCAACGAATTATGTTATGACATCAGAATTATATCAAGGAACGAGGTTTGGAGAACTAAATGTAAGCAAAGGTCTTTTACTTGAAGGATGCAATCAAAATTTATGGCCAACACATACATTCACCAAATCAAATACATTTACTAAATCTAATACATTTTCCCAAAGTAATACATATTCACAATCAAATACATTTTCTCAAAGTAATACATATTCACAATCAAATACATTTTCCCAAAGTAATACATATTCACAATCAAATACATTTACTAAATCAAATGCATATTCACAATCAAATACATATTCACAATCAAATAAATTTACCCAATCAAATACGTGTTCACGATCTAACAAATTTTCTCAGTCAAAAACATTTGTTTTAACCACTTTTTCACATTCATTGATTTTAACGAACTTCTTAACTTTTACTCAAACATTAACCATTAATAGCATATTTTTATCACACACATTAATTCCTACTTCAATTCAATCAGTTTTTACTTTTATTTATACCGAGTTTATTTATTATGAATACACAGTTTATCATTATTCAACATATTATCAATGTTATTCTGATTTTTTCACAATAATTTATCAGAATGCATCTCAAAAAGATAATGGCTTATCAACAAATGCTTTAATAGGTATTATATGTGGTTCTATTATTGCGATTTTTCTAATTATAGGAATTATTATATTTGTTGCTCGTAATGGAAAAAAACATTTACAAAGTGAAAACTCAAAAGAAATTTCATATAATTCTTCATCGGATGATAAAAACAATGCTGAAATTGTTTCCAAAGATTTCAATGAACAAGTTCTAAATGAAAAAGATCAATGGATTTAAATTATCTGGTTTTTATGGTAGTGTAAAATGTTTTAAATTATTTTCCATATTATCTATAGATTTAGTAATTACAACTTATTATATTTTTAAGAAGGAAAATTCTGTTTTTATTCCTAAGAACTAATATCATAAAAATTAAATCATTTTCATGTTTTTACTTATAATTTCCCTATTTTAAAATATTGGTGTAATGGAATATTGGGTACTTGATTTCACTTCTAGTTCCACCATTTTTATAACGCTGGGACACCTTGCTGAAATACATAAAAAAGATATGTTAATTAGAAAATTGATCATTTGGATTTATTTTTAATGATTTTTGTTCATTAAAAAGGGTTCACATTTGTCATATAAATAAAGTCATTATCTTCTATTTAGAAATATGGGGTGGAATATTGAAATTTATTTTAAAAATAAAAAATTTTTGATTGATTCGATTTAAATCTATTTTTTTTTGGTTAAAACTGTTTGGATATTGGGAACTGAATACAAAATATGTTTTCTTTTGAATATGAAAAATCAACGATCTCTTTGATTTGAAAAAGTTTAACAAAATGCAAATGTGATGTTTACGATTTAAAGCCTTCTGCCACGGCGACCACCCTTACGACGTGTGGAATCGTGTGGGAGTGGTGTAACATCTTCGATACGACCAATCTTAAGACCAGCACGAGCTAATGCACGAAGAGCGCTTTGAGCACCTTGGGCTGGAAGACGGCGTGAAGAACCACCCTTACCTGAGAACTTGATGTGAAGGCCATCAATACCCATTGTTTTAAGACGAGCTGCAACCATTTGGGCTGCAAGCATAGCAGCGTATGGTGTAGATTGATCACGTTGTGCCTTAACAACCATACCACCAGTTACCTTAACAAGTGTTTCAGCGCCTGAAAGATCTGTTACATGAATGAATGTATCGTTCTTTGTTGCATAGATATGAGCAACGCCAAGGGCAATTTCATTTTGGGCCTTGCTTGGACCAACGTAAGCCTCTTCCTTTGTCTTTTTTGTTGTTTGTTGCTTGGCTTCAACAGCTGGCTTTGACATCGCCAAAAAGGCCGACCAAACCGATACGAAAGCGGTTTTGATACAAGAGCACCCCATAAAAACCGTCAATTTCGTATCAATTTCAATTCAATTTTTTTCATTCTATAACTAAAGAAGCCCAAAGGTTCTGAATGGCTTTACATAACTTACAGCATATAACAATCACTCAAACAAAATAAAAACGCTCCCATTTGAACTTGAACCAAAAATTTAATATCATCGTATTAAAAATGTTTTATCATATATCTTGGTGTGCATGTTCAGATCTCGGCCTGGTTTAATTTCAGTTTCTCAAAACAGGTTTCAACTTTTACTCGATTTAATTAAATTTTTAAGAACTTTTTGTAAAACTCACTCACCATCAAAAGAAAAATCTTCGCCAGCAACAAGTGCAATATTTAAAAAAATATCTCCTGAAAACCTTCCGGTGAAGACTTTACTTGTTGCTTAACCCAAAAAAACGACATTGGGGTTCAAATGGTTTACGGGCAGTTATAATTCAAAAATTTGAATTCAGATTTGGGGTGCCTTTGTCTTGGAGGTTTAAACATTTTTACAGGATGAATCAAGCTGATTTCCAAATTAGAATGCAAGCCAAGCAGCTTGAGCGCGAGGCAAAGAAGATGCAAAAGGAAGCAGAGAAAGAACGCAGGAAAGCCAAAAACGAATTAAAGCGAGGAAATCGTGCTGCTGCTCAACTTTATGCACAAAACGCAGTTCGTTATGAGCAGCAAGCAACTCAGCTCCTTCAAAGCGCTGCAACAACAATGGGATATCAAGTCGATATGAAAAATGCACAGACATCTGCTCAAATGGCAAAGACAATGGGCGCTGCCACCAAGGGAATGAACAACTCTTTAAAGCACACAAATTTACAACAAATATCAGCAACTCGCCAAAAGTATGATCAACAAAAAGATAAAATGGGTGCTGCTAATCTTTTGATACAAGGAGATAATGCTGAAGTTTCTGTTGAAGCAGATGATCTTATGAGTCAACTTGAAGCTGAAACAAATGAAGAAGCTATTGCAGCTTTCAATGATGTTCCATTAGATATCCCAATGGAAAACAACGGCCAAGCACAAGCTCTTCCATAAACAACACCATTAAGACATTACGTATACCTTTTGAATTTCATTAAAATAGAAATTTTATTATACGCTGTGATATCTGTTTGCTTTGCATTTAAGCAATCCCTTAAGAAATTACAATTATTTTTAAATTTGAAATTAATTAAAGTACTAATAATGTTGATCATTGGATAGTATTATAAGGAACAAACAAGCTAAGCTAGAAGTGTTTTTTGCTTATTTTTTATTGCAAAAAGACTAATGGCACTTTTTCTTACTATGTTTGATGTTTTGTTTTTTGGAGCTGAAACCCAAATTGGACAAGTCGTTTTAAAAGCTATAAATGAGCAATATCCCGGAATATCTATTGTTGTTCCAATGAGCGACACATATCATCAAAATATTTATATTCCAGAAAATCAAGTTTATTTAGATTTCAACGATTTGGGGAAATCTCTTCAATTAGTTGATTTCCAAGTTATAGTTAATTGTAATCCATCGTTAATTCTTCCAGAAAAATATAAATACAAAGTTGTTGACGGAACCATATCATTTCCACAAATTGTTGTTTACTCAGGATGTGCCAAGTTGAGATACGACATAAAAGATTTGTCTGTTTTCGAAAGCTCTTCTTTATCAATGTTTATTTCATATGCTTTAAGCGGCTCACCTAATCTTCCTTCACCCTCAGTCTTAACAAGAACCACAACAATTGAGTCAGATGTTATTCCTCTTGGCAAAATTAATGTTAAGTATTACATCTCATTTAAATCAGATTTGCTTGCGTATTTATTCTGGTTTTTTGCATATCTTCTTCATATCCTCTTATTTTTCTTGATAAGGAAACGAAGTAATGGTTCCAAAACGTGGACATTCAAAGGGAAGACAGGAAATAATCTCAAATTTGAAAGAAAAATGGAGGTAAATGATAAAAAACAATTAGTGGCAGAATACGTCTTATGGTGTCTAAGGGAAAAACTAAAGATAAAAGGGCCTTTAAACCATATGTTTTCGTCTTTAAGCGTCACAAGTAATTCGTTTAAATGAATTTAACATCAAAGTGACGATAAAAATTTGAATGAAATTTGATACAAAATGTTCAGAATTATTTATCGTTCAAATAATCTCTCGAGATCAAATTTCCTTATGTTAAAACGCTTTTTATCTTTTAGAAATTGTTTTTAGAAAATGGAAATAAATGTTTAATATATTCTATAAATTTTATAATTTTTTTTAATTACTGAATTAAATAGATTCATTCATGATATCAATGTTTCATTGTCAATATAAAATTTTCATCACAAACATTATGTAAATTTTATTCCTGTACACATTTCGCATTTTTTATTGCTTTGTTATGAATGCATTTTCTTTTCAGAAAAAATATTAATGCCACTAATTAAGTTTTCAAAAACTAGGCTATTCAAACTGACATATTAATTCAAAGAAACGGAATTTTTTAGCTTTGAAAAAGTTCCGCAGCGCCAAATGGAAGAGGCTGCCCTGTCCCATGATAACAACACAATTTTAAATAGGAAAACATTTCCGCCAGGAAAAGTCATAGGTAATTACGAAATTGTGTTCCTCGTAGGAGTTGGTGGCTTTGGAGAAGTTTATAAAGTTAAAGATAAAAAAACAAATCAAATGTTTGCCTTGAAAACAGAAAACCTTAATGCCCCAGTGAAGGGTATGGAGAATGAAATTGAATGTATTCGAGCACTTGATGATACTTGTTTTCCAAAAGTTCGATCTTCAGGAAGTACCAAAAAGGTACAATATTTTGTAATGAGTATTTACGGACTATCAATTGCATCTGTTCGTCTAAAAACCCAGTCAGGTCGTTTACCACTTGAGACATCCTTAGCCATTGGAATCGAAATGTTAAAAGTCATTGCAAAATTTCACAAATACGGCTTTGTTCACAGAGATATCAAACCCAGTAATTTCCTTGTCCAACAAAACGAAAGGAATCCACTTGTTTTAATTGATTTTGGGCTGGCCAAAAAAACATATAATCCGGAAACAAATCAGCCACTGGAAGATATAACCTTTGAAAAACAACAGTACGTAGGGACAAAGAAATATTCTTCCATTTTTTCACACTACGGAAATGAACTTGGGAAAAGAGATGATTTATATTCATGGTTCTATTCGATGGTGGAAATGATTAAAGGGGCACTTCCATGGGCTGAGCTTACTAACGAGGAAGCTGGTGATTCTAAAGAAAAGATATCTCCGGAAGAATTGTGTAGTGATATTCCAAAACAATTTGTAGATATTTATAAATATATACAAACACTCGAATTCGAATCGAACCCGGACTACGAAAGAATAGTTGCGCTGTGTACAGAGGCCGCAAATGAAAATAATATTAATCTCGAAACCTTTAATTGGAATATGTTCTACTCAAAGAATTCTGCTCTTTCTGATATGAGAAAGATCTTGGATCAGTATAGAACTCCTGACAACAATTCCGCAAGTGAAGGACATTGTTGTATAATTGAATAAATGTTGCAGATGTGGAAATTTTTGATTTCAATGCAAGACGATTAAAACAAAGTGAAATAATATATTGACGATAAAAATTAATTGAAAAAGATACGGATTTGAATAAAAAGGTACTAACCTATTTTGCACTTTTTCAAAAAATAAAAAAATTAAAATATCTTTTGATAGACTAAATATAAGAAAAAATGTTTAATAAATATATAAAATATATGCAATTCAATTATTATGAATAAATTTTAAGCTTGAGAATTTGATCAGGTGAGATGTTATGCGCACTTTTTCAAATTTTAATTTTCCTAATTTTTTTCATTAAATTTTAAATATTTTTTTAAATTTTTGGTGTTTACTCAAAGATTCCTTCTGGGAAGTATTCTTTGTTAATAAAACCCCAGTTCGTGCTTAATCTTCTTTGTGATAAATTGGATTTATATTCCAGATCTCAGAAAACTCGAAAGAATTTCGAACCTTTTCCTCATCAAAAATTATTCTCCTTATATCTTCATTATGGTCAGTAGATATGCCAGCTCATAAATTAAATCTTCAATTTCAAAAATAATTTCTTTCTTATCATTTCCGCATATTGGTTTTAAAGCAAATGCTTTCAAACATAAAACTTAAAAAAAGGAAAAACAATAAACAAATTTATGTACATTGACAATTTCCATTAAAGCCGAAAAAGTTGCTTATTTATTATTTCTTAGGAAGCAACAAAACACAAATGCATAACAGTAATATAATCAAAATGCGTCACCACTCCTTGGGTGTGCAAGAAGGAGGGTAACAACCATCATCAAGCGGTGCTTGAATGATGAAATAATAAATTCGTTTGAACAGGGCGCCCGGCACGTACCGAGCGAACCGCTGTCAAGCGATTCAGAACAGATACTACACTTATTCATAGCGAATCGCCATGAGTGCAAATAAAATTTAGTAATATTATATTGTCGAAACAATTGGTGCTTTCAGCTGCAACAAAAATTATCTAACAACCGTAAAATCAATTCAAATTTATTGAATGGGAAACGTTAAAAATCACTTCATCACAAAAGATGCTTTTAACAATTTTGCCATTGTTTTTTCTTGGATTTGCTTCATCATTGGTTTCTGGGTTGATTTTAGTGTTTTCGTTTGGCGACAACAAAGAAATTCCATTTTCATTTTCAATTATTTTCTTTATCATTGGGTTTTTCTTTATTCTTGCTTCAATAATCAAGAAAGATAACAAAACCCTTTCATTGCTTCTTGCTTTTACTGCAGTTTTTGACGTAATTGGTGGAGTTGAGGAAATCATAATTAGATTTTCACATTTCAAAAATGAAAATTTCGTTGATCTCTTTGTCATTGATTTGTTTATAACAGCAGCAAGCTTTTTACCCCTAACTTTTCTTTGGCCAATAGTTACACAAATTGCATTCAAAGATGTACTTGAATCAGCAAAAATAAGTAAAGAAAGGGAACGAATGCTCTACGTATTTACAGGGATGCTTTCACCATTTTTAATTTCATTTGTATATCTATTTTTTTCACGAATGGATAATCAAATTATTATTAGCAAAATAATCTCATATCTTGTTATAGCATGGTTCCTATCAGGAATCGTTAGCGTTTTGGATGGAATAATTATTCTAAGCAAATCTAAGCTTGCAGATGAACCTGATGTAAAAGCTACACCAAAAATCACATCAAAATATGATAAAATTAATGTTTGAAAGCGTGTTTATCAATAAAAATATTCTAAAATCCTTTATTATTAACTTTTTTCAATTCTGAATTACTTTTGTTCAGTCCTTGAAATATGAAATATTTGAGATATCATTACCTTAGATGAAAAATGAAAATACATATTATAAATCTATATCCATAAATGTTTCGTTCTTAAACCCAGAGAGTATAAATTTAGGTGTTATATAAAAAGGTACATACCATAAATGCACATTCTCCAATTGTTTGAACATTTTTTCTTCATATAATTGAGCACATACATCATATAATTCATTTATTATATAAATATTTCTTCTAAAGTTTTGTTTTACAAACTTTTTTCATAAAATCAAAGATTATAGCATAAACAATTTTATCTTTATTAACACCATACACATAATATGGTTATATTTATATTTAGAAGCCATTATAAACATATTAAAAAAATGCAGTAAAATTAACGTTCCCCGCATCATTTTTGATGTTGAAATTAATTTCAATCCGAAAAGTCTGAATCAGATGTATCTGACTGTGGCTGCGAAGCTCCTGCATATTGTCCAGTTACACGTCTTCTTCTGAATGGGAATTGGGATGAATCCTCGAAAGAATCTTGTGAATAACCAGGATCAGTAGTTTGAAATCTTTGTGTTAGATTCTCCAACTGTGAAAGCCTTTTTGGTTGACTGTATTCATTGCTGTTCTCGTGGATGACTGGCCAAGGTGAAACTTGCGAAAATTTTGTCTCATTCAAAGATTCTGCGGATTGATTTTGGTTTGGAGTTTCTTGTTGTACTTCTTGTTCTGTTGCAACTTCCTTTGTAGCATCGTTTGTAGCTGTCGCAAGAGGCATTTCAAACATGGCAAGATTTGACATTTCGGCTTTCAAAATTATTGGAAAGCCAGGCTCTATCATCGATATACTAAGCTTCTGTGAAAGGATATTTGCGATTTTTAATCCGATAAGAAAATCAGGCAACGAAAAAGAAATTTGGAAATTATCTTCTCCCTCATCAAGAAATTGGATTTCGCATTTTTCACTTGTTGTTATTGTCATTTTTGACGAAAGAATTGAATCTGTATCAACATAAGACTTAAAAACAAGGCACAAATTTGGCATTCGTTGAACCTGAAAAAAGATATTTTGGCGACTACGAAAAGCATCCGAAATACCTTTGAAAACATCGTTTCTACAATTTATAATTACGCTTGTTTCATTTATATCATAAACAGCTGACAATAATTGAGTGTCACTTAAGAAGAATTCCCACTCATGAACTATTCCATATTTGTCACTTAGTCCCATACGGAATTTGGATGAATCTGTGTCTATAATTAATGAAAGAGAAGTTGCCGAGTTTGCATTTTTAAATGCAGTTATTGGTCCATTTATTAAAACTTGATAACATATTGAATCTTGTGTTGAGCTATATGAATACTCTGAAAAAAACTCGCTCTTAAACGTGATTTCGGGTAAAGCGGAACGAGTTGAGTTGATATTTCTAATTGACAAAAAATCTGGTGTTGCATTTAGTATTAGGTCGTCGCCGATTTTGCGAAGGGATACAATGATTTTTTGAAGACACTTGATATAAAGTGGATCTTTAATCTCGGCCTTCATGTATATGTCATTTGTTTTTTTGTGAGAAAATATGCTGACATTTTTATTGGTGAGTTCACTCAGGGCACCTTTCTTTTTCCATTCGCTTATGGTTAGGGGCAATAAACGCAGTGTCTTTACGATTTTAAAACTAAAGAAATAGTTGTTATTAGGTTTAAATAAAAATTTCTTGTAATTAAAAAATGTCCAATATTTCCAAAATTTTTTTTATTCAAATTTTAATTTTTATATTGATTTATTCTTTTGATTTCATTAATCATCATGAAAATTCAAATCAATAATTAACACAATATTAAGAATGTAATTAAAACAAATAGTAATCTTAGTACATAACAGAGAAAAATAAGAGTTAGTGAGGTTCAGCATCAAAGTATATATAAAAAACAAATCAGTATTGAAGCACACATCTTGTTTCGATCCACAAAAATAACCAACACCTTTTCTCATATATTTGTAAACCACTCAATATTTCCTGGTTAGCTCTCAAAAAATTTTGATTATTCAAAAAATTGAGAAACATTATCGTTCTGAACCCCCATTCAAAAAAATTAACCCCACATGTGGGGTTGGATTAATCCATTCAATATATGGCAACAAATTATACCCAAGAAAAAATTCGCTTTCTACATGTTTTTCATTGGCTCAACACATTTAACTCTTCTATTCATAATTAATGAAATTATTGGTGTCTCAGGTGCATTATTTTTAGGTAGTGAAAACAAAAAATCAAATCAAATTTTAACCTTTTTGATTAATTCAATGAAAAAACATGAAAAAATCAACACCTTAAGTAAGCTTTTACAGTCTATTGATGCTAATATGATTAAACAAATTTTGCTCAATTATTCTTTTCAAACAAGTTTATTCCATGATATAACCATAAATATGGATAACATAATATCATTAGGTTATTTTAAAGTTAAAATTTTACAAACAACAAAACTTTTTAAGCATGATTTAATAAAGGTATTCAAGCAAAGTGTTGTAAACGATATAATAAATTTCATTTATATACATAAAATGATTTTTATAGATATAAGTATTCGCCTTTTCATTTTTTTAATAATTTTTTTGACTAATAATAATAAAGACAATAAAATTAAAATAAATATAACTAAATATTTGTTTCCCTTCATGATTTCGATATTCTTTATACATACATTTGCAGAAACATGGAATGAATCTACAAAAACACTTACGATAGAACTAGGCGACCAAATTCTTGAAGATTTACAAAGTTATAGTACAAAGGCAGAAAATGTTATTATTTCAAATGGATTTGAAATAATACCAGACAAAGCATTCTATTATTGGGAACTTAATACAATTCAAATAAGTAATACAGTTTATTATGTTGGGATTGATGCATTTTATCTGTGCACAAAGTTAAAAAAAATTACAATTCCAAATTCAGTTAAAACACTTGGAAGTTATGCTTTTTACCAATGTATTAATATAGAAACAGTTGAAATTTATGGAATAATATATCAAATCGGAAATTATACATTTTTTAATTGCCAAAAAATGAAATTGACAGTCCTCCCAAACACACTTACATCACTTGGAAGTTATACATTTTGTTTCTGTCAAAATTTAATAAAAATCAAAATTCCAAATTTAGTAACATCATTTGGTGATCATGTATTTCAATATTGTGAAGGCTTAGAAATAGTTGAAATATATGGAAACATATCAAAAATTGGAGATAGTACATTTTTTAGATGTATTAAAATGCATTCTATTGTACTTCCAAACACAATTGTATCAGTTGGTGAATATTCATTTCAAGATTGTTCAAGCTTAATAACTATAAATCTTGGAGAAAATCTTGAAGAAATTGGATATCGTGCAATTCGATTTTGTTATCTTTTGGAAGCAGTTACATTTGGAAATAAATTAAAACATATTGGTGATGAAGCATTTGAACAAAATTCATTTTTAAAAAACTTCAAAATTCCAAATTCAGTTACATCACTTGGAAGAGGTGCATTTCAAAATTGTAATCGTTTAGAAATAGTTGAAATACATGGAAATATTCCACAAATTAATAATAATACATTTTATAATTGCATATATTTAACACATATTATTATTCCAAAAACAGTCACAACTATTGGAAGTTATTCATTTGCAAAATGCATAAATTTAAGTACAATTTACATTGAAGGAAATGTTGAATTAATCGGTGATTGTGCATTTCAGGATTGTGGACAACTTAAGTGTATATGTTATTTTGGAGATATTGAACCAAAATTTTTTGGAACAAATGCATTTCAAAACATTTTAACAGGAATAGTTCTTACTACATCATCATATGTAAATGAATCATTTGGTGAACTTCAAATCGAAAAAACAATAGCTAGCGAATGTATTCTACCAACATATACATATTCTCAAAGTAATACATTTTCTCAAAGTAATACATTCTCTCAAAGTAATACATATTCTCAAAGTAATACATTTTCTCAAAGTAATACATTCTCTCAAAGTAATACATTCTCTCAAAGTAATACATTCTCTCAAAGTAATACATATTCTCAAAGTAATACATTTTCACAATCAAATCCATTTGTTTATATAAATCCACTAATGGCTTCAACACATTCGTTCTCATTAATTTTCGCAATATCAATTTCTCAATCGTTGAGTATTTTATATATCTCATTCACTAATACATTTGTTATTTCGTATTTCTCTTCAAACACTTACTATATTCCGACAAACTTCATAAGTTATATATTTGTATTTAATCAATTTTCGACTTATTTCAGTTATTACTCAAATTTTGTATTTTATACCCAAGCACAAACTGAAGCTGATCCAGAAAGTATTTCTAAGACAACACTTGTTTCAATTATTTGCTTGGCCGTTTTTATAATATTTTTAATCGTTGGAATTATTATCTTTTTGTTCCATCATAAAACAGTTAAACATTCAATGAAAGAAACAGAATCAGAAGAATTCGATAAAACAGAAACGAATCAAATTGATCCAACAATTAAAGAATTTGTTAATAATGAAAAAGATCAATGGATATGAAACAAAATAACTGATAGCAAAAACAAATGACATTGGATGGATTTTAATAAAAAACTTATACGGAGTTAAAATTTAAAAATGATTTTGTTATTTAAATAGTTTTTGTGATATAAATTAAAATTAAGAATCAAGATTTGAAGTGAAATTTATTTAACATTTTTATGGATTGAAATTGTTTCAAGTTCAGTGATACTTTCGAACGCAATTAGAGTTTGATTATTAAACGAATTGTAATTTATTGGTTTATTATAAAAAAAAAATCAAAAATTGCTTATGGCATATATATACTTTTTGGTGATGCTATTTTAATCAAACGTGTGCGATTGTTATTTTAATTCAAGCCATAAATTTTTTATAGAACCTGTTGGCTCAATAAAATTTTATTTTTAAAAAATCTCCGATCTAAAAATAATCAGAATTTGGATCATACTTTATCGAATGTATTTCTATTTTTGCAAAAAAATTTGATTATTATTTTATTTCTTTATATTAAATAAATAATTGATTTGAAAGTATTGAGTTTTTTCGTTATGCTTGGTAATCATATTGGTTAATTTTATTATCTTTTCTATTTAGAGTAAATCTGTGTTTAAAGGATTTCATTTGACCTTTTTATTAAACGTTCTTCTAATTTTTTGAATACATTAAATGGTCGAATACTTAAATTGAATCATTAAATGCTCAACCAAAAAATGCCTTCATAAGATCATTTTTTTATTATGTCAGCTATAGGTATTGATCTAGGTACAACATACAGTTGCGTTGGTGTTTTTAGACACAATCGTGTTGATATTATAGCAAATGATATGGGTAATCGTACAACACCATCTTATGTTGCATTTACAGAAGATGAAAGACTTGTTGGTGATGCCGCAAAGAACCAAGCAGCTATGAATCCAACAAACACAGTATTTGATGCCAAGCGTATGATAGGACGTAAATTTAGTGATCCAGTTGTTCAAAAAGATATGCAACATTGGCCATTTAAAGTTGTTCGTGGTGAAGCAGATCGTCCAAGAATTCAAGTTCAATGGAAAGGCGAAACGAAACAATTTTATCCTGAAGAAATTTCAGCTATGGTTTTGGGTAAAATGAAAGAAATTGCAGAAAGTCAACTTACAGACAAAGTCAAAGATGCAGTTATTACAGTTCCAGCATATTTCAATGATGGCCAACGTCAAGCCACAAAAGATGCCGGTGTCATTGCAGGATTAAATGTATTACGTATTATTAATGAGCCAACAGCCGCCGCAATTGCGTTTGGTCTTAATGAAAAATCCGATAGAGAGCGTCATGTTTTAATATTTGATCTTGGCGGCGGTACATTTGATGTTTCATTACTTGATATCGATGGCGGCATGTTCGAAGTTCGTGCCACAGCAGGCGATACACATCTTGGCGGCGAAGACTTTGATAATCGTATGGTTAATTACTTTGCAGATCGATTCCAGAAGAAGTTCAAATGTGATTTAAGGCAATCGCCACGTGCATTACGTACATTACGAACAGCATGCGAACGAGCTAAGCGAACATTATCCACAGCCACATCCGCATCAATTGTTTGTGATTCATTATATGAAGGCCACGACTTTATGGATAACATTTCACGTGCAATGTTCGAGAACTTAAATGATGAGTTATTCAGATCGACGATGACACCAGTTGCACAAGTATTAAGGGATGCGAACATGTCGAAGTCAGACGTCACCGATATAGTTTTAGTTGGAGGTTCATCACGTATTCCACGTGTCCAACAATTGTTACAAGACTTCTTCAATGGCAAGCAGCCATGCCGTGGTGTTGATCCGGATGAAGCAGTTGCATATGGGGCAGCAGTCCAAGCAGCAATTATCAAAGGCGATACATCAGATACAGTGAAAGATATTTTATTATTAGATGTTGCACCACTTTCATTAGGTATCGAAACAGCTGGCGGAATGATGACAGTGCTCATTCCACGTAACACGACAATTCCAGCGAAGAAGTCAAATGTCTTCACGACATTCTCAGATAACCAGCCCGCAGTTACAATCAAAGTTTATGAAGGAGAACGTTCTCGAACATGCGACAACAACTTACTTGGCACATTTGATTTAACAGGCATTCCGCCAGCACCACGCGGCGTACCACAGATTGAAGTTACATTCGATGTTAACGCCGATGGTATTATGAACGTTTCGGCACAAGATAAGTCGACAGGCAACGTGAAGAAGATCACTATTAAGAATGAGAAAGGACGTCTTTCACAAGCAGATATCGACAAAATGGTTGCAGACGCAGAGAAGTACAAGGCACAAGATGAAGAAGTGCGTCAGAAAGTCGAAGCTAAGAACGCACTCGAAGGATACTGCTTCGGCGTACGCAACTCATTAAATCAAGAACAGTTCGCTAACGCATTGTCACAATCAGATAAGGACACAGTCAACAAGGAAATCAATGACACGCTCGCATGGATCGAGTCTAACCAAGACGCAGACGTTGCGACAATCGAAGCGAAGCAGAAGGAACTCGAAGGCAAACTTATGCCAATTATGCAATCAGCTTATCAACATGCAGCAGGCGGCGCACAAGGCGGAATGCCAGGCGCGAACATGCAAGGAGGAAGTGGACCATCAGCAAACAGTGGACACTCATCAGGACCACGCGTTGAAGAAGTCGATTAAATGAATAAAATGTAATACAATGAATAATTTTCATTTTAATCCATTCAAGAAATAAATTTTTGATTTGACAAATAAAGACAAATTATTTTTGGCATTCTTTACGGTGAATCATTTCTTTCAGCGTGTGATGAAACTTGAGTATGTTAATGGAATAGAACACTTCAAATTCGTGAAAATATAAATTATAAAATAGAAAACATAATAAAGCTTTAGTTAATAAACTTAGAGGATGAAAGCATTAAATTTAATCAATATTTTATACAATCACATTTATTGGATTTTAAATAGATTCGATATTTATTTTGAAGTTCACAATAATTATTATCATTAATCAGTCAAATTCATCATCAATTGAAATATTGTTCTCAAAAAAACAGTGAATAAAAACAATTGATATTTATTTTGCTACTAAATTTAAGATGGGCATTGGGAAAAGATTTAAAAAAAAAAATTAAAATCGTAAAAGTTGAAATTAAAAGAAATCATAAATATATTATAAGCAAATAATAACATAAATGTCTCTGTGATCATATTGTAATAATGAACAGTTCGAAATGTTGATAAACATTGAAATCTACAGTACTTAATCAAAAGAGCTGAGTCGGAATGTTAACATGTCATGTCAACTAATTCAAAGATTTGCACAATAACAGAATTATGATCGTAACGAGTTATTTTCCTCTTTTTCAGTGTTCTGTACTTTTCTTTTTGTCTCCCCTATTGAATTTATTTAAAATACATTCAAAATTTGAGTAAAGAAGGAGGGTTTGAGTGGTGTTAAATACTAATCAATGAATTTTTTCAATGTAGTTTATGCTTTTGTGTGGGTCCCATACCGGTTGAAGAATCGGTTAGTTCGACCAAATTTATCTTACTTCACTTTCTTTTAAGGAATGAAAATTCAACAAATAAGAAATGCAACAATTATCATTGAATATGCTGGTGTACGTATACTTGTTGATCCATGGTTAGCGCCAAAAGAATCGAATCCTCCTCTTCTTTCTTTAATACAAAAGTATTTCCCGTTGGAAAACAAGGACATCAAACTTCCTGTTGGAATAGGCAAGAATTTCCCGTTTTGCGAACTTCCATTAGAAATCAAGGACATCATCAAAGTTGATGCAGTTTTAGCAACACATCTTCACTTCGACCATTTTGATGAAGTTGCTGCAAAATCTATTCCTCATGATATGCCAATGTTTTCTCAAGATGAAGTAGATGCAGAACAACTTCGTGGGTTCGGTTTCTCAAATGTTATTATTTTACCAGATGAAGGAAGTTATGATTTTAAAGGAGTTCTTATTCATAAGACTCCATGCAATCATGGCGTTGAAGAAATTTATCGCTGTTTTCCATTTAGGAGAGAAGCATCTGGTTTTGTTTTAACATCACCAAAAGAATCAAAGAAAATTTATGTAGTTGGAGATTCGGTCCTTTACCAAGGCGTTAAGGATACAATTGAACATTTTCATCCTGATGTCATTGTTGTAAATGCTTGCGCTGCAACAACTCCTTTGGGAAGGTTGATCATGGATGCTGAGGAAGTAAAAGAAACTCGAAATCTTGCACCGTATGCTACAATCATTGTTAGTCATATGGATGCAGTTCCTCACGCTATGATTACAAGTGATGAAATGAGAAAATTCATTCAAGAACAAGACCTCAAAAACGTATTAGTTCCAGCAAATGGTGAAATAATTACATTATAAATGAATAAAAAAGCATACACATTTTTATTAGTTTAGTAATTAATTTTTATTTGAAGAAAACATTTATGATTTGTTTGATTTGTATTGTGCTTGAAAAAATAAAAAGTGATTTTTATTCACACTGATAATTATTTTTACATAACTCACTTGGTTTCAGTATCAAGTAATTTAATATGTTTAACCTAAGTTTTCAACATTATTTGAATAATTTTCAAAATTAATTTTTTTACTTATACACACATTTTTCCCCAATGACACATACTTATTTAATGGAGCATGCAAAAAGAAATTAATCTACATAAATAAAGATAATTAAAACATCTTAGATAAAAATTTTACTATGATATTCATGCTGTTTAGTGCAGGTTATATCAAAGATGGAGCTTCTTCTCATTTGTTATGGCTTGACCATCGAAATCGACAAAAATAACACAAAATACAAATTGAGAGATGGTTTCTTTCTATATTTTGATCCACATTCTAATATTTTTTACATACATACCTAGTTACAAAATGAAAACATGTTTATGTAATTCCATTAATTGTAACACTCATATAGAGAACTAGGCTTTTGATAGTAACTAAATTTGATTATCCACCTATAGAAGAGAGAAATCAATTGGATAGAAAGCACTTAGTAACACATTAAAATTTTAATATTGTAATGATATTTTGTATATTTTTAAAAAATGTGAAATTGTTTTATAACTACAACGTGATTTCAAATTGGATTAAGAAAATAATTTATTAAAATTATTATTTAGCTTGATAGCTTTAATATTTTGAGCCTTGACAAGAAACCGTTAAAACAGGAAAAACAACATTCAAAGGAAATTCATCCTGAAGGATGGGAGATGAAGGCTTAATATTTGAATCAGTTATGTCTGGCATGCTTCGGTCAATTCATCCTATCACAAACCAAATATTTGCAGAATTTGAAAATCAGATTTCCTCTGGAAAATTTACTGATGTTCAACTAGATATTAAATTGCAATCGATGTTACAAACATTCCCTAGATTAAATCGCATGTATTCAAATATGATTTCTACTATAACATCTTTTGCAGAACATAATCCATGTTTAATTCTTAATAATTTATGCATTAAATTCAAAAAAGAAGCCAAAAGGAAAGAAAGTGATCCTTCATCAATTATTACAATTGCTTCGTTAACATTTGATAATACAAATTTTCATCATTTTCATTTTATTAAATATTTAAATTTAATAATCCTTACAGATATCATCTATAAAATCATAAAAACATATGGTGTAAATCAGACTATTCCTAAATTATCAAATTGTGGGTATTACATTTGTAAAGAAAGCAAACGACTTCTTTCACTTCAAGAGATGTTAATTGATTCATGGGCTCAAATCTTTTCTATTTATTCACGTGAATCTCTAACAGATATTACGCGTTCATTTGATAAATATTTTGATATTTCTACATCCACAAATATTTTTCGTCTAATATCTCGAATACAAGGTAACCAACAATTTTCTAATGCTTTATTGTTCTCAGTTAATCAAGCACGTAAGAAAAAAGTTTTAACATCAAAAATGCTCTCAAATTTGTCACTTTTGATATCCCGTTTAAATTGTGATAAACATTGTTTAAACGAATTTTATAAAATTGCTGTCGATTGTAAAGGAAACAATGCTTTAAAAGAAGGTAGACAAGAACTATTATCGACGTTATATTCACGAATGCCAACACTTTCCAAGAAAATGCAATCATTTTATGCTCGATTATTTAAACAATCACATGATGATCCAAAGGTTTCAAGATCAATCAAAGCGTTTTTACAATATATCCAAGGGGATATTTCCCATATTATTAGTGATGATTTGTCACCATTAGATTTCATTGGATCTTGTGGATCACATAAACAATCACAGTCAGGACCAGACTCATACATATCGATATTTATGAGGGTCTTTTATCCAAAATACAACTTTTCCATTTCCACTGAAACGTTTCGAAATGTCATGATTCAATTAGTATCAATTAATATCTCCGAATTCACCGAAATTATATTGCCATCGTTCACCAAATTAGAGCCAACAGATCCACGCTTCTTAGTTTTGTTGATGATAGTTCCGATAATTAATCAAAAAGAATTTTTAGAAAGAAGTTATTGTAATGCGAGTCAAGATCAACTTAAAATCATTAACTTTAAAATTCGGCAAGTATTACTTGAGCATATGGACAAATTTGAGAAATCAGTAGAGAATGGTACATTAACATTAATTAAAGATTCGTATCAATTAAACAAAACTATTGATGAAGCAGATAATACAATTAATGCATTTTTAATGCAAAATGATATTCCTGGATTTGAAAAGCAAGCTAATCCACCATTCACACGAATTACGACTGGAAATCAATCATCAGTTTTATATAATTATCTTAAATGCATTAAAATTGTATTTTCGGATGAAGATTTTCTTAATTGTAAATTAATCGAATTAATCTTAAAACTTGTATGTAATTATGATCAATTATTATCCACAACAGCATTAGAAATATATGAAACGATATTTACAAAAGAAACAATACAAATGACATTTCTAAAAGAAGCTTTAAACTTAATCACTAATAGTGTATCACGAGAAATGATATCGAAATTATCCGAATTAATATTAAATACAATATCGAAACCTTCATTTAAATGTACTAATGAATTATTTGAAGAGATTGAAGGTGCAGCATTTTCTTTATTTATTAATGATTCTCCTTATTGTCGTGTACAAGCTTTAAGGATATTTAATGTATTATTACCGAATGAAAGATATAATGAATATATAATATTTTTAACATCTTCAAGAGATATAGTTGAAACAGCAATAAATTTAATACAAATACATTATACTGGTGAAAAGCCTTCGATTATAAAACCAATAATTGGATCATTAACATTTGAAACTGTTTGTTCAAGTAATTTTAATGATTTATGGATAATATATTTTAGTGAAATGTTAAATAATTTAATATCAACAAAACGTACAAAAATTCTTATTAAAATTAAAGGATTTATTAAAAACTTTAATCATTATATCCAATTAATTAAAAATAATGTAATTGGTACAAATGTATTAACATTATTATTTATATTTTATTTCGATACATATTCAGTCGAATGTTTAAACCTTTCGATGAATGAAGAAGAAGAAATTACTTCAATTAATATATCAAAAGAAGCACAAAAAGAAGTACAAAAAATTTTATCATCGAATATTAAAGAATGTATTATATCATTAATTATCTCATTTAGATATATTAATTGGTCAGTAATTCCATCTATTTTATCATTATTATTATCTATTGATGAAAGATATTATCCACAAATATTAAAAACGTTAAATATTATAATACAAAATCCAAATAATTATAGTAATATAATATCATTATGTTTAAGTGAATTAACAAATTTTTTAGTATCAATTCAAACTTTTTTTATACATTTAGGTATTAATGGACCAAAAAATTTAAAGTTAAATAAAGAAAACTTAGAATTAATACATAAATATGAAGATGTTTGTATAGATTATTGTATATTAATTGCAGCATTATTTAATAATGAAAATGTACAAGATTTATTAACAGAAGAAGATTGGCCAATATCATCACGACAATTACATTTACAATTTCTATTTAATTGGATTGAGTTACCAAATGGATTTGAGAAACTTAAAGCTTATTTATTAAATGCATTAATTCCTATTATTAATATTGGCAAAGTATTTACGAATGGATTTTCATTTAATTTTAAAATGTTAGAAACATTTTTACAATGTCAATTATCAGGTTATTCTATTTTAAACAAATTATTATATTATCATATGGAAATATTATTAGATGAATTCTCTACACAAGTCTTTCTTAAACAAAAAAGAGAATCAAATGCTTTTATAGAAGCTATAGTTGAATGTATTGATATCTGTGAAGATCCAAAACAAATTCAAGATCATATTGGTTATTTAATACTTGTATCAATGTATTGTTCAAATGATAAAATCGAATCATCTAAAACAATATTATTATGTATATTAAAACTATTATTAAAACTTAAGCCTGATAATGAATCATATTTAATGATAAAGAATGCAAAAGATTTAAATATGGTTCCAAATATATTTCAATTTGCTACTGAACGTGTCATTGAATCAGGGTTTAATATATTAAATAAATCACAACGAATTATGATAACAGAAACAATAGTAAACTTATTAATACCATGGATTGAGAAATTACGAATATTACCAACACAAAAATATATTATACAAGGAATACCTTCTAAATATCGAAGGTTTACAATTGTATCATTTTTTGATTCCATTTTTAATTTATCCAAGAAATTCACAGAAAAGACAAATGATATTTTTTCACGTATATGGTTTCAATTACTTAAATCAGCAGATAATAGTATAGTTGTCTTATTATTTATTAGTGAATATGAAAATGATGATTTAAAGACAAAAATATTCGAACAACTTTTAGATAAAGATCCGAAATTAATTATCAAATATTTAGCTAAACGTTGTACATTTGCATATTGGTATTTCCAACAAATCACAAAGAAGAATCATATGTTATCATTAGAATGGGTTCGACGTATTTTAGCAAGTGCTTTTTTATATTATCCAGTAATAGCATCAACACATTTTACTTCTATATTTCATTATACTATGTTATTTATTGAAGATTCATTAGAATTATTCGAAGATATTATGGCAATATTTGAAATAGAAACAAATGATTATATTAATTTATGGGACCCAATTTCTACTGATGGTACATTAACAGTATCTGTAGTAGTAACACAAATAGCATTAATGTTAACTGAACAAGAATCTGTTGGATTTGACAAATGGAATAATGAAGCTATTCGATGGGCAGTAAGTTGTTCTAACTTAAAAATTGCTTATCGATCTTTAGTAATCCTTAATAGTATACAAAACCCTTCTGATATTAATATACATTTGTTTTTTGAGGCCGTGAAATATCATTTGTCTAATTCGAATGAGGATAATTGTGAATATTTAACAAAATATGTAAGTGAAGTTTTTAAGTTTTTGTTTTTTCATATCGATGATGCAACTGTTTCGAATCCTGCGTTTCGATTTGCTTCATCTTTTTTACATTGTGTACCTTTTGAGAATAACGCATTAAGATATGCAATGCCGATCTTTTTACATTGTGTAAATTTACCTGTAATTGGCACATTAGCTAAATCATTATTAATTGATGCTTTTTTACCTTTTGCTTCTATCATCGAAACAGATGAAGAAACACGTGAAATGTTTATTAAAATTATAAAAATTGTGAATAAACCTGAGTTATTATTAATCGCAGCTCCATTTTTATTAAAGAATAAACAAATTCCTTTTAATTCTATTGATTATACATATGATGAAATCCTTAATTTTACTTTTAACACTGAAACTGTTCAAATTGTTTTAAGTTTCTTTAATCGAATGCTTAAAACTGCTTCGTCAACATTAGCTGATTCGATCCTAATCACCATCAATGATCTTTTACATAAATTTAACACCGACAATATGAACCATTCATATTTAACACCAATTTATGAATACGCGTTAAAAAATGGAATTCCTTTATATGAGTCAGCAATTAATCTCATTCATACAATAATAAAAATCGACCCTTTAATTGCGTTCATGAATGAAGAAGAAATATCAAATAGTTCATCATTTAGATTCGTAATAAAACAAATCGATGAAATATCGAACGCACCGTCCAAAGTAATATCGATCACTGATTGCAAAGACTTGAATCAACTGTTCGGTTTACTCGATCAAAGGAACCCGCCAAAGATACACCCGTTCTCGACGCAGTACGAAATGTACTTGGCGCTACAGAAGGAGCCGAAAATAGATAACAACAAGTCGAACAGAGCAAGGATACTGAACAGTTGGAGCGCGTCAATAAACTCAAATTCAATGTCATCAACAACGTCGTTGATGATGTCACCTGCAATACACGCAATAAACGAAAGCGAAAACGTGGCGATACATCAGCTGGAAAAGAAAGCGGTCATATTCAAAACTTTGGACTTGCCAAATTATAAGCCGTCAAATTGGAGGCTGATCGCGTCGCTAGACGAATTCGCGCAGATGAATGAGTGAATTATTATATAATAAAATGTTTTGTTTTGTAGTTTCTTAAGTGTATTTCTGTAATTAAAAATAGCTGTAAGGAAATTAAAAACATTTAAATCAACTTCATCTTCAAGCATCATGTTGCAGTTGGAATTCCATTTTCAGTCATTAAAGTTAACAATTGATATATTCCATGGTAATATGCTGTTCACCATCACTAAATTTCTTCAGGATATACAGATGAAGTGTCTTTAAATCCACCATAAATTGAGATTTAAATCATTAAGATGGAGATGAAGAAAAAAATAAACATTAATATGTTTGTGTGAATAAAAACATTAATATTTTGATGATTATTTTTAAACATTCACATTTACATGAACCATAATTCATAGATACTATTCTTCATTTAAATTTATAATTTTCATTGGATATAAAAATCATATTGATGCAATGATTTAAAATGATTTTATGTTGGCATATTTTATTAAAAAGTGACGGATTTTCATGTTAACGATACATTCTGGAGCACCCTATAAAAAAAGCACGTTAAATAAAAAAAATCAACAAATATGAGGGCTCGTGTAACTGTTGAAACTATTAATTCATATATATCAAAAGCCACACCAGGGAAATGCATATCTGGAAACCACAAACATTTTCAATCAATGCTTGACACATTTAACAATATTTATTTTGATCTTGACGAAGATCTCTTTCTAAATGATTCAGAATCAGACGATCCACGCCCTGTTATTAATGTTATATTATGTATCAAGCCACCTTATGAATCTTATCTTGATTTAATTAAATCATCGACACGTTATATCCGTATTCTTGGACGTAAGCCATCCAACTATAAAAACTTTGATTTCTTATCACTTACATACATAAATACTCTTTTTTCTTTACGTAATTCAGAAGTTTCAATTGATCTTTGCCACATTCTCCTTCGTATCTTAAGTTACCTTCCTTTCCTCAAAATTGTTCTTCAAAATCCGGAGTCACTTTATTCCTCCCTTTATCAATGTCTCCAAAACACAACTGATCAAGATCTTTCAGTCACGTCTGCTGCTGCATTCCAAAGTTTTGCGTTCCATCAAATTGGCAAACGTTACATATGTGGCAAGAACACGCACATTAAAGCGATTTCCATGATAATGGAAAGGAGCATCACATCGCCTCTCTCAGTTCGTTTGATTGGCTTTCTACACAACATGAGCAGCGAAGCCGAAGTTGTAATTTCGATCAGAGAGAGCGGCGCGATCAAAGAAATTTTAAAAGCGCTAAAAGTAAAGCCGATTTCATCACTGACTGTCGACGCTGCTGGTTTAGTGCAGAACTTGGCGAGAGAAAGCGAATCGCGAAAGATACTTCTCGAAAGTAATGCATTAGATTCCTTACTTGAATTGATTGTATTGAGTGATATGCAGGCACAAGTTAGAGCAGTGGGTGCAATAATGAACTTGTTGGGTCCTTCTTGTGATGATGTTAATGCTTTAAAACAAGCATTAGCGAGAATGATAGCACTTTCTGCTTTAGGAAGAGCTCTTTAAATAAATGTATATAGGTTTGCGGTATAAATGTTGAACTTGGAATTCGTTTTGCGCAGTTGTTTTTTTTGTTATTTTGGCTAAATTTTACCAGAAATATAAACCGTTCAAAAAACGATACCCACAGTTTGTGGCACTTTTTTGGTCAAGAGGATTCAAGAAACATAATTTATGAAATCATTATTTTCTTCTGATGATGACTTCTTATCAAACGAAATGAGCAAACGAAAAAATGAAAAAAAATCTGTTAATCTTTTCGATGATGATGGTTTTGATAAAACATCGAAATCTAAAAATCAACCAACAAAAATAAAAAAATCAAAAGAGAATCCGTTTTCAGTCGACCTGTTTGGAGATGGTGAAAAAAATACATTTGATAAAAATGAAGTTCGTCCATCTAAAAAAAATACAAGAGGGAAAAAAGAAAAACAAACACACCAAAAAAGCGCACCATCTAAGTCAACAAAAGTTTCTAAAAGACAAGAAAGTCAAACCAAATCAAACAATAGTATTCTATTTGGTGACAATTCTTCGTCAAAAATGGAAATGCTTTTTGGCGAAGCTCCAAAGCAGACTGTAGCTAAATCTCTTTTTGATGAAATAGACCAAGAAAAACCAAAGAAAAAATCTGTTGATATCAATGCACCAAAAAGGAACAACAAAACCACTGTCAACTCAAAAGTAAAAGGAAATTCATTGTTTGATGAAGTAGAAGCAGATGCAAATAATAAACGTGTGGACAAATCAAAAATAAAAGGGAATTCATCCAAGCATACTGGATCGGAAACAACTGATAAATTTGTAAATAAATCAAATGCCAAAAGCAATTCATTGTTTGATGAAACGGAAACAGCCGATAAATTTGAAGATAAAACAAATACAAAAAGAAATTCATTATTTGATGAAACAGAGAAAAATAATAAATTCGAAAATAAACCAAAGTCAAAAGCCAATACATTATTCGATGAAATTGAAACAAATGATAAATCAAAAGAAAAAGAAAAATCTTTATTTGAAGATGAAGCAAATTCAAAAGTAAATTCATTATTTGATGAAATAGAAAATAATAATAAATTCGAAAATAAATCAAAAGATAAAAGTAATTCATTATTCGATGAAAATGAAACAGAAAATAATAATAAAGCTGTAAATAAATTGAAAGCAAAAGGTAATTCATTATTTGATGAAATTAAAACAACAGATACAAATAATAAATTTGAAAACAAATCAAAAGCAAAAGAAAATCCATTATTTGATGAAACAGAAACCAATGATAAATTTGTAGATAACACGAAAGCAAAAGGAAATTCATTATTTGATGAAATGGAAGATAATAGTAAAGCTATAAATAAATCAAAAGTAAATTCATTATTCGATAAAATTGAAGCGGATAAAAATAATAAATTTGAAAATAAATCAAAAGCAAAAAGCAATTCACTATTTGATGAAATTGATACAACAGATGCAAATGACAAATTCGAAAATAAATCAAAGACAAAAGCTAATACATTATTCGATGAAATAGAGACAAATAATAAAGCTGTAGATAACAAAAAAGCAAAAAGTAATTTGTTATTTGATGAACCAGAATCGAATGATATATTCGTTGATAACTCAAAGACAAAAGAAAAATCATTATTCGACGATAAGGTAAATACGAAAGGCAATTCATTATTTGACGAAGCAGAAACAAATAATAAATTATTTGATAACTCAAGGGGAAAATCATTATTTGAAGATAAGGTAAATACGAAAGGCAATTCATTATTTGATGAAACAGAAACAAATAATAAATTATTTGATAACTCAAGGGGAAAATCATTATTCGAAGATAAGGTAAATACGAAAGGCAATTCATTATTTGATGAAACAGAAACAAATGATAAATTTTTTGATAACTCAAAGGGCAAATCATTATTCGAAGATAAGGTAAATACGAAAGGCAATTCATTATTTGATGAAACAGAAACAAATGATAAAAATATGAACAACAAAAAAGTGAAAAGTAATTCGTTATTTGATGATGAAGCAGATTCAAAAGAGAAATCGTTGTTTGCTAAAAAACAAAATGCAAAAACTGCAAACAAAGATATACTCTTTGGTCTTGATGAATCATCCAAAGCATCTAACAAAGTTTTAAGTAATTCTAGTAGCAAACAAGAAGACAGTCTTGATAAAGCGTTTTTCAGTAAAAGTTCATCAAGAACGAAAAATCCACGTAGCAAACAGTCGGGTTCTTTGTTGTTTATAGAAGAAATTCCTCGTAAAAAGAAGGCACAAACAAATCTATTTGATGAAGAACCAAAACGAAAAAGAGTTCCAAAGAAGAAAATAGAAAAAAAGAAAAATGAAGAAGATAAAGAAGAAAATCCAAAACAAATTGATGTTGTTCCTGAAAAAGAAATCAAAACAGAAAAAGAAGAACAACCAAAAGAAGCATTACAAGAAGAAATCACGAATTCAAACGAAAATGAAAAGAATAATGAAAATGAAATTGTAACTGAAGAACCAAAAGAAGAAAACAAAATTAAACAAAAGCCAAAACAAAGACTTATTATGAAAAATTCATTATTTGATGAAGATGATATATTTTCAGGGATAACAATCGAAAATAAAACGAATGAAGAAATAATACCAAAAGAAGTTAATATTGCTCCTGAAAAAGAAATTAAAACAGAAAAAGAAGAACCATCAAAAGAAGCATTACAAGAAGAAATTACAAATTCAAACGAAAATAAATTAAATATTGAAATTCACACAAAGAATGAAGAAGTAAAAGAAGAAAACAAAATTAAACCAAAGCCAAAACAAAATCTTATTACACAAAATTCATTATTTGATGAAGATGATCTATTTTCTGGAATAAAACCAGAAGGTAAATCAAATGAAGCAATAGAACCAAAAGAATCCGATGTTGTTCCTGAAGAAGATATACCAGGAAAAGAAAAATCAACAAAGGGAATAATACAAAATGATATTAATGATTCAAATGAAAAGAATAACGAAATCTGTATAGAGACTGGAGAAGTAAAAGAAGAAAACAAAATTAAACCAAAGCCAAAACAAAAGTTTGTTATACAAAATTCATTATTTGATGAAGATGATCTATTTTCTGGAATAAAAATAGAAAAAAAGCAAAAGAAAAATAATGTAGATAAAGAAGAAATTAAAACAGAAAAAGAAGAACCACCAAAAGAAGCAGTACAAGAAGAAATTAAGGATTCAAATGAAAATGAAAAGAATAATGAAATTGAAATAGTAACTGAAGAAGTAAAAGAAGAAAACAAAATTAAACCAAAGCCAAAACAAAAGTTTGTTATACAAAATTCTTTATTTGATGAAGATGATTTATTTTCTGGAATAACAATCGAAAATAAAACGAATAAAGAAAAAGCAAAAATTAAAGCTGAAGAGGAAGCAAGAATTAAAGCTGAGGAAGAAGCCAAGAGAAAGGCTGAGGAAGAAGCACGTATAAAAGCTGAAGAAGAAGCACGCCTAAAGGCTGAAGAAGAAGCACGTCTAAAAGATGAGGAAGAAGCTAAGAGAAAGGCTGAGGAAGAAGCTAAGAGAAAGGCTGAGGAAGAAGCACGTCTAAAGGCTGAGGAAGAAGCTAAGAGAAAGGCTGAGGAAGAAGCACGTATAAAAGCTGAAGAAGAAGCACGTATAAAAGCTGAAGAAGAAGCACGTCTAAAAGCTGAGGAAGAAGCACGTCTAAAAGATGAGGAAGAAGCACGTCTAAAAGCTGAGAAAGAAGCACGTATAAAGGCTGAGGAAGAAGCACGTCTAAAGGCTGAGGAAGAAGCTAAGAGAAAGGCTGAGGAAGAAGCACGTATAAAAGCTGAAGAAGAAGCACGGCTAAAAGCTGAGGAAGAAGCACGTATAAAAGCTGAAGAGGAAGCACGTCTAAAGGCTGAGGAAGAAGCAAGAATTAAAGCTGAGGAAGAAGCACGTCTAAAGGCTGAGGAAGAAGCAAGAATTAAAGCTGAAGAGGAAGCAAGAATTAAAGCTGAAGAAGAAGCTAAGAGAAAGGCTGAAGAAGAAGCAAGAATTAAAGCTGAAGAAGAAGCTAAGAGAAAGGCTGAAGAAGAAGCTAAGAGAAAGGCTGAAGAAGAAGCAAGAATTAAAGCTGAAGAAGAAGCACGAAAGAAGTCCGATAACGCCATTTCCCGCACGGATCCGCTTGCCCCACAGCGTCGTTCCTCATCGCGCATCCGCGCACTTGCCGGACAGTTTAAGGCGCCACTTGGCGCCCCCATTCACCTTCGGCACAGTTCACTTGGCGTCGGAGATAAAATTTCAATCACTCCCGAAATGGGTACACGTGTTGATTCACCTCTTTCGAATGCAAATGAAAACATTAACACAAGCACTCCACCAAGCACAAACGGACTTCCAATACGTCGTCGTGCTACAGTGAAACGTAGGAGGCCGCCTTCAATGCACCTTACAGAAAGTGATTAATATGAATCGAGTAATTCACTTGATATATAAAATAAAATTAACTTTTAATTATAAAATTTTGCATAAATTCATTGAAGTAAAACAAAATATTCAACATCATGAGGTTTATGATAAAATCAATAAAAATTAGCCCTATGGGTGCGTTCGAATGATATGAATATAAATCATATATTAATAATAAATATAGAATAGTATTATCTGTTTTGAGTTAAAAAATTTGCCCCTCAAAAAATTGACCTATTTAAATAAGAAAATAATGAATTATTTCCTTTTAATTTATAATCACTTTTACCTTGCTATGATGACATTAAAATTGATACTACAAATTTTCAAATTTGGGTATTTCAAGAGAATATTCATGTTTTTCTTTTTTCCCAATTTGTCACCAAAAAAATTAACGTATCTAGATAAAAAAAACGAATCTTCTGGCAGTTTTGTACTTTTGTTTTTTTGAGAAAATGTAAACTATGTAAAAAGCATATCTTGGGAAAATAGATCTGGTGTTGCAATGGAACAGAAGTTATCAAATGAAGAACAAGAGAAATGCCTTCAAGACCTAGTGTTAATTCAAAAAATCATACTGGAATTAAATATTACAAATATAGAGGAGACAGTAACGAGGATTTTAAGTTCATTTGATATTAATTCAATAAATTACACCTTATGCAATTTAATCTACAGATATTTTGTAGCGAGAATACTTGACTTTAATATATGTTTAAATTTTATAAATGTTATGAATCAAAAAGAAAACCAAACTATTATCGATAATTTTACACAATTACTTCTAGATTTAGGTACACAAGAATCAAATTTTTTACTTGAGAAGTTGATCGAAAAAGAAATGATAAACCCAAGCATAGTTAAAAACAAGAAAACATTATATTTTATACATTATAAAACTCAAAATGAAATTGAATCATCAAACTTTAATTTTTATCAATTTAATGATGAGATAAAATGTAATATTAAAAAGCTATCAATGAATGATTGGGAACTTCATAAGAAATTAATTAAAGAAGGAGTTAATCCGAATGAAATTGCAAAAATAATTCGAAATGATGAAATAGAAAAACTTCAGGAAATAGCATCACAAGAAAATTTTAATTTTAGTCAGCTAATTAAACCATCACTTTATGAAAGATTTTCATATATTAATCAAAATGCTGTTACATTAATTGATTATGCAGCATTTTTTGGATCAATTAAATGTTTCAAATATTTATTATTAAATAATTCTAGGTTAATGAATACCGGGAAATATGCAGTTGCAGGTGGAAATCTTGAAGTTATTCATTTATGTGAACAAAACCATTCATCATTCTCGGATTCACTTGAAAATGTAATAGAATTTCATCGAAATGATATCTTTGATTATATTTATGAAAATAAAATTTTTGGTACTCTAAATATTAATCAGTTGGTGAAAAAATGTATTTCTTCTTATAATTATGAATTGTTTTTGTTTTTTAAAGAAAATGAGAATATAAAATTAGTTGAAATTTCTTCTGATATAATAAAAAATTGTGATGTTCTTTCACTCAAATGCTTCCTTGAAAATATTGATCTTGGAAAAGCATTTGTTGCTTCTTCTGAAATTGGCAATATAGAAATAGTTAAATTACTTCTTGAACAAGAAGGAATTGATATTAATGCTAAAGATATTCATTTGTTTTATTCAAAATTTATTTAAATAATTTTATATTTCAAAATAATATTTAAAAATTATTTAAATTATATAAAACAGCACTTATGATTGCATCTGAAAAAGGTTATATAAAAATAGTTAAATTACTTCTTGAACAAGAAGGAATTGATATTAATGCTAAAGATATTCATATGTTTTATTTGATATTTATCTTAATAATTTTGGATTACAAAATAATATTTGGAAATTATTTAAATTATTTAGAACAGCACTTATGTATGAATCTAGAGATGGTTATACAGAAATAGTTAAATTACTTCTTGAACAAGAAGGAATTGATATTAATGCTAAAAATATTTATTTGTTTTATTTGATATTTATCTTAATAATTTTGGATTACAAAATAATATTTGGAAATTATTTAAAATATTTGTAACAGCACTTATGTATGCATCTGAAAATGGACATACAGAAATAGTTAAATTACTTCTTGAGCAAGAAGCAGTTGATATTAATGTTAAAGACATTCATCTGTTTTATTTGAAATTTATTTAAATAATTTTATATTTCAAAATAATATTTGGAAATTATTTAAAATATATAAAACAGCACTTATGTATGCATCTAGAGATGGTTATACAGAAATAGTTAAATTACTTCTTGAACAAGAAGGAATTGATATTAATGCTAAAGATATTTATTTGTTTTATTTAATATTCATTTTAATAATTTTATGTTTCAAAATAATATTTGGAAATTATTTAAAATATTTTATACAGCAGTTAGTGTTGCTTTCAAATATGATTATATAAAAAAATTGATAGTTTCTAAACAAAAGGAATTAAATGGTTCCAAATGTGTCTTCCAGTAAATATATGGATATATTCTGACTTATATTTGTTTTAACATTTACATTCGTGCACAAAGTATTGTGTTATTTTTTTTTCGAATATTTACTTTGTACAATTTTTTATTGATTAAAAACTAACTTAATTTTATTATCAAATGAAACCATAACGATTAACTTGCTTAAAAAAATTGTATAACTTTTTATTAAGGAATGTTTCTAAATTCATTTTAATAAATTTTAATTACACGATATATCTCTTGTTCTCACATATAAAAACGATTTTTTCTGATAAAATAAAAATGACATAATAAATGTTTATAATTTCAAGAATATAGAGTCTGATGGAACAGTACATATTGTTTTATCGGCTTTTTGGACGTTAACGTTCTCTGAAAATCCGTCTGTTTCGAGAATTTCAACAGTTTCGCTCTGTCTTAACTCTATTTGTCTTCCAAATTTATCAATAGTTCTTAGGCCATACCTCATCTTTGCAGAAACTTTTTTGTTCAGTTCATTTTGCAATTCAAAATAATTCACTCTTGGAACTTGTAACTGCGAATGAATTACTGTTGGACAATGTGGGAAAACATACATCTCAAGAACCTTTTCGAATGCGAATTGTTCAATTTCAGCTTTCTTTAATTCTGTAATTGAATGTAATTCTTCTTTGCAACTTTTGCTTTTATGCTTCTTAATCAATTGGCATTGTTTTTTAATAGAATCAACTATTTGCTTTGAACGGGTAGAAATTCTAGAAATTGCTTTTTTTGAAACATGAATCAATTGTTCAATTAATTGTTTACCTCGTGCTGTTTGGCTCATAAATGAAGTATAAAATTTAATTAGTTCTCCATGAAAATCAATAGAATATGAATTAGCCTTTTGTGTTTTAGCTAATAGAATTTGAAAATTTGTAATATTTGCTCTCATTTCTTTAGAAAGTGCTGTTGCTCCGTCTTTGAGCATGTTTGAAGAGTTTTTATATTTCTCATAATCATTTTGAAACTTTAATATTAAATCTTTAGTTTCTGTTGTGAAAAATTTTTCCTCAACTTTGGATGTCACATTTGTTAGTGTTGTTACGCTTTCATTAAATCGAGGAGATACATTTGAGCTTTTAAGTGTTTTTGATAATCCGTCTAAATGTTTTTGCAATGATGCAAAATATTGAGATAAACCTTCAAAGAATGCAATATAACTTGCATATCCATTATTAATATCATCTATTACTGCTTGAAAATATGTTGTTAAGCATGAGAACTTAATCTTTTGCTTTTTCATTGTTTGTGAATGTTTTTTAAAAAGTTTACTTTCTATAGTTTGAATGGTCACAAAATTTCAGAAAACCAAACAAAGCATTCAATTGGTTTTGTTCATTAATGAGCAGCAAGACCAAAGACCCCAACATTAAAAATAATAATAATAATAATCAACAGAACCAAAGAAAACATAAAAAAAGAAAGCACTTTAAAAATAAAAAACAAAATGTTCAAAAAGATGGTTTTGATTCCAGATTTGCTAACTTAGAAACGCCAATTGAAAAACCACCACCTGTTGATATGTATGGGCGTCCAGTATCACCAGAAGCATTTGAAAAATATGAAAGTTCATCTGATGAAGATGAAGATATTGAATCACTCATTCCTAAAGAAGCACTTCCACTTACAGAATCAGATTCCGAGGTTTATGGAACTGAAACGTCCAACCGTTTAGCAATAATTGATCTTCCTTGGAAAAAAATCACCGCCACAGATATTTTTGCAATTATTTCCAAAGTTCTTGAAGACAGATCCAATGAACTTCTTTCAGTTACTGTTTATGTATCAAAATATGGTCAAGAACACCCTGAAGAACCAGAAGGTCCACCCCAAAATGTTGATGAAGAAATTCAGATAGCTATTTGGCGTCGTAAAGAAAAAGAAAATCTTAAACGCCACTTCGCCATCTGTTGTTTTGAGTCAACTAATTGTTCAGAACTTGCATATAAACTTCTTCAACAAAATGAAATCGAAACCACGGGAAATGTATTCAACGTTTCATATGTTTCAACCGACGAAGATTTTACTACATTTCCTATTCGAGATGAAGCCACGTCATATCCTGACAATTGGGAGATGCCAAATATTTCATCAGATTTCCTTAACAAAACAAAACCCGACGAAGACTGGGATTCAAATCCACGCGAGCGCACCGAAGCGATTGAAGCCATTTGGGAGAATCCAGACGATGAAGTTGCAGCGCAATTAATACTCGGCAGCGGCAGTGAAGACGAGCGTCCTCTATCACGTGCAGACTTACAAAGTACACTTGATGCGTTGAACGAAGAAGAGGAAGTAAACAGCGAATTTGATATCTCGAACGAAAGCGATGAAACAGAAAACGAAAGCGAGAAAGAAGTCGAAGTAACATTCGAACATACATTGCCACAGAACTTAGAGGCATCAACAAAAGCAGCGAAACTTATGAAGAAGCAAAAGAAAGAAGAAATGAAACGAAAGGAAGCTGACTTGGATACAATTAACGAATACGTTGATGATGAAAGATTCAAAGAGTTCTTCGGGAAACAAGGATATGGAATTAATGTGGCCGACGCAAAGTTTAAGAGAACGCCCGAGATGGAGAAATTCATGGACGTGGTGTCAAGGAGAAGTACAAAAACAGATGATATAAAAGAGAGAGCGGAGGAAATCCAAAATGAAATAGAATCAACTGTGGATAGAATTAGGAGAAGAGCGAATGAAAACTTAAAAAATAAGAAATAATAAATCATAAAGTTATAAATCTGTTTATTTATGAATAAAAAATTATAACAAAAGAACAAATCATATTTTAAAGAAGCAACGATTTATGGAAAGGATTTGTTTGAGAAAGATTTTCTTCTTTGTTTAAGTGGATAAACGGGCAACTTACTGAATGAGTGGAAATGAAAATGTTGGAAAAATCACAGAAATTATAAAATCTAATAAAGATTTAACAGAATATTACAATGATATTGCAAAAAGTTTGAGCGATTTGATCGAAAATGAAGTTATTTTCTTGGTTTCTGATAAAGATATCCAAAACATTTTATTGAATGAGGAAACCAGTTTTCCAGAACCAACCAAACTAGCACATTTTTTCTTAACGCTATTTGAAAAACGTCCAGAAATGACCAAATATTATTTTGAACTCATCCCATTCGATAAATTATCTAAAGATTCCTGTTTATTGCTTGAAGCTAAACTGTCTTCTATTGGCTTAGTTGAAGAGAGTAGGAAAATGCGAAAACTATCAAAAGTATATCAAATGATTTTATGTAAAAAAGATGAATTTTCGAATGTTCATGCCAAGTATATGTCACTAACAGAGCAGTTATCCTCGTCAACCGAGTTACTTGAAAAAATAACAGATTTGCTTAGAAGATCATCAAATGCACTCATGCAAACTACAAAAGAACTTGAAAACAAGCAGAAAGAAATTGATGATACTGATGACTTAATCCAGCGATACATGTATCACAAACCTGGAAAAAGGTAATTTTGTATTTTAACTAAATTGTTTTTTCTTTCACATTAATTTTTCTTGAATATTTGGATAGAAATAATCAAATAAATAGAAATCCAAAGATAAATAATGCATTATGAATGCATTCGCTTATTTTACTAATTTAGAATCAATTTTTATTGGTAAAAATGTTAATGATTTTGGTTCTTATGCATTTAGTAATTGTTTCTCTTAAATGCATTCATTCACTTTAACTTAATCATTATCTATTACACATTGGATTACATTTTATAGCAAATATATAAATTCAATTTCGTTGTTAACATTTGCATCCATTTATGGTTATATATCGACACATGTCATCAAACGTTGAAGTAAATCAAGATGTGGACAATGAATTTAATAAATTGATGGAGGAAGATGAAACACAATGGATTCATTCATGAATGAATACGTGTTCAACATATATTTACCTAAGGTTTGGAAATTTAGATGTTAATAGATCATATGATTGATTACAATTTTATATTCTCGATCAAACAAGTCAATCAGAAACAAAAACATTATGGAACTCTAAACAATATATTTTATTACTAACATTCATTTCCAAGAACTGAATCCAAATATTCTTGTGACTTTTGATAGTTCCGAATTCTTTCTTCTCTTTTCCGCTTAAATTTTTCGAGATTTTTTAATATGTCCTTTTTGTATTGATCAAGCTTCGGTTCGATCAAAGATATTTGGTTTAGTCTAAAATTAATTTCAGAATCAAATGGTGCAATTTGTCGTTGATCACTAACAGTAAGTCCTAAGCTTTCGAGCTCGAACTCTAATCTTTCTTCGAATGAAAATCCGTAATAGTTTTCACACTTAACACGTGGAATTAAAGCGTGCGCTCCAGGTTGAAATTCTCCATTATCTAAACGTTCGCCGGCGCGGTTTTCGGTGGTTTTTTCGCGGTTTTCTTGGTTTTCGCCTTCTTTTTCTTCAATGATAACAAATGCACTTAATAAATGATGTAGAGAAGATAATTTCTTTCTTTGGCATTCTTCTACTTGGAAATTAACAGTATTTTTCTCCCAAAATCGAGAGTTTTGTTTAAATGGAATTTGGGGATCTGGCGGTGGCTGCATATTTTTATGTTTCTTAACAAAATCTTTAAATTTGTTCGACCAGTGTTCAGTACATGTTACCTTAGGCTGATCTTTGAGAGTTTGAATTAAATTCATTTCACTGAAGGCTTGTTCAAAATCATTGGCAGATGGTAAAGGACCAAAAAGGTATTCTGTGTTGTGCCATAAATCAAGTTTATGTGGTTGTACTTGGTTTCGTGCTGATCTTTCAACTCTGGTATTTTCGTGTGATGAAACTTTGGTGTGTCTAATCTCCTTTTGTAGGTTGGCATGTGATTGTGTGTGACTGGGTATTGATGGTTTAGCTTGAACTTTAGGTTTAGAATCTGGTGGTTTGGTAGATAACTCTGCGCTCTGGGAAACCTTGAGCTTTCGATTTTGATTTGTTACTTCGTTTGTAGACATTGAATTGGTTCCTTGGATGCTTGGTTTAATTATATCTTGATATTGAAAAGAATATAATTCTGATGAATCTTGAATGGCTTTGAGAATAGCTCCCAATTCGTCCTTTAATTCACTCAAAGTTTCCATTTTTATTGTAAATTCAGATGCAGAATTTGGATATCCAAATTTTTGAGCTAAGTTATGAATTTTCGTCATATCAATCAAGAGATTCTGCACATCAAAATGTTTCTCTTGTGGTTGGTTTGGGAGCATATAATGTGTTGTTATTCTAAACCGATTTTTCGGTTTTGACAAATGACCAAATGCCTTTTGGTTCGGTAAATCATTCTTTGTTTAAAAAATTTAGACATTAGCATTGTAATTCAAAAGAATTTTTCCTTTAAAATTTTTTTTATTTTAGGTTATCTATTTAATAAAGATATCTTATTGAAATTTTTGCAAATATAAAAGAATATTTGACCTAAACTTAAAATCACATATAAGATATAAGATACTAAAAAACAAAAAAAAATTACCAGCAAGTAGCAAAATTCATGACATTTTCTATCAGTTGATTTCAAATTATTTATTAAAACATAATCTCTACTTAAGTAGCTTTAACTAAGCAAAAAATGTAAATAAAAGCCAAATTTCTTGTAAGTTTTACATTTCAAACATTCCAAATTTGGAAACAATTTTTAAAAATGAAATTCAAAAATTTATGGAATTTCAAATTAACATATTAATAAATAATGAAATTCCTTTAATAACAATAATATATAAATTTGTAAAAATACTTTTATTGAGTTTAATGAATTTTAAAGAAATATTCATCCAAATGAAAATTGTCATATTTCAAACAATTAAAGATATTTTTTATCCAGTTGTTCAAAAATATATGCAACATTGATCATTTAAAGTTACTCGTGGGAAAGCAGTCCAATGGAAAGCTGAAACGAAACGATTTTATCCCGAAGAAATCTCAGCAGTGCTATCAGGAAAAATGAAAAAAATTGCAGAAAGTCAACTTACAGACAAAGTCAAAGATGCAGTTATTACAGTTCCGACATATTTCAATGATGGTAACGTCATCGCTACAAAAGATGCAGGTGCCATAGCCGGACTAAATGTTCTTCGTATTATTAAAGAGCCACAACAGCTGCCATTGCATTCAGTCTAACGAAAAGTCTTATTCTGAATGTCATGTTTTAAGAACAGTTCGCTAACGCATTCTCAGATAAGGACACAATTAACAAGGAAATCAATGGCACGCTCGCTACATTCGGATCTAAACAAAAGGAACTCGAAGTTAAACTAATGGATGAATAATAAAATTTTATTCATCATCATTAAAAATGCATGACATTTTTCATATCAAATGTCCGATTTCAAACAAACGTATTCAATCTCTTGACCACAAATGCAATACAAGAACCTTTGTGTTGCACCAAATGGTGCTACAGTTTACGAATTTTCATCACAGTATCATCACGAAAGTCGCGCCCTTAATATAGTTCTTCGTGATCCTACATTTGTTTGGTTTAGCAGTTATTTTGAATCACTCCCACAGTACCTCACAATAAAATTTGATAAAACATACAAAGTACGACGCCTTGGTGTTTATCTTCATGGAGAGAATAATCAAAATCCAAAAGTTATTGAATTTTATTTAGGAACTGATCCAAACAATATGAAACTTGCTAAAAAAGTTGAGTTAGAACACCGAGCTGGAGATCATATGTATGACCTTGATGAGCCAATTGAAGCACAGTATATTAAAACAAAGGTATTAGAGAATTTTGGTGGATCTGGAATTTATATTTCAAAAATTCTTGCATTCCCTACAGCTGAGTAAATAAATTTATCATTAATACGTATGACAATAGTATAATTTTTTACGATCAATTTAGTTTAAATCATAAAGTTCATTTTGAATTACATAATGAAAGCAAAAAAAAGCATTGTAGTGTCCTTTCTATGTGGTTTTGCTTTTGAAATCAAATAGAAGAGTTTAAGGCTTATTTGTAGAAGGAATTTCAATGACACCTCTTAAAATAAGTTTAATTAGAAATTTGTTACAGTTTCACTTATTATCTCTGACCTTGGTATGGGTGCTAGTTTTTATTAACTTGTATTTGAATGTCAGCAGCAAAAAATGAAAATTATTTAAACGTTTAACAATTTAAAGTATTCAAAAAGTTTTTATTCAAACAAAAAATGAAGAAAAAAACACAACGCCAACAACAACTTTGTTTTCAAAAAGGAAAAGACGGGGAAATGATACTTGGTTCTCCGAAAAGAAAACCACAATCTGTAATGTTTGTTTGTCTTGGTAACATTGTTCGGTCTCCATTATGCGAAGGTTTATTTCGAAAACTAACTAATGGACAAATAAAAGTTGATAGCTCAGCTGTAACTGCTCACAACCTAAATGAGCATCCAGCATTTTATTCACAAGAAATAGCTAAATCGAATGGTTTTGATATTTCTTCACATATATCAAAAATTATTACAAAAAAAGATTTTCAATCATACGATTTGATTGTTTCTCTTGAACCTTATGTAACTCATCTTTTAGAAAAAAGAAAGCCGCCAAATTTTAATGGTAAAATAATTGAATTATTAAAAGGAACAAGAGTACAAAATCCTCATGGCATGCCTAAGAAATGCTTTATTAGCATGTACCAGCAAATTGAAACAGGTATAAGCATTTTGATGAAAAATTATTTTCCAGAATATTTAGACAACCTACAAAGCCAGCAACCCACATAGGCATGCCAATCAATGGCTTCAAACTTATGATACCAAAAATATTTTTTTTTTCATGAAATAATTTTGATATCAAAAACGTTATTTCTAATTTTTTTGTCAATTTCTTTTATTGAGTAAAGGAACGTGTCATCAATGTTCATCAAATAATATAGGTTTTTCTGAAGAAAAAATCAATTTTATTTGATCACGTTTAAAAAATTTGGAAAATAATAAGAATATTCAATAAAATAATATATAGATAATAAATCCAAGAAGTTTAATATCGAATAATAGTTTGCAAATTACATAAAGAGATCTCTTAGTTTTCAACGACCGTTTATGGAATTCAATTTTTATTGAATACTTTACACTTCGCATACAAAATATTCTATGAAATCTCTCATTTTGTGTTTTGTAAGAAACCGATAGTTTACACAACATGTGCAAGACGTTAACTGGCGTTGGCTGAAGCGATCTAGATGGAGCCCAATTCAGACGGCCAAAATGAAATTGGATTTGAATCTTTTGAAATTTTGGAACCACTAGGCTGTGGTTCTTTTGCAAATGTTTATTTGGTTCGACACATAAAATCAGATCAATTATTTGCCATGAAATCTTTTTTTTGGAATATATCACTCAAACAAATCTTAACAGAAATCAAGAACATGCGAAAATTTAATCACCCAAATATTAATAAGGTAATTACAGTAATTCATCAAGAAAATAAAATTGCACTTATTCTTGAATACAGAGAAAGCATTAAATTCATGAGCTTCCTGTCAACAATAAATGCAAATCAAATTATATGTTACATGAAAAACTTACTTACAGCAATTGAATTTATTCATTCCAATAATTGCATTCACAGAGATATTAAACCTTCCAATTTTTTGTACAATCTTAAAACAAAGTCTGGGGTTCTGATAGATTTCGGATTTTGTGAGGAAGTCAAGTTAATTGATGAAAGCAATCTTGAAGATAATCCAAATCTTGAAATTGACTTACAGAATCCGCAATCATCCTTTGGGAGGCCAAAAATTTCTGGGCGTAGAGCTGGTACTAGTGGATTTCGCGCGCCAGAAGTATTAATTCGTTCAAAAAATCAGACTACTGCAATTGACATTTGGAGTGCTGGAGTTGTTTTGTTGTCATTACTGACATTCCGCTATCCATTTTTTAATGGTAAAGATGATTTGACATCTCTTTGTCAAATTGCAGAAATTGTCGGAACGCACAAATTGAATGAAGCAGCTAAAGAGTGTAACAGAAAAATCAAATTCCCCCATGAGACTGAAGGATTTAACCTAAAACTGTTAGTTTTGGGATTGAATCCGTTGATTAGAGAAACAAAAATAAATTTATCGATTTGCGAACTATTAGAAAGGATGCTAGAGCCAGTCCCGAGCAAAAGAATAACAGCAAAAGAGGCACTAATGCATCCAATCTTCAGCGAAACTTAATCTTGTGTTAAATAAAATTGTTTGAATGTGGTAATTGCTATGTTTTCAATGTATTTATCTTAATTTTTTGGGTAAATTATCAATTCATTGCAATCAATACGTATTGTAATATAACATAATTTCCACATTTTATTAACATCATTCGTTTATTTGGTTGATTAAGAACAGATGACAATAAGAAAGCTTTTTGTATTATTTGATAAATCAAAATCACACAGATAAAATCTTCAAAAAATATTTGAATACAAAACACAAGGTTTGACATCTTTTTGAGATGACTATCGTTAACTTCAGCACTCAAAAATTATCGCATGTGAACTGCGCAATAAGTTCACTCGATATATGGAAACAAACCAAGAACCACAAGAACAAACCAAAGATGTACTTGTTGTTTATTATTCAAGAACGGGACACGTTAAGAAAATGGCTGAAATAATTCAAAAAGAAACAAATGGAGATATATTTGAAGTTAAAACGGCAGATGATAATAACTACTCTGATTCATACCTTGTAGCTTGCTTCCAAGCTGGAAAGCATCTGCTGTCTGGCTTTCTTCCAAAACTTACAGAAAATATTGATATTTCTAAGTATAAAACAATTTACATAGGTACACCTGTTTGGTGGTATACTATTTCAAGGCCAATGGCTTCCTTTTTAAAAGAAGCAGACTTTACAGGAAAAACAATTATTCCATTTCTTAGCGAAGGAAGCAGTGGTTATGAACGCGCAATCAATGCATTGAAAGAAGCTATACCAAATGCCACAATTCTTGATGAGTTTGTTTTTATTGAGAAGAAACCACCTGCTGATTTGGATAAAGATATCAAAGATTGGCTCGAAGCAGTTCACAAAAAAGTACCAAACGAACGTGAGCCACCTGTTGGAAGCAGCAATGAAGCGCCTCCCGAAGGTAACAATGAAACTCCAGAAAATAACAATCCAACAAATTAATTCCTAAAGTAAAATACCATTCACTAATTTTAAATTTTTGTTTTGAGCTTAAAAAAAAAACATTTTAAAATATTTTTGTCTATGAAAAAATTAATGAAATCAAACATCAAATTTCGAAATTAATTTCACATTTTTTTGGTTTTATGCTACTTTCCCAATGAATGTCATTTCATCGAACTAATTCTTAAATTTCCTTTCGTTCATAATAAAAACTGTTTCAGCATTGTTATTTGGGGTGCCCTATAATAATTTCTTTAATTCGGAAAAATCCTTTAGAGAACGTATGTTTTATTTAGTTTTATCAGTTTAGTCGACATCATTGAACTTATCAACATCAGCAGCATCAGCCGATTCGCCTTCGTCCTTCTTTTCGGCTTCTGGTTCTACGATTGGTGGTAATTCTTCGAGTTGGTCAGCGACGTCGAGTGCGACTGCGACCATTCTATTGATTCTTGCGCTGAATCCTGCTGGGTTAGCGAGCGTGAAGCCCGACGACAACAGCGCTGTGTCCCAAAGCATTGACAGCATGTCCTTGACCTTTTCTTCTGATTCGTTCTCCAATTGGTTTGCCAACTTCACAATGACTGGGTGCTTTGCGTTGATTTCCAATGTCTTCTTCGGTGTCATGTACGACGACATTGTGTTATCTCTGAGCGCTTGTGCGTTCATAAGCCTTTGGAAGTTTGCTGTCCATCCGAACTCGCCGGTAACAATTACGCATGGTGTGACGACGAGGCGCTTTGACACGACGACTTTCTCGCAGTCGGAGCCGATGATCTCCTTAATCTTTGTGCATGTTGGCTCGAACTTCTTCTTCAACTCTTCGAATTCGGCCTTTTCTTCTTCTGTTTCATCGATTTCGCAGTTTTCCTTTGTGATGCAAATCAACTTATGGTCGGAGTATTCGCGTAATTGTTGGAAGCAATACTCATCGATTGGGTCAGTTAAGAATAACACTTCAATTCCCTTATGTCTGAAGTACTCAAGCATTGGCGAGTTCATGACTGCTTCTTTGATTCGCCGGAGATCCAATAGATGCCCTTTTGGTTCTCTTTCATTCTTTCGATGTATTCGTCGAATGATGTGAGTTCTTCTGGTGATTGTGTTGAGTTGAAGCGTAATAACTTGGCAAGCTTGGCGCGGTTTTGTGAGTCTTCGTGAATGCCGAGTTTGATGTTCTTGGAGAATTGTTCGTAGAAGATCTTGAAGTCTTCTTTGTTCTCTGCGATTTGGTTGAATAATTCGATTGCACGCTTTACAATGTTCTTCTTGATGAGCTTGATGATACGGTTCTGTTGGAGTGTTTCACGTGAAATGTTAAGTGGTAAGTCATCAGAATCAACAATACCTTTGAGGAAGTTAAGGTACTCTGGAATGAGGTCTTCGCAGTTGTCCATAACAAAGACACGGCGTACATATAATTTGATGTTGTTGAGCTTCTTCTTTGGCTCGAATAAGTCATATGGTGCACGACGTGGAACAAATAAGAGAACTGTGAAGTTAACATCACCTTCTGTCTTGAAGTGTTTGACTGCAAGATGCTTTTCCCAGTCATTGGAAATGGATTTGTAGAATTCGGCAACGCTTTTCTTCAAGGAATTCGGTCATATCTTCCTTAAGATAAAGATCAATACGTGTACCACGGATAAGATCTTCACCAGTTGTATCACGTCTGATTGTGAAGTTTTGGCCTGCTTCTGATTCCCAAATGTATTGGTCGTCATCTGTGTGGTGTGATGTAACAACAACACGATCTGCAACAAGGAAGGCAGAGAAGAAACCGACACCGAATTGACCGATGAGGGAAAGATCAGCACCTTCTTCAATTGCTTGCATGAATTGACGTGTACCAGAGCGTGCGATTGTACCAAGGTTGTTGATTAAGTGTGATTTGGTCATACCAACACCAGAATCAATGATTGAAAGAACACGGTTTTCTTTGTCTGGGAGAATCTTGATGAAAAGTTCCTTTTGGTTACCAAGGCGTTCTGGGTTCTTGAGGGATTCGTAACGGATTTTATCGCAAGCATCGGATGCGTTTGAAATCAATTCACGTAAAAAGATTTCTTTGTTTGTGTAGAATGCATTGATGATGAGGCTCATCAATTGGTTGATTTCAGCTTGAAATTCAAAGCTTTCAACTTGTTCACTCATTAAAAAAAGTGAAATGATATGAGGCCACTTATAATGACATTGAATTTTTTTGTCCGGCTATTTATAAAAGTGACAATTATTCGGTGTCACTTTTTTGTAAAGGATAAAAGTCATTTTTTGAAGAAATATTTAGAATCATATTAATATTTAGAATTAATATTTAGAATTAATTAATTAAAATAAAATATCAATGTTTACTATTTTGTTGAAAAAAAATTATGTGTACTTAAGAATTGCAATGTATTGGAAAACTGTGCCAAATAAAATGAATATATGGAAAATTGCATGATAATATTTGTTGTAGTCTTTGGCATAAAAGTAGGTACCTAGCGTATATGTTACACCACCAAGAGCTAGCCAAAACATTCCACGTCTTGCTAATGCCTTATATACAGTTTTGATGTTAAATGCTACAACCCATCCAAGAGCGATATAAAAGTACACAGTATAGTCATAAATTAAATCAAAGAAGAATATTTTTGCAAAAATTCCAATAAGAGCAATTGTCCAAACACTGATTAACATTGTTTTTCCTGTTTTCCCCCATAAAACATTAACTGTAACTGGTGTGTAACTTCCTGCTATTAACAAAAACACTGAACAATGATCAATATATCTCATTGGTTTTTTAATTCTAATATCTGTTACCCCATGATAAACGCATGAAGCAGTATAAAGTATAATCATTGAAAGTCCAAATATAAGTTTTGAAATTAGATTTCTCTTGCAATGTGAATTCTTTTCGGATTTAAACAAGAAGTAAGTTCCTACCACTGACAGGGCGGCAGCAATTCCATGGGTTAAGCTATTTACAAATTCTTCCCCTTCTGCCCATACAGGCATCTCTTTCATAGACATTTTTTGGTGAAGTCATGATTACTTGCAATTGGATATGTGATCGTAGCCCCAGAAAATTGTGAGGGTGGCCATCATCACTTACGGAAAACGTAATCAAACACACAATTTTTTTACGGTTTTTGGCCAAACGACCAAAGATCTGTTGAATAAATAAAAAAAATGTCAAAAAATTAACACAAAAATAAAAAAGAACGTTGACAAAGAAGGAAATGAAAAACTTTTTTATGTCCTTTTCCACACAAGAAAATTTAAAAAAAAGTATTGTGACTCTTTTTTTTTATAAAAATATGTATATAAATGAATGATTTATACGAATTAGATTTCAAAAAAAAAAAAAAAATTAAATCATTTATTTTTTGTTACTTATTTTGAACTCACATGTTTTTTTCATAAAGACATTGAATATTTCTTGTTATAATATTGATAATTTAAAAAAATGAAAAATGATTATTTCAAATAAATGAATTACTTAAATATTTCTGTACATATTTGCATACAGCTGCATTGTTGATTAAGGTCATTTAATTAATTATTTAAAATGTTTGATTAATCAAAAAAAAATTGCATTATTAAATGAAAATATTTTTTGTTTTTATTGTACCACTTTCTTTGTTAACAAAAGGGTGTTTTTAATAAGTGATGATTTAATCAAATTTTGGTTGTAATTTTTTTTTAAGTTTTTGATTTCATCATTTTGAATTATTTTTGTTTATCATTTATTCTAAATGCTTCTTATAAAGTGCTAAATTGTTTGCTTTTTATACATGTGGTTCTCCAAGTAGTAAAAACTTGGCCTATTTATAACATTTCGAACAGACTTTGTCAATTTCATGTGTTCCTTTGAGGAAGCAGTTATACAGATACAATGCCAAGGGCTCCAATCCAAAGCCATACTGACAGTGGTGAAGATCCATGGAAAACAGTTTCTAATGGCATAAGTGATATTCTTGCATGCAAACAATCTAATTTAAGTTTTGTGAAGCTTAATAATGCAGTCAGTAATTTGATATCTTCTTCAACACGTTCAAATGAACTAAAAAATGGATTAGAGCAACATCTTAAAGCACACTTCAAGATGTGGAAAGAGCAACTTTCACAAAAAGCAGGAAATATGTTAATTTTTCATTTTTCAAAAATTTTCGATGATTTCAAGAACTACTGCCTTGTTATCCCCAAGATATATATGCTTTATGATAGTAGCCAAAGAGAAAAAGATGCAACACTCAATATTATACGTCGACATTTTCGAGATGTTATATTATCTGACGAGAAACTAATTGAAGAAACAACAGAGAGCATTGAAAGAGATATTGCATCAGCACGATCACATGTAGAAGTCGATTTAAAGAAGATCTTTAATTTATTAGATATGTATTATTCATTTAAAGACGATCCTATATGCAAAATCTTTGGCAATTTCTATGGTGACTTCATCAATGAAACCAAGAAATATTATGATGATTTCTTCAGGACCAAATTTGAAGGATGTACATTTTATGATTATCTTCAACAAGCATCAGCGCAATTTGAACATGAAGAATTTCTTCTTGCTACGATACTTGATAAGAAGCCAAATGAAATTGAGTACACGCTTAAAATCGTATTAGAAATGCTATTATCCTCACATGAAGATAAGTTTTTACAAGGTCCTGAACCACCCATTAGTGTTTCCCTTACAGCGCAAGATAGTCGACCCATGAAATGGCTTGTAGATACATATCTTAAATTTGATGTTGATTTGAAGAACGTTTATACCTCATGCGCCCGTTACATCAACGATGAAATGGTCAAACAATCTGCCAACTTCACTGATGACATGAAAGCCAGTCAAATTACGCATGGCATAAAAGTTCTTATGGACCTAACTAACAACATGTCAAATTCGTATAAGATAATATTTGGCGATGTTAAAGAAGCGCTTGAAGCAGTTGAGAAAGAAATCATTAAAGGATGGAATCATCCGAACTTTAAGATTAGTGAAAACTTTGTAGTTTATATTGATTCACATATCAAAAGTGAATTTAAGAATCTTACACCTGAAGAAAAAGAGAACTTTCCATCAGAAGTCGCCAAGTTTTATCGACGGATTGAAGACAAAGTATCATTTAAGAGTAATTATGAATCATATATGGCACTTCGATTTATTAAGATGAAAGACAAAGTATATGATTATGAACTTAAAGTGGTAACAGCTATTCGCGATGCTAAATCACAAGACTTTGCGAAATATTTAGGAGAATACAAGAAGAAGATTCAAGATTCAGCTGATATTGCCGAACGATTTACTACCGAATGTGGCGCGTCATTTCCGAAAGTTAAATTTGAGCCAATATTATTAGATTCTAACACATATCATCTTGATACAAGTGAAGCCAAATATTTACCACCGCCAATAGATAACATTCACAAACAATTTGTTAACTTCTATACTAAAATGCATGAACATCGACGATTAGTATTATTACAATCAGTATCATCAGTAGAATCCAAACTTGTAATTCCAAAGAATCAAAAAGCTAATCGTACAATTACATATATTATTTCATCAGATATTATATGTGCATCAATACTTAATGAAGTATCAACAGCGCCAAAGAAATTTAAAGAATTAACAGTGATCACGAAAGATAGAACACTTGCGGCGAAATATTTAGTTCGTTTATGTGCTGCAAGTTGTCCAATACTTAAAAGAACTTCCGCTACAAATGATAGGAAGATCTGTGATGATGACTTGTTCCAAATTAATCCGCAATTCTTTTGCAAAAATGTTCGTGTGGCAGTTGCACCAGTAGTAAACGAAAGAAAGAAAAATAAGGAACTAATTGACGGTCACATCGAAAAAGGTAAAAAAGAAGTAATAAAAGCTGCTGCTGTGAGAACAATGAAACAAAAGAATAAACTCGAACAGACCGATCTGGAAAACGAAATAGTGCAGGCTTTGGCACAATACTTTAGACCTGAACAAAAGACTTTGAGAGACTGTATAATCGAGTTGGAAAACGATGAGTACTTTAAGAGAAAGCAAATCGATGGAGGAAGAGTAATGATCGAATACATCCAGTGATATAAATGCTAATATTCAATGGTTTATTATTGATATTTTTGGAAATGATCAAAAGTGCATTCACACGTAGCAATTTCGAAAATTCAATGTTTTGTACAGTGGTCAAGATGTGACTGAGAATGAAATGATTTATATAGTGATCAAGATGTGATTGAGAATGAAATGATTTATATAGTAATCAAGATGTGACTGAGAATGAAATGATTTATATAGTAATCAAGATGTGACTGAGAATGAAATGATTTATATAGTGATCATAATGTGACTGAGAATGAAATGATTTATATAGTGATCAAGATGTGATTGAGAATGAAATGATTTATATAGTGATCAAGATGTGATTGAGAATGAAATGATTTATATAGTGATCAAGATGTGATTGAGAATGAAATGATTTATATAGTGATCAAGATGTGATTGAGAATGAAATGATTTATATAGTAATCAAGATGTGACTGAGAATGAAATGATTTATATAGTGATCAAGATGTGACTGAGAATGAAATGATTTATATAGTGATCAAGATGTGACTGAGAATGAAATGATTTATATAGTAATCAAGATGTGACTGAGAATGAAATGATTTATATAGTAATCAAGATGTGATTGAGAATGAAATGATTTATATAGTGATCAAGATGTGACTGAGAATGAAATGATTTATATAGTGATCATAATGTGACTGAGAATGAAATGATTTATATAGTGATCAAGATGTGCCTGAGAATGAAATGATTTATATAGTGATCAAGATGTGACTGAGAATAGAAATGATTTATATAGTGATCAAGATGTGACTGAGAATAGAAATGATTTATATAGTGATCAAGATGTGACTGAGAATGAAATGATTTATATAGTGATCAAGATGTGACTGAGAATGAAATGATTTATATAGTGATCAAGATGTGATTGAGAATGAAATGATTTATATAGTGATCAAGATGTGACTGAGAATGAAATGATTTATATAGTGATCAAGATGTGACTGAGAATAGAAATGATTTATATAGTGATCAAGATGTGACTGAGAATGAAATGATTTATATGGTAATCAAGATGTGATTTCTTCAATATAAAATTGTTTAGTTTCACCTTTCCGTTGAACTGCTTTACCACGAGCAACGATAAATGGGCGTTATTGAATATATTTTTGAACAACTGGATAAATAAATTTGCAGCCAATCATATGGCATCAAATACTGTACTTGTTGGATTCATTACTGCATCACTAACATGTTTTTTGTCTTGTGTAATGCAACACAATATGGTGCTTTATGATTGCCCTTATCATTTACAACAATATCACGATTGTGAAAAGGAGGAAACAGAATATCACCAAATTTGGTGACGTGTTGAGAAAGGCTAAAAGAATAAAATGAAATAAAATAGAATTATTGATTTTATACTAAATAATTCATATGAAATACCAATTTGAGCCCAAAATTTATTCACTTCATTATGCAAGTGTTTGTAAATATTTATAAGTTTGGAATATCAACTGAATGCATCAGAACCAATTGCATTTAAACCTCATTAGATAATTATTGTAAACTTTCAAGTTCATCATATTTGTAAAATATAACACAATACTATCACAACGAATTGTAAAATTAATAAATGTAATACATTCTAAAAGGTGCACCTCCAATTCCATTCACACTTCATGGAAATTGTACATCTTTTAGTTTTTCACATGAAGCAAATGCTCCGCCTCCTATGTTACCAACTGTTTCACCAATTAGTGCAGAAGTTAGTGCAGGTCATTGCCTGAAAGTATCACCAACATTTAATAAAATTATTAATTATAACATGTTCAATAACATTCATGCGTTTAACAATTTCATTGTATGGTAACCTCCGCTGTAATGCATAGAAATTTTTTTGTTTCCATAAACTTGAGTTATAAACAAATGGAACTACTAACAGAGCTAAATCAAATAATATTTAATTTAACTGAAGAAAATATCGAGGAATCAGCTCAACAAACAGTAAAATTATTTGATTCAAATTTGCCATATTCATTTAATTTTGTAATAAGTAATTTTGTTTATTCTGCATTTTTTGCTCAAAAGAATACAAGCGATATGTATTTAAACTATTTAGTATTAGTTCGAATTTATGAAGAAGAAATAAACAAAAATAATCCCAATATCATTAAAATTTTTACCAATTACATAACACAAATCACAAGTAATGAAACAAATTATCTAATTGAAAAAATGTGTGAAAGATCTCTAATTGATGAAGATGTTATCAATCATATTTCAACGAATTACTTCGATCATAGAAAATCTAAAGAATCATATCATACTAATTTTTTATCAGAATTGAATTTTATTAAAAATTATGATGAACTATCAAAGAATGATTGGGAGCTCCATAAGAAATTAATTAAAGAAGGAGAAAATCCTAATGAAATTGCAAAAATAATCCGAAATGATCAAATAGAAAAACTTCAAGAAATATCATCACAAAATGATTTTGATTTTGATCAAAAAATTGAACCATCACTTTATGAAAGTTGTTCATTCATTAATCAATATAATGTATCATTAATTGATTATGCAGCATTTTTTGGATCAGTTCAATGTTTTAAATATTTACTTATGAATGGCGCTAATATCAAAAATGAAGGTAAATATGCAGTCGCAGGTGGAAATCTTGAAATTTTTCATTTATATGAACAAAATCATTCATCATTTTTCGGTTCATGTGAAGCCGCAATTAAATTTCATCGAAATGATATTTTTAAATATATTTATGAAAATAAATTAGAAGCATATTTAAATGAAATAAAGATTGAGCAATTGATGTGTTTATGTGTTGAATATGGAAATTATAAAATTCTTTCGTTTTTAGAAGAGAAAGGATATGAAATTAAAGATACCATTATTAATGAATCAGCAAAAAATGGAAATATATATCTTGTAAAAAAGTTTCTCCTAAGTAATAAACCCCCAAATAATATTTTGATGAGATCTTCAGAATCAGGAAATATTGAACTATTGAAATATATTCTTGAGTTTAAAGGAATTGATGTTAATGCTCAAGATATTTATTAGTTTTATTTAGTATTTATATTAATAATATGATGTTTGAGAATAGGATTTAAAAATCATTTAAATTATTTGAAACAGCACTTATAAAAGCAATTCGTTATGGTCATATAGAAATAGTTAAATTACTTCTTGAACAAAAAGGAATTGATATTAATGCTAAAGATATTTATTTGTTTTATTTGATATTTATTTTAATAATTTTCTATTTCAAAATAATTTTCGGAAATTATTTTAAATATTTGATACAGTCCTTATCATAGCATCTTCAAATGGTCATATAGAAATAGTTAAATTACTTCTTGAACAAGAAGGAATTGATATTAATGCTAAAGATATTTATTTGTTTTATTTTGTATTTGTTTTAATAATTTATTATTTCAAAATAATATTTGGAAATTATTTAAGTTATTTAAGACAGCACTTATTTGGGCATCTAAATATGATCATACAGAAATAGTTAAATTACTTCTTAAACAAGAAGCAGTTGATATTAATGTTAAAGGTATTCACATGTTTTATTTAATATTTATTTTAATAATTTGATATTTCAAAATAATATTTGGAAATTATTTTAAATGTTTAATACAGCACTTATGATTGCATCTGAAAATGGTCATATAGAAATAGTTAAATTTCTTCTTGAACAAAAAGGAATTGATATTAATGCTAAAAATATTTATTTGTTTTATTTAATATTTATTTAGATAATTTGATATATCAAAATAATATTTGGAAATTACTTAAATTATTTAATACAGCACTTATGAAAGCATCTTATTCTGGTCATATAGAAATAGTTAAATTACTTCTTGAGCAAAAAGGAATTGATATTAATGTCAAAAAAAATATTTATATGTTTTATTTTATATTTCGTAATAATATTTGGAAATTATTTAAATTATTTTGGACAGCACTTATTTTGGCATCTTTAAATGGTGATATAGAAATTGTTAAATTACTTCTTGAACAAAAAGGAATTGATATTAATGCTAAAGATATTTATTTGTTTTATTTGATATTTATTTTAATAATTTAATATTTCAAAATAATTTTCGGAAATTATTTTAAATATTTGATACAGTCCTTATCATAGCATCTTCAAATGGTCATATAGAAATAGTTAAATTACTTCTTGAACAGGAAGAAATTGATATTAATGCTAAAGATATTTATTTAATTTATTTAATATTTATTTAAGTAATTTGATATTTTAAAATAATATTTGGAAAATATTTAAATTATTTTATACAGCACTTATGTATGCATCTGAAAAAGGTCAAATAGAAATAGTTAAATTACTTCTTGAACAAGAAGGAATCGATATGAATGCTAAAAATATTTATTTGTTTTATTTAATATTTATTTTAATAATTTTATATTTCATAATAATATTTGGAAATTAGTTAAATTATTTGAAACAGCACTTCTTTTAGCAATTCATAAAAATTATATAGAAACAGTTAATTTCTATCTTGAACATGTAGGTATCGATGCTAATATTAAAGATATTTAATTATTTTACTTGATAATTATTTTAATAATTTGATATTTCAAAATAATATTTGGAAATTATTTAAATTATTTCAAACTGCATTTATTTTATCTTCAAATGGTAATGTAAAAAAGGTTGAGTTACACCTTGAACAAAAAGAAATCGATGTTAATGCTCAACATTTTTATTTGTTCTGTTTGATATTTATATAAATAATTTAAAATTTCAAAATAATTTTTGGAAATTATGAATTATTTCAAACATTACTTATTTTATCTTCAAATGGACAACTAGGGGTGCATAAATTACCTCTTGAACAAAAAGGAATTGATATCAATAGTACAATTATTTCTTTATTTTATTTGAAATTTATAACAATAATTTTGGATTTTAAAATAATATTTGATAATTATTTAAGTTATTTAAAACAGGAATTATCGTGGTATCTGAAAGAGGTTATATAAAAATATTCAAATTACTTCTTGAACAAAAAGCATTTGATGTTAATGATAAAAATATTTTTATTCATTATTTAAAATATATTTAAATAAATTAATGTTTAAATATAATATTTGGGATTTTTTAAAATTATTTCAAACAGAACTTATGTATGCATCTGAAGAAGGTTATATAGAAATAGTTAAATTGCTTCTTGAACAAGAAGGAATTGATATTAATGCTAAAAATATTAATTTGTTTTATTTGATATTTATTGTAATAATTTTGGATTACAAAATAATATTTGAAAATGATTTAAATTATTTAGAACAGCACTTATTACAGCATCTTTAAATGGTTATATAGAAATTGTTGAAGTGCTTCTTGAACAAGAAGGAATTGATATTAATGCTAAAGATATTTATTTGTTTTATTTGATATTTATTTAAGTAATTTTGGATTACAAAATAATATTTGGAAATTATTTAAATTATTTAGAACAGCACTTATTTGGGCATCTTTAAATGGTTATATAGAAATTGTTGAAGTGCTTCTTAAACAAAAAGGAATTGATATTAATGATAAAGATATTTATTAATTTGTTTTAATATTCATTTTAATAATTTTTGGATTACAAAATAACATTTGAAAATTATTTAAATTGTTTAGAACAGCACTTATTTGGACTTCTGAAAGAGGTTATACTAAAATAGTTAAATTACTTCTTGATCAAGTAAGTATTGATATTAATGCCAAAGATATTTATTTATTTTATTTGATATTTACCTTAATAATTTATTATTTCAAAATAATATATGGAAATTATTTAAATTATTTAATACAGCACTTATTTGGGCATCTGAAAAAGGTTATTTAGAAATAGTTAAATTACTTCTTGAACAAAAAGGAATTGATATTAATGCTCTAAATAGCATTTGTTTTTAAGATTTTCTATTTCAAAATAATATATGGAAATTATTTAAATTATTTCAAACAGCACTTATGAAAGCATCTTATTCTGGTCGTATAGAAATAGTTAAATTACTTCTTGATCAAAAAGGAATTGATATTAATGAAAGAGATATTTATTTATTTTGTTTAAAATTTATTTTAATATTTTTGGAAATTATTTGAAACAGTTGAACTATAGAAATAATATCCGACTATAGCTTAGATTATACCAATTATTGTATTGACTTATGAAACATAAAAGAATGAATAATCGAAAAAATTAGAAAAGAATTTAAGGTTGGAACGGGTGACAAAAAAACGGCCCCAGGGATCCCTAAGCAAATTTAAATATAATGTCAAGGAAAATTCACATGATGAAAAAACCAGTCTGTAGAGTAAAAGATATTATACAACAAAGGACAGTGAAACAGCAATTCTCAAAAGAGAATGAAAAAAGCCTGAATCCACGGTTAAACAAGGTAAAAAAATTCAAACATTTTTACTTCAAAATTTTAAATCTTTTTTTAAAAAAATCATGATTTCACTCAATTTTCGCATAATTTTTGGAGGAGAATAATGTTAGCCTAGTTACACCCAACGCGTATGTGTAATTATAAAATTGCTATGATGAACAAGCAAAATACGGAATGATTTCCCGAAACAACATTCAATTTACCCAATGTATTTAATCCATAGTTAGAGTGTCTTTTAAAAGCTGATGTCCAATTCATAGATATTTCCCAAAACGGTATTAAAACCTTCGGACGATTTCAACACTTTCACGTGAATTTTATCATTTGCTAAGAATGACAGATTCATATTGAAAAGTAGTTCCTATTTTACTCTACCAGTATTATGTATGAAGTCAACGCCTGTGCGTTGATATTGAAACCACCTGAGCCTACCAAGCTACCACCAGAGATCAAATCTCTATATTGACTTCCGCCACATGCGACATACAATGATTGATCGCTTGTGCCAGTGTTAACAACGTACACGATCTTGTTGTTCGTTTGTTGGTCATACTTAATGTTGACCAAAACTCCATTTTGTGTATATGCGGAATTGGTACCTCTCCAACATGCGGCGTTCTTCTTTCTGATATCAATCAACTTGGCTGTATAGTCGTGGAGCGCTTGTTGGTTACTGTCAAACCCGGTAATTTTGCCATCTGTCCTTCCGACATTATCAGATGCAATGGTCCATGTACCACAGTTTGGCCAACAGTCGCAAAGATCTCCGATTTCGTCGCCATAATAGATGGTGATTGGTCCGGTATATGTTGTGAGTGATGATAATGCAATCTTATGACGCTTCCAATATGCCTCGTTTTCTTTGCCATAGCCATATTTGCCCTTAACGAGGTTACCGAAACGCCATAAGTCGTGATTTGTGATGAATAGATTTGGATATACTTCGCCTAAATCATGGGAATAGCCTTTCTCAGCTGGTGTCTTATAGATCTTAAGCATGTTGCTGACGTCATAGCCACCAGCAGTGCTTTCTTCTTCTGCTAATACTTTCACCATTTCATATCGGGATGGGAAATCAAAGGCAGAGCGAAGACCGCCTTGAGAATACGCCATTTGTTGGATTTCTTGTTGTGATTTCCAGGCTTCGCCAACCATGTATCCGAGAATACCCCATTGCTTACCTTGGTTCTTACGTTGTTGACATGCGGATTCAACAGCGGTACGAAGTTCGTTCCAATAGTTGTGGTTGTTTTGATACATTTGATAGCATTGATCAAGACGCCAGCCATCAATTTCGTAATTGTTGATCCAATATGTGGCAACTTCTTTGTAGAACTCAAGGCTGCCTGGATATGAAACTGGGTTGGAACCACCTTGTGGATAATTGCCATTTGGTGATGCTTTGACATTTCCGCCATGATGACCAAAGACACCATCAAGGAATACGTAAAGACCACGGTTGTGTGCTTCTTGGATAAGACGACGTAAGTCATCATTTGTTCCGAATTTTTGGATCAACATTGAAATAATCAGTGCAGAAATAGCCTGTGGATTGTAAAAGTTCACCACCTGAACCTCCGGTTGAATCAAAAACTGGTGTCATCCAAAGTGCATTAACTCCAAGACCTTTGATGTAATCAAGAGAATTAATAATGCCCTTAAGATTTCCTTTGTGACTGCTTGGGCCATATCCTGTGCAATAGCATGATGATCCATCTCCTTGGAAAGATGAAACCATAACTTGATAAATTATTAAACTGTTGAAATCAACATCAGAGTTTGGAATTGTGTTTGAAGCTTGGCCAGATACTTGGATTGGCTTTTGGGAAGAGCTGCTTGGTTTAAGTGTCATGTAGCATGTAACTGCAACAGCAACAACGCCAATAACAACACAAAAACCAGTGACCCATTTGAATAGAGCTGACTTAGCTCCCTTGGCTACCTTAGAAACAGGTGATTCTGGTTCTTTCTCCTCGGAAAGGAGCGGATCAGAGTTAACTTGTTCCATTTCCTATATGATGTTAAGTATTGAATTCTGAATTGAGAGCTTTTGAACGATTCGGTTCACGCAAACGTTCAAATGGGTTATCATCGATTCAATTAGGCGCAACCGTAACAGTAACCGCGTTTGTGGCCTGAACATTCGAATGTTCAAAACTTTGGCAATTTTTCTCTAATTTACCTGGTAAAGAATGACATTATCATTACTTTCTTGAATAGATTTAAATGAACTTGTCGAATCTCATTAATGTTTTATTTATTCAATTAGTATTAATTTTGTCTTACTAGGATTAACTTGTAGAACTCCTAAGCGCTCATATTCTTGTATTGTCTGTTCAAGTTGGTCAAGTGAAAATCCACTTTGAAGAATTGATGTTTTAACATCATTCATCTTTAACTCATTGTTTCCATTAGCAAGTGCAACAATCTTTTCATATATTGCACTCGTGACATCTACCTTTTTATCTACCTCGAAATCAACTAATTCTACAGATTCCTTGGAAGATCTTACAAGACGAAGGGCTTCATCTACATCTTCTTGACAAACCTCATCAGAAAGTCTTATCCTTGCTAAAGCCATTGATAATCTAATAATTGCTAACAAGGCTCTAGTTGTAATAGGTTGATCTACTGTCTCTTGTCTCATATCCACATATGCTTTTGATATATATCTCGAAAGTTCTTCTGGAATTATTGGTTCAATCTGTTTTGCTTTTTCTATATATCTTCTTAATGCTCTTAATCCAATTGATATTGACTTTGGAGCAATTCTGTTCTTATGTACATAAGCTATATGATTCGCAAGTGCAGTGTCACTATCTATTGTTGGTCTGTCTAAAAGCAAGAACAATAAATCAAATCTCGACAAAAGTGCCGATGGCAAGTTAACGTTCTCCAATAAACTCTTTTTGATGTTGTAGCGAGAGAACAATGGATTTGCAGCAGCTAATATTGAAGTTCTTGCGTTGAGTGTCGTTGTGATTCCTGCTTTAGCAATACTTACTGTCTGTTGTTCCATAACTTCATAAATGGCTGTTCGATCACTATCTTCCATTTTGTCAAATTCATCAATACAACATATGCCCATATCAGAAAGTACTAAAGCACCACCTTCAAGTGCCATTTCTCCTGTTATTGGATCTCTAAGAACTGCAGCTGTTAAACCAACGCCAGATGAACCACGCCCAGTTGTATAGACAGAACGAGGAGCAACACGAGTAACCCATTTAAGTAATTGTGATTTAGCAACACCAGGATCACCCATTAAGCATATATTTATATCACCTCTAATGCATACGCCATCATCAAATTTACGAGTAACACCACCAACCAACTGAAGAAGCAGAGATTTCTTCACGTCGTCGAGCCCATAAATTTCTGGAGCAACAGAAGCCGCTAATTTTTCATAAACACCAGTTTCTTTAGGATCAATTTCTTCATCATCACCTTCTTCGATTTCATCACATTTGGCTGAAACCCTGATATTTTGAGCTTCGATATATGTCTCATTGATAAGACTTTGCTTGTACCCGCGCATGGGCATCGGAAGGAAAATCCCATCAAGTTCGATAACGTCTCCCGTCTGACACTTTTGTGTAAGCTCGTTTCTTGCGTAAACGGTCATTGTGCGCGGGATGTGTCCTGGCGGAACTTCGCTGGAAAGTTCTTGAAGACGGATCATTTGGAACTTAATGAACTTTGAACCACGTGTTTGTAATGTGAGTTGACCTGGATGTGGTGCTGATTTGCATTGTTGTGATTGACAAATTGTACGTGGTAAAAATGAGGGACTCGTAACAACTTGAAAGGTTTCTTCTGAACATTGAGAACATGTGTATGATGCAACACTAATGAGTGGTTTGACTTGTGTTATTCGAGTAACCATTCCTTTGAGACGTACAAGACATCCAATACTGTCAGCACGAATTTCTCGCATAGGTAAAACTTTTTGCTTTGTTGGTGGTATAAAACGAATTGTATGATGACGTAAAAGTTCTTGTGGAATTCTGTTTTCACTTTCGGATTCTTTCATTGCAGCTACTCGAGCAGCATTAATATAATCTGTGTTTGAGCCAAAATCTGGTGCTGGTTCAGGAAGAATTGAATCGACAGCCTTATAAAAAAGTCTTAGGTATCTGTCAGTATTATTTATAATGTTAGTACCAAGGTCGTTACTAAAATTAAATACATCGTCTAATTCAATTTGAAGATCTGTTAATGTTTGATTTGGAATTTGATCAAGCCTAGCAATATATTTTAAATCGCCGTCTTCATCTTTAAAGCTAGATAAGAATTCCTTAATTTTTGCAAGTTCTGATGTATAGTTTGGCTGATGGAATCCCTTCTTCTGCATTGGTGGGCGTTTACAATTTATTTGAACGTTTAGGTATTTAATTCATTTGAAAACTTTACAGAAATACATTTTGATTTTTTATTTTCTTCAAGGTAAATCTTACTGTTCTTTAAAATCACAACAAAAATTCCTTATTCTAGAAAAATTCATATTTAATGTTTCTTGTTAAACATATAAAATACTTATTTTTAAATCAATTTCAAAAAATTACGAAACAGGAAATGTTCTCAACACATCTCAACAAAATTTATTTTATTTCAAGAAAACAAGATAAGTTAGCTTTAATTGAACAGTATGTTCGTCCAAATGGTGAATTTGATCATTTAATTTTGATGTCTTTTCATGCTTCTGTGATTGTTATTGTTTATTCAGTTGGATTTGAGGGTACACTTAAGAATGTTTTAAATATTTATAATCGCATTAGAGAAAATTTAAATTCTAAATGTGTTGTTTGCTTATACGGCACTACGTGTAAAGTTTCATATGAAAAAGGAATGAAAAAAGCAAAAGAAATAATTGCCGAGTATTTTGAAGTAAGTGGTTATACTGGTGAAGGAATAGAACAAATGTTTAATAGTTTGATAGAAATTGCTTATAAAGTGACAATAGAGAATCCTAATAGTTTTGTTAAATAAAAAGATAATTACATTACATTAAAATTTTTCATGCATTCATCAATTCAATATATCTCTATTTATATTTGCGAGAATCTATTTTTAAAATCACATTTTTCAAATATATATTTAGTGATTCTTTTTTCTTTTGTTGTAATTTGAGTTCTCTTAAATTTATTTGATTAATATTATGCATAGACTTCCATGAAAAACCTGTAGGCCGAAAACAAATCATAAATTTTTAAATAGTTTGCTAGCAAATAGAAATTTTAACATATCTTCAGTCCAAAAAATATTATTTAATGAATATTTGAAAAGAAAATAAAGAAAAAAAAATGTTAACGTTCTCCTTAGTGAAAAAATACAAATTTAAGAAAAAAATTTATTAAATATGTTCTCTGTGAATAATTCTATAGTATTAGCTTAAATAATATTAAGGTGCAGGTCTACATTTTTTCCACAGTCTGTAATGATAAAGTAAACAACAGCATTCAGCAAACATAATATTTGTTATTCAGCATCGCCACACATTTTCTAGCCGAAGAAATTGCTTTAATCACTTAAACAACAAACCAAAATGCAAATAAAATTTTTACATGTTTAGTTATAAAAACATTTTGAACTCAGATTCAGCGTAATAGCTAATATCGACCAAATCCTTCACAAACTGATCTATCGCCGTATTATTGACAAATGCGTCTTTCTCTATTTCTAATCCGATGGAACTGCACATGTCCAAAGTTTCGCTAATGAAGTACTCGAAGCAAACAGGCTCTTTCCCATTCGATACCTTTTGGAATTCCTTTGACAAGCATTGATAAAACGAGTTACATTCGAAATACGAAAGGATTCCATCGCCATCAATATCAAGGACATCGAAAATGATTCGATTTGCCCACGGCTCTTTCAAATGTTTCCATGATAACTTAAGCTTAAGATACGTTTCGAAATCAAGCTTCCCATCGTTGCTATAGACTTCAAAAAATCGATCAATAAATAGCGTTGTGAACTTGATCTTCGGAAGTTTTTTGATGTTGTCTTTTGTGAGGAAACCGTCGTTATCGGCGTCAAGATTCTGAAATTCCGATACAAACCGTTCGACGGTTTTCGGAGAAAACGGTCCTTTGTTACTCTTACGAGGAGTTTCAAGTTGCAAAAGACAGAGAAAGAGTCGGCTATTAACAAGATGATCAATTGATATGGAGTGAGTTCCAAGTGGATCTAATGCTAAGAATATTCTTGTTGTGGAAAATGTGATGAAATCTTGTTGAATGTTTTTTCCTTTGGATGTAGTAAGAAATACACGCCCTTCAGATACGTTTTCAAGGAATGTAACAAATTCTTCCTTTGTAAGAAATCCATCATTATTAGAATCACATAAAACTAATTGTTTATAATATTTAAAAGAATAACATTGAACAGAAAGATATTGAAGTAGGTCAGTAACATTAATAAATGTTGTTGAATTATTTGAGAGTTCAAGAAAAAGTTGAGATTTAAGATATTTTTGGAGGCGCTCTGGGCATCTTTCCCGGAATTCTACATATTCATTGTACCTAAGAGTCACCTTTTTGAATGAAAAATCATCCGAAATGTATGATAATAATATTTTTGATAGTTCGAAATAATCTTCTTCTGTGATGAGTTCGTTGGAAAGCTTTATGAATGCATTTTCTTTTGATATTTGCGTGATAAAATTGTAAGGATTAGTTTTTGTATTTGAATAAAATGTAGGAACATTATCTTTTTTCGAAATTAAATTTTCATATTCTTTTAGAACGCTAGTATTATTTTGGCTTTCTAAGGCATTAGCTACGTTCTCTGTTGAAGTAAGCGAAAACATGTGGATTGCAGCGCCTGGGAGCAATGGTAACGGCTTCTAATCAAATGTTTTCAAATTTATTGAATATTTTCAAACTGTTCTTCAATTGAACTTTGATAAACACGATAGAACTTTGGCCAGAACTTCATGATTTCACATCTTCTTCCGACATAAATATTCTTGAGCTTTTTATTAAAATTTGAAGAGAAGCTGAATGGTAAGGGTTGTGGATCGAATTTACTTGATCTTTCCATATAGGTGGAATTGAATTTGTTTTAAAGGTTTCCCATGCATAGCTTCCATTAAACATTCTTATCGTACAGCTTATGAATGGTACAGGAAATTTTTTTGATGGATGGTGTCTCATGCCTAAAAACTTTAGAAACTCATTGCGAACGATATGTGATATGAAAAATTGTTAGTGCTTGATCAAGAAGAACCAGATTTTACTTGTAAAATAGCCATGGGCGGTGAACCATGTGTTGGCAAGACAACCTTTGTTTCATATGTTAATTTTGGCATGCCTAGAAAATCCATAGCAATTGGACAAAATTTTATTAAAAAAAATTTGATAATAAAAGGGAAATCTGTTAGAGTACACTTGTGGGACTTATGTGGTGCTGAAATAATTCGAATCCCTCCAAAGGCTTTATATCGTCATTCAAATGGTATAATTCTTCTTTATGACATTACAAAAAAAAGAACATTTGAAAACATTCCACAATGGGTTAAAAATGTTCGGGAATTTTCAAATAACAAAGCTTTTATTATGCTTATTGGATCGAAATGCGATCTTGATCAAAATCGAGAAGTTCCAATAGAAGAAGGAGCAGAGTTCAGCAAAAGTGAAAATCTCATTTTCTTCGAGGCATCATCTCTTAAAGAAATCAATGTTTTTGAAGCATTTACTTTTTTGGTAACTAAAATTGTTGAAAATTTTATAAATGATGCGCAAAATAAGAAAGAAGAAATAAATAATACTTGCAAAGAGCCAAATCAAAAAAGTAATTCTATATGTAATTTATCATGATCTATAAACAAACAACTTTCTTAAATATAAGTTTCAAAAGCTGACTGATTTTTTGTTTTTTTGGATTGGATCAATATATTTTTGAATGCGAAAACACTTTTGAACTACATGTATTGTGATTAAATTTAGAAAAAAATGATTTTGTTATATTTAAATATAAAAATTATTAAGAACTTTTGTAAAACCAAAATCATTCCGTTCACGCTATATTTGTTATGATTTACTTAATTAAATTTCCAGGCGCTTGCGGTTCATGCTTACCTCATGATTTTTTTGGTTTGTTTATTAAGTAAAAGTTTTCTTCTCTTCCTTTTTTTTCCTTTCCTTTTCTTTTAAAATTTTTCTAATTCAATTTTATTTATCAAATAATTATTTAGGGAAATATATATCCGATTCATGTATTTAATATTACATGAATTTTAGATATCAATTAAACTTGGTTCTGGACAATCTGAATAAAATTTCTTTAAAGAATTGGAAATTTTATAATTTATGGGTTAAAGTGCACCAATGTACATTGAATATTTGATTACGTACAGTTAATGCAGATTCTAATGTTGATTATGAAATTACGAATTACATATATAAAGATGTTTCACAAAAGTTTGTATGTAATTTGATAAGTTATTTCACAAACCCCGAACTTTATAATCATACAATTCTAATCATATTTATACATTTATTTTAACTACTTAATGAATTTAATTTCATATTCATTTTAATAAGATAAAATAATATTATAATTATAATTATTGATGTTGTGACCATTGTTTGGTTATAAATATTTATAAAACATAAACAAAACAATGGGAACAAAGAAAATGAAGAAAACACACCAAATACATTATCATAAATGTTAATATTATATTGAAGAAGATTCATTTGTTTTAAAGACAATGAATTTGATAATTCCATTCTAATATAAATATTTTTCATTTATATAATCAAGATGTAAAATGTTTTTGAATTTCTTTATTTAATATAATAATCTCATGGTCGAAATTCATTAATTACTATTAAACATTTAAGCTTTAATTCATTAATGAACCTGGCTGAAGATGGTTATAAAAACTTGTGAAGTAAAACAATCTTTTATTTAAAATTTAAATAAAATTGCAATACATTCCATGATTAACCTTTAAAAATCTCTTTCATAACATCATTACATTTCAAAATTATTAAAACTTTCGTTTCCACTCATGCGCAACAAAGGTCTTTGGTCAAAAGTTTACCTTTTCAAAAGTGATTATTTTTCCAAAATTTTCTTTGAATTTGAATTCAAATGGTTATTTATCAGAAATCAATTCAAATATTTCAAACCTAACGGTTGTTTTTTGATGAAAGAAATGTGATGTCCTCTTAACTTCATTTTATTGACTGATGTTCACAGGAATTAAGATACATGATGACTGCATGCAAGTGTTTAATGATTTCAAGATTGGACACAAGTACAGCTATGTTCTTTTCACAATCAGTAATGATGAAAGATTCATTGTTGTTGATAAAAAAGGACCAAAAGGAAAGACTTATGAAGACCTTATTAATGACCTTCCTCAACGTGATATTTGTTTTGCTGTTTATGATTACGATTTTCATGATGAAGAAGGCAATCTTAGAAATCGACTTATTTTCATCTCATGGGTACCAAACAATGCACCAGCAAGAAGGAAAATGATATCAGCATCCACAAGAGTCACATTTAAGAATGCACTTCCAGGTGTTGGACTTGGAATTCAAGCCAATGATTACTCTGAAATTCAAGAATCCGAGCTTCTTGCAAGATGTATAGCATCCGTGAAGTAAAGGATAGCTTCTTTCAATATTTTTTTTAATCATATATTAATTGAATTTGAATGTTTTTATTAAACAACACACTTTAAATAAGTTTCACTGTCTAGGCAGTGAATAAACAAATTTTTAAATAACTCAGAAAAATTATAATTTTAAAATGATAATAATTTGATTTTGTTAAAAATAATGTTGGCTTCTTGGGGCCTGTAATGCTAAAGAGCATACAGGACTATGACTATCCATTGTGTCAGTGACAATAATCGTGGGTTCCCACGCGGCCACCACTCTTCGTCACCATTGGCCCGACAAAACCTCCGAAACCGCTATAATTTGCCGTTACAAATTTTGTCATTTGATAAATCCAAAAAATTATGTTAAACTTATTCACCGTAATGGTAAAGACCAACAAACTTAACTAGGAAGCAATAAATCTATTGTTCAATCATTTATTCAAAGAGGAAGAAATGGTTTTGCATATGCAATTTTTTCTTTTTCACCATCTTTAATTCCTATTTCAACGTATCCTTCAGGCGCAGCAGCTCCTTTTTCGATACAAATTACTGCTTTTTGTACTCTCTCCTCGAATTGAGCCTTTGCTTTTACTTCAAGTTCTTCATCATGCTTCTTTACGACTTCGCGAAGTTTTTCCTCAAGTGCTGCATCATCAATTGTTTCTTCTCCACCTTCAAGAACAAGTGTCACTTTCCCGGCATCTGCTGGTTTGAGTGCGAAAAGTTGACCTTCAGAGATGATCTTCTTGAATGCATCAGCTGTGAAGGCTTTGTTTGTGGTGTCAATTCTGATTCCTTTGTAATCAGATATATTGACTCCATATGCTGTACCATGAGCACGAATTAAATGGGATGGAAGAATAACTTTGCCAACCTCTGAATTGTTGGCAACAATGGCTGCAAACATCTTGGAAGTGATGTTCAAATCAAATATGTATGGTGGAGCAGGTTTGTTATTAGCTTCAAGCACTTGAAACTCAATTGCTGCTGAAAGTTCTTTGCCATATTTGTAGAGACAAGCAACTTCAAGAATTGTGAGATCTGGGAGAACTGCATAATACTTGAGACAATGATCCTTTTCAGCTGTGAAAACGTAAAGGTGAAGTTTTTCGGAAAGGAAAAGTTTGAACTCTTTTGTAACTTCTTCGATCTCCTTATTATACTCTTCTTCAGTTGCAAATATTCCTTCAGCATCAAGAGCTGGATATTCTCTGTCTGTGATGAGAGAAACCTCAACAGATCCTTTGCTCTCATAATACCTGAAATAGCTGATAAGACGCTTAACTGGAAGATCACGATATGAACGGGTCGTTAACTTCTCTATTTGAGGAATAACAAGCTCAGGATGGTAAGAGAGATAGAATGGATCGTTAAGTTTTGTGAGTCCAGTATGAGTGATTTTGAGAACTTTCTCATCAAGATTACCCTTAAGTGCATCAGGAATTGCTTTAAATTGTGCCTTTGTTGATATGGTTGGAACCAGCATTTCATCATATTCAAACTTATCATGGAGGACTTGACCAAATCCTTCTAATATGGAATTAATTCCATACCAACCATTAGGTAATTGAATTGTGGTATGATCTAGAGGATACCTATCATCAATTAAGCCAAGTCTCACAATACTTTGATACTTATCGATGAATTCTTGGTCAATCATTGGAAATGTGGCTGAGCAAAGTAACGGTTAAATGAGAGGAAACAGAAAATGTTCAAGTGGCTAGTTTTGCATTCAAATTTTGTGAATCTCATTCAAATATTTGAATTGATTGTGAGGGAAGCATTGAAGATTCGAATCTCCGATGAAAACATCATTTCCTTTTTCTTTAAATATTTTCTGGCTTTGCTTTTTTATCGTGGGCTTCAAAATAAGTCTAGTCTTGGAATTAAAACAAGAATTCTTAACATTTGTTCAAAAAATTATCAAAATAATATCGTCTTAAAATGATGTGTGACTTCGAGTATTTTGATTTGGATAAAAATAGTTTCGTGGAATTAAAAAAAAAGAAATGATTATTGAAAAAATCAAAATTTTTTATTTACTCGCGTTTGTCAAGGTAAATTACTTCAAGTCCTTGTGGAATTGATTCTGTAACAAGTTGAACAAACTTTGGTTGCTTTACGGTTAAAGTGTAAAGATATCTGGTTGTCCTAAGCTTGAACTTTGTATCACCATTCTTTACCTTCTTAACCTTAACCCATTTTGAGTCAGGGCGAGCAGCAAGTTCAAGGAATTTACGAGGTGTTGCAACTGACTTTGGCATATTGATAAAGGACGACCAAACCGTTCTCTTCGAAACAAAGCTTGTCAATTCTGGTGGTTTACATTTAAATGTCTGGTGCGACAACAACATACCTCCATCCAGCTCCTTTTTTGTCAAGTATGATTAACCATGAAATCGTTGTACGTCTAAAGTGGGGAATTGAGTACGTTGGAACATTAGTATCATTTGATACAAGAATGAACATTCATCTTCGAGATTGTCAAGAATATATTAAAGGTAAACTCGATTCATCAACTCCTATAGGTGATTTGCTTATTCGTTGCAACAATATTTTACACATTCGCGTTAAGCCACAAAACTATCCAAACGAACCAATTCCTGATGATGCAGTTTTCGATGATGATGAAGAGTAAACATTGTAATTTAAAGAGAATCAATGAGAATGTTTAGTTATATAAAAACGGGACATGGTGATTGAAATTCACTTGTTATATTATTGAGATCGATTTGAGCACGACCATTTTTCATTTGGTTCATTTCGAGAAGGAAGTAATGAGCAAAGCTTTTTGTAAAGAAAGCGCCATCAATTTTTGAATGAACATCATCTGCTTCATATATTTGTTTGCAATTTGGACAATATAACTTAACAGTAGCAACTCCTGGGTGGTCTGTCAGTCCCAGAGGCAGAAGGTTTTGTTTATTGCAGTAAAACCTTGGACAGTAACCAAAAACACCATCTTGATATTTCTTTTTCATTTCATTCAAGCCGTCGGCTGTGAAAATATAACGAGAATGAATAAGGCCAAATATTTTTTCTGTGCACCTTTCAATTTCTTCTTCGCTATCAGAATCAAAAGAATCACTTGAGTCAGAATCAGAACCAAGAAGGTGATGAAATGCTGACTTTGCACGAGCCTGATCAATTGCAATTCCAAATGTATTAAAACCATCACCAGCAAAAGATAAAGGAATGTTGCAAAACCAATCACCAAATGATTGCTCAAGATATGAATCTATCCATGAACCACGCTCCCCGGATGCATCTGATGAGTCAGTATCAGTCATAACCGAATGCTTTGATTTTTTCGAGAATTCAGTTGAGGAAGCCATCTCTCAGGGCGAGATTGCCACTTTTGTTAGATCTTCGTGAAGTAAACTATACAATTCCCAGTAAAAATTTTTACAAATTTTTCTCAGAAAAAAATTTTGTTTTTCCATTCGGCTTCAGGGTATTCTACTAAAGTAACAATCTGATTGTTACAATCATTTTTAATTATTATATCGTGAAAGACTTTTATTAACATAATATGTTTAAAAAAAAATAGTCAACCAAATGAAAAATAAAATATCAATTAAATAACAAATTACCATCAGTGTAGTTAAAATGAAATACATTAAATTTTTTTCAATCAGAATTAATGAAAAAAAATTATTAAATACAATCAAAAAATTCCTAAAAAATATCAAAGCAAATCAATTTCAAGAGTAAACATTGATAATGCTTTATGTTTGTTGATTAAATCCCAAAAAATGCAAAAGATTACACCATATGTAAAGTTGTTCAAGTATCCTCTAAGTACAATATTACATAGAGTTTTTTTAAGAATTTGAAGATGATGAAGTAAATTGAACAAAATGATAATTTCCTCATGAAATTCCATATGAAAAATGTTTTTTTAATAAATTTGGAATAACTCTATCATATTTTTAAATAACTTGTTATATTTATTTAATTTAGTTTCAAATCTCTGAGTTAAGTGATGTTGTTTTATGTAAATATCACAAATCAAAATATAACATTGAAATAAACGGTTTATTCTTTCAATTTCCCCTTATTTCATATCACAAACCTCAACAATCAGCTTGAAGTATTGTTTAGAGAGGGATGTACTTTAATGACCTCTTCCTTATTATCAAAAATGCCACAAATGCGATGATTGCAATTCCGACGACGATTACTACAGTACTTATTGTGATTTTACCTTCTGTTGTAAGTTCGGAATTTTGCTCAATTTCTATCTCTTCGTCCATTTCGTTCGCTTCGTTGGATGCACATGACACTGCTGTGACGGAGTATTTCCACACTGTGTTTGCGCTCTTCGATTGGATTGTTACGTCGAACTTCTCTCCGACGCTTGGAAGACGTGCGGGCTTGAACTTAACTATTCCAGAGTACATAGCCGTGTTTTCGGTATATAATTTCTGTGATACTGAAATCGATTTGCCATTGCAAGTTATACTAACTTTTGTGTCCGATGGCATGTTATGAGCTGATTGGCTCTTTGGATTCCATTGACGGCTGAATGACCAATATGAATATATCAAATCAGATGGAACAGGTCCTGGTGGTGGATATGCAATGAATTTCGGAGAGGATGTGGACGTGCGTGGGAATTGCATGACACGAAGTGCGGAATAATGACCAACAACACCAACTGCAAGTTCACTTAATGTGGGAAGTAATAACCAACGACGATGACCAAGGCTATCAACACCATTATCATTCATGTAGCTGTTGATTGAAGCACTGGCGCATGCTGCTCTTGAATGCCAATAGATGTTAGATTTACTGGCTGCTAAACCACCACCTTTAGTATAGCAAGAAAGAGATGAGGAAAGGCTATGTGAAAACACATTGTTGGTTTCCATTATGAGACAGGCTTGATTCTGTTCTTTGATAAGAGTTGAATTTGTTGACTTCTTGAGTGTTGAAAGTCCTGTAAGATAACGGAAGAAATTGAGGCGATTAAGAGCATCAGTATAATCTTGAGCGGCATGCTTTCCAATGTTGCATTTTGATGATGAAGCTGTATGACAACTTCCAGTATGCTTAGCTTTGTAGAGGGAATTATATTTTGAGCAAATAGTCGACTTGCTTCTGCTTTGGAGCTCATTCCATGTCACAGTGGCGGAGAGCCCAAATGAGCAAAGAAGGAAGAGCATTTCTCTTTTGAATATTCGGTTAATGCGGCTTTTTTCAATTAAACCTCTGGAACGTCATTCAATTTTGTGATCATATAACGTAAATCAAAAATTTGAGCACAGAATTTGTTAAAATTGATTGAATACATTTTGACTGTAAAGCCAACCAACAAATCATACAGCCAATCATCAAGAATGAATTCTTCTTTAAATCTTTACTACCAATACTCTTTTAAAGCAAACTACTACATTTAAATGTTTTCTTATTAACAAAGTTCATCCTTTCTTTTTACGTGTCAATGCATTTTTCATCAATCAAAAGTATTAAACACATTTAAACAAAAAATTGTAGATATACATATTTATGTTATTTGAAATTAATCAAAATCATCAAAGTTTTTGGAAACATCAAATATAAATGAAGAAGCATCTGTAGAATACTTTAACTCGGTAAACGGTGTATGATAATAAACTTTCTTTCCAGGAACAACAATAATATTTTCAAGTTTAAGGTCATTAATTTGTTCTCCGCGCCTCTTGGCTCTTTCAGCAAGCAAAGCTGCTCGGAATAAAATATCTGTTATTCTACGTTTCTGTGTTTTTTCTTGCAAAAAATTGACTTTCATAATCGGGGGTATATCTATTTCGATAGATTCTTTATCGTTCATATCGAACTTCTCAATATTGTCCTTGAGAATTTGAGCCCTTTCTTCAGGAGATCTATCCCATTTTTGGTTTACTAGTATTCCTCCTTTTTTCACGATATCAGACCTTCCCTCTTGGTAATCTTTTTTTACTTCCTGTGATATTTTGAGTGGGTCAGCCCTTATTGACCTGAATTCACTAATGGCTTGCTTCCCTAACACCTTACATAGCGTCGATCTTATTTCTGATCTATTTTTCCAAGGAAGATAGTAGTGCATTATATCCCATGACTGTATCCCATATCGCATACAAATCTTTCGAAGAACTACCAACTCAGCTTCGTTTCCTTCTCCTCGGAAAAGGTGCACAAGAGCTCCTGTTTCGTTATTTTTCTCCTTTTTCATGCAAAGAATACAATAACGAATTCAATATTTGAATTAAGAAATTTTTGAACACCCTTTCAATTTTCTATTTTTTCCGGATTTTCAATAGAACTTTTGTATACGTTGGCCGTCAAAACCGGATTTAAAATCCATGCAAAAAATGCCCTCATTCCTTTGAAACTTGATTATTCCCCAAGAATTTGATTTCAGATATGAAAACTATGTAAATTTACTTAATGTATTTTGTTTTACATAATCCAATGAATCTCCCATCAAAAATAAGACGAGTTGGGATGATCACTGCCTTTGTAAAATCATTTACAATTTTATTTCTATGGAATAGATTCAATGAAATTTTGTAAATAACAATTAACAACTTGATGAAAGGAAATACATTTTAACTTAACGAATGATAACATCGGTTGACTTAATAAAAAAAAATAATTTTATTTGATAAAGAAATGTATAAATAAAAAATCATCACATTTACATAAATTTTTCTATGATTGTATTCCTACTGTGGGAATGCTTTGGAGATCTTTTTTCCATTTGGGAAATTGTTTCAAATTCAATGGAAAATAAAATGACAAATTATTTACTCACAAATAAAAAAAGGCAAATGACTGTCAGCCAACTGAGCTGAAGAAAGAAAACCCTACCTCCAAACATACCACATTTCAAAGATACCTATCCACGAAATCTGCCGACGAGGTTGAGCAAGATGAGGAAATTATTCGTGCAATAATGGTTTTAAATGGTTTTTATTGCAATAATGATATTCCAAATGTAGATTTTGTTCTCAAAGATATCACCTCAATGATTGAAGGTTTGCAACTCGATTCGCTCCCTGGTTTGGTTGAAAATGAAATTCCTAAATTAATATTACAGATCCTTCAAAATCCTGATTATTTCCCACGTTATTTCCGCGTCTTTTATTTTTTAACAGTGCTTACATCAAAATCCGATTTAATTAATCAATTATTTCTCACACCCAGTTTTTTACGGTTGTTTGCTTCATTTTTGAAACAAGGATTTGATAACGATACGATCGATTCATATAGAAATCTACTTTTTGTTATATACAACCTAACTTTTTCAATGACTGTCAGACAGCAGAGTTATTTTCTATCGTTTTTTTCAATCAAAGATTTCTATAACATATCTATAACCATTACTGATGAAGATTTAATTGTACGAATTCTTTTATGTGTGCGTAATCTTTCTAAATTATCCTTAGATGCCGAGGATGAGAATTATGTACTCATCATTATTTCACATTTTTCCAAAATGCAAATGTCGCCGTCCGGTACCGCAGGATTTTTAAAGTGTAGCTTATGGACTTTAATATATTTATTGCAGTCACATTCATTTAATATTAGTTTATTTCATGAATTACAACTTAATTTATTTCTTTCGTTTTATTTAGAGAAGCCACCGATTGAAACTCAATCACTTGTTTGCCGCATTATATATTTCTTGTGCCATGACCATAACTATAGTTTTGAGTTTAATTTCGATTATATATTAAACATGGTGATTCATTCTCGATCATTAAATGAACAGTTATCTTCTGCGTTAGCGTTACATGGAATTGTTGAGACGAATAAAACTATTGCGCAAGAACTAATGCATTTAAATATTGGCGACAGTAACATTATGTATATTTTTTACCAGAATTTTAATGACTTTTGGATAAAAACAAAGCTGCAAATACTTTGTATATTGGACGTGTTCGCTTCGTTGGCATCGTATTCCGATTTGATTTTGTTTTATAGTGCAAATGATGACATTTCGATTTTCGATGTTCTGTCGAATGCAATTGACACACAAGAAAATGAAATGCTTTCGATATCAATTAAAGTGTTGTTGAAGGTGTTCCAATTGGCGGAAAGTTGTAACGACTTAATGAATTGCTGTGATAAGTTTTTGAGCGTATGTGATTTGGATGAATTTGCGAGTTCTTTTGATGATGGAAATGTGAAAAAAGATGTTAGAAAAGAAGTTGATTTCTTTTTAAAGAAATACTTCATTAAGGATGAATACGTTGAATAAATGTATATATAAATTTTGTAGTTGTTGATTTTTATATGATTTCTTCGTCAAAATAATAGTATTTTTGTTCTAAGTTTTAAGTTTTGCAGCTCTTTTTTTATATCTCATTAATGTGTTAGTGTTAAGTAAATCAATTAATAATTATAATAACTTTCGAAGTTAATATGGAAGGAGAATTGAGCTGCGGCTCTGGATGTGGAAACAGTGTAAATTCATAGGGAATAATAAAAAGAATACAAAAAAAGGCAATTGTAAGTAAAAATATATTGAATATTTATTTAAAAGCTGCAAATTAAATTGATATATGACATGAAATCATTCCAATGTTTTGAAAAGCATATGAGTTCCAGATCTCGGAAAATTTGACTTTGAAAATTATGCATGAAAATAATTTCCAAAAGCTTTAGCCTATTTCCCCTAACGCATTCATAATCACTCATTATTATTCTATTATAAACATATTTGTATACACTTTCAAAATGTTTTGCAACTCTTATTAAATTTATGATTGCTCAAAAAATAAAAAATTATCAAATCATCAAACAATTATTAAGAAAAAAGGAGATATGATAAAGAAAACCAAAAATTGAAATAGTGATCATAAATAATGATGACAAATAATTTTTAAATCTTCTCAAACCAAAATCAAATACAATTTTGACTGTGTCCAAAAATGCACAAAACAAAAACAAAATTAATACATGAGATAAAGTTTAAACAATATAATTTCAGTGAATCGTCTGATCGTTTTTCATTGCCATTTTTTTTATGATTTCCCATGACTCGCTTAATGGTTCATCCGTTGGAATGTTTGGCATTTGTCTTGTCTTTGCATTTTTATCTATTTTAGATATAATCGATAAGACATCAGATGCCAACTCGCGAACTGATTCATTCCAATGATCACTCAATCTGAAAACTAATGTAAGTAATGTGGACAAAACTACCTCTAATGCTTTGGAATAAAGTGATATAAAGTCGTAATCAGAAACAACTCTTAAAGCTGCAATACATATTTTAAAATTATCTGAAACTAGTGCATCAGTCACTTTTCTGAATAAAGTATTCAAATAAGCATTCAAATAACCGTTGTTTGTTTTTGGCAAATAATGTGAAATCTGAAGTGATTCTCGAAGAAAGAGAACATATTTCGATGAACTTGTCGAAGGCCAATGCTTTAACAAGAAAAATAAAGTCTTTATTCCAAGCGATGGAACTTTTTCATAAAATAATCTGGAAACAATCGAAAGGTTATTGTAGATTTCAGGTGTAAAACCAGTCGAATATAGCGGGAGAATGATGGCTGTGTATATTTGGATATGATCTTCTGTTAAGTTATCTCGAAATGATCTGAAATAACTGTTAAGGAACTTAAGAGATGGATTTACGCAATAAAAAAACCGGACATTATCGACGTAGGATATTATTGTTGTCGATACACACTTAAGAATAGATAATCTGGATTGTGATAATTTGGAATAGATAACTTCGACAATTGTTTCGATAGAATTCTGTTCATTGGTATCAGGAGAGTTAAACATACTAATTAGTTGCTTAATAAAGTTTGGAGTAAGGTATTGATTTAATATGACATAATCAAGATTTGAAATTAATGATGTAAGAAGTTGGTGAAATTGACTGAGGGTATACCAGTTTGTCACAGTTAAAGGAAATACTGAGTCACCGTAAATGTATTCTTTTTTTGGATCTTTAATTTCTCTGATTATGTTTTTTTTAATAAGAATAAACAACCTTTTGATTGTGTTAGAGTCAAGAGTTTTAACAACACCAGGTTTTGATAAAATTCCGACCAATAATTGAAGATCAGATCGCTCTGCTCTTGCTGGATTTTCATTATTATATAAAGGATTATGTAGAATTTGAAATGTAAATTCCTTTGATTCAACAGATTCGATTAGCATTGGGATTTCACTTATTGGACATGTAGATGTTTTCGATAGAGTGCATGGAAAAGCCGGAGCACTCAAAACTTTTGGTTGTAGTTGGACTCTGAATTGTTTGCTACTTCCACTTATACGTTTGAGTTGTGTTCGGACATCAGGTTGAACAATTTTAACGCCATTGCTGCTTTTGATAGCTAAAGGATTGCACTTATTAAATATAGATGCAAGAGATTGCCGACCATCCCTTGGGGAAATTGAAGGGTTTTCCATAGGGAGCTGGAGGATTTTTCTTTTGTTGTTTTTTAACGTTTTTTTGATTCAAAAGCCACTTAAAATAAAAAACACAAAAAGTTTTAATGCAAACAAACCCTTGTCAAATGACAAGAATATTCTAGTGCACCCTAAAAAAATTACAGCTTTCTAGATAAAAATAAACTATTTGAAAAAGTCGTGTTAACATAAAGGTTGTGTGGTTTAGAAGGAGAAATTTTTGATTGGTTTATTCACTGTTATTTGGTAATTTTTATTTGTTAATGTCGTTTTACACTATTCGAAATTAAATGAATAAAACCATTTCAACAAATGAGTAAAACAAAAGATGATCATATTTAATTACGTGATAAAAAGGTCCTCACAGAGTTTTTTCTTGAAAGAAAACATTATGAAAATTATGTTTAATTTCGATTTTTATTTTATGAGATCAAAATATTTTTCATACGATTCAGCATATGCCTTCAAAAGTTCCTTATGATACTCTTCGTCTACAAAAGAGAAAATGAGACCTTTCTTTGAATTATAGCAAATTCCATTTTCGGTATATTGTATCAGTTTACCATCCCACGTTGTAGAGAACCCTCCAGCCTCACGAACAAGCAACTCGAATGGTGCAATATCCCAAACATATTCATCTTCATAATTTCGAATTCTTAGATATGCCTTTGCATAACCAGAAGCTAAGACAAACCCCTTTGTCATTGATACCATTGGAATTTTCTCTGTGATTTTCATCTTTTCAATGATATATTCATTGCAATTATTTTCAAATGGTGTTGCACCAGCAGAGTAAACAATGGCATTTTTAGCATTACCATTGTTCATAAGTTTGTGAAAGTTGCCATTTTGATCAACTGCATAAGCACCATGACCTTTAGCTGAAACAAATATAAGTGGACCATCAGGAAGACCAGTGAATTCTGTTTTGTGACGTGGCCACCCAACAACAGAGGCTACAACCTCTCTTTGGATGAGGAGAGCTGTTGCTATTGCAAAGTTTCCATTTTTAACAAATCCATATGTTCCATCAATTGGATCAATAACCCAAACACGTTGATCATTTGGAACCGACTTAAGTAACCCGGCACAAATTTCTTTGAAGTCTAATTGTTCTGGAAGAAGAGCCATAGCATCTTCGAGAAAATGTTCATCATGATGAGAATCTTCCTCAGCATATACTTTGTCGTTAGGAAAAGCATCTTTAATGGATTTCATGAGCATCATTTGACAGGCAAAATCACAAATCGATACTGGTGATCCATCGCTTTTGTTTTCTACCTGACTTGAAGTAAGACGTTCTTGTCCTTTCATTGAAATTTCCATTGTTTTTCGTAACATTGCGATTCCTACTTCTATTTCTTTTTGGTAATCCCCAATGCACGGGACTTGCTGCATGGTTAATTTACCATAACGTTCGCCAATCTAGGCGGTTAGACAAGTTGGTCGGATTCATTCAAAATTCTATCGTTATTTAAAGGTGTCTGGTAAACGACCGTTTATACAGGCACTCCAAAATGCCACTTTTTTAAATGCGAAAGTCAAATGATTGGAGAATCAGCGTTTAAACCTTGTGAAAATTTATTAAATGTTACCATTATTGCCAACACATTTTTTGTTGGAGTTTTTCTTATAATTCACTTTATAATATCATTGTATTTATGTATTTACATTTTGCTTTGTGTTTATGTTTGGTATTAGGTAAAATGAGATAATGCATATTGTGATTTTGATGATTTTCATATGTTTATATCAACTTTTGTTTTGGTGATTTTCTTTCTAATGTTTATTGCGAACATTTGATCTTATTATCATATATGCTTCATTTCCATTTCTTATTGAATGTGATGTAGATTAAAGATGAATTTGATTGAGAATTTTTGTTTATATTTTTTTCACGAAGTAAATTTAATATTTCTATGAAACCTTTTTGTTTTGCAATTTGAATCACAGTAAAATATCATTTAAACATATTCCAAATTATTAAAACATATATAAAATTATTCATATGAATATATTTTGCATTAACATCAATTCCTTTATCTAAGAGTAATTTTACTATTTCTATATTATTATTTTTAACTGCTATATAAAGTGCTGTTTCAAATTATTAAAACATATTTCAAATTATTAAAATGCATATATTTCGCATTAACATCAATTACTTTTTGTTCTGATACATATTTCATAATTCCACTTTTTGATATCAAATTCGATTTTTGAATTTGTCATTTTATTTATCGGCATTCAGAAAAATTGTCAAATATAGGATAATTCTGAACATTTACCCAACGACCAAACATCAATTGAAATCAAATATAGGATAATTCTGAACATTTACCCAACGACCAAACATCAATTGAAATCCTGTGTAACGTATTAAAAATGTGCCTGCGAACGTTCGCCGATCATTGTTCATAAACTTTTCCGATCAAAATCTACAGAAAATATTCAAAACTGAATTTTATCGTTGTCATTTTTACACAATAAATTTCTAGTTAATTAAGACATTTAATATTATAAAAATTAAAGAAAATAATAAAAATCAAACAGACAGATCATAAATAAATTTATAAAACTTAATATGGTGAATATTTTAAGATATTTTCATTTGCTCAAAACGGTTATTATAATGTGTGGCTGGTCTTGAGGCAAAAGGGCATTGAATTATCTTTTATTTGAGAGGCAAAAAACAGGTGAAGTCAAAAAATTCAATGAAGCTTCATTTTTAGAAATGGACCTCTTCAAGAAAGGTTGGTTCAGTGAGCAAAGTGAAGGATGGCCAGGCCTTGTTCAATCATATGAAGTTGATAATGTTATAGATCATCAGAAATCAAAATATCAAGATGTAATTGTATTCAAAGCGAAAAAAACAGGACTTACAATGGCTTTAGATGGAGTCATTCAAACAACTGAACTTGATGAGTTCGCATATCATGAGATGATGAGTCATATCGTTTTGTATTGTCATCCAAATCCAAAACGTGTTCTTATCATCGGTGGTGGTGATCTTGGTGTCGCACGTGAAGTTCTCAAGCACAAGTGTGTTGAGCTTGTTGATCTTTGTGACATTGATGAGAAGGTTACTGAACTTTCTAAAAAGTATCTTCCACATTTAACAGAAGAAGCATCTAAAGACCCACGCCTTCATGTTATGTTCCAAGATGGCGCTGCTTATATTGCTAGTAAGCCAAATTATTATGATATCATCATCACCGATTCAAGCGATCCAATAGGACCAGCAGAAAGCCTTTTCAACGAAAATTACTACAAAGGTGTTCTTAAAGCTTTACGCCCAGGTGGTATCATTTGTTCACAAGGTGAATCAATGTGGCTTGATATGAACATCATCCTCCGCCTTCGTGACATAATGAAATCCGTCGGATTTCCATATGTTGAATATTCTGTCATCCAAATTCCTACATATCCAGGTGGATCAATTGGATGCATGGTTGCATCTACTGCTGGATCATGTAAGACACCACTTCGTGAGATGACTCCTGAGGAGGCTTCAACAATGAAGTATTATAGCAAAGCTATCCATGAAGCATCATTTGTTCTTCCCGAATTTTTCCGAAAGAAATTTGAAGAGTAAAATCATACTTTGATTTAATCTTTTCTTGATAAACTTCAAAGAAGATTTATCTTTTATGCCATCTTAAATTCACGTTTTAAATCCAAAATTTTATTGAATTTGTAAAATTTATTTCAGATGGAATGTTTCATAAACTATTCAAAAAGCTTTATGGAACCGAAATTCCTTATCAAAAAGTAAATACATTACAAAAATTCCAAAATTTGTCAGAAAAAAAATTTTTTTTGGTTGAAACTTTTAGTTTCATTGACTTTGGCGAATGCCATTTGCAATGCCTTCACGCCTCTTCTTTCCAACCTGAGAGAGAGGATGGCTCTCAGTTGTTTCATATGAGTAGAAGGAAATTGTAAGCGAATCACCAAGGGTTATAAACGATGATTCCTTTACACCATAAGATGGGATATCTGGCAGTCCATCAGGAGAATGCTTTTGCGAGATTTCAACAGCAGTCCAAGAGTCAGGTCGGAAAAGTTCCAATACACGGAATTCCTTAATTCTTGTTTCCCTATAGATTTCATTAGTAGTTTCGAAAGAAACGTAGGAACAGAAATCTTCTGGAGTGATATGAATTGTTTGGTAATCCACTCCGATTAATCCATTCATTGAATAACCACATGGATCGAAAAAGAACTCATCAATAAGAGAACCTGGGATAATCGAATGGATCTTCTCAATGATTTCAGGGTTCTTAGAATTATTCCAGAAAAATTGTTTGGTGACTTCTGTGTGAACTTCATGCATCTTAATCTCAAATGTTGGGAAAACTGGCTTGAACAGTTTTTTATCAAGAAGTTCAGCATAGAAGAAATACCAATGATCATTTTCCAAAGATCCAACTTGAGCCGTATTTCCATGAACCCCGAAATGAGCTTCTAGGAACTCGACCTCCGTCGAGAAGGAGCGGTGTATCGACAACTGAAGTTGGGGATTAGTAAAGTTTTTGCGCCAATAAAGGACTGCTGCGGGCTTTAAACCATAATCAGAACCAATACTTAAAATGTCGTCGACCGAAAGGAGAAGCGGTGTTTGGCCGCACGTCTTCAAGATTACGCGATCATCGTACACGAAGAGGCTGGATTCGCTTAAGATATAAGCGGTGCAGTAATGATTCTTAATAGAACTTAATATTTTACACTTCGCGTGATCAAGCATTAATTGCCAGCGACTTTGCGAGACGCTACGTAAGGAAGCTGAATCTTGATGCCCAAAGATCACTTGGAAGTTTTTCTCGGGGCCTTCAAATCCAACCTCCTCGGAGGGAAGCTCATTCGGGATGTTCATTCCTAAAATTATTTCAATCTGCGCAACGGTTTTTTTTATGAATTATGGCAAAAATGATTGTAATCAACCCATATTCAAAACGAGACTCGTCCTCTGAAAATTGAATGCAGTCCTACACAATTACTGGATTCTTTGAACGGGGCGGTTTCCAACATTACAAATAACTTTTTTGCAATGTGACATAAGGATATATGAATAAAATATATTAAAAATAGTTTTTAGAGGAAGTCTTGAAAATGAATTTTAATTTGTAATGAGTAATATGAAGTGTTATATGAAAAAAAATCTGAAAATGTAAAACTCATTTTTATCTAATTGAATGATCGTAAAAACCACTGGCCAAACGACTCTCAAAAAATGTTCATTTTGACAATAAAAAAGATGGTTTAATTCAAAAAGTAAATTACGATGAATTCGGTGGGGAGTTCTGAAAGTTTTTCAATTGAAACATCCGGATTTATGAGAGCTCATAGAAATATATGAATCGAAGTATGGCCTGATCAGATGATGTAAGACAAAGAAAATTTCACACAAATTTTCTGAAAATGGTATTCAAATATAATAATTTGATATTTTTTTTCCTATAATAAAATTAGGATTAAGTTTAAGACTCAACAATTCACTGGCAGATATTATGAGTTCTCTCAGCCAAAATCCTATAAGAATTAACACAATAATCTTCTTGTTTTAAATAATCATCACATTACGTATTTTAACACCAAATCTCAAATAAACAGCATTAATTATTTCTTCTTTATAATGAAGTGAAAGCACTTTTTAGAGATATCAAATAAATTATATCAAAAAATATTTACATTTTAAGAATAATGAGTTTCATGTATTATTTTACCTTACCGTGATTAAGGTGTGATTACTATTCATAGTGGCTATTATTCATATTGAGACAAATTTAAAATTTCTTGATTTTTACAAATATATTTAATTTTTAGAACATCTTCATATTTTCTTTAGTAATTCAAGAACGCATTATCAACATATAAAAGCAGCTCAAAAACCATCTGAAAATCATTTTATTGTTATTGCTTGTTTCTGTTTTTTATTTGCACGGCATTTTATCGGTGTTATTAATTCAAAAGTTTATTTATCGAAATATAACCACCAGGTTTCGATTTATAATGGAGACAATGTCTTCTTGTTCATCAAGAGAAGGACTTCTCGCAAAACGTTCCAATAGTCCTTCATTTTCTCGTACCGTCAGAGTTTTATTTAAGCGACTTCATCTCATAAAAATCAGAAGAATAGCATTCATCATTGAATTTATAATTGGCTTAATATTATGGCTTGTTCTTTATCCTGTTTATCTTTTCGCTCGATGGGATTACGATGCTATTGAAGATCCACCGATAAATTATTCAAGTCTCATTCCTCTTTCATTAGGTGTAATGTTTGCATCTCCGAATGTAACACTTGTTTATGCACCTGATTGTGATAACACACGACAAATTCAACAATATATTGATCTTATTTTGTCATATCTTCCGTCCCTTAATATTTCCCTTAACTTTTCTTTAGATGTACGTTTTGTCAGCACACCCACTGAAATCATTAATACAATTTATTCCAAAGAAGATAGTGGTCTTGGAATATATTGGTCAAATGCAAATCAATCCGATGCGTTAACATCACCTAAAATTGATTCATATTACCAAGTTCCATCAGGAAGTCCAGGCGGTGATCTCCAAATCCTTATGTTTCGAGTGATCAGTTACATGCAATATGATTTTGAATATACACTTTTCAACTTTAGTTCAATGACATATGCTCGTCCTGCCACGGAGGTTCTCTCTGACATTGATATTTTAGTTGGAATGTTCTGTGTTATGCCTGTCATTATAATTGGTCTTCCCGATCTTCAAATTATCCTTGAAGAAAAAGACAGCAAAATACAAACGTTGGCATTCTTAATGGGCTGTAGTGAAGTCGCTTATTGGCTTGTCGAGTTTATAACGCAAATAGTTCTCTCTATAATTCCATATATATTCTTTTGTTTGTCTATGTCTTATTGGTTTTTAATGGAAGGGACATCATTTACATTAATATTAGTAATATCATTGTTATTTGTGATATCGCATGTGTGTTTTGAGATGTTTGTGACAACATTCTTAAAGACAGGTAAAGCTGGAAGAATGTTAACTGTCATTTTGTTGTTTATGGCCATTTTCTTCACGTATCTTCATCAGTTTTATACGTTACAAGATACGAATAGTAGTGATGCTGTGAAACATGTTTTTTCGATATTTCCAATCTCTTCATATATCATGGAAATGGTTACAATATATCGCGAAGCTAAGAATTCGAATCCTTTAACATGGGATGATATAACACGCAATGATATTGCATATCCGATTTGGTATGGCTTCTTATGGATGCCGATTGATGCTGTTGTATATTTCTTATTATTTTTATTATGTAATTTGATTAATTCACGTAACTTCGGTACTCCTTTAATGACATTTACTGAGTTATTTTCATCAAAAGCTTGGAAACGATTATTTTCGAAACGTGACATTAATTTCGAGAATTTGAACTCTAATGAAGAAATTATTAATGTCCAACATTTATCAAAGACTTATCATGGAGATCGAGTCATCACAGCACTTACAGATGTCTCGTTTTCGATTAAGATGCGCGAAGTCATTGTAATCATTGGGCCAAATGGCGCAGGTAAGTCAACGTTATTAAACACATTATCAGGTGCATTAATCCCTTCCGAAGGAACAATTAGTTTATTTGGCGAAGAGCCCACGAAACGATTTCAAGACATCCAAAAATATTTAGGCGTTTGTTTCCAAGATAATGTCATCATTCCATATTTAAATATCCGTGAACATTTCGAATTATTTGGTACATTTAGAGGGTTATCACCAGAATCGATTAATGAAACTATGTATTTCTTTACCAATACGTTACAATTGACCGAAATGATCGACAACAGAGCAGGCGATTTATCCGGTGGCCAAAAGCGGAAACTTTGTATCTCAATATCATTATTAGGTAATCCTCCGATTATTATTATGGATGAACCCACTGCAGGCGTTGATATTCAATCACGACAATTAATATGGAAAACAATTTCTTCTTTAAAGGATTCGACTTTGATCATTACAAGTCATGCATTAGAAGAGGCTGAAGCTGTAAGCTCGAGATTATTTGTTGTGTATGGAGGACAATTATCTTTTGCTGGAACTGCAACTGAATTAAGAAATCAATTTAATTGCGGATACGTGTTAAGAGTAGAAGGTAATATCGAAAACGTGTTGGAATTAGCAAAGAAATATCAGGAAAACGCAAAATTGGCTGATGAAAGAAATGATACTATACATTTGGGAATGGCAGATAATATACCGCAGTTCATTATGGAGTTCGAACAAAGAAAAGAAGATTTGGGAGTCATATCGTATAGCTTTAGCGTAGAGCAATTGGAGGATATGCTGCTCAAAATTATACAAACGGAAGAAGCTGCGTATAACGGTGCCAATTAATTTGTATATTTATTTTATAAATAAAATAATTAATGTTTTTTATTTTGGTAACTGTAATCTTTTTTCTGAATTATATTGTTTTGAAATATTTGTTGACACTGTAAAGCATTCTTTGAGTAAAAATTGATTTCCCCGAATTTAATATTTTTATGATGAAATGATAATTATTTATGTAGATTTGATTTTTTATATCGCGTTGATTTAGTAAGTTTCAAATTTCTCAAACCAGCTTTGAGGCACCCTTTATAATCGGGGCGCCTAAGAATTTTCATGAATTTTCATCTATGTCATTCTATATTCACAGAAAAAACGCCTGTCAACAAACATTCTCAAAAGGCTGAATCCAAAAGAACGTTACCCAACCTGTGAATTGAGTTGACTGTAATTTGCCGACATTGATGTCTAAGGAGGTACAAAAAACTTATTTTCTAATGCACAAAAACATACGAGTTGCAAAGCTTGAAATAGATGAGGATGAAACATATCTCATTCTATGATTGAAATCTATAATGAACCACATTTTCCACTATTTGCCCGCGACCAACAAAAGATATCTTTGAGAAAATGGATACGGCAACGTGCAATGCCATCTTGTTGGACATATCTAGAAGTAAGAAAATTAAACTAATATGGTAAATCAAATATATTCATCACTGATTGAGAAAGTAATTGGGTGTTGTGTTCTTTTATTTCGGTTATAATTTTCTCCAATTTGGATTTTTGGTTCATAGAAGATGCACTTTTGAAGTAAATAATTGAATACACTATCGTCATATAAAAATCGTTAATTTAATGAATGTCGAGTTCTTTTTGTGCACACAAGGCAAAGCAAACAACTATCGCAGATATAACAGAAGAAAATCGTTTGGCATTCGAAAATGCAGGTTATGATGTTGAGGCAAAAAATCTTCCTTTGGATTTAAATCAAGAATTTGAAAAATTGGAAAAAGAAATATCTGAAAATTCTGAATGGGATACTAGAGTTGCTGCTATAAAAAATGTTATGGGTTATATAAATTCTGGTGCATGTGAAAATGACGATTTTGTTCATAATTTAATTAAACTTTATTCAGGATTATCTACAGCTATAACCAACTTAAGAAGTACTTTAATGAAGCAAGCTTGTCTTCTTGTTTCACAACTTGCTCGGGAGCTTGGACCTCGTTTTTCACAAATAGGTGATTATTTACCACCACTCTCAACTAGATTATCACATGGAACTCAAGTAATATCCGAAAGCAGTCAATTTTGTATTATTTCCATTGTAAAAAATTGTCACACCAAACAAATACTATATGGAATTCTTGAACTCGCCAAAAAGAAAGGCAATGCCAATAAAGAAACGGCAGCAGAGTGTATGTTATTAATATTTGAACATTGGAGTTTTCAAATATTAGAACCACATTGGTCTATGATCGAATCATGTATTTTACAACTATTGTCAGATGCATCTGTAGTTGCAAGGTCATTTGCACGACAAGCTGTTCGAGCACTTATGGATTCTTCTCCTCAAAAAGCAGAAGGAATTCTCTCCAAAGTTGATCAAAGAACAAGAAATTCGATAGAAGCCGTTTATTCCGATAGAAAACCGTCAGCTGGTATTGAAAAAATGGTTTTAAAAAACAAATCAAACATCATAAAACCAAGAGCAACTTCTAATTTAATGAAACATCGGAAACTGAAAATTGAAAGACAGTATAGTGCAGAAAGAATGGCTGAACGTTCTGTTGTTTCAACAAGTGAAATAGAAACGAGAGAAATTCCGAATTCGCCAATTACAATTAGGAACAAATGTTTAAACAAAGAAACAAATAAAAGAATCAATCAAAAGAATAAAATGAATGAGACAAAAGAAACAAATCAAAATATACAAAATAAAGAAATAAATTCATTAAATACAAACAAAAAGTTAAATCAGAAATTTAATGAAAATAAAGAATCAAATAATAAAATGAAAGTAAACAAGGAGCAAAATAATAATATAAGCGAAAGAATAATCAACAAAAATTTAAGTAATAAAATGGGAATAAAAGAACAAAATAATATTCAAAGTAAAGAATTAAATTATAATACGAAAATAAATAAAAGGAATATAAATATAGAAACAAACAATAAAACGAAAATTAAAAAAGAGCAGAACATTAATAAAATAAACGAAGATATTAAAATGAAACCAAAAACTAACAACAATCAAAGTAAAGAAATAAATCATAAAAAAAAATTTAATGAGGAAACTTATCAAAAGAATTTAAGTAAAGAATCGAATTATAGAACAAAATTAAGTAAAGAAATTAATAAAAATCAAAACAAAGAATTAAATCACAAAACGAAATCAAATGAAGAAATTCATCAAAAGAATTTAACTAAAGAAATAAATTCTAAAACAAAATCAAACAATGAAATTCATAATATCCAAAAGCAAAGAAGAGAAATAAATAATAAAAAAGATCAAACAAATGAAAGCGAAGCCAAAGCGCCCGAAATTCTTTTTCTTGATTCCATCAAAGAGAATAATTCATTTGATCCAAAATCGGCATCAAAAATATTAAATTTATGTCTTCGACAAGAAGAAACAATTTCACATTATGCGTTAACAATACTTTTAACATTTCTCAACAAAAATTACAATTTTTTCAATCCAATTCTTCCCAAAGTTATTTCTTTGCTGTCAATTGTATCAAATAATGAAACAAATTATGAAATTTCATTAAAAATCATTGAAGAAATTTCGGATTTATATGAAATTTCCGATTTAATAAAAATAATTTTAACGCAAAAACCTTCACAAGCGATATTACATTTAATTTATATAATAATTTATGAGAAGAAATTCGAAATTAACGAAAACATTTATTTAAACTTTTTGGAAATTATTATGAAATGTTTTAAATTTAATAATCAAAAAATAAATTTAATAATAAAAACTTTGTATATCAATAACAAAGAATTGTTTTTAAATACAATTGATAAATTAGAAAATTCCGAAAAAGATAAAATTAAAACAATTTTATCAAATAAAACTAAAAAAATTAAAATTCCGAATTTTCAAGATAAAAATTTCTTTGAGAAAATTAAAGAAATAATTTTAAGTATTAATATAAATGAATATGAAAACATAAAAATTAACATTTTTAAAGAGTTAAATAATTTCGTTTTAATAAAGAATAATAATTTTGATAAAAACATCGGAAATATATTAAAAATAATTTATGATAAATTCGGAATTTTCGGTTTCGAAAATTGTTTTTCTTTAATTATAAAGAAAGAATCGATTTTTAACATAATAATTCCAAATTTAATCAATAACAAAAATGATTTAAAATTTTTGTTTTCGTTAATTAAAAATCATTTTAAAATTGATGCAATTGATACATTAAAGTTTCTTTATAAGTTAATACCTTTAATAAATGAAATTGATTTACAGAAATTTATCGACGATTTGTATCCAATCTTAAATGAATTGATTGGAAACGAATCCCCTGAAATTAGACAATTCGTTGTAATGTGTTATGTGGAATGTAAAAAGGTTTTGGACGATAAATTATTCGAAAATTATATTCAGAATCTGACAGAACAACAAAAACTTTTGATTTCGATATGCTATAATAGACAAATATAAATAAAATATGTTCTTTACTTTTATTTTTCTTTTAATAAATAAAAAAAATTGAAATATGTTTTGTACTTTATCAAATTCTTTAAATATAAATGATTTGGAATCAAAGAGTAATAACTTCGTATAATGTTATATGAAATTTATCTTAATAAAAGATTATTGAATAAAGTTAATTTCATTCGAAGTGAATTGAGAATTATTTTACGAAATTTCTTTATATAACTCCTTCGATATTTTTAGAGATTAAATTTTTTTATACAACAAATATAAAAAGAAATATTAAAAACATTATCTTTGAAAATATTCTATTGCACCAGTAAAAAATTTTACTGATAAGAAGTTTGAAATATTTTTACATTTATTTATTTCTAAATAATATTCGTGAGTGTTTTACATAATGTATATATGCCAATTCAAAAGTCCGATTCACGCCACTACCTAATAAAGATGAACATTCAACATAATCAAACGCATTAATTTCTTTGGCCATTTTAATCGCTTCATCCTTGCGAACGCATTGATCTGGTGGTATAGTTTTTTTTAAATCTGATTTTGTTCCAATAAGAAGAATTTCAGGGTCCTGCAAATTCGCTTTGATTTCAGGATACCATATCGTTCTAATGTTTTCAAAAGATAATTTATTAACAATTGAAAAACATAGCATAACAATATCTGTACGAGGATAACAAAGTAACCGAATGCCTTCTGGTGCATAAGATGTGCAATCCCATGGTGTAACAAAATATATGGAATTATTGATTTTTATTTTTCCTTTGTATCCTTCAAACTGTGATGGAACATAATCTGTAGGGAAATTTCCATAGATGTACCTATGTATCAAACAAGTTTTTCCGATGGAACCATCACCTAGAAAAAGCAATTTTATCGTTTTCATCCATAGATGGCATTGTCATTTTTCAGTATTGAAAACAACCGAAAGCAGTCAATTCCCACTTTTTTTGTAAAACCGATCACATCATTTAAATCTTCATAAAATCCAACATAACTTTTTATCTGAGTTGCTTTGATTAACTTTTTTGAAATGGATAAGTTTCTTTTCGGATGGTCTATTAAATGGCCATGCTTTATTGGAAAATTTATGTATAAGAAACTTGATTACAATTTTCAAAAATTAAATATTGAAGAAAAATCAAGTTAAACATATACATTAAATGCACATTATATCGTTGTTGATAAAAAAGTTAATGAATTATTATAATATAGAGAAATGATCAAGAAATCTGCAATTTTCATCAAAAATCTGAAAATTTCGGTCTCGGTTTTATTTAAAAATATAATCTACACATGAAAATGTGAATGAAAAAAATATAGATATATTTATGGTTAAATTTTATAATTAATTTATGTACATAAATTAAAAAGAAAAAATCACTAAAAAAAAATGGGAAAAAATTAAAAAAGGAGCAGGGAGAAGAAAAGAGAAAAGAAAAATAAGGGGAAAAAAGCAAAATTTTGAAACGAGAAATCTAGGCAATGGACAAGGATCAAAATCCTTGAATAACATCTTTAAATTCACCAAAATGACTTCACATTCTTTAACGTACATTTGGAGATGAAGAGATCGAATACCATCTGCTCTCAAGCAGAATCTACAAATAGAAATCTTAAATCTAGTACCATTAGAAAAAAGAAGAAAAAAGCTATTGATACTGACCTTGTATCAAAGTCATGCATGCTAAATATCGAAGACATATTTTCAAATATTGATAAAATAATAACAAGAATGAAAGCTCAATGTCCATTCCAAGAATTTGATTTCTTTTTCACGGCATATACAAATTATAAAACAAACATTAATCAATTATTGAACATTTCAAAGCAAATATTTAGGAAAACGTCTTGCTCCCATTCAGAATTATGTGAAAATATCATGCAGATACATCAAACATTTTTGACATCACTTTCACATCTTAATCTCCAAAAACAACCAGTATATTTATCACATATAAGGGAATATTTCAATCTCCTTCTTACATCGTTTACATCTTTTCTTAACAAATATCGCAACGAACCACAAATTAAAAAAATTAAATCATTAACTGAACAAAATGTAACAAGCAAAATAACACAAACAGAAAAAAAAGTCACATCATTTATTTTACCAATTCAGTTTGAAACTCTTTCTTATGATCAAATTAAAGAATCCATTGATGAATTAAAAGATATCAAACGAATATTTGAACAAATTATCAAAGAAATCAAAGCTCGCAAACTTAATATTCCAAATCAAATTGAATTTAACACTAATATTATCGAATTCATTCATATACTTTCAAATATGCCAATGTTTATTTCAAATGTAAAAAGTCTTTCGAATTATATTCCTTATCTTTCGATTGAAATTGAAAATCTTTGCGATGAAATAGAAAACTTTTATAATGAAAATAATGAAATCACAGAATGTTTTGTTGAATCTTTAACTAAAACGCAAAACGATTTTGAGCATTTTGATGATATTATAAGTCTTGCTGAGAAAAATATGAACATTGAGTCTAATCAACAATTTACCAAAATGGAAAGACTGCAAAATTACATTCGTAAAACAGAAGGAAAAATTGAATCATTAAAAAGAGAATTAGAAGAAATTAAATCACAAAAAGAAGAGGAGAATGCGAAAACAAAATTAATAAATCATTTTAATGATGTACGACTTAAATTTGGTTATATTTCTGATAAATATGAAAAAGAAAAAGAAGATTTAATATCTACAATATCAATAAAACTTAATGATTTATTAGATGAAAAATTTAAAATTGATCAAAAATCTATGACGAATGGAAAAGAGCAATTTGATGTAATATGTAAACAATTGTCTAATGAAATTAATCAGTTGAAACAACAAAAAATAAAATATATTGAAGAAAATAAACAATTTCGTAATGAATTTCAAAACTTATGTTTAAATATATCTGAAGAAAACGTAAATGAACTTAATGCGAAAACACCGCAAGAATTAACTCATGTAATTACAGAAGTAATAAATAAAACAAAAGAAATCGAGAGATTATTTCAACAAAAATCAAAATCCATTGAAGAAAATAAGCAGTTTCGTAATGAATTTCAAAATTTATGTTCAAATATATCACAAAAAAATATAAATGAGATCAAAAATAAAACACCACAAGAATTAACAAAAATAATTTCGGATATAATAAATAATAAATCGAAAGAAAATGAGCAATTTCGAAGTGAATTTCAAAATTTATGTTCAAATATATCACAAAAAAATCCAAATGAGATCAAAAATAAAACACCACAAGAATTAACAAAAATAATTTCGGATGTAATAAATAATAAATCGAAAGAAAATGAGCAATTACTTCAACAACAGACAAAATCATTTGAAGAAAATATGCAGTTTCGAAATGAGTTTCAGAATTTATGTTCAAATATATCACAAAAAAATCCAAATGAGATCAAAAATAAAACACCACAAGAATTAACAAAAATAATTTCGGATGTAATAAATAATAAATCGAAAGAAAATGAGCAATTTCGAAGTGAATTTCAGAATTTATGTTCAAATATATCACAAAAAAATCCAAATGATATCAGAACTAAATCGCCACAAGAGTTGTCTTACTTAATTTTTGAAGAAATCAATAACGCAAAGAAAACAGATAATAAACAAAATCATGCAAACGCCAGTGAGGCAGAATATACTACAAAAGTTATAGAGCCAATAACACAAATAATATCAAATCTGAGCTCATTACTTAGTAGCGATGAACATGCATTCCTTCCAACGTCAGAGCATTTCCATGAGTTTCTTGATGCTCTTTCGCAAATGAAAAACAAACTTTCTCAAGTTAATTATGAGAAGTTGCAGAGGCCAATTCATTCTCTTCTAATGAAATCTGTTGAATTGTTTAACACTTTAGCAATTTCATTGTCATCTGCTTCATTTGCACCAGAATTCCAAAATAATCAAAACGCAATTGAGTCGTTGCTGAATGAGCATTTGTCATTAAATCAGTCAGTAGCAAAACTTCGGATTCTTTTGGAAGAAAAAGAAAATTTAATTCAAAAAGAAGCGGCAAAATTAAGAAAACTTAAAGAGAAATATAATAATTTGTTACAAGCTTCTAATGATGAAAACGATTTTTAAATTTATTTGTTAAAATATAAATATAAACTATATATGATAATTATTATTTTTGTTGATGTGAAATATTAATTCAATTTTTTATTAAAAAAAATGCATACCATTTGGTATGCCTAACATCTAAATTTTATAAGATGTTGACAAAAAAGTGCAAACAAAGAACAAGTCAGTCGAAAAGGTGTTCAATTGATGGAATATTTCATAAAGAGTTGAGTTCTTGTAGAGTGGTTTCGACTCTTGGAGATGTCCCTTCCGAAAATTTGTAATTACTTTTTCGAGCATATACACTTAGAATATAAATAAGATTTTATAGTAAAAATTATTTGGCTAGATTCGGATTATTTGAGTATATGACTTTTATATAAATTGAATATTTCGAAATTTGATCAAAAAATTATGAAATAATTTTTTGATTATTATTACATATTAATATGCACAATAACATTGCTAAGTATACTATTAGGTTTTTATAAGATAAATATTATTGATTTTGAGAAAAAGTACATTTATTATGAAAATTTACATGCCAAAAGATCATCAAGACTCTAGAAACTCACCCTTTTTTTTCTTTTAAGAATTTTATATATGCATTTGTGTTTACTAAATTTAATTAATTTGAAATATTTAAAGATTTCTTCTGCTGAATTTCGAGAAAAAGTAGTATTTTGCACGACGGTTTATAAACCGTGATTCATCATTCAAATATTTTACGGTTACAAACTTTTTAGATGGAAAATAATCGTCGGTAGAAGAAAATATGTTATACATGCATATTCTAACAACTTTTTCTCGAAACTCAGCAGAAGAATCTCAATAAAACTTTGATATCACTTCAACCAAATAATTATCATAATCATATTTGAAAATAAAGAAGAAAAAAAGGGTCAATTTTTTTTTATACTTGATTTAAATATTGCGTTTTTTGTAAAAAATGAAATATGCATCTTTTGGTGTACTAAGAATATAAGCAAGAAATCATGATTCTATATATAAATTTATCAATGCCAATAAAAGGGTTAACTTCGTTAGGTTACTCAAAAGCGAATTCATTAAAACAGTGATCAGACACATGATGACTAATTTGGAATTCTTATACAGCTTGATGGCACTTTTTATGAAAAATTTAAATGGTTTATTATACTCGATTTAAAGGTTTTTTTATTTACTTAATTGAAAGATCCACTTTTTGAAGCCTTCACGAACGAAATTAGGAATTTTTGGAAAAAACGTAATAAAAATAATGGTGCTGTATGCAGCACGTAGTACATTACGTTGAACCCATCTTCTCAATCTCATATATGAGGAAGACATAAAATAAATCAATCTGGAAGAAAATATTGTGCTTGGAAAAAGAAAGAAAATAAAAAACTTAAAGACCTAAGCAGCGGCTTTGGCGGTGATCTCAATAAATAAATGAAATATTATCCTTATCGCTCTCCAGAGTCAAAAAAAAAAAAGAATGAACGTTAAGTAAAATTATTAACTTTACTTCGCTATTTTTTGTGAAAATAATTGGTCGGAACCACTCTTTTTTTGTATCGTTTTGCTTTCAATGCAAAAGTAAAGTTTTCAATTTTTCTATAACCAATTAAGTCCAACTTTTTGAATGTTATTTCTGTTAAATACGATCAAAAGCAGTACCCATTTTTGAACATCAGTTTATAAAGAATTTTAAATGGGGAATAAATCAAGTAAAACGAAAATATATAAATTTGATACCACCAACGCCGAATTTGAAGGAATCCCAGAAAACCTAATTCATTATGTCCGAACAAATGACTTTCTTGATAATTTGAATATAGGTGACTTTAAGTCAGCGATGAAGTATTTTAAAAAACTTGCTCAGAAAAAGACTGCTGGAAGAAAATTTGATGTAAGCTATATTAACTATGGATATAGGCACATTCTCTTTCTTGCAAAACAAAGAATTCCCAATTCAAATTTCTATGTTTCTCTATATCGGAAGCTTATTTCTAAATATGGAAATAAGCTATGCGAAAAATTTGAAAATATTTTTTTCAAAGAAATCAATGAGTATCAAATTACAGATTCTCTTCAAAAAGCTCTGATAACAGACGATTTAAATAATTTTCATAAAAGTTGTCATGACCATAGTAATGCTGCGCTGCTAAAATTAGCAGCACGTTATGGTTCGTATAACATATTTGAAGATCTTTGGTATCACACAAGACAATTGGAAACAAATGAATTATATTCCATACGTGATAATGTCATAGCAGGCGGCAACATCGAAATCGCCAAATTAGTTGGCAAAAATGATCTTTCACCTTCTCAAGCATTAAAGTATAGACAAATGAATATGTTTGAGTTTTTACTTGAGAGGGAACCCGAAGATTTTGATCCTGATTTTGTGTATAGTTCAGTCCAATCAGATGACTTGCGCCAACTAATATGGGTGCTACAAAGAACGCTACCTGATAAATATGGTGATATTCATAGAGAACATGTTTTGGCAGCTTCTGAAGGTTCAGTGTTATGTTTAAGATATTTGGTTGAACAAAGAAATGCTGATTTATCATCATTTGAACCTTTTGGGAATAGAAATTCAATGTCTTTTGCTTTGTTGAATAATGATATAATAATGGTAAAATACCTTTTGGAAAAAAACTTTATTCAAATATTTTAATTTTTCAGTGGATCCAAATATGAAATTTTACGGAATAATTCGTCAGTGAATTGTATCATTAACACTGCTCCTGTTCTTTTATTCGAAGTATATTTCTGATAAGTTGTATCTCTTCTTTCTATTACTTCATTTGTAGCGTTTATTATACATTTTGTACAAATTATTAACCCATTAAAGTCCGGCATATGTGCATATCCCATTAATGTTGGTAATGGAACTTGCATATTTAACGAATATGTTGCAACAAGAACAATAGTAAACGCAACTTTCGATGGAAGAAATGCTCTGATTTGATAATCGTATAACGAAGATTCACATAAGAAAAATGAAACTTCACGAATCTCTTTACATGCATCAATTCCACATAAAAAACGCTTTAAGAATTCTTTTGGCGATGGAAGTTGAATTCGAAACAATAATTGTTTAAGAATGAAACGCTCATAGTTTTCAAAGTCTTGAACATCATATTCGTTCTTACAGTATTCGGCAATTTGTGTGTAATCAAGAATTTTGACTTCTTCAAGTTTAGCTGCTTCCCATAAACATGAAGCACCTAAAATCTGTATATCACTCTTCGAAATATTTTTATGGCTTAGAATATAATCAAGATAATATACACTGTTATATAATGTTTGTGAACTAAGTTTAAAATGATGATGAATATTGATCATCCAACGAACAACAATATTCCGCACGTTTTGTTGAATTTCGGTTTGAACACGTGAAAAGGATGAGATGTCAAGAGGCATACTTTGTTCTTCTTTAAAGAGATTTGTGATAATACACTCAGCAATATGTGGAACAAATATGGGATTATTTATATTGCGTTTATCAAACTCCCGCATCGGAATTTTTGTTTCTTCTTCGTCTTCTTCTTCTTCCATTATGACATCTGAATATTCATCATCGTATTTTTCAATTATTCTCTCTTCTCTTTTCTGTTCATTTACTTGCTGTTTTATGTAATTTTGATTTTCTTGTTTATTTTGATTAGAAGTTCTAAGCAAATTTCTTCTCATTTGATCACGGTTGAATTAATAAACGGCAACCGATCCTTTTTAATTTATTTATCGAATTAGGAATTTTATATTCTGTCAATAAGAACCTGTAACATAATATTATATAATAAATGCCAAATTATATATTTTCTTTTGATCCAGTGATTTATTCTGAAGCTAAATTCTAAATTCAGAATTAATTTTGTTGTGCTATTTTCCCACTTTTTTTTACATTAATAAAATATTGAAAATCATGTTTAATCCTTTACAAAGTCATGTTTAAGTGCAAAGTCATGTTTAATCCTTTACAAAGTCATGTTTAATCCTTTACAAAGTCATGTTTAATCCTTTACAAAGTCATGTTTAAGTACAAAGTAATTTGTTTCCGCACACATAAACATGTTATAATTATAACAAATTTATTATTTTCATTTATCAGTTAAACACAAAAATTAACATTTCGAAACATTTACAACATATTTATTCAATGTTATAGTTATTGTCCGACATCACCAGTGCCAATTTGACTCTATGTGCACTTGCTACGTAGAAATTTCTTTTTGTTACATTATCTCTTTCGTCTGGATTGCACAAGCACTTATACAGCTGCAACACGTATTCATTGTCGTCCGCTTTCTCGCACGCGCAATTTACTTCGTCATCAAACAGTGCGAATTCGTTTTCGTTACACTTATAACACATCGAATATATAATTTCGTCATTTTCCAATGCGTTTAACAATAGCATCAAATCGTACAAAGTCAAGTTCGATAACTTCGATGATATTTCTAATAACTCTATTCCAGGTTCGTCGTTAATAATTTCAACAATTTTTGTCATTAAGTGATTTCGGATGTCGACATCTATAAACCCGTCTGATTTAATCCAGAAATGTGGCTTGAAGATGCGCTTGTTCTCGGTTTTAAGAATATGACTCGAGTTATATATGTCAGAGACGTAATGTGGTAAAAGTGTATTACTATGAATTCGATATATGAAATTATATTCTTCCAAAAAATTTAAACTTTTCAGGACTAAATCATGCCCAAAGGGTTCGTATTGATGAAGGATTTGATATAGTGATACTCCTTTGGAAAAATGTTGGATAACAAATGAACAAATTAATCGACATAAAAATGTGAAATTAGAACATTCATCTTGTGGCTGTGTTTGATAGATTAGGACAAAGAGCTGCATAAACCTGGCTTGTAGTGATTGACAATTATCAACTTCATAAGTGGTATAATTTGATTTGACATACTCAATATCTTCTCGATCATATGCAACTGTAAAGTCTGGAAGGTTGGGATAGCCAATACTGGTGGACACAAATTGATAATTTGCTGAAACTCGGACTTTATTAGATGATTCTGTCATACTATTTTTATGAGGATTTCGGATAATGTCTTTGGAGTTAATGGTGGCAACAACAGGAGGAAGAAGATTAACCGACACTGGCGTTTCATCTTCAAGAACATAAAAAATTGATCCAATATTTGTATCATTCCGAGATACCATTTCAGGGTCTTTAGTTGACTTGAAGAAGTTTAAGATAAGGCTAAGACAGTTACGAGGAGTCTGAATATCGAATTCATGAAGTAAAAACTTTGTGCACTTAAATTCAGGCCTCCCATCATTGCCGATAGCTTTTTGTGTTAAAAACCGCGATAGCTTCAGAAAGAAAACGACTTCATTCAAATTTGATGTGTCGAATTTTCGAAGAAATTTTATTTCTTTCTTTAACATAGAGAACTGTGGAGAAGACAATAATATTATCTTTAACATTTCAATAAGCTCGCCAAGAAGAGGATCAAGTTTATAACGAAGTTGTGAAATATTAAACAGATTAAAATATTGTGATGTTGTGATTTCAAGAGAATCATCTTGCATTGTGAACCTTAAAATTGATGATGATAAGTTGGCTATATTGAAGTAGTACAAGTCACGATAATCTTTAAACCTTCTGAGCATGAACATATGTCGATTAGATGGAACCATACGAATATAGTATGTATCTTTTGGAATGGTACAAATCTTTTGGGTGATGTCTGTAATTTTGTTCCAAGGTTTTGCCAAATTGGATATTAATCCACTTGGCAATAGTGAAGATAAGGCAATTAAATAATTAAATGTTACATGAAAATTAGTCTCTTTAAGAAAATTAAAGTAACCCGTTTCTAGAGGACTGATGTATAATGTTGGATTTGGTTCAAAAGTTTGATATTTCATATAGCAAAATAACCTAACTGGATCATTTTTTGAAAATTTAATTGATTTAAAACTAAAATTAGGGTATTTAAGTTCGATGATATTACGAATTTTAGCCCAATCAAAGCCAATTTTTGCAATAAAATTTTCTACTTGATGATAAAAATAAGGAAATGTGAATTGAAATGAAGGTCTTGTTGCAATTTCAACTGTTCTAAAAACCATTCTAATGGGTAAATTTCTATTACTTCGTATTATTGAGTATTGTTTTAACCAAAGTTGAACAGAGTGTGGGTCAACATATTCAATAAGACAAATCGCTTGAATTATACGATGAAATTCAATAACATCAGATCTGTTAGTAAAATCGAATTGAACTTCAACCTTGTCAAAAAACATGATGCTGTCTGTCCTAATCATTTGATATGTTTTAGCTTTTTTTTTAAGATATGGACACGCAATTGTGGATCTTACTTCTCCAGCAGCTTTTGCTAGAAGTTTTTTAAGGCGTTCTTTGAAATTGTTGTATTCGATTTCTTCTTTGATTCGTTCTGGTAAACAATTTACAAGAATGTGACGAAGTTTTGGTTCTTTGAAGAAAACCTCTGGTGTATTACGAACACCAATTAACTTAGAGTATAAATCAAAAGAAAATGAATTCATTAAATCCTGAAATGTGAATCGATTTGTTCCAAAAGTTTCACTTATAAATAAATGAAAGATACACATTTGAACCTTTTTCATGGGGATGTATCCATTTCGGTTTATTTCTTTTGAAATGAATTGATCTTTTCGATAAATTTTGTTTTCTTGCCTTTCAGCAATATCTTCTTCTTTTTGCTCGTTGGTTCTTTTTTTATATTTGTTTTTTGCAATTCTTTTTGCTGCTTCATTTTCTTTTGCTTTCTCGGTAAGATCATCCAAAATTTTTCTGGCTTTTAGGACGTCACTTTCATGGTCATCAGAAGTTTCACTTAAAACAAAAAATGATGTTGACATGAGAGAATGATGGCCTGGATAAATCATTAAAGGTTTTGGATGTGAAATAGTCAAGTCTATTTGAAAAATTCCATTCTTAACCAAGTTCTTTGATAGAATTTCTAGTTTCGGTGAAGACCAGATGTAATTTGGGAAAACTGTTCTTGCAACATTGTATGCGTCGAGCATTGAAGCAATTCCATTATTTTCCTTTATAAAGTTAATGACACTTGTCCTTACTTTTCCCCATTTTTTTTCTATTTTTTTTTCTTTTTCCGCCATTTGAAATCAATCACTTTTTGGCTTGAGTTTAATTTAAACGTACGAAATAAAATAAACGGGCATCTTCTTCGTTTCGTCAAAAATAAAAAACAAACCTTTGGATCAAATTATTTCACTACATCAAAATAAGCAATGTGTTATATGATCATTGGTTAATATAATCATTAGTAACTTACTTAAGTAATACCTCATCATAAATTGTAATTAAAATTTATCAACATTCATAAAGAGTAATCGGAATTTTAGTTATAACTAAGCTGACTCGTACTTTCGTTTCTTCTTTTCGATTTGGTATATCCTGGTTTCGTTAAGAAATTTTTTCTGGAACAGATGATATTTCTGAGGTTTACGTGCTTTATTGATTTGTTAAGTTTTCCCTTTGTGAATCAATGATAATTTAGATGTTGTAATTCTATAAATTAATTGATATCTGATTAATTCCCATTATTAATTTTTTAAAATAAAATTACAAAACATATTTATTTTCAGGAAAAACCAAATAGTTTGCGTTAGACAAACATGTTTCAGGATTTACATAATATTAAAAAATATGGTTGCTTTCCATGGAAATTCAAGGAATTCTCCATTAAAAAATCATAAAACCGAAAGTTTATGCTGTTTTAACTTTTTAAATTAGATCGATAAAATAATATTCATTTTATTCTATCGTTGAGCTTCAATCCATCTGACTCAGTGTGCATTCGAGCTGTTGTTGTTTTTGCAAAAATTTTTTCATTTCCAAAAGAAATGTATTGCCTTTATGCCATTTTGTGGAATTAACTAAATTATTATTAATGGATTGAAATTAAATGTGTATTTTATTGATATATTTTAACTTTCCTATATATGAATTTTTTCATATAAAGTATTGCAATTTCATAGAGCATAAAAAAGACAAACAGTCTCCGAAAAACATTTTAAATCAATCGTAATAAAAAGATAAAATGGTTTTTATGAAGTTTTGGATTGTTTGCACAGCAAATTATCGTCCTCAATTCAATTACCAGTCTGCTCCGTATTATCGGTCTTTAGCCAGAATTCATTCAAAAGCTTATTATCAAAAAGTTGACTTAAAAGTGTCATTTTTTTGAGGTTCAAAAGTGACCAATAAGCTGATGCACACAATCCCGAAGCAAATTGGACCATATATATTTTTAAATCTTATAGGCCAAGGGGCTTACGGTTATGTGTACCATGCCATTCATACGACATCGCAAATAGATGTCTCTATTAAGGTTGTACATAAAAATTTTAATAAAGATCATAGAACTCGTTTCACAAGGGAGGCATGCTTACTTCGTAAGATGAATCATCCTCTCATTTCTAAATTTTATCAACTTTTAGAGGATTCCAACAATTATTACATTGTTTTAGAATATCTCCCAAATGGGAATCTTAAAACATACATGAAAAATCTTAACGGTAATCCACTTGATGAGAACTCTGCACGTCGATATTTTATACAAATAATTTCTGCTCTTGAATATCTTCATCAAGAAATGCATATAATTCATCGTGATTTGAAAGCAGAGAACATCGTTTTAGATCGAAATAACAACATACGGCTCATAGACTTTGGTTTAAGTTGTGAGTTTAGTAATAATAATTTCAAACATGCGTGTGGATCACTTGGATACATAGCCCCAGAGATGATTAAAGAGCAACGGTATAATGTTTCTGTTGACATCTGGAGTGCTGGTGTTCTTTTATATGCACTTACAGTTGGACATCTTCCATTTTATGACAACGATTCCCAATGTACACTTCAAAAGATTGTTTATTCGGACCCGATAATCCCCGACAAGCTTTCGCTTCCATTAAGTGATCTTCTAAAGAAGATGTTAACAAAAGATCCACAGAAACGAATCACACTGAATGGGATCAAAGAACATCATTGGTATTCCCCATCAGAGCACATGAAAGTTTCTCTGTTTGTTATGGAACAACGAAGAAACGATGACAAAATTGATCCGTCGATAATTAAGAAAATGAATAACTTGGGAATTAACACTTCCGATATCAAATTGGGACTATTCGGAAGTGGTTCTTCGGATTCTCTCGTGTCATATATGATATTAAAGAACGAAAAAACGACCGACGAATTAATGACTGCAATTTCGAGGAAAACAAGAAACTCTTTGTCGTTGGGCAAGTTCCCAGATGTACAAAATGATGAAATAGAAATAGAAAATTAGGTTTTGTTTGTAAACATTTTAGAAAACTGTTTTCCGAATGAAAATAAAATAAATTTTAGAAAAATTGGATAAATCCAATGTAAATTATATGGTATAACAAATGTTAAAATGGTTAAATGTGTGTAATGGTATATACCATTTATAATAAATATTATAATAAATTATGTTTCTAATTTTGATGATTAATATGCAATTTCCAAAAGTGAAAACATCATCTAAATAAAGTTAAATTTTGGAAGTTGTCGCATTTTATAGAAATGTTTTCAGAAAATATGATAAGAAATTATTTTGTAATTTAACGATTTTGAAATACAAGTAAAAAATTTTAATCCATAAAGAAAAATAAGAATAATAAGTTTTTATCATAAAAGAAAAAAGGATAACAACTTTAGATCATTTCAATTTTGACGAGGATCAGTTATTGGTTCTGGCGCTTTTTCTGTTTTTTCTGCATTTGCTGCATTCTGCTGATAAACAAGCGGTGCCATTTGCGCCAAACATCCTTTAAAGTATGATAACTGATCAATATAAATATCTTTCTGAGCTTGTGAAGCACTAATCTGTTGTTCTAACTCGACTATTAAGCTTTTCAATTGTTCATTATCTTTTTCTAGTTTCTCTAAGTATTCGCCTTTTCTTTGTCTCCATCTTCTTGGCCCTTTTCCTTCAGTCATCAAAATTAACTCTTCAGTTCTCCTCCTTATTCCATCTTCAGTGTTGCTTGGAACCATTGATATTGGGTTTTGCTCATTTGGGATCGGATGTGTTGCTGACATTTTGGTAAAAATTGGGCGCGCTTTTTGAGGTTTTTACAATCGATTGTACGGTTTGCGCACAAATTTTGTTTGATACGATAGGACCAAACTTCATCAATTTCTTCTATCGCCACAAAAATAAGCATCTTAATTATGATAAGGAGAAACATTCATGAAAGAAAATTGGATCAGACTTCAAACAATTGGTTTCTTTTCAACCTTTTTGAATCTGTAATGTAAATAAATACTAAAGGTTAGTTCTAGTTTTAATTTTATTAATGTTTGTAATTCCAAATTATTAATTCTTTTGATTTTTCTTTGCTTTGAAAGTCATTAAAAACATTTGCCTTATGTTTTCATCTATACAACTGGAAATATTATAAACAAATATTAGTCCAGTCTAAAAAATGATGAAATTTGTTGCATAAATATTTAATACGCAAATTTTGGATTTAATAAAAAATAATGAGCAAACAAATTTATTCAAACATTATTTTATTTTCATATATACAGTTTGCAAGCTTCTGCTTAATTCCAAATACGTCACATAGCTTGCGAAAAGTTCCTCTATTTTTCTGTTTATTTTTTCATTCAGTTTTACTCTTATTATTTTATTACCGAAAACGAAAAGTTTCAAGTAAACCATTTCTTTAATGTTGTTCATTTTATAGAAAGCAAATTGCAACATACTTTGCGTATTTGTTTTTGGTTTTATTATTTTGTTAATTTGATTTACTGTTTTTAATAATTTTAACAAAAACATAAAATGTAATCCAAGTTTGTTATCTTTAATTGAAGAAACGTTAATATCCAAAAAATGTTGTATCACATCTGCGCATTTCTTATTATTAATAATCCAATTTTCTACATCATTATGTATCACATTCATTGAATACTTTTGGTATTCTTCAATAATTTTTGGCAACCGTCGACTTTCTTTGAATTCCATTGAATTTAGAATGGCAACAAAGCTGTCAAAAAATAATCTATCGTCTGTTTTACTTTCAATGAAAACGTTCATCATTTTTGTAAAGCTGTCAATTTTAGGGTTTTGCAAAAGCATTTGTCTGATGTGAGACTCCGCGAAACGCGAAGATATCATATTTTTAATATAACTAATTGATTTTCCATACTCTTCTATTTCGATTCTGCTTAGTTTAAGGTTAATTGACGTATGAAATATATGGTAATAATTCATTCTTTGCTTGATATAACTACTTAATGCATATTTCAGGAAATCGTTTGAAGATAATAATGAAAACTTATTAACCATATTCGGGTCTTCTAATAAATTTAGAAATGAAACATTTCGCGCTCGTGCTTCAACTAAAAGTTTTACATAAAATCGTTGGAATTTAGGAGGAACAATTTCTGTATTCGAACTATGCGTCGGCTTCGAGTTGTTCACAGGGATTTCGAGATATATTGGGCTATACCCATTCTTAAAGATTTTATCGAAATCATTAAAAAATGTATTTGTTATAGAGAACTTTTGCATGTTCCCTTTGATGAGTTCCATTAAGGTACAAATGTCACGATCAGACATTATGAGTGGAAGTGTTTTGATTTTATTATGAAGCTTAGGAACTCGAGGACAACGTGCTCTTCCTCGAGTAAGTGTTGCGAGTATCATTGTAAACAATTCGGGGTTTTTACTTGTTGCTAATGAATCAAGATAATTTGCAAAAAACTCATGCTGAGGAGAAAAAAGTCGACACGACCGTGATAAAATGTCACTCATGACAACATCAATACAAGCATTCATGTTAAGAGCAGAATAAAGTGAGATGATTATAACGTGTTGATCAGTTAAGAATTTTGTTGACTTTTTGAGAACGTTACAGAATATATTGAATGCTTCGGATGGATCTTTGATGTTTCCTACAGATTGATCAAAGCGCTTCCATAAGTCTTCATTAAAACGGAAGTTTGAGAAGATAAACGCAGAAATCATTGAGTTTATGACAATTGTAAGAGATAAATGATTATTAATTAACTCAATTATTAGTTGGGAACCTAATTCACAATACTCTTGAAGTGTAAAATAACTGAATAATGCTGGAAAGGTAGAATATGCAAATACTAATGATAAACTTGAGTCAAATTCAAAATACTCTTGAATTAAATTACCAAAGAGTTTTAAATCATGATGAAGTGATAAAATAACAAAAGAAAGCATTTGAGATACTAAAGGAGAGAGATGTGAAAAAGATTTGATTGGGGAAGAGGTAATGCTCATAAACATATTATCCAATGTTGGAGTATCAAAGAAATCAAAAACGTCCATAGTTCTTAAATGTAAAAGATATGCTGCTCGAGCAGAACACCCATTTTTAAATATTGCATTTTTCATATTATCAAATTCTTGATGATTGAATCTATTGATATCAAATGATGTATATTTCTCAAGGAACTTTATTTCCTCTTTTAACTTGGGGATGTCATCACTCTCTATGATTTGATCTTCATTAAAAAACAAATCCATAACAATAGATCACTTTTTTGTTTTCAACCAAAAAGTTCCTCTCAGAATAAACCGTCACATGCCGAGGCCATTTCCACGAGCGGTCATAAATTCATTGAAAAAGTGGCAAAATTTGTCATGTTGTGGGAAATGGGTACCCCCAGCAAACCCTATCGTTTTGTGACGGCTATAGGGCACCCAGAGTTTTCATGTCACATTTTTTCAATTAATGGACAGAATTTTTATTTTTTTGTTTCGACTCTTAATAATCAATTATTCAAATATTTTTTTAATATTTGCTTATGAAAAGCCTTTTTATTGTTGGTGTAAAAAATGATATTAAATATAGCTTCTCCTTAAGCCCACGAAATTTTCATTCTTAAGCCCAAAACAGAGATTTCCAAAAAAATTGGAAAATAACAAACTAATTCAAATACATTTGATATTTATTGTTTCTTCTAGGGTAGAAATTGCGAAAATCAAAAATTGTAATAATTATATAACATTTTATTCAGTATAAACTTGATTAATTTTGTATATCAAATGGTTTGTTTCTTCTCCTATTTTTTCAGCCTTTGCCATTGCCATTCCGTAGAACATTGCGGCTGCTCTATAATTTTTAGGGAATTTTACACCTTCTGCCAAATAATCTCCGATTTCTTCCAATACATTTACTTCGTTTTTATTTGGCTCAATCATTTGTTTAATTCTTTTTTCCGACACATTATCATTACAATTTAAATATATATGAAACAATGCGATTATATCAGTTGTGCATTTTGCAAAGAAGTAACACGCGTCTTCGGTTTTCCTTGGAGATATATAATGATACAAAAGAAGTCCCGTCATTAAAGATCCGGTTAAGTTTCCCATTTTCGATGCCTTTTGGAATAAACTTAATGCGTAATCATTATCATTTAATAGACATGAGATAAATCCACATCGAACTAAATCATCAGAGACTTTAGATTTACATTTGTTTCGCCATAATTTACACTCAACAATTCCTCGCGAGTTATAGTCATAGATTCTTGAGATAATTAATGACGCTAAATTTAAATTTCGTTCTTCAAAATCAGGTGATGCAAAATTAAATAATTGAAATAATAGTTGCGTCTTATTGGTAGATGGATAATAAAACTGTGGAATGTAACTACATGGCGTTTTCGTTAAACAGTCTGGAATTACTTTTTGCTTTTTGGTAATAACCGGTAAAACGGCGGTTATCGGTTGGAACGAATGCGAATATTTGATGTATTGTTGGGTGTTGTTGGGATTGGAAAATGGCTTGGTAAGGTTGAGAAGCTGGGATGCAATATAAAAAGGAACCGCACTAAAATCAGTAGAAAGATTCGCACTTAATGTTTTGGGTAGTGATTTATGGAAACAAAAAGGTTGAATAACTCGTTTCCAGCTAGTAGAATTACGTGAAAGATGTAAGGCTGCCTTGAAATGTCCTCTAGAGGCACAAAAACGAAACCATTTAATAGATATTTCTGAATTTTTAGAAAGACGATCAAGAATTTTACCAATATGATAAGCAGAATATATGGACTTTGTGGTGAGGAAATGTTTTTGAAAACATATAAGAGATTTCTTGAAATCTTGGAGATGAAAATAACATTTTCCTAAATATTTGTAACTGTCAGTAGAACCAAGGCGAGAAGCATTGATGTGCCATTTAATTGCTTTTTGATACGAATCCGCTATTGAATCAACTTGGAATAATTCTGGGTGATCAACATATAGTTTACCAACAGAGTTCATTGCTTCGATGCTTCCCTTTTGGGAGGCTCCCTCAAAAAAATCTATTGCATCTTTTTGTGCTTCTGTATTTGAAACTTGTAATGCTAAAAATAAAGGTGCACTTGGAGAATCCGTATTCATAGAAACAGCTACAATATATGAAGAATTGTAGTGAGATTTTTTGATTTGAGGACTGTCACCATTAAAGCAAAGATAACCTAAATCAATAAAAAGTTGTGAATCACCAGGATTACTTAAGTCTGGAGAAACCCTAAGACGATTATACATTTCTGACATTAGATTTGCTCCATAATGTGTGTCATGTGTATGAAGAAGTGTCTGTGGAGATGGAGCAAAAAGCATTGAAAAAAGTTCAGAATTTAGGAAATGTCAGAATAAAAATATTCAAAATAAAATGCCAGAAAAATTTCACAAATTTTTAATCAGAAATTTCCATCTTCCTCCTTTAAAGAAGAATTTATTTTCCTGAACAAAATCATATTATGTATTACATTTACATCTTAGTATTTCGATATAATTTTGTTATGGTTCTTTAATTTTTAAATTATGAAGATCATTTTCATAATTTTATGATATTCATTACATGTGTTTTATTTGATTTTTTCATTGTGTTCACACAGTATTTTAATGATATGCCTTAAAATCCATTTGTTATCATGAACTCAACGAAGAAAAAAATCGTTAATATCAAAAAGTGGAATTGACTATCCTTGCCGCGGCACTTTTTGAGGGCCTTACAATGGAGACTGGACCACCAAGAGCCACCAGAATTATTTGTCGTAAACTACCACCTACTCTTTCCGAGGCTGAATTCAACGAAGTTGATTGCGTGAAAATGTTTGTTACCCAAAGGATTGCATCTGTTCAATTTTATTCTGCCGAAATCATTGGAGATACATCAGCGCCTCCTTCAGCAATGGCAATAGTTTCGTTTTATGATGAAGCATGTGCTCAACAATTCATTACAATGATGATGCAAAAAACTTTTTTAATGCCATTTGGCGAGCAAAGGCCTTGCGTTATTGAATATGCCCCAATGATGAAATTACCTCTTCCACAACAACAAAGCCACCGGAAGCAACTTCCTTCGATTGAAGATGATTCCGAATTTAAGAAGTTTGCTGAAGATTATGAAAATAATTTGATACCCGAAAGCGAAAAGCTAATGACTGTCGAAGACATTAACAAAGCCACTGAAGTAATAGATAATACTAAAACTGTTAATTCTCTTATTAATCAAGGTGGACCTTCTTCAAAAAAGAAAAACAGAAACAGGAAAAGAAGAGGAGGACACAACAATGGCAATGATTAGGACACAGTATAATTTACGTTTTGGTTCAATCGACGTTGGTCAATATATCATATATTATATATGATTTGCCAAACTGGTGTTAATCAAAACTTTATACTTTTGATAAATCACATTTTTTCACAATTTATCTTGTTCACAAAAGCATAATTCGATAATTAGAAATGATTTCAATGTGACATTTTCTCTAATTTTCATATCTGTTTTTTCATGCTTGTGAAAATTAAGTTCTTCTGGATAGTGTGGAAACAAAGTTGAGAAGGTATGCTAAATTGTTTGCACTAAAAAATGCCTTTGAATAGTTTATTTTGAAAATGAGAAGCAACAGATCCAAAAGTGATACTTCAACAAAAAATTATGATGAAATAGACTCTTCCTATATTGATTTTCTTATTGAACTCAAACATGTTGTGTTTAATCTCGATGAAAATAATTTTGAATTATCAATAGATCAAACAATGAAATTATTTGATTCAAATTTCCATTCATTCAATTCTGTTATTATTACCTTAGTTTATTATGCATTTTGTTCACTAAAGAAAGAAATTGATATTTACATAAAATATTTAGAAACAATACAAACTAAAGAAGAAGAACTCAACAAAAATTCACCCAAAATTATAGAAACTTTTTCTTATTATTTATCTGAGATAGAATCACATGAATCATATTATATAATTGAACAAATGATTGAGCGGAATTTAATAAATTCAGATATTGCTAAAAACATTGATTCTGAATATTTTGCGCATTATAAACCAGAAGGTGAATATGAAAAAGATGATGGTATCGAAAGGTGCATATTTTTCGGGAGTCCAAATCATGATTTTATTGAACTAAAGAAAAATGATTGGGAACTTCATAAGAAATATGTTAAAGAAGGAATAAATCAGAATGAAATTGTGAAAATAATTCGAAATGATGACATAGAAAAACTTCAAGAAATGTCATCACAACCAAATATTTTTTTCAAACAAAAAATTGAACCATCACTTTATGAAAGGTATTCATTTATTAATGAAGAAAATGTATCATTAATTGATATTGCAGCATTTTTTTTCTTCAGTTAAATGTTTTAAATATTTACTTATGATGGGTGCAAATGTAGAAGATACAGGTAAATATGCAATTGCAGGTGGAAATTTAGAAATTATTCATTTATGTGAACAAAATCATATCTCTTTTCAAAATGCATATGAAACAGCAATTATATTTCATCAAAATGATATCTTTAAATATCTTTATGAAAATAAAAAACATCTAAAGAAAGAAATTAATCCTAATAACATTATTAAATTTGGAAATTTATGTATTAAATGTGGGAATTATGAAATTCTTTCATTTTTGTTAAAAGTTGGGATGAAAATTGATGAATCAATGATTAATCTTTCAGCAAAAATTGGTAACTTCTATCTTGTAAAATATTTTTTACAAAATAATAAAATTCCTAAAAATATTTTTGTTTTTACAGTAGAATCAGGTAACATTGAGCTTGTTAAGTATGTTTTAGAACAAAAAGTTATTAATCTTAATTCTAAAAATATTTTATTATTTCATTTGATATTTATATTATATTTTTGATATCTTCATATATTATTTGGAATTTGTTCAAATCATTTGATACAGCTCTTATAGTGGCTGCTAGAATTGGTGATATTGAACTTTTTAAATTACTTCTTGAGCAAAAAGGAATTAATATAAATGCTAAAAATATTTATATCTTCAACTTAATTATAATTTAAATAATACGATATTTTAAAATAATGTTTAGAAATTACTATTTAATTTTGAAACAGCACTTATAATCGCATCTGAACATGATGCGACAGATATAATTAAAATTCTTCTTGAACAAAACAAAATTGAAATTAATCAAAAAAACATTTTTTTGATTATTTTAGAATTCATTTAAAATTTTTGATATTTAAAAATTTAATTTGGAAATTGCTTAAAATATTTTATTCAGCACTTATGTTTGCATCAGAAAATGGTAATAAAGAAGTGGTTAAATTACTTCTAGATCGAAAAGAAATTGATTTAAAAGCTAAAAATGTATAAATATCATGTTTGCTATTTAATTTTTTAATTTTGGATTTCAAAATATATTATGAAGCTCATTTAAAATATTTGAAACACCACTTATGAAAGCTTCAGGCCAAGGACACACAGAAATAGTCAAATTACTTCTCGAGAAAAAAGTAATTGATGTCAATGCAAAAGATGTTTTATTATTTTGTATAAAATATATTTTAATATTTTGATATTTTACAACAAAATATGGAATTTTTTTAATATATTTGAAACAGCACTTATATTAGCAGCTTCAAGTGGTTTTACTGAAATAGTTAAATTACTTCTTGAACAAGAAGGAATTGATATTAATGCTAAAGATATTTATTTGTTTTATTTGATATTTATCTTTATAATTTTGGATTACAAAATAATATTTGGAAATTATTTAAATTATATTATAAAGCTCTTACACATGCATCTGAAAAAGGTTACATAGATATAGTTAAATATCTTCTTCATTCTAATAGTATTTATTTCTATACTAAAAATATTTCTTTCATTAATTTGATGTTTATTAATATATTTTTTTGTTTCAAAATAATATTTTCTAAAGCACAAAAATTAGCAGAATACCATAATCATATTGAAATCGCAAATTTGCTCGCTAAAAAATTGGAAGATATGAAATAAAGAAACAATTTATTCAATGATTAAAAAAACTAAAGCTGATGATTCAAATCTTTGTAGATGAAAAGAAAATATCTTAATAAATTATTCAAATAACTATTTAGAAGTTTTAAAATGAGATCCTGATATGTAAATTTAATTTTTAATCTTTAATAATTTTATAATATGTTCAAGAATAAATAAAATTCTTTAATACCTGTTTTGTTGGTTCGGTGTCACACAACACTTAATAAATTAACATATACAATTCATTCATATTTTGATAATGAACCTGATAGAGACGATATTGCTTTAATTGAAGAGACTCGAAAAAATATGGAATAGAACAGATTCCAGTTACTAATGCAAGCTCATTAAGCTTGTGTATATGTTGAAAGACATATGTCAAAAGAATGTCTTGATGATATAAATAATGTTATTTGCGGGACACATCAATGTAGTAATGATATTTCTCAAGATGACGTATGTCTATATGTTTATTGGAATTATTTACAAGAAGAACATGTATTCATATTGTTATAATGATTTTTTTTTGTCTATTTTTAAAAATATAATGTAGATAACATATCAAAACTATACTATAAATATAAGATTAAAATACTAATAGAAAACCAAGATATTTGAATTTGATTTTAAATTTTAATGAAATTCTTGTTAAATTTTATTTTTATTTAATTTTTATTTAAAAAATAAAGTTATCGCATTCACTTTCAAAATGATGAGGTTTTCATGTTATCTTCTTATCAATTACCAATGATTACAACTTTCTCGATACACTCTATTTCATATTTTACTACAGTGGCAGTAAAAATTATTGTTTCTAGTACTAGGTGCATCAAACTTCTCAAGTATTGTTAAAATATGTTGAAACGTGACTGGGAACTTCGAATGAACTTCTTTTTCTCATGTTTCCTGGTGAAATACTTTATTTAACATTCATAAAAAAAATAAACTCTTTTATTAAAAAAAAAATTCTTTCTATTTTTTGATATAAATTGCCGATTTATTTCCACCATTTTAATAAAGCATTTTTATCATTGCTCTTTCATTAAACAAAGTTTTTGCTATTTCTTCACGCACTTTTTCTATAGCATTCCATTTTTCATGTGCGGTTTTGTCAATTTTTTTATTAGGTATTACATAGCATTCATCAATTGGCATATATCCGTACTTATGGTTCAAGTGCCAATAATAACTTGTTAAATTTCCATATATTTTCATTAAATTTTTGATTTTTATAAAATCTTCTAGATTCACAGAAATTAGAAGCTTTTGATTTTGTGGAATTTTAGATACTAAAGTCGAATTCAAGTTCAATATAACCATTCTACCACCAAAACTCCTGCCAACAGAGTCAATTGAAATTACCAATTTTAAATTATATTCACATGCATATACTTTAAATTGTTTTTGTTGATAAATTTGTCGATTTTTATTGTATTAATCCAATAAAAATGAGTTTCCAATTGTTTCCAACTTGTTTATTATTGTTCGGTCAATTTTCATTCCGTCTTTTTCTAAAAATGAAAATATTTCATAATTATTATATTTATTACATTTAATTCCTAATTCTCTTAAATCTTTTATTTCATTAAGTTTCTTATCATAAAAATAATGAAAAACTTCATTTCGATGAAATTCAGTTGTCGTTTCTAATTCTTCTTCAAATAATGAATTATTCGATTCGCATAAATGAATAATTTCGAAGTTTCCACCTGCAATTGCATATTTTAATGTATTTTCTACATTTGCTCCATTCATATGTAAATATTTAAAACATTTAACTGAAGAAAAAAATGCTGCATAATCAATTAACGTAACATCATATTGATTAATAAATGAATATCTTTCATAAAGTGATGGTTTAATTGCCTTATTAAAATTAAAATTTGGTTGTGATGACATTTCTTGAAGTTTTTCTATGTCATCATTTCGAATTATTTTCGCAATTTCTTTTGGATTAACTCCTTCTTTAATTAATTCTTTATGAAGTTTCCAATCATCTTTTGAAAGTTCTTCAATATTTGACTTAAATTCCTTATAAATTAATTTTTTTGATTGATGTTTAGTTTGGCTGATTTCTATTTTTGATTTATAATGTGCAAAATATAATGTTTTGATCTTTTTGACAAAATCTGATTTAATTAATCCTTTTTCAATCATTTTTCCAAGAAGAAATAAAGATTCTTGGGTTTTTATGTCACGCAAATACTTCAGAAATATATCATATATTTGTTTATATCGATTTTGAATTGAGTTTTTGTTTCGTTGATCTTCATGAGCTTTCAAAGAAAGTATGTATTGAATAGTTAGATTTTCACCAGTCCTTTTAGAAGCAAAAGCTGAGTATATGAATCTGGAAACAAGAAGATTAAATGTATAAGGGTAATCAAAAACAAATAAATTAATCGTCGATTGAACTGATGTTTCAATGTTATTTTCGTTGAGATTGAAAATAATATTCTCCAATGATTGCGAGAGTTTATACAATTCCATTGCACTAAAGTGATTCTTTCCAATATAGAAATATAATATAAAATGAATTTTTTTGAATGATCATTCAAACATGGTGCCGGTGGCTCTCAAATATGGCAACAAGCTTAGTCAAAACTGAACGATAAGATATTTTGGTTCATTCTTTAAAAAATAGCACTTTTGTATTTCTAAAGGAATTGTGATATGAAAAACAATCGTTGCCATGTGGATTTTGAAAATGGTAATAAGACACGATTGCCCCCGGTTGAAAGAGTTTAAATAAAACAGTACACATTAATCTTATTTCACCTTTTCATTTTGCTTTTAATATGAGTATAGACATTTCTAGTGGAAAATTAAGAGCTGAGTAAAAAATTTGAATGTCCTATTCTAAATCCAAAAGAAATGTCACAGCACAGATAGGCATTAACTATGAAACTAATAATTGCATAAGAATTTGTTATAAAACATGTTTTTTGTTATCACATGCTCAAAGAAAAAAGGAAAACGTTAATTAACGGTCGGCTGGCACTTTTAATTCAATGAAATGACATCGGTTTTGGCGGTTACAGAACTCATCTTGCAATGGCAGAAGAAGACAACCTCTATTCTATTTTCAAGAATATTGCATCCGATGATTTAAATTCCATTGTCAGCAATATCCCAACCCCAAGAGTTTTAACATTTTTAAAAAAAACATATCAATTCATCATGAGAGCTCTTCCACAAAAAACATTACAAAGTCTTAATACAATGTTTGAAAAGATCATCTTTCTTGAAGATTTCAAACCACTTGAATCCTCAGGTATTGTTTGCTGCTTCTGTCTTGATGATCCAGAAGAAGCAAAATATGTTTGCGAAAAATTCCAAACCATTCCCAACTACAACAAATTCCTTATAATGATTCCACGAATCAGCACACTTTGTCAAGAAATTGTTGAAAGATCAGGAATCAAACTTCAATTACTTGAATACCATCTAGAGATTATTCCACTTGATAGTTTTAATTTCATAGTCCCATCACCCAAATGTTTTAGTCATTGTTTTGTTGAAGATGACATTAGTGATGTATATACAATTGCCAGATCTTTACTTAAACTTGAGCTTATCAATGGTGTTCCATCACGAGTATTCACAGCTGGTGATATCTCATCACGCGTATATACCTTAGTTGAAGAATTTAAGTCACAAGTCGGACCAGCATTTCTTCAATCAGATCCACAAATCCATGAAATGTTCATTGTAGATCGAACCGTTGATCTTCTTACTCCACTTTTAACCCAATTCTACTATGGCGGTTTTCTTGATGATAAATATGAAATAAATTTCGGTTTTATGAATTTACCAGATGGCGTTGTCCTTAAACGTGGTGGCAAGACAGTCAAAGAGACATTACTCGCCGACGCCGAAGACGAAGTATTCGCCGAGATTCGAAGTATGTCATGCACTGATGCGGGAAACCGTTTACGCGATCTTATGAATGAAATGCAAACCATCAAAGAAAAGATGACAAACACAACAGGAACGAGCCAATGGACAGTTCATGCCAAGCGTGCCAAGAAACTCAATGAACTTGCTCCATTTGTTGATATGCATTTTGATATTCTTGAAAAATTATTACAAATGCATCGGTACATGAAGCCAATGATGAACTATGAGTATGCATTAATGTTAAGGGAAGATCCAGACACAACATTATTAAAGCGTCTCATTAATAGTAATGATGAGTCTGATGCATTACGACTATTATGTTTAACAAGCGTAATCTCACGTGGGGTACCATCATCCGTATTATCAGATACGCAAAATAGATTGATATCAAAATATGGAACAGCTATAGTCAAAGATTTAATTAATTTGGGTAACGCTGGTTTACTTGTGAATGAACAATCATTGTTTGAAAAGTCGAAATATCCAAAGTTCCAAACTTTGGATGAAACATTGAAATTAGTTTTCCAAGAACCACAAATTATTAAAGATGAAAATGGTACCATAGAACATACTGATGTGGAAAGTGGATATGATACTTATGTACCTATCTTACTTCGATTGGTCCAAGCAGGAATTAGTGGCAAGTGGGAAAAGGGCACCCCAGTTGAAAAGCTGATGTGTCAAATGGGGGTGGACCATCAAATTCACGGCCAAGAGTGGGTTAGAAAAGTGACAGCTGAAGGGTTGGCACCTAAACGTATCCTGGTTTTTGTGATTGGTGGAGTTACCGCTACTGAAGTAATGTTACTTCATCAAATGGGTAAAATTATATTTAAGGGCGAGGTGGATATCCATGTCGGAAGTACAAATATTACAACTGGTAAGAAATTGATTAACCAAGTTTGCCCGACTATCGCTAAAGGAGCACCTAAATAAACAGAAAAAAATTGGAATATGTTTTGTTGTGGCGTTTACAAGGCCAAGTTCATGACGGCTGTGACTAAATCTCCATCGGCATCACGGAGAGCTTGAACAGCACGTGCACGAGAAACATTGGATTGTTGCATGATTGTGTTGATATCTTCTTCCTTAAGACCTGTGGCATCAACTTCACCTTCTTGTTCATCTTCAACAACAGTGGCAGCTGGTTCGGCTGGAGCAGCTTCTTGTGCAGCAGCAGAGCTTCTAAGTTGTTCAACAGCCTTTGCACCTGGGTCTTGCATTTGTGGTTCACCAAAAACAATATAAACATCATCAATGAAATAAACATCTGGTGAAGCAAATGTCCACATGATTTGGGCACCTTTCCTCATCATAACAGTGGATACTTTTTCAAGTGGTTTAAGGTTATGCTTAAGGAGAGCTTCCTTCATCTTTTTTTCTGCACGAGATACTTTGCGTGGAGCAGGTGCTGGTGTTTCTTCTGGTTTTGTTTCTTCGGTTTTTTCTTCTTCCTTTACTTCTTCAACCTTGTCTTCTGGTTTGGTTTCTTCAACCTTGTTTTCAACTGGAGCAGTAGTTTCTTTTTCAGCCATTACCAAAAAGGTCTGACCATTGGTCACTCAAAATTTCCCTTTTTGGGGCAATTTAATAAAGAAATGTTATCTGAAAATACATTACAAAAAAACAATTGCTTTGTGTATTCTTTAAAATTGAACAATCCCTGCTTAAACAGAGAAATTAAAATAAATTATTGTTTGGTGTAGTGGTAATTATGAATGAAATAATCAATGTAGGCTGAATTTTTGATGTTTTTTTAACTTACATCAATGATGCTATTTTCTAAAAAATAATATTTTTTCATAAAATGTTGGTAAACAAATTTATTTAATAATCTGAAATTTTATTTCGGATTTATACTTCAAGAAAATCCTGGAGTATTCGGCCGTTTAAAACACGTTAATTATTTTTTTATCTTAACGTGCTCAATTTTGGTCAAATAAACGGATGAAAATTTATGTATGGAAATAGTGGCTTACCCCCAGGATCTTCTCTCCTTGATAATAAAGTCAGTGAATCTCAGTCGCTTATGCATTCTTTAAGAAAAACAGATGATGCTATCCAAACAGCAAACTTAGTTACAGAAAGATTAAATAATCAGATGAGTCATTTAAGGAATTCAAACAGCAGATTGAGTGAAATCATTTCAACTGTTCCTGTTATTGGAAATTTGACTTCAAAAATAGAAGTTAGAAGAAGAAGAGATCGTTTGATTCTAGTAGGACTTATAGGATTTTTAATGTTTTTCTGTGTTTGGTATTTATTCGGTTAAATATAGTTGAACGTTTTATACAATTGATATATATTTATAAATAAAAAATATTTTTTTAAATGCTTAGCAACACTTGGAGTTTTGTATTTACGTTGTTAAACTTGCTTTATGTGATCTGTTTATTTCATAATTCATAACAGTTATCATTTTCATTAAAATTTAATTGATATATTAATTAATATAATCTATGAGAAATTTTAAATCAACAAATATAACACACCTACCACTAAAACTAACTAAAAAAGCATTGCTCAATTTGGATAGAATTCCAAAATAATCAATTATTGTCGTTAATTCACTTTACTCAAATTTCCAGTTGTCCATTCAAATTACAATCGGCCGTTTGTTCGATGACATGACTTTTTGACCAAATTTTAATCATTTCTACATAAAAAAATGGAAAATGAGCAAAAAAAGACTATTCAACAAAATGAGTTGGAAACACTTAAATTGATTAAGCAGAGCATTTTTGGGATGAACAAAGAAAATTTTTCTCAATCAACAAATTTAATAATTTCCAAATTTGATACTAATTTTCCAATATCTTTTAACACAATTATCAGCCAAATGGTATACATAGCTTTTGTGATAAAAAGGCACGATTCTGACATATATTTAAATTTTCTAAACGAAATAGAAATATTTGAAGAAAAAAATCATATCGAATCAAAAATTATTGAAGCATTTACTCAATTTATAATTAAAAAATATTCACAAGAATCATATTATCTTCTTGATTGTCTGATTCAACGTGGTTTACTTGAATCAAGTATAATCAAAAACATTTTAAAAACGAAAGCATTTTTTATCCATTATTTATCAGAAGAAGAACTCGAAAAATTATCAAAGAGCGGACTATCATTTTATGAAGGTTTTATGTATCTAATCAGTGAGAACATTGATGAAATCAAAAAGAATAATTTTGCACTTCATAAACAATTAATTGCGGAAGGAGTTAACACAAATGAAATTGCTAAAATAATTCGAAATGATGAAATAGAAAAACTCCAAGAAATATCATCACAAGAAAATTTCGATTTTAATCAAAAAATTGAACCATCACTTTATGAAAGATGTAACTTTGTTAATAAAGAAAATGTTACATTAATTGATTATGCAGCATTTTTTGGATCTGTTAAATGCTTTAAACATTTACTTATGAATGGTGCAAATGTAATAAACACAGGCAAATATGCAGTTGCAAGCGGAAATGAAGAAATTATTCATTTATGTGAACAAAATCATTCATCATTTAAAAAAACATATTCAACAGCTATTAAATTCCATAAAAATGATATTTTTAAATATCTTTATGAAAATAAACTTGAACAAATCAATAACTTTAATATAATTATCATGAAATGCTTTTTATATCATAATTATGAAGCTTTTTCATATTTAGTTGAAGAAGGAATGAAAATTAATGATGATATTATAAACGAATCAGCTAAAATTGGAAACTTATTACTTATCAAACATTTCCTTAAAGAAAATGAACTTCCAAAAAATATTTTAATATTTTCAGCTCAATCAGGAAACGTTGAACTTGTGAAATATATTTTAGATAAAGGAATTGATATTAATTATAAAATTATTATTTTATTTTGTTTGAAATTTATTTTAAGCATTTTATTTTCTAAATTATTATTCGGGAATTATTTAAATATTTTTATACTGCATTAATTAATGCTTCTTTATATGGTCGTATTAATCTAGTTAAATTCCTTCTTGACCAAAAAGGAATTGATATAAATGCAAAAAATTTATATTTGTTTTATTTAATATTTATTTTTATGTTTTAATATTTGCAAATATATTTTAATATTTGATCAAATAGTTTGAAACTGCACTTTTTTTAGCAGCTGTATATGGTTACATCGAAATAGTTAAACTACTTCTTGAACAAAAAGATATAGATATTAATGCTAAAGATATTTATTTATATTATATTATGTTTATTTAAAGAATAAAATATTTGAAAATAAGATTTGGATTTTTCTAAAACTATTTTCCACTGCACTTATAAAATCATCACAATTTGGTAAAACAAAAATAGTTAAATTACTTCTTGAACAAAAAGGAATTGATATTAATGCTAAAGATAATATTTATTTGATATGTTATTGATTTATTATTGTAATTTGAAGTTTGTTAATAATATTTGGAAATAATTTATTTTGTTTTGTACAGCACTTATTGCGGCTTCTAAAAATGGACATCCGAAAATAGTTAAATTACTTCTTGAGCAAAAAGGAATTAATGTCAATGCTAAGGATATTTATTACTTTTAGTTAATGTCTATTTTATTAAATTGATGTTTCATATTAATATTTGGAAATTGTTTAAATTATTTAAAACAGCACTAAACATGGCATATTTGTGGGATAATGTTGAAATATTCAAATTATTAAAAGACTATGCAAATAATGTTCATTGATATCTCAAAAGGATCTGTTAATTAATAAACAAAAAAATTAACAAAAGTCGAGTTTTTATCTCTGAATTCATTAGGTGGAAATTAAATTATTTTCCTATTAATGTGTATAGATAATAAAATGATTTGGAAGCCAGTGGGCTTGTCTGTTCGTAAATGAATACATGTGAGGAAAAGTTTATTTTTGGTAAATTTGCATCACAAAAAAAAATTATTAAATAATTATAAACAGACTTAGTCAATTTAATGCCTTTTTTTCTGTTTTGATTGCAGAAGAAGATCTTGCAAAAATCGGCTTTACAAAGCAAGAATTTGAAGAAATCCCTAAAGATGAGCAACTGGATATTTTAAGAGCAAGATTTGAATCATTACAAATTCCTTTACCAAATTATATATTGAAAGCTTTTTCTAATGAAAATTTTCATGGAATTGTTTCTTCTCAAAGATTACAAAACATCCCTCCATTTCCTGGTCCTGTCACAAAGTCAAAAAAGTTTACGATTTCATTAGAAAATGTCAGAAAAGATCTTGACGATGAAACAGTTGCCTCAAATCGTGGCATATCTCTAGGGGAACTAAATTCTAGAAGGAAAAATCTTGTTTTTCATTTAAATCCAAACATTGTTACATCAGAATATGAGCAATATATCCATCAAAAATTCGAGGAAATTAACATAGACACAGAGTCTGGTATTCTTGTCTCAATTATTTTACCAAATGGAGATCGAATCACCAGATTATTTCCACCAGATGCAGAAGGCGAAATTGTTTATTATTGGTGTGCAACTGATAGATCTATGGTGGAAGATGGAAACTATATAGGTTCATTCATTCTTGTTCTTGCAGATGGCCAAGAACTCTTTCCGAGTGTTTCACTTGGCGATCAAATCAAGAAACCAGAAGTTCTTTTTAACACACGCGTTCTTAAGTAAACATTTTGTTATTTTTTTAAAAAAAAGATACAACATAAAATATAATCACGTAAAAACGAAATAAATAATTTATTTGAAGAAGAAGATGACAATGATAAACTTAAATATAGTATAATGACAAATTGAATAATTTCAGGTGATAATGTTGGTGAAAACTTTAAAGTAATGTATGAAACACCTTAAAAAAAGTAAATAGATTATGTGTTGTTCAATTTGAATGCAAGAAAATCAATAAAATCTTTACATATCAACATAACAGCATAAATGATTACTAATAAATTAAAAAAAGTTAGCAAAGGCCTTGATGATGGACAAACAAAAAGAGATGAAACAATAATTTAATTTAAAAACAAATTTCATACATCACAAATGAATATAACACTGCAGTGACTTCCAACAACAATTTCAAGTTATCTGATATGTTCATCTGCAGTGACAACACTGAAATTGTTTAGACATTTACCAAATTGTGAACAAATTACAAAAATATTTTATTATTTTAACAATAATAATGCGATGAACCATTTCCACAAAATTTGTTGTCATTTCCAAACCGTTAAAGTCCGATACAATTGAATGTCTAACAGCTTATCGTTAAACACCTGAATTTTATGAAGTTTACTTATTATCGTCAAAACCATTTCCCCAGTGAAAAAGCTGTAAAAATCGATGTCACAGCTTGATGCGCTCCTTATGGAGCTTAACAACACAGCAGGCGCAACGTCAAACAAATCTGCGCCAAGCGAACTTGGGTCTCTTTTACAAACGTTAAGTGCTCCAAAAATAGAATCTCCGCCACCAAATTCATTAGCATCTCTTGTTAACACCCCGGTTAGCATAAGCAGCACATCATACTCAGCGGAGCCTGTTGAGTTACCACAAATGGAAACAATAATTCCAGATTCACTTGCAGAATATCGACCATCACCAATTAAATTACTTCCTACGAAGCCATCGCCAATGATATTTGGATTCACTGGATTTCTAAGACATCAAGATCCATTTTCAAAGGAATATAATGGCGAAAAAGAAATAACAGTTATATCCGAAGAATCCAAACCAACCAAATATGACTGTGATCCGGGTCCAATTATTCATCCTGACATTAGTCGAAAGATCCAATATTCAGAGCATATTTTCCAGAAGTTTTCATCAACCCAAACATATGATGAAAACATCAATGGTAATTTGCAAGATTTCATCAAGTCCTTAGCCCCGTATAGTGTTCTTCAGATTCCTACGGGTGAATATGATGCATTTAAAGTTCAAAATCCAATACATATTATTGGTATTGGTAAAGTTAAAATATACACAAATAAGATTTCCGAAGCATTGTTATCACTTTCGCCAGAAGCGATATTTGAAAACATCAAATTTGTTGCCAAAGAACATCGATATAATGCGGCAACGGTATCCAATTCTAATGTCCGATTTATCAACTGTAAATTTAGTGGCGGCGCTACAGCAGCACTTAGTGTTGAAGGGAAATCATTTGTAGAGATTAAAGATTGTAAATTTAAGAAAGGACAAACAGCGTGTATTCTTGCACAAGACACAGTAACTGTTAATTGTAATGATAGTACACTTACTGATAGTGAACAATTTGGGTTTATAGTTCAAGGATATGCAAAATGTGTAATCACAAATTGTACAATTACTGACAATTTAAAGGCCGGAGTTTGTATCAGTGAACGTTCTAATGTCACTGTAACAGGTTCTACTATTTCCAAGAATAAGATTTTGGGAATTGAAATATCATCAAAAGGTGATAATGTTTTCCTTGAAAATAATGTCATTAAAGAGAATGGCAAAGTTGGAGTGTTAGTAATTTCTCACTCTAAGGTTACATTAGTTGGAAATAGTTTTGTTAATCATGAACGAACATGTCTTGATGTCAAAGCATCACGCGTCATAATGAATTCTAATAAGTTCAGTAATGCCCCAGAGAATGCATTAGTTTGTTTAACTGAATATGCATCTGCTTATTCTGATGGAGATTCATTTTCAGGTCAATGTAGAACAGGAGTAGCATCTGTAGGAGGATCATTATTTGTAGGTCGAAACGATACCTTTTCAGATCTCTCCATCTGTGGGGTCTTAAGTTATATGAAAGGAAATGTTCAATTACAAAAGTGTGAATTCACTCACATCAAAGGTCCATCGTTACAAATCAGAGAAAATTCAGTACTTCAAATTCGGGATTGTAAACTTTACAAATCCGGGCCACCCCTACTTTACATTGGTAATAATGTCCGAGGTTCTGCTACTAATTGTATCTTCACAGAATGTGATGCAGGTGCAATAGATATCGGGGAAGATATCACAGATTTTATTTTTGAAAATTGCACAATATCTAATTCCAAATATGGAATTAAAATCCATGGAAATACAAGTCCTGTATTCAAGGACTGTAAGATTAATGGAAATTCATTCATGGGTATCGAAATTACAAGTGAAGCCAAACCTAAATTTGAATATTGTCAATTTAATAAGTCTGAAGGAGCTGGTTGTACAGTCTTTAAGAACTCAAATCCTGAATTTTTAGGCTGTAGTTTTGACAATAACTCCAAACAAGGCCTTAGTATTCAAGAATCTACAAGTACATTAACCAATTGTCGGTTATCTGAGAATGGTGCCATTGGTTTAGTAATTGCCGAATCCTCGAAAGTTTCATTAGATAGTTGTCTTATCTCTAAAAATAACATTGGTGTTAATGTCATTGGACTTAGTACCAAAGCCACATTTAATGAATGTCAAATCATTGATCAACAACAATCCAATGGAATGTATGTCATTGATAGTTCTAAAGCCAAATTAACCAAATGTGAGTTACGAGGTAATAATGGCGTCCACATCGAAGCACGAAAGTCAGGAATCATTAAAGTAACTGATTCAGATTTGAGTCACTCCATCAAAGGCGCATCAATCATCATTTCTGACAGTGGCATCGTTAACATCAAAAACAGTAACGTTCACGACGAAGAAAAGGCGGCAATTATAGTGAACGATAATGGGGTATTGAATGCTTGTAACACTCGATTTAATGATTGTGGTATTTGTGGTATATGTTTGATGCCTTTGAGTACATATAAGATAGAAAATTGTACGTTCAAAAGTAATACTTCAGGTATATGCGTAAAAGGTGGAACTGGTTCAATAGAGGAATGCGATATAACGGATAATAGGAAATACGGAATAGAAATCGATCAGGACGCAGACCCAAAGATATCGAGCATAAACTATATGAACAATGGATCGGGCGACTGCTATAAGAAAAGCGTCTAAAAGTTGGATAACTTAATTCTGGAATTTTTAATTGGAGGATATTTTAAATGTGTAAATGAGTTACGTGATAGAAACACATCAAATGATGAATTTTGTGGATGAGTCTGATGACGATTATTGGAATTTTTTAATTTGTATTGCGAAATATCGAATTGTTGTTACAGTGAGGAAAAATGTACACTTTTTAGAGAAAATCATATTGTGGACATTTTAAATGAATATGGTTTAATGCATTAATGGGAGGAGGTGCCTTTCGGCAATGTACAATCCTACACAAAAGTATTTAAAAATAATACAAAATATTCAAATTATATAAAGACATATAATGTAATAAAGACATATCAGAAATTGCATGTTATTCAAGCAAGAAAAAAGGTAAATCATTTGTAATTACAAACACGATAACAAATATTGGAAACTATGCATCTGAAAGATGTTCAAATTTAAACTCAATTATCATTCAAGATAGTCTATCTTCAATGGTGCATTCTATGGATGAAGTAACACCAAATGAATTGAATAATTATCTCATTCTCTATCACTATTTCACAATCTTTCTCACACATTATTTCCCAGTATAATTCTTTCACCCTCACAATGGTTGGCTCCGATAATATACATAACTACTGACTTTATATATTATGATCACTTGCATTTTTTTTTAACGACATCTCTAAATCTAATATATAATTTCTTTTCAATACATACAACGTCACAATACCCAGGAAGCAATCTACCCATAGAAGCTATTATTGGAATTGCTTGTACCGTATTATCCTAAATTTAATCACAATTGGTATCATCATATTTTTTGTTAGGCTCAATAATGCACCGATGCAGACAGCTGGAGAAGAGATCAATACGTCATTTTACTGAAACAATATCAATGGATATAAACCAAAATTGATGGAAATTGTTCAAATAAATATTTATCAATATCTTAATTCAAACAATCCAAATATAAACTGACAAAAATTTAAAAAATCTTAAAAAACTACATTACATGCGATGGATTTTATATAATGAGATCTCTCCCGGACCATTTTAATTATGAAAAAAAGCTCTGCTCAATTTTTTTCCTTTTCGAATATTTATTAAAAGTTCTGAAACTATAATATTTTAAGAACTGCACTAATGTTTATACATTTAGAACTGCGCTAAATTCTGATCATTCTATCCTTTTAAACAAAACCATTGAATAAATAAAACATGAAAAAAAATTTTTCCCAATGAATGTGATTACTTAAAAGTGTCACTCATATGAGACCGTTAAAATTGAGGCAGCTTGTCAGGACCATCCTGAAATGTCTTCTGACAACGCTTCAGGCAACGAATACGATCCAAGCATTTTACACATGCCAGAAAATCCAACAGGAGATGTACTTGCAGTGGCGAACATGATTAAAGAAGAAGTTCAACTTCGTTTGGAATTGAAAGATGATAGAGTTTACACAGGAAGCTTTGCAGCATTTGATAAATTCGGCAACTTCGTTCTTACAGGCGCAAAAGAGTATTTTAGAGATGAAATTCGTGAAATGCCAACAGTGATTATACCTTTAGATTTCGTCACAAAAGTTGGATCCAAGCCAGCAGAACCAAAGAATGAAGAAAAGAAACAAATTTAAGGTATGTAAAGATAAACAGTAATCTGAAATTTTTTTGATTTGCAAAACACTTCTGTAAATGTTGCGACCGTTTCGATCGGCTTCTTAACGTTCAAATTAATTCAAATTTACAATTTTAAGTGGTAATATAAAAAAATATATTTATTGTTTTTGTTTAAAAATCAGCTTTTTTTAATATTATTTTTGAAATATGAAATTCATTCGAATCAAAAGTTTTGAACTTCAAAAACAATTATTTAACAAAAAATTTATTCATCATATTAATCACTGTATTCATATAAATCGGGCTTTGATTTTGATGGTTTTATTAGCAGTGGATGTGCTGATTGTTCTGCTTCATTTGGTTGGTTCATCATGCATGAATAAAGAATATTATTTTGTGTCTCTTCCCAAACAGAGTTTATTACATCCCATGCTTGATCACATAAAAGACAAAATTCAGAAAATTCTTGAGCTATTTTTTTGATTTCTCTTTCGCCATTGATATTGACTAATGTATCATTTTCTATATCTCGAACTATTGGTTCAATGGTACTGAGTTTTTCAAAACACTTCGCGAGTATTTCTTGAACATTATTCGTGAACGATAAAACAATTTTTTGGATAGATTTAACAATGTTATATTGACAATAAAAACATATGAAACGTGGTGGAAGTTTGTTTTCTAAAAGCCTATAACACTTTAGATGGCTTTTGCTGCCACAAATAGAGCAGACAATTAGTGACGTGTTATTAATTACTTTTTTACAATAACAATTAATATCGGAATCATGTGAAATAGGAAGTAATCCTACATCAGTAATACTATTAGTTTCAATGTAACTTGATGCTTTTTGTGAAGCCATAAATTCTGGAGAAAGTAAAAGTTCTGATGCAACAAGTGATTTTTCGCTAATTTGAGATTTATCATGCTCTCCAATTTCGATATGCTCGGTTGATAAAAGATCCCATTCGTAATTTGGCGAATTTTGAGAATAATTCGCAAAATTAAACGATTCAGTTTCGGGTACAAAGTTTTCTTGCGATGATAAAAGTGGTGCCTCTTTTCGTTTTTTTGTGCTAGTTTTAGGGAAGTAAAGAATTGGGAAGTTGATGTTTTCTTTGTTTTTCATTTTTGAAATCTAAACAACGGTCACTTGAAGATGAAATGCATTCAAATTTGTGTGTCTCCAGTTTACAAGCCTATCAAAAAGTTCGCATCAAGCGGTTTTTTCAAAAATAATTCTGGCCACATGAAGGGATTAGCTTTCATTATTAATAATGAAATTTATATTCTCATTGTTTGTTTTAAAACAGATTTTATCATTAGAAAAGTATCGAAATAAAATTTTATATAAATCATTCAACAATCAAAATGATTAATAAGAATAAATATATATAATGTATAAGTTTTAATAAACAGAAAATCTCCATTGACGAAAGCTTTTTAATTGCTCTACTTGAACAAATGAATGGTTATAAATTTTTCCTGAATCTTAAAAACAATTATGAACTGAACTCAAAAAATATATATTGAAGAATGTAAACATCAATCAAGCTGTAATATTTATGTTCAGAAAATAAATAATATAAATCATGCAATAATGCTATAATAAATGATCTAAATATGTAGAATTTCTGAACATTTCCTAAACAGTTTAGATAAATGAATTATTAAAATGTTTTATTTATTTATTTTCATTTTCTTCTTTTGGAAGATTTGGGTATGCAAGAAGTAACTTCTCAAGTTCGACAGGTAACAAGTCCTTACGCAAATATACGGACGCAGAGCTCTTGAATGTCATTCCTCCGTACCTGAATGGCGTGTCTGGTATATAAAATATTGCTCCAGTTGAGTCAACGTTTTCCATCTGTTGAAATGTTTCCTTTGAAAACTGGTTAAATGGAACAGCCTTATGTCCTGCGATCAACAAAAGACGCATTTCTTCTGGTGTAACGCGAAAAACGCGTTTTGTAGCATATTTGATGAGAACCGGAATACCTTCATCGCATGGATATGGTGTTGCTTTTTTGTCACTTGCGAAGCTTCTCCATGTAAAGATTGGACACCCACATGAAATTGTTCGAAGATTGACAGATCCATATTCATTAATTAATTTCGATATTCTTTCGCCAACAAAGTATATGGTATGAACAGCCTTTTCGTCTCGAACGTAAAGTTGATCATATGGGAAGTCATCTTGAAGTCCAAATATATTTTTGATACATTCAAGAACTTCAGGCACCTGTTGTTTCATTGGGAGATATGGAGCTTCAGTCAATGGCTTTTGAGGCTTTGAAGGTGGTGAAGTAACTCTTTCGAATTCCTTTACCTTTGTTAATACAGCAACAAAGAATCCTCCGCTGTCAAAGTCTTGAGGATAGAATCTCATGCACCTGGAAAGTCCTTCAACTTGAGGCTGAGGGAATATTGAAGGATGTCCATGTTGTTTTCGACTTGGTAAAACGTCCTCAGGCGTCTTGTAAACGGTCTCCAAGTCATCTTTTCCAGTGTCGTAAACCACCCAATCGGTCAAACCGTTATGTCTTTTCAATTCCGGAAACATTTCTGAGGTATCGACAATTTCAACGGCTCCTCTCAATTCGAGTAAAACCGAATTCACAACCGCTTCGTCTTCAATGGGATTCATCGAGCAAGTTGAATAAACACATTTGCCACCAACTTTAAGAAGCTCGAGCCCTCGCTTTAGAATAAGCTTTTGAAGGCCATGCATTGCACCTGCACCTTTTGGTGTCCAATGTGCTCCAGCTGCTGGATTCTTTCGTAATGTTCCATCACCTGTACATGGAACATCACATAAAACACGGTCAAATTGTTCACCTTTGAAGTCAAGAAATTGTGCCTGTGAACTTGAAACAAGAACATTTTGTGTTCCAATGCGTTGTAATTGATGAACTAATGGATGACAACGTTTGGGATCACTATCATTAGCAATAACATAACCATTGTCGCCAAGGCGCTCAATGATTTGTGTGGTTTTGGAACCAGGTGCAGCACATGTATCGAGAACAGAATGATCAGGATGAACATCAAGAAAATATGGTGGCGTCATGGAAACAAATTCTTGTCTATGACATCTACCAAGCTTTGTTTGAAGATTGAGCCAATCACGAAATGGTCTAAATCTTTCATCACGACGTAAAACACCTTTGTCTAAAGGAAGTCGATAAATACGCCCATAATCAGGTGGAAATGCTTTTATTTCTGTTGCATCAACACCTAATGAACGAAGATTTTCAAAATGTGAATTCATTTCTTCTTCAATTTTTGATATATTTGGAGATAGGTGTGAAAGCCTGAATACACTTGGAAGTGGTGTTCTGAGTTTAGCAAAAACTTCTTCGATTTCTTCTGGGGATAATTGGTTTGCTAAAATTGTTTTATAATATTGAATAAATGTATCTGAAATTTGGCCTACTTCAATCGGCTTTCGTTTAAGCATTTTTCTTTGCTTATTTTCTTCTTCAACTGGTTTAGCTGACACTTGGAAAAAATGGTCATAACAATTTTGTTAAGTTTACGTTTGTCAAAACTTTTTGAAAGAAAACAACATGACAAAAATATTTGAATTAAAATAATCTAGTCTTCATCGGTGGAATCACACTTAATTATCTTGTCAATTGAGAGTCCATCATCTGTAGGTTTATATACAAGTCTTTCCCCAAGCCAGTAGCGAAGTGGGCCAACATGCATTCTCTTTTTTCTTCTTAATGCAATTGGTAAACTTGTATCTTCATCTCCATCATCATCCTCATGGACATCAATTGACCTTTGTGAGATGCTACTTTGTTGGCGAGATTTCTTTGGCGTGTTTCTTCGAATTCGTGGTTCTTGTGAAAGCGATACTTTAGGATTTTGCGATTTACTCTTTTTGGGTGTCACTTTTTTAGGTTTTGCTTCTTTTTTGTCTGATGTTTCGTTTTGTTTCGGATTTTTAGTTTTCTTTGTTTCGCTTGCGTCTTTCCTTTGAGTTGTAGCAATGTAATCATCGTTTTGCGTTGGTTTCCTTTTTCGTGGAGATCTCCGTGGGGTTTGAGATTCTTCTGTTGGGTCTTTTTGCTTTTGCTTTTTGTTTTTAGGTGATTTTGTTGGTGCCTTTTTAACAGGAATAGCTTTTTGTTCCACTGGTGGAATTTCATCATCTGATTCTTCGATTTGTGGAAGAGGTATCGAAGAATTTTCATCATCTGAATTAATGTTGAAATTTGTTGTTTGGATGTCTGCTTGAGGAATTTGAGGTTCATCATCAGGAATTGGTAAAGTATTACTATTTTCGTCTGATGAAGAAATTTCTTGTTCTTTTTTAAGTGCATACCTTGTAGGCTTTGGTTCATTTGTTTTATGCGCACTTAAAAGTGTGGGTGACCTTTCAGAAATATTTGTGATAATGATATCATTTTCATCAGAATAATAATCAGAATCAGAGTGAACAAAAATAGTACTTTTCTTTGAAGGCTGTTCAATATTTTGTTCGTTTGTTTTTTGGAAATTATTTTTGAAAATTTCATCTGATTGACGATATTCCAATTTATTTGTATTTTTAGTAGGAGTGCGTCTTGGAGAACAGAGAGAAATTGCTGGTTGCTTTTTTAAATTTTCCCAAAATTGATTTGAATCATCAGACTTATTTTTTCTACTCATTGGAGAATTAGAGGGTGAGATTGTTGGGATGCTGCTCTGCACAACAACACCCCATTTTGGTTCTGAATTATCTGACTTGAACATAAAATTTAGATTTTAATCAAAAAGTGAAAATCCAAACGTTTTTTAAACGGCCTCCATGAATTACAAATGTAGCCAAAGACCAAAAAACAGCTCTAATCTTCGCTTAACACAAAGAGAATTTGAATTTCCAAGAAGCCAGTATACTATGATCCCAACGCAAGAAAAAATGTCTATAATTGAAGACAATACTAATTGTGATTTAGGAAACTTTTCAATGTTAGTAGCTAATGTTGTAAATAATGTAGATGTATTGGAATCACTTAATGAAATGAAAAAAATTTCAAGCTCAGATCAATTCAATCCGAATGAAGTTGTTTTTATTCCTGAATTTATCCAAAAAATGGTTGAATTAGTTAACAGTGAAGGTGAACTAGCCAATAGCACCATTCATCTCTTAATTAATTTTTGGTATATACAAACTTATTCACCACTTTTAATTGATCCTAATTTAATAGGATCAGTCTTTCAAAAATGTTTTTCACCTGATTTGGACACGGCACGTCTTGCACTTTCTGCTATAGCAAATGTTGGATCTTATTTTCCTATGTTATTTCAGCCCTTTCTCGACCAAAACTTTATGTTGTTTTTATCAAATGTTCTTTCCAACTCAACACCATATGGAATTATTAATCCCACGATTCGATTTGTTTTATCTCTTGTTCGAAGTGATGTTAGTGACGTTTTTGATCAGTTTTTGCATAATTTTATTGAGATATTATCGAATCCAATTTCAAGAATCGTTTCATTTGATGCGAAAATCATTTCACATTTAATTCAAAAAGATTCAAACTTCCAAAATTCAATTGAATTTAATCTCCCTGAGTCACTTTTGAGAGCATTTCAAACAACAGACTCAACACAACATTTAGCTCTATATGAATCAATTTTGCTTTTTATACAACATGAGTATACTGATTATTTTGCAAATGATGTGTTTATTAGAATTTTAAATGATGACTATAATCAATATTTTACAACACCGGCATATATCTTTTTTGAGGTTATGAAATCATTAATGAGTTTAATGTGGAATCAGTTTTATGATTTTGGTTTAATTTCGGTGATTATTGATTCAATCGATCTGATTGAATATAATAATAAAGAATATGTTGCTGAAACATTAATAAAATTCTTTGATTTTTGTGATATAAATACATTAGCAAATGTGGGAAATGAGCCAAATTGTCTTTTATTCCTTTGTGATATAATTCCATGTTTAAGTGTCGATTCTATAATCGGATTACTCAAACATTTCCATCGTTTGTTTTTATTGGATTCATCGATTATTGAACCTTATCAAGAGAATATCATTGCTTCAATCCAACAAATACAAAGTCAAGATATCTCTGAAAGTGATAGAGAAAATATTGAAATTATTTATCAGCAACTCACAACCCAACATGAAGAAGATGAAAACTAAAATGGAATGCAACGATCAAAACTGTATTAAAAAGTCATAAATTTTTCTTGTTTATTAAACGGTCTATTAGATTTTGGTTTAGCCAGACAAACTTAGTGAAACTCTGGCGGTTGTTTCTTTGATGAGTGGTTCTTATGTGACACTTGGCGTTCCCGAAGACCCAGTTTATGTTCCAGCCGAAGAAGGTGTCACCAAAATTGGTGGTGTTCCAAAGTGGCTTTGCGGGGAACCTAAAGATTTCAATCAAGTTAAATGCACCAAATGTAAATGCAATTTAGCCCTTATTCTCAGTTGCGATTGTCCAACTAACGATGATTTTGATCGGATTATATATTTATTTGTTTGTCCAAAATGTGGGAAAGAAGCACGTGTATTTCGCCAAGTTAAATCCATATCTGCTCCTCCTGAAACTCCACAAGCTCCTCAAACCAATCAGAACACTCCACTTTTTGGTAGTTCAGATCTTTCTAATCAATCCTCATCACCTGACGATCTTCTTGCAGCATTAAGTTCATTTACAACTCCTCCAACCAATAAAAAACAACCACCTCCCAAGAAAGGCAAGAAGTCTAATCGTCCTCAAAAAGAAATTGGTCGATTTCCAGCATATTACATTGAGACATTTGATGAACCTGAAGCACTTTTAGAGAAAGGAATACAATTTACCATCTCGTCATCTGTTGACTCAACAGCCTCCACAATTAATGAGGAAGATTTGCCTGATTTTGAAATTACACCGGAACTTGTCGAATATAATGAGCGAATGTCACGTTGTCCTGAGCAAGTAATACGCTACAGTCGCTTTGGTACTCCATTACTGCCCGAGAAGGTTGATATTAATGTTCCGCGATGTTCGAAATGCGGCGCCGAAAGAGTCTTTGAGCTCGAACTAATGCCAACGATTATATATAAACTCGATCCAAACTCGCCAATGGACTTCGGGCCGATTTTAGTGTACACATGCGGGGCTGATTGCGGAGATGGATCATGCGAAGAGTACTGCTTTGTGACACCACCGATTTAAGTTTTGTAAAGAAAAATTGAATTAACACATTGCAATTTTGTGGAAATGAAAACTTTTTTTTGATTAAGATGTGAATATTTATCATATTTTATAAAAACTTTACAACGACTCTAAGAGCAATCAGGAGCACCTCATAAAATATCCATTTGGATATTTTTTTGGAATCATCTAAAAAATTATTGCATTTAGTGAATTTTTGCACAATAATTTTTTAACGGTCGAAAAACTTCTTCATCCTCCAATTGATATCAAAAAATCTTTTGAATATTCTGATACCTTTCTTTAATGGTAACTTACTATTTTCGTTTTTGAATTAAATATCAATTTTTTTTTAAAAAAAAACATCGAAATTTCTTTACACTAAATCTCTTTATAATTTTATATTTTTTGTTTTTTTTCCAGAAAATATAGAATACCTATGATGTATATTATTCATTATTTATGTCTGTACACGATATCATATCTTGTATTATTTAAATTTATCAATTTGTTTTTTTTTACGCCACCGACCGTTTATTTGAATATCAACTGTTTTTAAACGGTTGTAAATATCACTGTATGGGGCACAAGGAAAATGTAATGTCAAAACCTCTTACCAACATAGAGAAACCAAACAAAACACTATTAAAATATCAATTTTTTAGGTTTGAAACAGTTTTAATGAATTCTTCAACAAAATCCACAATGTTTTCATTTCTGATATATGTTTTTGATCTATTATTTTTATATTTTGCAATTACGTATGCAATTGTTGGTCAAGTCCCTACACGAATTGAAAAATATACACAATTAGAAGCACCATTTTATCTTTCAGAAATTTTTTCAGAAATTACTCCAGGTTTTATCCCAGTTCCCATATTTCTTATCATATTTTGTGTTGGTATGGTTGCCTCTCTTATTTCATTTGTGATATGTTTAATTTCTCCATCAGTATGTGTTACATTACATCTTTTCCTAGAGTCACGAATTCATAATATGTTATTACCAGTTACCTCAGGTCTTTTTATCTATTGTATCTATTGTATGATTCATTCAAGCACGAAAGCATATCATGTAATCTTTATAATTATTTTTGTTTTTTATTTAATCATGATTTCATTTTTACATTTTGGGGAATCCAACTTCATAATAACGCAACGCGCCACAGTTTCTGAATGGTTTTCTATCACTTCCTTCTTATATCCATTTTCGATATTTTTAATATCAGTAGTTTCCTTTATGGGGACGAACTTAGGCCTAATTACACAACCGATTGTATTTGTCATTGGCTGTGTATATTCTTTTTTTATGTTTTTATCTGTGCTATTAGATTTACCAATGATGTTCTTCATCACGAATGAAGTTCTTGCCACGAAATTCTTTTTTTCATGTTTAATCTTTATCATTGATTTTGCCATATTAAATGGATTTATCATTAATTCCGGTCCATTTATTTCTGTTTTTCCTATTTTTGCTTTGTTAATATTTTTAGTTATTCATCAAGTTCATAATTCACGACGAAGATCTATTTTTAAGATATTAGATCAATTAGATAATGAACAATCAGCAGAATCTATTCATGAAACATTATCACGTGTAACGAATGAACGAACATTAAAACAAATCATTAAATTAGGAATGACGTCAGGTAATAAGTTAATACAAAGCGAAACATTTATTGAGTATTGTTTAATTCGATTTCCAGAGAATGAATGGGTATTAGCTAACACTGTTTTCTTATATATGACTTTTTGGAGTTCGACATCTGAAATATATCAATTTATGTTACATTTATTATCATTAGATATATTTGATTTCGCTACGCAATATATTTTATATCAATTTGTATATTGTTTTATGCAAACTTCAACTTATTTATCACCAATTATATCACGTGAATTAAATAAATATCGAATACAAATATTAAAATTCGTAATAGCTCATAAAGAATTTTGGACAGCTGCAGCCGAAATGAACAGAAAGAAATTCTTCGATTCATATTCTCAAATTAGTACATTATTATATGAATTATCATTGAAAATTAAAAAGTTACGTATTATGTATCCGTTTTGTCCATCGATTTTATGTGAGAAATCAGTCATCGAATGTGATTTTTTTCATGATTATAAAAAAGCTGATAAATATTATCGAATGTATTTAGCATTAATGAATAATAATGGAAGATTATTCATTAACGATGCAACTGGAATATCGATAATTTTCCCGAATTCTTCATATAAAAATAAAAACAAAAACGAAAATTTGGATGATGGTAAATATAAATTTATATCATTCATTGATAATCTTGAAGATTCACAAAGATTAAGTCAAACTTTGCCTTTAAAAGATTCATATTTATCTTCATTAACACATATTTATTCGAGAAATAGAGCTGCTCCACAATTCGAACCGAACTTTGGATCTAATTTAATATTTTGGTTTAAGTTTTTAATGTTTTTTCTAATTATAATTTTTGTGGTTTTATATATAATAATATTTTGTTATAATTTCTTGTTTAATGGTTTGAATGTTGAATATAATGAAACTAATAAAATACTTTTAAGAATTATTGAGTTAAGAACTTGTATAAATAAAATCGATTTCGATATTTCATTAAGTTTATATTCATTTCCGATAAATGAAAGTGTATATAATTTGACAATAAAACATTTAGGTCAAGATGAAATCGAATTAAATGATTTTATTTCATTGATTAATGAGATTGAAGAACCTTTTAACTTTTTACATAACACAACGAATAAATGTAATTCACATGATTGTACTTTTGGTGTGTTATTATCTAAGATACATGAGAGTATATATAAGATTTATAAAGCTAAAAATATCTCAACGATATTATTTAATCAAACACAAATTCATATAATTACTAATGATTTAATATATTTAACTGAGAATTTTTATAATTCTTTTTTGGATTGGTCAATAATTAATAAAGAAAATGAAATTAAAAACATTCGAAATCAAATGACAATAATCATAATTATAATTCTTGTTTTATTTATATTTTTCATGTGTTGTATTAATTATTTATTAGTTAAATCTAAATTCATTGCTTATGACGTAATTAAAACGGCACAGCCTCCAATCCTAAAATATGTTTCAACATTGTTTAATAAGATTTCTTCTTATGATCAATTTCAATTACCTTATATTAAAACTTATTCATATACAAATATATTATATTTCATCTTTGTTTTATTCATATATTTCTTATCTTTCCCAATCATTTTTATTATATTATATTATCAAATGAATAACGTCTATGTTCAAAATAATAATTTCCCAAAAACTTTGAATTATACTGATTCAACTCAAGAAATTTATTACTTATTAAATTTGGCAGAGTTAAGTTCGAACGATAACTTGACCGTTAAGTGTTCACATGAATTGTTCCCTGTTGTAAACCAAACAAAATTTGTGTCAATTGAAATTTATGAACACATTCAAATATTTCGAATCGTTTATGATGTGTTACAAGTAATTTCGTTGATTTTAATTATTATTTTGATTGTAAGAATTTATATTGTTTCATTCGAATTAAATACTTCAAACGTTTTAATTAAGTTCATTCCAACAATAGCTGCACAATCAAATCCGATCTTCAAAAAAATCACTCAAAAAGAATTCTTTAGTAGCAAAACAGTGGACGAGTTCTTGGATAACATGAAGAAGTTCCCGGAGTTGAATTTCTTCGTGATATTTTATTACGAAAATGATGTCATTACAAACGTTTGCGGTGACTTTAATCAGTTCTTCGCAAATGAAAATGTTCCACAAAATATTTCGGAATTGTTAAATTTGCTTTTGGAAAATTTCCCATTAAAAAATGAGGAAATTAAAAATTTGTTCGAAAATAAAAGTGAAAACGTACCATTAACTTTAAGAGGAGGTAATGGAGTGAAGGATATAGTGATATTCTTCTCCAAAAATCCAGATTCGTTTATCATAAAGGACGATTCGGTACATGCGCAATTGTAATTAATAAAATTGTTTGTTTTTATAATGTTATTTTTGTTTAAATGAAATTCATTTCATGAAAGAACGTTTATGAATAACTCAATCTGAACGATCATAATCAATTCAAAACTAATTATGATAAATAAAATAAAAATATTTCGATTTTTATCAAATATTATGAAAAATTTTATAATATGCTTTCTTATAATGGTATACCATTGTATCAAATTTTAATTGGAGTTTATTCGAAAAACTCTTCGATTATTCCCCATAATGTACTATATAATGTGATTTAATATTATTATCTTTGATTTTAAAGTTAACTAAATTAGAAGAATTAATGCATTAAGAAAAACATGTTTGCACAGAATGGAGATTGGTCATTGGGAATGATCCAGATAACAGGGCGCCCTAATAACCGACGCTTTTGTGTTGTTTAGTTAAAAAAGTGGGGTCTTTTCACACAATTGGCGGGGGTTATTATCCTCTTGGGATCCCTCAAAAAGTTTTTATTCATTGAAAAATTTGGCACAATTCAAGCGCTTATTCTGAGAAGATTTTTGCTGGCGTTTAGAAATGGAATTAAGACCTCAGGTGAGAACGCGATCCTTCAGTCAAACAACCAATAACAATGTGTTGGGAAATTCACCTATAGCACAAATATTGGGATTTGGTTCAAAACCACCTCATAGTACACACGCAAATAGAAAATTTTCAAATTCGTCGTTAGATAGAAGTACTTTTAAAAGACCGCCTCCGTTAAAAAGCCTCATGACATTTCATGAACCACCTATGATATTATCTCCAAAAATTGAAAAAGACATTGACATTTATTGTGATGATTTATCTTTTCCTGATCAAAATTCATCTTCAATATCTTCACCAGATGATAATTTTACGGAACATGATCTTGTTGATATTACTCTTAGTCCAAGTGGAAGAACTTCACCACGGCCACCTAAGCCACCCAATAAAATTCTTAAGTCACAACAATACACATTCAAAGATGACAACATAGAGGAATATAATCCGTCTGAAATCACAGAATTAGAAAAGAAATTAATGAAAACCAAAATTCAACTTGAAGAAAAAATCAAAGAATTGAACCAAAATATCGATGCTGAACAAGAGAAATGTAAAATAGAGATAAAAACAGCAATAGAAGAAATGAAAACAGAATCACAAAATGAATTCAAAAATGTCACAAAACCCGAAATGCTCGAAATAAAATCACTCGGAACTGTCGTAAAAGCGACAGTGAAGTCGCCACATGGCAAATCAGAGCATTCAAATCCATTTAGTGAAAAGCATAATATTATTGTTCAAAAACAAAAAGAACAAGTTCTTGAACTAAACACAAAATACACAGAGAAAATGAACGCTTTAAGGCAGCAATCAGAGGCGCAAATTAAGCCATTACAGAGAGAAATATCAAAAATTAATTCTCAATTAAGACATATTTATAAATTGGAAGAAATACAAGATGAAGAAATACAATGCGTGTTCCCACTTTCCCCTACATGTTCTCCAACTGGTTTTGGTGGTGCGTTTTCTCTGAAAAGATGTAATTCTGCTTTAACACTTGTTCGCATACCAAAATGACCGTTTAAATATTATGCGACATGTGATGTGAAAAGAGAATGTTGTTTGAAAAAATAATATCTTAAATTTGCTGTAACAATGCTTATAGCATGTCCTTTAACGATGAATGTTGGTTTCGTGTTGTTAAATGTTAGTTTGATGAATCTGAATTTTCATTTTTTCGTTTGAGTCTTTCGATTAATGCTTTGATTGCATTTGGGATTAGGTAAACAACCCATGTAATGGCCATTAGGATGAATTCAAGAAATGAATATTTCTTTTTTGACATCTTACGAATTAAATTACTTGTTTTGGAAATTGATTTATCAAGTACTTTTACAGATTCATAAAGTTTTTTTGTGGTAACAGAACATTCATTTGATTTATCATTGAATTGCTCTGAAATAAAGCAAAGTTGTTCCATATCTTTATATATACCTTGAATTATTGAATCTTGTTTCCCTATTTCGGCAAAAACAAGAGAATCCAAGAACATTGGAAGAATTGGATCTTGGTGTATTGGGAATTTCTTTTGAATATTTTCCGTGATTTTTGAAAACCTTTCTTCATCAAAAATTAATGTATTTTCGGAATTTGATTTTGGTATATCATTTTTTCGATCAGGAATTTGATTCGTTTTGTAATTTGAAAAACTTGGAAGTTTTTCAGTGTTTATCTTATTTGGAGAATCGCTTTGAGCTTTTGATTGTTGATTCGAACTTGCAACGTTTGGTTGGTTGCTCATTTTTTAAAAATTATTTTTGCCCGTTAAAGACGGTTAAAACCGTTTTATCAAAAAAGTGCACTTTTAAAGGGCTGTGGATTAACTTAATGTCTTACCTCCAATGGCAAAAGTTTTACACAGACCTTGAAGATGGAATTAAAAACAATAGGCTTACTTTCGAAGAAGCCATGTCGCTTGATCGAATAATTCCTGCCATCAAGCAAAAATTACCAAATTTAATTTCATTTATACAAGCACATTATAAAGAATTAATAAATCGAGCAATATCAAAGGATGATAATGATGTTATTAATGCTCGATCATTAGCAATTCTATTAGAAAATGAACAATTAAAAAGTCGTTTTTCTCGAGATCCGGAATTTATTAATTATTTAATAGAAAAATTTAATGAAAATATTCACGAAGTTCATTTATTAGCTATTCTTCGTGGAATAGTTGAATTTTCGAGTTCATTAGTTTTAAATGATATCAAATCACCAAAAGAATTTTTTGAACTTTTACTTAGCAAAATTGACCAAGATCCATATTACGAGTTTGTGTCTAACATACTTTCCGATCAAACATTTGGTTTCGCAAAAGCTTGGTTAAATAATCTTCATATTGATGTTTATCTTTATAAACTTTTTTCATATCCCGAAACAATTGCGCGTCGATCATTAAATCTTTTAACCCTATATCTTAAGTCAATTCCACATAATAAAACTGTACTTGAACGAATTCTAAATGAATCCAAAATCAAAGAAATAATTGATTTAGCTATTAATTCCCCTACACAAGAACTTTCGTCATCATCATTAGGGTATTTATATGCACTAACTAAAACCTTCAGCAAAGAAGAGTTAGATTCAATCATTACACTTCTCCAAGAATCCACCAACAAAATCATCGAATACATTAAGCGAGATAAAACCTTCTTAAGCGACAAGAAATATGCTATAGGTATTATAAAGTTTATAATGAAATCCGACAATTACATCGAAAAGGAAATAATTGACTTTTTGATATATTTTTTTGAAGTGTTTATTGAATGCAAAACGAACAGTTTCCTTCACTTGGCATTTTTATCGCTATTCAAAGCTTTACACAGATTTGAACCAGAGTTCATAGAATTCGTAAAAGTGACAAATATGATGGCGGTTTTGATCGACGTGATAAACAAAAGAGAAAAAATTATTTCATGCTTTTGGGGGCAAATAGATAAAATGATAGAATTAATAAATGGTTTGGTGGTAAAGGGAAAACTAGAAAAGTCAACAGATTGGGAACAATATATTAACGGGGAATATCGAAGGAAAAAATTGATATTATCAACAAAATACGGAGGAGAAACACCAAATAAAATAGATGACGAAGACCCTTTGGCTGCTGCTTTCCCTTATAAAGATAGTTCAAGTGATTTGAGTTCAGAATCTGAAGAAGAGGATGATGAATAAATATTGTTATGTTTTTCTTCAAATCAGCTTTTCGTTCTTTTTGTTTATTTTTGAGTTTTGGTTAAAATCGACTTTGACATTATTTAGATTTAATCTCATTTTTTTATATTATAAATCAATGTAATAAAGCCACTGCTTTACTATTGCAATTACAAAATATATACATATAATTGAATAAGATTAATTGAAAATGTTTATATTTACATCAATTAAAAATTTCATATTTTGATTTTACTTAGTCAAATAGATACCAAAGAAAGTGGCGTTTACTTTTGCATCTGTTGCATCTTCGAATCCATCATTGATTGGAAATCCATTTTAACTAATTGGAAACCGAATAACTTATTAAGCATATCACGGAAAACGGTTGTGCCAAGCCAGTAGATAAATTGGAAGTTTCCATCTTTTAAGTTATCATTTTCAATTCCAGAATGTGATATTCTTGAAATAATTCCGAAAGGTGTGAATGGAATTTTTGCACAAACTATGTTTTCAAAGTATCCCTTAACAAGTCTGTTAAACATGAAAAGAACAATACCAGAAATGAGATTCGATTTTGCTGATTTCATTGAAATATCTTTCTGAAATTCTTCTATTTCTTTGTTCAATCGTTTGATCTTTTTAGCTGATGCCTTGTCTTCTTCATCTTTTGATTGAAGTTCTTCAATTATTTTCTTATTCTTTTCAATTTGCTCAGATTGTGATACAAACTTAGAGTCACGGTACATTAAAAACCAGTTAATTGTAACATTGATAATTGAAGCAACTAAAGAGGCTCCAACTGATAAGAACAAATACTGGAGCATTCGGTCAATGAAATGTTATGTGAAATTGTGGGGCACCCCACAAATCTGATCTCAAGTTAAAAAATTTTTTTAAGAATGCTAAAACTATAAATTATTTAATTAATATAATATTTCAAAATAATATTTGATAATTATTTAAAATATTTCAAACAGCACTTATGATCGCATCTGAAAAAGGTCATACAGAAATGGTTGAATTACTTCTTGAACAAAAAGGAATTGATATTAATGCTAAAAATATTTATTTGTTTTATTTAATATCAATTTTTCAAAATAATATTTGGAAATTATTTTAATTATTTAGCACAGCACTTATATATGCTTTTGAAAAAGGAAATATAGACATAGTTAAATTACTTCTTAAACAAGAAGGAATTGATATCAATGCTCAAGATACTTATTTAATGAACAAAATATTTAATTGTTTTAAATGGAATTTATTTTAATAAAATGATGTTTTAAAATAATTATTGGAAATTATTTTTAATAAATGATACACCGCTTATATTGGCATCTTCAAAAGGTTATATAAAAATAGTTACATATGTACTTATTGTTTTTAAAGGAATTGATATAAATGCTCAAAATATTTATTTGTTTTGTTGTATATTTGTTTTCATGATTTTGCCCTATTTCAAAATAATATTTGGAAATTATTTATTTTGTTTGAAACTGCACTTATGAAACCATCTTATAATTGTAATATAGAAATAGTAAAATTACTTCTTAACCAAAAACAAGAGAAGTATCTACAAGGAATAAAAATAGGTCAAAATGGATATAATTAAATATAAACCAGTTGATCATTCGTAAATTATTGATTAAGATATTGAAGAAAATTATTGAGAGAATTAACTATTTCTACATAACCAACTGAAGATGCTTTCATAAGTGCTGTATTAAATAATTTATAAGTTATTAAAAAATTATTATTATTATTTAATCCGAAATTTTGAAACTTGGAGTAGGTTACCTAGAAGAAATCCTTAAGTTTATAAAAACTAGATTATTCTTTAATATCGTGTCATATTTCCTTGTTTCTGCTTTTTGGCTTTATAAAGGTTATTACAGAATAATTTGGTTTTTTAGCCAATAAATGAAATGTACAAATAATTAAAAATATCATTACAATAAAATAAATATTTATTTTTGTACAAAGGTGTGCATACAACACACTTTTAAGAATAAAAGAAAAAAAAAATCGTAATTTTCTATTTATTTAAATCACAATATATGTAATAATGTTATTTCAACAATCTGTCATCAAGCAGAAACTTTTTTGAAAGATTTGCTCTTCCCATTAACTTATATATTTTTATTATCAAAAAATCTATTAAAAACACCACCAAAGCCGAAATGCACAATGAATCTGTTACCATATCAATACAAACAAGCAACAACAAATAAAACAATTGTAGTTTCATTTCTATTCCGCTTAACATTGCCTTTTTATATCTGTCATTTTTTACAATTGTAAATACACTATCTTCTAATACCGTTGGAACTGTTTCTAATAACTCTTGTGAAATTGATCTTTGCTGTATCAAAATTTTATGACCGTTCTCATTATCATTATCATAAACATTTTTCATGAATTGATTTAATTCATTATTAATTTTATATACTTCATGTGGAATATTTCCTGATAAATGTGGAGTTAAACTTACAACAGGAGGAGGTCCAAATTGGGCCATCATTGTATTAAATAAATCATTAAAAGTGTTTCGTAACTCAGTCGAAAAAAATGTCTCAAAAACTTTTTCATTTGTTTTTGATTTTTCTTTTTTAGGTTTTATTTCATTATCAGATTTCCCATTGATATAATATCCATGGAAATTACAAGTTTTTATTTGTACGGATATATTCGATGATGAACAAAGCTCAACAAAATTTAAAAAAGGATTTCCGATAATATTCCAATATATAAAATTATACCAAATATATTCAAGAAGAATTAAAATTAACCAAATGAATGAAACAAAAGCATATCTTAACAAAAAGTATTGTTTCCCCATATCAATTAGTTGAGTTGAAGGAATTGGTGTCGCTAATAAATCTAAATCAAATCCATATATAATGAAAACAATTGTAAGTAATGTAAATGTTACATTATAACTTCGAATAATATTAATTCGACAAAATTCATTTCCTATCATTATCCGTCTCCAACATGAAATAGATATATCTTTTGGTTTAGGCGTTTCCCAATCAACAATAAAAACATTATAAGTTCTTTGTATTAATATAAAACAGATAATAGATATAGCTTTAAGTCCAAACGCAACCCATAAAACAGGTATTAATAATTGGAAATCTTCTTCTGGTGGAAGAAAGAAAGAAGTGTTTTTTACAAATTTAAATAATATAAACACATAAAGCGAAAATGCAAATGATATAATAAATAACATTAAACTAAATATATCAAATGAATAACCAATAATTCCTAAAAATACCGAGAAATTAAACCCATCAGATGCATTTCTCCAACAAAATGTAAACATCTTAAATATAAGAAAAATTAATGCAACAACAATACATATACAAAAGACAATCAGAAGAGCTTGCCAAAAGGAATCGAGATTACTTAAATACATGACTTCAAAAGTAAATTTTTTATGCGTTAACGTTTCTTCCTTAAAACGAATTTCATCTGTATGAACAATATCAGTTTTTCGTATTTGCGAATATTCAATGTTAAACAAAGGCATGATTGATTCGCCGTTAACGTTCACCGCAATTGAGAGATTAGTTAAATATTGAATAACTCCGTTTGGATTATCTGATGAAGTGTAATTATCCATAAGGAAAAAACGACGAGCAGCACGATAATTAGAAGTTGTTTCTTGACGATTAACTGCGAGAGAAGATGTGCCTCTGTAATTCTTTAGAAAAACTGGAATAGGTCTTAAAATTGTATTACCTGAAATGATAGTATCCTCAATAAAAGGATCAAAAAAATCAGTTGTGTCAGACTCTATAAGCTCTGATAGATCTATTAAACAACTACTATAATAATTTGTTCCAAACTCTCTCCATTTATATATAATATCATTTGTATTTCCACATTTTTGTAAGTTAAGTTTTAACTCCGTAAATCCTAAGAACTTTCCATATTTCGAAAACCTTCCAAGCTGAAAAGTTATTTCTTGCCCGATTGAAAAGCGAGTTGAGATGAGATTTTCACTCATTACATATTCAAGAGGTGTATTTAATCCATAATGCAGAAAGGGTCCACTCTGAGGCCAATATCTATAACCGTACCTGTTAGTTGGTTGATTTTGTGTGATGTTATTATTGAATACATCACAAGCTATTGAATTTATATCATAACTTGTGACTGCACATGCATTCCCAATCATTTGCATCGCTGTTTGATTTGTTTTGTCAACATTATAGCAAATCATTGCCGCAATTAATTGATTTTTAAATTCTTCTGACATTGCAGAAGACACAACTGTGTTGGAATCCAATGAAGTCAGCGTGTCATAGTAGATGATGCTAGACGATTCAACAAGATTTTTATAATAATTGAGTTTTTCTTCAAATCTTGAAATTTCGAAACAAATTCCTCCAAAAATGGTGTAACCTTCGTCATTACATTCGCTAACGAATGCGCCATTTTCGAGTATATATGGTTGATTTTCAGGTCTGCAATAATCAGAATAATTAGTTGTTCCATTTGAGCACGATTCGCAACCATAACCAGTAGAATTATATACTTGACTACTTTGGCACTCAGTTGATAGGTAAGGGAAGTTATCAGCTGAATACACCACAAAAATCAAACAGCATAGCATTCTTAGAAAGACGTTTATAAATACGTTTTAAATCATTTTTCAGCATTTTTGGATGCAGAAACTGGTTCACATCGAATTAATAGTGTTATCAATAAATATTACGTGCTGCGATAAGCTCCTAGGAGTTTTTCGAAAATTACAATAAAAGATTACAATTAAAATTTTAAATTCATTATGAACAAATCAATGATTTTGGTATTACTTGGTCATAGTTTATCTTCTAAATTAAAAATGAATCAGATTTTATAAATACTGAAAACATAAAAAAAAATTTAATTTTCTAAATTTTTCAAAACAAAAGTAAATTCAAAACTTTCTTTGTTCTAGTTGTTAATTACTTACGTTTAACATAAATATGAAAAATACATATTTAATCAGATTTCAAACAATTCAAATTCTCATAAAAAAATATTCTGTGCTTTTATTGACAAGTGCTGAACAAATGCGTAAATGTTCTACAGCTTCGACACGATAATTATCAAAAACCAAAAATTTCAATTTGCTCTCCCAAAAAATAAAATCAAATACAAATTCTATTTTAAGCTGTTTAACCTTTGACATATTTCCTTTTTAGGCTGACAGAATCCTTCCAAGTTTCTGTAATCTCGAGATGAGTATCTCGCCACCCTTCAGAGCCTCTCTCATCATTGTAGCCCTGCTATCAGGCGGGTTTGTGTGTATTGTGCCGCTGACTCTGTCTATTTTTGCGCTTAGCTTATTACTACTTATGAATCTTCTGACTTCTGCTTCGATGAATTGCGGCGTAACTCTGAACGCTTGCGCCATTGCAGTGATCTGCAATGCTTCGTACGGTTCCAAGTACTGTTTGTACGCCTTCACTCGAAGTTCTTTGATGAGATATGATAAATGTCGAGAGAACCAAATATCACTTTTCATGCGCTGTTCAACTTCCGTCAGCGCGTCAAAGAACTCTGTGTAGTTTAAGTGGTACAACGAAAGAAGTCCTTGAACTGGTTTGCTCGATGCCCGAACTTCCATTGCGCGGTCGATTTTGGCACCAAAGTCGGCGCGGTTGAGAGATAAAACTGAGAGAAGTACTGTTCGATATACAAAGTCTTCGTAATCCATTAATTCGGTTGCCGTGAATGTTGATAATGTCGAAATAAAAAGTTGGCTGGCGGCACAAAAGTTCCGATTGATGCAGAGATTAAGACCTTCATAAACTTTGAGGCGATTTTTACGCTCCCAATCTCCTCCTTCTTTTATGAGAGATTGTGCTTGATCAAGAAGCTCTTTGAATGCAACGTGTTCATTATAGAAGAAGCAAATTCGCATTTGGCAGAAAACAACATCGAGTTTTTGGCCAAGGGCAATTGTATGTGAAAATAATTCTGAAAGTTGACGTTTGCTTTCTTGGAAATCACCTATCTTAAGGTAAAAAAGCGCAAGATTCTGTAAAGCAACACGAACATCTTCTTCGCCTTTAGCTTCTCGAGCATCAGATAAGGCATGTTGAAGTTCAGCAAGTTCTTCGTTATTTGAGTTAGAAAGCTCAGCTGCAAGTTTTTCGTCGACCACCCAGTCAAATTGTTGACAAAGTAAAAGATAATATGGACACATTTTATTTTCAAAAATTTTTTCCATCAAAGCTGTTTCATCTGCTGGAGAACGTGACATGGCATATCTTTCACGTAATTGAGCAATTGCTATGTTTGGAAATTGATCAAGTGGATTTACTTCAGACATACTGAGTTATAGTTAACGAACCTTGTCAATATTATAATATAGTTGTTCGAATGAACTTCATCAAATTTCATTTAGTATATATTAGCTAACGAATTAAAGAATAATTATCGGAAGCATCTGTGGCCCAATGGATAAGGCACAGCCCTTCGGAGGCTGGGATTGTGGGTTCGAGTCCTGCCAGATGCAAATTTTTTATTTTTTTCGAACCCATCATCAATTACTTGAACATGACGAACTATTTAATGTCGAAATATTAAAAGCACAAAGCAATAGTAATAATATTAAGAATAACAATAAAAAGAAGCAGAAGAAACTCGAAAAGATCTTGTTTTGGGGAGTGGCAACACGTGACGAGGTACCAGACTTTAACTACACAAAAGAGAAAATAAGTTTAAGTTCGTACGAAATAAATTATAAATTTATACGAAAAATTATTGTTTAAATAATTCCAACAAACTTTGTATCAATGCGCCATAATTATTATCGCCATTATTAGCCATTTCTTCAAAAGCGTTCACAAATCCCATTGAAGAAATTAATTGATATACTTCTGTTCTTTGACATTGCTTTTCTTTCATTAATGCAGCATAAATACTCTCAAGAATTACGGATACTAACTGATCATTATCACAATCTAAGTTCGTTAGAAGTGAGTTAAAAATTGTTTGATTTGATATTAAATGAATTTGTTCTAAAGTTCCTTGAAATAAAATATTTGATGCCAACCAAGACGCAGACATATAATCCATAATTGTCCCATTTTCGATTGCATCTATTAATGAAGATATAAAACCCATTTGAATAATAGCTTCAATTAATTCAGGTCTAAGAGCAAGATTTGCTACGATTTTAAAAATGAGTTGGGTATGTTTTTTATCATTTTGTGATAACATTGAAAGAATTTGAAGTAAATTATGACTTAAAAGGAAAGAAATTGGTCCAATATCACCGCATGATAACTGATGAATTACAAGAAGAGCATTTTCGCGAATATTTTCATCATTTGATGTTAAAAGTTCAAGAATTCTACCAAGGACTCTTGGTGAATTATAACTTTGAGTTAATGGAACAACACGGCGTAATATCCCTGCCAATAAAGTGAGTGCATCACAAATTTGCTCATTTTCTAATTGTTCACATAAAACAAGTTGTTGAGAAAATTGTTGTGCTTTCATTTTGTTATTTTTATCTATTGATGATAGATGTAATATTGCTTTAATATCATCTTGAAATGTAGGTTTCTGATCCAAATCAGAATTACACCTTCCAATCATAATTTCAAGTATTTTACATTCAAGTAATTTCTTGTTGATTTCTGGATCGCCAAGATCAATGAGCTTTATAAGACAATTAATTGACGCTCTAATTTCCTTTATTTTATCATATGTAGCTATATTAAGAAAACGTTGAAGATTTAAAATAAAATTATAATTGTTAATTAAAACAGAAACAAATGGTGATCTTGGTGTTATACATGAAGATAGTAATGTAAATATATAATATCCATACCCCACATATTCTCTTTCGTTTTCTATAGCATGTGATAATATTTCAAAGATTTTATCAAGAATTTGTGAATTGATTAATTCATTAAAATGATTTTCTGGTATAAATGGAAGTAAATCACGAACTTCGTACAAATTAAAGAAAGTTCCTCCTTCTTCAAAAGATGGAGTTTTAATAAAGTTTGCAAGACGAAATTCAAGTTCATTAATTTGATCGTCACTTGGTTGAAATATAGTCTTGTTTGAAACGAAGCAAAAACGTTCCTTTCGAATAATATCACGCTGAGATGCAGCTAGAAAAGCACGAAACTGTTCATGTGCTTTGGAATGCATGAGGGCTGAAATAATAAACGGCCATTGATCATGATTTAATGTGAAAAATTGATAAAACAAAGAAAGAAATAATTCAATCATTTATTATAATGGTGATAAATTGCAAATAAACCAATTTTAAGTGAAACTAAATTCATATTTGTGAATCAAATTTAATATATTTATGTTCACTTACACTTTATATTATTTCTTATCTGATTGGATAGACCTAGGCCAATGCGTTTCTCAGAAAAATACAACATTTTCATCAAAAATTAATGTTTATTCTGTTTTTATATAAAATTTATAAATTTAAACTAAAGTCAAGATATAAAACATACTTCATGCCGCTTCGTTTCCGTGTTATTTTCATTTTTTATATTGTTGCCATCCATTTCACAACCATTAATTACCATTCCAACAATAGTTTCAAACATTTCTTGAATATTAATACCCTCAAGCGCTGAACTTTCGAAGAACTTCGCGCCAATCTTTCGAGCAAGTTCATCGCCTTGAGCTTTGCTTACTTTTCTTTGCTTTTGAAGATCACATTTATTCCCACAAAGTACAATTGGTACATGTGTATCACCTTTTATCTTCTTAATGAGCTCATGAAACTTTAGAACTTCATTAAAACTGATTTCATCATCTATTGAGTACATTAATATAAATCCATCCCCTTTTCTCACATTGTATGGCCACATTGATGCAAAGTCATCTTGACATGCTACTAGGATACCATGAAATGGTATTTCTTTATTGTCAATTTTAACTTTTAAGTCAAAACATTCTTCTAAATATGGATCATATTCATCAATATAGGTTCCACTAGAATACCTTCTTATCACTGTATATTTTCCAACGGTAGAATCACCGAGTAAAACAATGTTGATTTTTTTTTGCATGCAAAAAAGCTGTTTTGATTTTCATTATAAAAACCGTTAAAAGTACTCAAAAAGGTTTACACTTCAAACCTGCACAAATTAAAAATTATTTTAATTAAAACCATTCACGTGAAAATTTAAAGGATATATGTAACTCTAGAATATCATAATCTTATTATAAATCTGGATTTTATATTCGAAACTGAATTTTTAACATTAACAATGTATTTGAAACATATTTTCGTACTTAAAAAAATTCTGTAAGAGGGGAAACCTTAAATTAATAGTGACAATATTGAAACTGTCCTGTGCGTATATTTATGAGAATTCTCATAAATAACTTTATTTCCTGATGATATCAAAAACTGTGCATGGAACAGAAAAAAAATTTGGTAATTACTTCAAATTATTGTATTATCTGAAATTATTTGTATAAGAAGACCATTTTGGTTCGTATCGTTTCTATTATTTACCACTGTAGTAGATAGTAAATATATATATATTTATGCCTAAATGCGGCAATGTAACAATTTTTGGATTTTCCCATATTTAAAACATTGCAAATTTATTATTTACTATTACAACATAAACAAATTATAACTCTTCATCTGTTTCCGATTTCCTTAATATTTCCATGAACACATGTTCCAAAGAAGAAGAAGAACATGTATAATAACAATATCCATTATCTCCATTCATTCCTTGTTCCATAATTCCGAACAAATCCGCCATTTCTATATCCGTTGCCGGCACGTCATATAGTCTTGCTGCTGGTCGAGAGATTTCCATTTGTGCGCTTGGCAATATTTTCTCGAAGAAGTTTGTACATTTATCCGCTTCTTCTTTCGAGTCATCTTTTAACATAATATCGATTTTATATATTGTACCGAATCGTTCAGTTAATTGTTGTGGAGTACCAATTGCATATACACAACCTTTGACCATAATCGAGATGATATCGCATAAGAATTCGGCTTCACTTAATAAATGTGTACATAACATAAACGTTTTGTCGTTTTTATATTCGAGAATTAGTTCTTGTACATTATGTCTTGCAACTGGATCTAATGAAGCTGTTGGTTCATCAAGTAATATAATATTCGCTCGACTATAAAATGATAATGCAACTGCAAGTTTCCGGACATCTCCTTGTGATAAGTCTTGTAATGGTTTATCTTTAAGTTCTTCAAGTTGTAAATCACGAATTAATCGAATTGATTTCTCTTCTTCTTCTTTCGTGAACTCAAATAACATTCCATATAACTTAAAGTGTTCCGCTGGCGTCATTTCATTACATAAATGATTATTAAATTGTGGACATACACTAATAGCTGTCGGATCATGGAATTTAGATATGTCAACTCCATTAACTTCAATTGTACCATCTGATGGTGGTAACAATGAAGTTATCATTCGAATTAATGTTGTCTTACCTGCACCATTAGCACCTAAGAACCCAAATAAACAGCCTTTCTCTATACCTAATGAAACTTGATTAACTGCTGGTATTGGTTTGCCTTCAGTATTAAAGAATAAACGTGAAACATTATGGATTCGTACTGCGAAGTCATGTGAGTTCTCTACGCGTTCACGCATTTCTAATACATCTGATGTTGATTCTTGTGTATCACGAATCTCTTTAAAGAATTCATCATAATTTCCAAATGACTTCTTGGCTAATCTTCGCTTAACTGAATTTCGTGCTGATTCTATAATGAATAATATTAAGCCATAGATTACAATGTTACCAAAGTCCATTATGAAAAATGGTTGTGATGATGAATACTTCCAATAATATGAAAATGGTTGTGCTAATGGTCCAATGTTCGATAATTCATATGAAAAAATACGTTGTAATGATAATGGTGGTATTAATGAATAAATCCATTCTAACCAAACTGGATTAGCAGCCCATCGAATACATTGGATAACATATGGAATAAGTAATAAGATAATAAATGTAAGAAAACATTGGCGATTAGCAGATTCAGGACTATCAAATAAAAAGGATAAAACATACATGAAAAATATAAATGATGGCCCAAGCATTACTATGGTATACCAAGTGGTAAACATATTATCAAGAAATGCTTGGATTTGAGCGATGCAAAAAATAGCCCAAATGATAGTGGTGGTAAATATCCACATCGCAAAATCAAGTAAAAATGTTCCAAGCCAATACGGAAGAATAGTAAGTGTACATGAGATCATATATGACCGTACTTCGCCAGTGATATCAATGATCGGTTGTGATATGATTAATGGAATAATTGAATAAAGTCCAGCAACTAGAATAATAGGACCAATATTACCAAAGAAATATTCTATGTTACGACTGGCTGAGACTGTAAAGGTAAGTGTGAAGTTTCCACCGTAAACTGCTTTCCAAACCGCTTCTGTGGCAATTGCATCAACTGTAAATTGTTCTGTAGTTTCAAGATAACCTGACGTGTTGTACCATGTGGACATTGCAAAAGAATTGTCAGGCGTTTGATAAAACATTACTCCCATTGGTATATATGTAGGTTCTTGAAGTGAAGTTTGTTGTCTAATAACCCATGCATTAAGCTCTTCTGAAGAGTTAAAAACGGTATAACCTGGTTCTACACCCATGTCCCTTACAAAGATATCGATTAATGCTTGTTTAAAAATTGAAAACTCAGGCAAACTTCCATCATCAACAAAAAGCAAATAATTTGAATTTTGGGCGAAATCTTGAAAAGTTATAACTTTAACATCAGGTGCCATAAAATATGACATGGCATAATAAATTGCAATTGCTAAAGCAGAAGCAATAATACATGCAACTATTGTAAAAACAAATGATCGCCATGAACGTTTTATCATAACATATTTTCTAAATAAGACTGCCCTAAAATGTGATGCTTTAAATCCCATTTCAAGAAAATCTATTTATCGTTATTCGTGATGTGACCAAGAAAATTACGCGCAAATTAGTATTGGTAAAAATTTAAGTGAATATCTTTATTATTAATAGATATTTTCCAAAAAATTATCAATACAAATTAATAAATTATTTAAGCGATAAAAATAATCCAAAAAGAAATTAGAAATATGAATTTTTAATGAAGATATTTTTAATTTAAAAATATCGAAAAAAAACATCGTTCACACAAAAAATAGCTTTTTCAAAGATACGATCAAAAATTGCAATGAAAACGTCTGTAACCCATTTGAAAAATTCTGTAACCCACTAGCCAATTCAAAATATTCATTCTCAATGACCACAAGTATCCCAGGAGGGAACTGGGGAAATCGGAAACATAGTTATGCTCGAACTTTAGGTGTATTGTTTAAAAAACAATTTTTGTTAAAAATAAGAAGAGTATCTTCAATAATTGAATTAGTGATTGCTTATGTTTTTTATCTGGTGTTATACCCCTTGGATTCTATTTCTGGGAGACCTCAGGAGCTGGTTGAAAATCCAGAAAGAAATTACACTCAATTAGTATCAACAGATTTAATCATTTTCTTTGCTATGTCCAACGAAAGTAGAATGGCTGCTATGCCAAATACTACTCTTGTTAACTCAATGATGAATTTCTTTTCTCAGATTTATTTATCAATAACATCAATTCAAGTCGAATACCCAAATTCATTTGATGAACTGAAAGACATAGTTGATGGCACTGATGGTAGTGGTCTTGGGATATATTGGACAAATTCAGAAAGTCCAGATGCATTTATAAGTCCAGAATTTGAAATTTATTGCCAATCACTTTTAACATGTCCACAGTCGGACATTTTAAACTTTATTCGTTATTATCTTTCACTTTTAGCATTTCAATCAAATTATACAAATGTTAATTATCAACGAATGCTTCAATTTAACAATAGCTATCAACGTTATCCATCCATAGAAGGCACAATTTTATATAATATGGACTATGTATTTATGTTTGTTATTGTTATTCCACTCATCATATCTACTATGCCAGACTTTGGTACAGTTTTAGATGAAAAAGACACAAAAGTCGCAGCCTTTTGTTTTATGAATGGATGTCCTGAGTCAGCGTATTGGATAGTTAACTTTATTACTCCAATCATATTATCAATCATTCCATATCTAGCGATCTCATTAATGTTTTGTTATTGGTTCCGTATGATTGGAACTGATTTCAGTCTTCTTTTTGTTCTCAGTTTATTATTTATTATATCACATGTTTGTTTCCAATATGCGTTTTCAACATTTTTCAAGCGTGGCTCAAATGGGCGAATGTTTACAATAGTTCTATTAATTCTTGAATTATTTTTTGCATTTCTTCATAACCTTGTAACATTAACAGAAGCAGAAAGTAACACAGCACTTAAACATGTTTTATCTATTATACCATTTTCATGTTATCAAATGGTTATTGGGTCACTTTATCAAAATGGATTATATGATCGAGATCCTATTGGATGGGGGCAATTACATTATCCTAAATTAAAATATGAATTATGGATTGGATTAATGTGGTTTTGTATTGACATTGTATTATATTTCTTAATATTCCTTATTGGTAATGCTACAATTCCACGATATTTCGGTACACCAATTATTCGATGGTCAGAAATCTTTAAACTTTCGGCATGGAAACGAGTATTTGGTGGAGAACAATATGATGGAATTGATGAGAATGGAGAAGCTAAACGACTAATTGAAGTTGAAGGATTATGTAAGACATATAAAGGCCGTAATATTGTTAATGTTTTTGAAGACACGAATTTCTATATTAATCAAGGCGAAGTTATAGTAATCATTGGACCAAATGGCGCAGGTAAATCAACATTAGTTAATATCTTATCCGGAGCAATTGAACCTAACTCTGGTACATTAGTTTTTAATGGTAATGATCCATCGCCACGTTTTAAGATCTTACAACAATCATTAGGCGTAGTTTTCCAAGATAATATTATCTTTAATCGATTATCAGTACGTGAACATTTAGAAATGTTTGGTACATTTAAAGGTATTGATGAAAAAGATATTCAAGAAGCAATTAATTACTTTGCGGACATATTACAATTAACTGATATGTTAGATAACTATGCAGGTGATTTATCAGGAGGACAAAAGCGGAAACTTTGTATAGCTATAGCGTTATTAGGTAATCCACCAATAGTTATCATGGATGAACCAACTGCTGGTGTCGATGTACAAGCGAGACAATTAATATGGAAAACTATCGCAAGTTTCACTAACACAACAAGTATCATCACAAGTCATACACTCGATGAGGCCGAAGCTGTTAGCTCAAGAATTTTCATTGTCTCAGGGAGAAAGATTCCGTTCTGTGGTACTTCGACAGAGTTAAGGAATAAGTATAAATGTGGATATCTATTGAGAGTAGATCGAGAAGATGGTACAGTGGGACCTGTGTTGGATTTGGTGCAAAAGTATATTCCCGCTGCACATCTGTCAGACGAAAGAAAAGATACAATTTGTTTGCCGGTAGATAAGGAAGTACATAATATGTTGGCAGAAATGAACGAGAAAAAAGAAGAATTGGGAATCGGATCATACACATTCGCAGTGGAACAATTGGAAGAAATGTTACTGAAGTTGATCGCTTTGGAAGCACTCGAGTGATTGTAATTGTAATATGTTTATGTGAAATGAATAAAATTTGGATTTGAAATTTGCTGAAAAATTAATTTTGGCGAATCACAAAAGAAAATTGTTGAAACTTATGGAAATAATCGCTGATTTACATGTGGAACATGAGACCATTAAATGGTTTTGGTTAAATTTATTCAAAAAGTTTTATAGAATTGATTATCACCAAGAAATCTCATTGATAATATGTGTTTTAATTCCATATTAAAATTGTAGAGTTAACAAATTGCTGAGATTGCATATCACTATATTTGTACTAAAAATATTCTGCATATAAAAATTATATTCCAAATTTTTAAACTGATTTAATATAAAATCTATAAAAAAATTACGCATACAATAAGATTTTATTATTATAAAACTGAGTGCTGTTGCTGTTTGATTCCTCAGTTTACTTTGTTTGATGAGCGCAACTTCCACATCTTTTGATGTAAAACGAATAATTCAGTATAAACAATAATTAACAAAAACAGAAAAATATTTTATTATATTTCGTTCTATTATTACTCAAATCCATTGGTCCTCATCTTCCGTTCTCAATTTATTAAAGTTAAATTTACATCCGATGAATAAGAAACTGATAAAGTGAATGTGTTTTATTGGTGAATGTATCACTTTGTGTGTATGTGAATGTGAGTGTTGGAGGAAGACATTCGTCAAGTATTGTTCCCTTAGTAAAATTCATATTTCCAAATGTTTCATTTTGATATGTTTCGAATGTCATAACTGTTGTCGCATTTATATTAACAAATGCATTTACATTACATATTATTTTGCTTTTTATGCAATTATTAATAATGAAGAATAAAATGAAAAGATAAAGAAACACAAGAAATTCTTATTGTTGTTATTGTAATTGTTTGTGTTATAATAATTTTATTTCAATTCTTTTTATCTTTTTAATTCATTATCATCAAGCTAAACAATATAATATTTTAAGCCGTCAAGAAAATGGAAATACAAATGTAATCAATATCAATACAGAAAATGTTATTAATTTCTCTCATATTGAATAAGATCCATTTGCTAAAAACCCGAAGAAAACAATTGTTTTCATATGAAAACTTAATTTTTCTATTGGATTTGCTATAATAAACATATAATGTATAATAGAAGGAAACATAAGATTTGCCAAATAATAAGGAATGTTTGTATTTGATAAATAAATAAAAAAATTATTTTGTTCTTAAAATATGTTTATTTATATCTGACTTATAAATTTTTCTTCTTTGAAAACTGCTGCAAATGGATCTTCTTCGATATTTGAATTATTAATCCCAACTGAAAATGTATTATCGATTTCATTAATTTTATTATTATTTTCATCTGAAATATTCATTTCTTCTTCATTTTGTTTTCGCTTCTTATTTTGATATTTAATCATAAAGTTATTCGAATATTATAACAAACGCTTATTATCCTTAGTATTCTTAAATGGTGCTAAATTAAATAGCATGTCTACTTGTTGTAATTTCCAAATCCCAATCCACCATTTTCGTTACTACATTAGCATTTCATTTGATATTTATTCTTATTAAACAATTTCTGTAAAACATGACCAAAGTGATCTTAACTTATATGAAAGAAATGAGTTATTATTGGTTTTAATAAAAGTACCATTGACGAATTTGGGAATATTGTTACAACAAACTTCAATATGACTTTCATATTTACCATAAAGGAATTGGTTTAACGCATGGATGGTATGTTGCACTTTCGTAATTTAGATGCTTTGGGGGTAATTTCCGGTCAAATAAAATTGGCGTGCCCCAGAATTGTAAACTATTGATTTAATAATGATTACAGAGGAAGAATTTAATGTTTTTCAAGAACAACTGATACAATTAGGTCAAACAAATTTTGCTTTAAAAGAGAAACTTGATACTCTTAAAGAAAAAAATGCTCAGTTGCCGAAATTAAAAGCACAATATTCTGAAATTGAACAGCAAAAAAAAGAATCACGAGAAAAAAATGTTAGAACAATTTTAGAACTTAGAAATAGACTAAAAAATCTTAAAACCCAATATATAAAACAAAGCGAGTTCAACGAAAAAGTTGTAAATAATCGAATTGAAGAAGTTTCAAATCAAATTTACAAAATGGAAGCATCCAATGAAGAAAGGGAATCTATTATTTACCAAAAGAAGTATCAAATCAAAACAATCAAAACTGAGATTAGTCAAAAATCAGAACTTTTGGAAAAGCTTAACCAACGTAACAAGCGTGTTAGTCAACTTTCTGCCTTTATGGCAATGACACCGTCTATTGTTCTCTATATAGAAGATCTTCAATCCAAAATTACAAATCTTCAGATCAAGAAAACCAACAATACCCAAGAATTAGCCACATTAGACCAACAGGTAGCCGAACTTCGTAATTCAGAAGCCACTCTTGACCAAAGAATATCACTCAAAAATTCCGAATTGAATAATCTTCAAACATCATTCGCAAAACTCGAAACAGAAATTTCGAATATTAAAAAGAGCATTGAAAATACCAAACACGAAATTGATGTAAAAACGCAAAAATACAACGAAACCAAAGATCAAATCGAAGACATAATAAAAACTCGAAAAACTCAATTAACGAAATTCGACGATTTAATCAAAGAACAAAAACTTCAACTTGAAGAATATACACATTCCAAATCTAAAGCCGAAAGTGAACAAACTCAAATGCAGGAACTTGTTAAGCAAGAAAAAATGCGAAATTTAGACGTAGTGCAAGAACTTCGAAAGCGATTAAATTCATTAATCGAAACAGGCGATGACTCCGACATACCAAAAATCGACAGAGACTTAAGGTTGCAGATATCGAAAATATCGGAAGAGAACAAAATGATGAAAGATAAAACGGTAATGTTAAGGCAAGCGATAAATTTAATAAACGAAGAACTGAAAAGTAAACAAAACGAATTAAGGAAAATTACTCTTTTGTCGCAGCCGAATCCGAAATTGTTAGCGAATACGAACTTTCAGATATTGGAGACGTTGTTGGAAGAAACAATTCTGCAGAACAAACAATTGTTGGTAAGGCAAAGTGAAATAAGTAACGAAATTGATAAGTTAAGAGCTGAAAAGCTTAATAATAATTAATTGTATATATTAAATAGAATTTTAATAACGTTTTTCATTTATCTAATCATTAATTTTAGAAATATTGGAAATTTACTATCTAAATAACTTTTACTCTTTCATGAAAAGCCACAATGAAAAAATATAAATTTAATTAAAATCAAATCTTAAACTAAACTTTTTTATTTAAATTTGAAGAATGGAATAGAAACATTAAAATTATAAATTCATTTTTAATTAAAACTATGTTTCAAGGGAACTCTTTGCAATAGTTAATCTTCGGTTTCACATTTGTGATGAAGTCATCCAATTTCACCATAATTTGATCGTTCATGAACTTTATCGGCAGCGGTTTTCCATTCAAAACAAATCTAACGTATTTCTCGTTATTCTTTTGGTAGACTTCCATAGCCAAATGCGATGCGAGCGGAGGCAATGTGTCCAATCTGTTGCCTAAAAGGGACATGAACACGGATACTGTTGAATCGTGTGTAGAATGAAGTGCAAACTTTACAGTGCTTTCTCCACTCAATGACATGTTCAATACTCTCAAAAGTTCTCTCATTCCAGCAGAAAATCCGATTCCCATTGTCTCGTCGTCCTGTAGATATAGGTCATAAAGGTTTCGTGCAAGCATTTCACTACAAATATCAATGTGCGTCTGATTGATGTCTGGACTCATCGTTTTCTCGTTGCAATACATGGTGAAAACCCAGTCGCAGGCTTTGTTTCCACTGGATTGCGTCCACTCTGTGAGGTTCAGATACTCGCGAACTGGCTTAAGTATCTCACCTGATCTTGCTAAAAATTCTTTGAATTTGTCGCTGTCAACATACTTTTGATAGAGGTTTTTGATGTCGCCGCAGGTTTTGTGGCTCGGACGGAAAAGATCATTGCTTGATGGACCTGATGTAATATCAATAAGTTCATTAACTGATTGTGATTCATAAAGACCACCAATAAAGGAAAGAGCACTCTTAAATGTTCTGTCATAAGCAGTAGAACGAATGTAAATTTGATCTGGATTATAGGTTTCATCAAGAAAATGAAGATCATCAACAAGATATTTCCGATATGCTTTTCCAAGTTTGAGGTGCATTTGCATGCCTTCAATTGTGAGCTCGCCTAAGCGACAATTGGGCGGATAGTCAGCAAAACGATTATCAAGAATTGTACGAACTTTGCGATGATGAACAAGTGGAACAGCTTCAACTCTGCCTGAAACAGCATCGGGCGAATCGCATCGCCATATTCCACGATCTTTTTGTTTCAAATATCCATCAAGAGGTGAACGTGCTCCGTGTCTGGTAACAACTTGGATATGAATAAGCTCGTACCCATCACCTGGCGGCTCAGGAGGTGTGGGATTAGCAACGCATACTTGCCGAAATGAAGACGCAAAAGAAAACAGAAGCAAGAGCATTTAACGGTTATTCGTCAAAACATTTTTATATGAATTTTTATAACCGTTTCCTGAAATTCAGCTGAAAATGATCGTTATGACTTTTAGATAAACATGTTAAGTTCATAATCCTATTAAAAGAAATCAAGTTTTTCAATCTTTTAAAGATTTTAATTTTTCTTATTTTTATATCAAAAATTAATCATTATTTGATGTATAAATCTCTTTTAAAACCCAAACCAAAAGATATTTATATATATATGATGAATCTGAAACAAGTGTTATCTCTTTGAGATCAAAAATTTGTTGTGAAGACCAAACTAAACTTCAATGTTTCCGACAAGGCAAATGTCAAAACTCGTGTACATCAAATGTAATGTATAATTTATAAGATAACACAAAATGCATTTATGCTATTTCTCAAAAAAGAATAGGTATTTAATGTGTTACTTCAATGACCATTTAATAAATTAACAACGTTTATATTTTATTTATAAGAGTGTGGGTTGATAATATGCATGGTTAATATTTGGTCAATATCTGAAGTTGAAACAATTCTTGTCAATTCTTCTGTCAATGACCTCGGGCCAATAAGGGGAATTTGTATTAATGTCTCTACTGATTCTTGGAGATGCTTATTCAAAACAGGTGTTTCCAATTTAACGGTCTCCTCGTCATAACCTCCATAACCGTCATCATTAACGGTTTCCTTTATAATGTTTTCGTATTCAATTGACCAATCTGTTGATGCGTCAGCCAATTGAATGGGAGGCTTTATATAGCAGTCAGAGTGGAACTTCCTGATGAAGTACTTGTAATACTTGGAAAATTTTGTCAAGATGAGAACATCGAAATTGATAATTTCATGTTCAACATTGATCATTGACAATAATTCTTGATTCACAAGATTTTCAATGTAGTCCGCAATGTCCTCTGTATCAGGTATTGTTCTAAGGTACTCAACAGACTCAATCAAAAATTCAGAATGTGGAAATGATCGAACACATTCTTGGGTCATCAAAAGAAAAGCCTCATTATTAAGATGATAATAGTATCCTTCTTGCTTAGCAAGAGTTTTGAGAACTGTTTCGAGTACAACATTTTTGGATTCGATGGGCATTGATTTTAAGAAATCAAGAATTTCATCAGATTGGACACCATAAATTTGTGAAAGAGGAAACACCATTCCAGTGTGAATATGTTCTGTTGATATTTCGACTGCAAGTTTGTAAAAAATGTCAATATCAATTTCTTGGTCATGAAGGATTTGACAACCTCTAAAAATTTGAATAAGCGACATATCGTTGTCTACGTTAAGCGCTGGTTGATATGATTCTTCTGATTTCATAAATTGGAACTCAGAAACATAATTTCTGTTAAGAGCAAATTCTTCTGAAATTGTGGCGCCAGTAAACGGTTTTGGTGACATTTGAGGTGAAGAGTTACGATATGAAAAGTGAACTTTATCAAAAGTGTCATATGATGGTTTGGGTGCCCCAGTTTTGATTGATTGAGTAACATAGTTTCGGCTGCTGATTGCAACAGGATCTGCAGTAAGATTAGAGTGCTCGAGAGAAGGCTCAACTAAGAGAAGATCGTCCCTGGAAATTATATCACCTAAAAACATAAATAGAGCATTTTGTCCTTTGGATCCAACATTTCTGATAATGTCTGATGGCGATTCTTCAATTCGAAGACGTGGTTGAAGATCAACGTCAACATCAGAAACCTCATCAAATGAGAAATCTTCATCTGATGAATCATCTGCCGCAACATAAGGGACAGAAAAGTGAAGAGCTTTTTCCTGGAGTAGTTTGAGAAGTTTTTTTGACAGTTGAGCATTATTTGTGAGTGTAAGAATGAAATCAAAAATCTGTGGATAATTTGTTTCGTTTTTATGGAATGCTACAATTGCTGCAACTAGTGATTGGAATGAAAGTTCGTCTTTTAACTCATCTTTTGCATTACAAAGAATATCATAAAGTTCATCAAGTTCAACTGAACGAGATTGAATGGAAAGGTCAGTTGGTTGGTAATGATGGTGTTGGTTCTTAAGAATTCGATTGAACAAATAAATTGAAGGTCCCGAGTCTTGAAGAATTGTTTTTATTGATCCAGGTAAAGGCTGATTTATATCAATCTTTTCCATTTTAGGAAAAAGATCTTCTAAAATATCTTCATTCCTTGCAAAATGAATTCGGAAAAAAGATTCTAAAATCGAGAAATTTAAAGGCGAGCCTTTCATCCAACTTTATCACTTTTTATATCACATAAACCGCCAAATGGGGCACCCATATTGTCAAGCTCAAATTTCACCTTGATGTTTTATATACAACTGAAAAACAAGAAATGATACTAAGAATGTTTATGGCTAGGATGCAAAACGCCCTCCACTTTGCGGTTTTTGAACGATAGGAAATTTGAAAGGAAAAAAATGGCAATAAAAATATTCTACTTTTGATAAGGAAATCAAAGTCATATCAAAAAGTGAACAATGGCAAAATATCTTATCGGGGGGTCTGATACACTTCGAAATCATTTTTCTAATAAAAATATATTCAAATATTTTAAATTATGATTAGTTTTTTAGGAAATTAATGTAATTTAATTTATATATATATATATATATATATTTTGACAGACAAAATATTTGACATAACGATAATATATGAGTTTATTAAATAAGATACACAAGATTTATTATAACGGTTATCGATAAAAATTATTCATATTTTTTGTTTGTAAAGTAGTTAAAAAGTCGATCATTATTTTATTGATGCAATCGCAATTCGAAACCATTAAGAAAGTGTTAAAATTAAATGACAAAAGCTTCATCAAATAAGTATCTGAGCAGGGAATCATTCCTGATATCCAGCAAATTCAAATATGTCCGAAATGTCAATCGTTAATGAAAGTTTATTTTTCACCAAGTTACCCTGATGGTGCTGCATATAGATGCTGCTCAAGTAAATGCAGAAATTCAAAATCAATCAGATTAGATTCATGGGTATCACAATCAAAACTTTCATTAAGAAGATTTGTTCACATTTTAGCATGTTGGGTAGAAGGTTTTGATATAAGAACTACATTTAAAATTACATATGTATGTGAACGATCAGTAATAACATGGCTTCAAACTTTTCGATCTATTGCAGAAAAAGAATATCGAAAAGATATAGCTCAAAATTTACTTGGTGATAAAATGATCGAAATTGATGAAAGTCATTTAAATTATTTGTCCAACAGTCGAACCTAATTCAAAAATTTGGTCTGATGAATACAAGTCATATAAAGTATTCTTCAATAAGTTTCCCGAACGATACACTTTTTTAGGCCAATAACCTTCGCACTTCTATTAAAAAGTTCTATAAATTTATTTGTTTTTTTTCGTAGTTGATATGATCCCCATTATTGCGAATAACTTGTTGCAGTCTGTCTTGCATAGAGTTTGCAAGATTTCGAAGCATTTCAGGGGAGATGCTTTCCCAGACTTCGAATATCGCAGCACAGAGCTCATCAATAATTTTCGGCTTAAGTTCATAAACTTTTCTTTTCATAATCGCCCATAGATTCTCAATTGAATTGAGATCTGGGCTCATTGAAGGCCAGTCTTCTAGAATGTTAACCTACATCCTTAGGTAATCTATAGTTTCTCTGCAAGTATGAGCGGTTGCTCCATCTTGCATTAAAATCCAACCTTTGATTCCATAGACTTCATTCATCTGCGGTATCTCAAACCGCTACCATCTATCAGTTCGTCTACATAAGAAACATGATCAATGGTACCTCTTTCGATTATGATGAAGTTTGTTTTGACTTGGGAAGATATCCCACCAAACACCAAAACCTCATCTGGGAATTTTTTTTCAGTAACTATAACTTCAGGACATTTCTCGCCTCTTTTTCGATGAAGAGGTCGATGATCCTCGTTGAGCCAAAAGTAGCTTTCATCTGTGAACAGCACTTTTGTCCAGTCTTGTGGTCATGACCAGTCATCCGTTGGATGTCCATATCTGAATACCCTAGGTATATCCATTTTGCTATTTCCTGCCTTCTTTTTATTGTTGTTTTTGTCGCCAGCATGTTCCTTGTCTGCGGAAGTTATTTGCTAGCTTTACGTGGGAAACTTATTGAAGAATACTTTAATAATCTTAGTGATTTAGGTTATGTACACAAAACAGTAAATCACTCAGAAAATTTTGTAGATCCAATTACTAAGTCAATTAGTCGAAAAATAGAAGGTACATGAAATCTAATAGAAGGATTTATTATAAAAGATGGATTTAGAGAAAATAATTTTTAAAAATTATCTAGAATCATATATTCATGAATGGTGCTAATGAAGAAATATAGGAAATACATCTGAAAAATGCTGGGAAGCAATAATTGGTGAAATTTCTTAATAAACTAATCATAATTTAAAATATATTTATCAGAAAAATGATTTCGAAGTGTATCAGACCCCCCCAATAAAATATTTTGCCATCATTCATTTTTTGAAATGACTTAATATTGCCATTTTTTTTCCTTTCAAATTTCCTATCGTTCAAAAACCGCAAAATGGAGGGCGGTTTGCATCAGGGCCGTATTCTCTAATGCACTTCTATGTATTGTTCATTCTATGCCATAAAATATGCTCAGCATATAGTGACGGTCATTATTCATGGGTGTGCGCTAAATATTTCTAAATAAACAAAAAAAATTATTTTATTTATATTTTAACATATTCATTACTTTCATTAAAATCTGCTGCTTATAGTTTATTGTTTTGCTTTTCAGCATTTTGATATATCAACGTATAAAATATATAATAATATTATATTAAAAAGAGTATTAAACCACAATGCATGTATATATGATTTCTGTTCCAATATAAATATGTTCATCTTCAGATATTGATAGGAAAGATTGACTGTAATTGTGAACAAACTCCTATTCAAAAAGTGGTATCGCCCCCCCGAATCAAAAAGTTATAAATATAAACATTACAAAAAGTTACCGAAATAACTTATTATAAATCTTTTATTAATAAATGTAAACCTTTAAATAAAAGTAATACTACATGTAATATATTATATGTTCTAAATCTTGAAGATTTAATTAATAAAATTCCAAAACATGATTTTATTACTTTAATGTATCAAAGATTTAAATATAAAACTTAACGAATAAGATTAAGTGAATATTTCATTTTAGGTAAAGAAGAAAATATTAATTGGGAAAAAATTTATGTGAAAGATATAATATAAAATATAATGCAAACGAATTTGATTTTGATAAATTTGAATTAATGATATTACCAAAGAATTTCTTGTTTTTAGCTAAAGAACCATATGGTTATTATGATGAGATTTTATCTGTGGGAAAACATTATAAACATTCAAATGAGGATTTACACCTATTTAAATGTGGAACACTCGAAAATTAGTTTGATATATAAAAGAAGAAATAATGCAAAAGTTTATATTTGTAATGTGCCAACGGTGTACTTGGATTTACTTGGAAATGAAAATATACATTTCGAAAATGGTTTAGAAATATTTTTGTCGGAAGAAAAGCCAACACAATTTGTTGAAACAGGTCAAAAATTTACTTCGTTAGCTAAAAATGATACTTCTTTTGTTAACTTTTATGCAAGACATCATTCCTCTGACAACCAAACTCAATACGAAATCAATTTTCCTCCCAAAAGCAAAGAAGGTTATCCACATGTTAAAATCCAACAACATTTTTCTCCCGAAGAAATCATCATTATTCTTAAGTTACTAAAGAAAACTACAGAAAAACATCTTGGCCATGAAGTTGGAATTCCAACCTATTTCAATGATTTTCAACGTAAATCAATAATCAATTCCGGTACCTTATCGATAAGGTTTAAACATCATTAGACTTCTTTACAAACCAGTTTCCAGTGCGATTGCTTATGACCTTAATAAATATAAATACGATAGGAGCAAAATATTGATTTTTGACTTTGGTACTACATTAAGCGTATTGCTCCTCGAAAACGATTTTCGGTACCTTGATCTTCTCTCTTTTAGCGATATACAAATTGGCGGTGATGATATCAATAATTGTATTTTCGAATACATTTCGAAGAAATACCAAAAAAAGACCGGAAAGAACTTAACAATGACAGCAAAATTAAGTAGTGACATTTTCAAATGAAACAATAATGAAAATTGATGAAGAAAATATTGTCGAAACAATTACACGCGAACAATTTGAAGAACTCACCAAAGACATCTTCCAAAAGTTACTTGATCCAATTAAAGATATTTTGAATGATGCAAAAATAGAAAAGAACGAAATCGACAAAGTTGTTTTGGCAGGCGGCTCATCGCTTATTCCGCAATCACAAGAAATTGTGCAGGAATATTTTAATGGAAAAGAAATATTAAAAAACATTAATCCGAAAGAAGTTACATCAATTGGTGCTGCGAGTTTTGGGGACATTTTAGTTAAGATAGAAAACGAACTCTAATAATTTGGAATATGTTTTAATAATTTAATCCAGCACTTCATATAGCAGATAAAAATGATAATATAGAAATAGTAAAATTACTTTTAGATAAAGGAATTGATGTTAATGCAAAATATATTCATTTTAATAATTTAAAATATGTTTTAATAATTTGGAATATGTTTTAATAATTTAGAATATGTTTTAATAATTTTGGATATGTTTTAATAATTTTGGATATGTTTTAATAATTTAGAATATGTTTTAATAATTTGACACAGCACTTCATATAGCAGTTAAAAATAATAATATAGAAATAGTAAAATTACTTTTAGATAAAGGAATTGATGTTAATGCAAAATATATTCATTTTAATAATTTAAAATATGTTTTAATAATTTGGAATATGTTTTAATAATTTGAAATATGTTTTAATAATTTTGGATATGTTTTAATAATTTGAAATATGTTTTAATAATTTGAAATATGTTTTAATAATTTGGAATATGTTTTAATAATTTAGAATATGTTTTAATAATTTGGAATATGTTTTAATAATTTGAAATATGTTTTAATAATTTTATATATGTTTTAATAATTTTGGATATGTTTTAATAATTTGGAATATGTTTTAATAATTTAGAATATGTTTTAATAATTTGACACAGCACTTCATATAGTTAAAAATAATAATATAGAAATAGTAAAATTACTTTTAGATAAAGGAATTGATGTTAATGCAAAAAATATTCATTTGAATAATTTTATATATGTTTTAATAATTTGAGACAACACTTCAAATTGCATATCAAAAAGGTTACACAGAAATAGTAAATTTACTTCATGAAAAAAAATAAAAATAAAAAATAAAGTACAAACAAAAATTTTAATTCAGATTCCTCTTCTACATCAAATCTTCATTTTCAATAAGAAATGGAAATAAAGCATATATTGCTAATAACATTAAAATCAACTTGAAGATCAAATGTTCGCAAGAAACACTAGAAAGAAAAGTAAAACAAAAGTTGATATAAATATACAAACAACCATATTTCCAGAGCATAGCGGTCTTCGGAATTTGAAAAAAAATAAATATCTCATTAAGTGTCTACTCTAGTAGTAAAATTTTGCACGTTAATTTTTCTGAGGTTTACTTGAAAAAATCGGAGATTTTTTGGAAAAAATTCAAAATTTCTCATTACATAATTTATTTCCAAGAACAAAAAGTAATTTCCGGAAAACTATAGATATATCCCTTTTCGAATATTATTATATATTGAGAATAACTGTTGTGTAGGTAAAATAATGGTGGATCATTTATAATATATAATTTTTTACCTAAAATTGCAGAATGTGTTTTAAAATAAATACTGAATAGTTTTTTCTCATTTCAAAAGAATTTAAGAGGGCATTACATATTCTAACTTTAACAAAAGTTTTATTAATTTTTATTTTACATTCAGTCATTAAAATTTGTTTGATTAATGTCCTAACTGTAATGCCAATTATTGGCATTTGATATTTTAATACAAAAATTTCTTGGCATAAAAATTCCTTGATTTGAGGTGAGACATTTTCATTCAAACACTTTGTCCGATCAAAAATCAATCAAAATCTATCGGGAAAGACGATATATTCAATTCCTCTCAAATATTGATCGTTCATCATTTTTTATAATCCAATAATATCTTTTAATATATATATTGATTCACTGGTATAAACTAACATATAAATTTTCTCTATTACTTGAACAATTGATAATAAACTTCTAAAAATGACATAATATATTGGATTACACTCAGTTATGGAATTAATATCAAATTGCTGTAAATAAAAATTCAATTAACTATTATCAATACATAGTTTAGCCGATGTTAATCATATATATAATGATTATTTAAAAGAATTAATTTCATACTAGAAAATCGATTAAAAAAAACAAAGATCTTTCTGAAAATTTTGAACTTCATAAGAAATATGTTAAGAATTGGCACAATTTAAATAAAATTGCAACAATAATTCGTAATGATGAAGTAGAAAAACTTCAAGAAATGTCATCACAAACAAATTTTAATTTTAATCAAATAATTGAACCATCACTTTATGAAAGATATTCATTTATCAATCAAAGAAATGTTGTATTAATTGATTATGCAGCATTTTTCGGATCAGTTAAATGTTTTAAATATTTACTAATGAATGGAGCAAAATTAGAAAGCACTGGTAAATATGCAGTTGCTAATGGAAATATAGATATCATTCATTTATGTGAACAACATCATTCATCATACAAAGATGATTATGAAACAGCAATTATGTTTAATAGAAATGATATCTTTAAATATATTTATGAAAATTTTTACAAAATTAAAAAATTAGGGAAAAAAATGCGTTTCATATTTGAATAGCATCCAGCAAAAAGAATATGAACCTATTGTTGTAGCATCTTTCCCTATGATAACTGATTCTATGAAGTGACTCAAATAAAAAGCTTCCAAAAATATCGTGTTAACAGAATCGCCTAATTCAATGCGATCCATCTTCCAAATGATTGAATTGGAATATCAATTACAGAAATTCTATTATGTTTAGCTATGCAAATGCAATCATTAGTTATCATACTTAAATTTGTTATTGTGAGTGCTCTTGTTGCGTCATCAAACATAAATATAGCGAGAACAAAACAAAAAGAATTTAATCTGTTTACATTTTTTGGAACGCAGCACCAAAAATCAGTCAAATGCTCCATAAAAACGAGAAGAAGCAGAAGAAGCAGCAGCAGAAGATCCGTTTCGAAGTTTTTCTGACGCATTTCATAAGATAAAATTCATTAAAATATTTTTTATTTTTATTTTATTAAATAAAACATTTTAATCCAATTCAAGGATCATTTTCATGATAAAACATGAAATTCTAAATAAAATATTCCATTACAGAACATATAAAAAATTATTTTTTTGTTTTAAATTCCTCGCCAAAGGTGCAGTCTTACCGAATTTGTCCTGCACATTTACGTCTGCTCCTGCGTCTATTAATAACTTTGCAACTCTTGGGTTAGTGCAAGTGAAGAGCGCCGTCTTTCCGTCTTTATCCTTTGCGTTAATATCAACACCCGCATTAATTAGAGCTGTTACAATACGTGTATCATTACAATTGAACAAAGCTGTTTGATAATTATTATCTTTTAAATTCACGTCAATTCCATTATGTATTAATAGTAATGCATTATTCGGATTCGTTTGTCCAAACAGTGCTGTTTTCCCATTTTTATTTCGTGAATTAATATCGATACCAGACTGAAGTAATAATTGCATTATATCATAATCATTACAGAATAATGCTGTGCGACCATTTTTGTTTTTGGCATTAATGTTAATACCGGCTTCAATTAATAGTTGAGCAATCTCTTTGCTCTTACAACTAAATAATGCTGTGCGGCCTAAGTTATCAACAGAATTAACATTGACGCCATTGTTTAAGAGTTGGATTAACTCATTAATGTTATTACAATTAAATATCGTTTTGGGTTGTTGTGGTTGTTCAACTTGATATGGTTAGAACATTTTGTTCTGATTAATATAAGTTTGATAATTATGTACTGGAGGGACTATGTACGATTGTTTTTGATAAATGTTTTGGAGTTGATTAAGTGAATATGTTGTTTGTTGTTGTGGTGAATAAATAATTTGTTGTTATGATGAAATTTGGATAATTTTTGGATACATTTGTTGTTGTTGTTGTGGACTCATTTGTTGTTGCACATTAATATTTGGATACATTTGTTGTTGTTGTGGACTCATTTGTTGTTGCACATTAATATTTGGATAAATTTGTTGTTGTTGTTGTGGATAAATTTGCTGTTGAACATTAATATTTGGATAAATTTGTTGATTCATTACTTTAGGCGACTGTGGTTGCGTATTTATATTTATTGGAATTCGTTGTTGATAATATATATTCTGTGGTACTTCTTGATATATCTGTTGATTTGGATATAAAATATTTGACTGTGGCATTGTTTCAAACATTTGTTGTTGATATTTAATTTCTGTTTGTTTAAGATCATTAATTTGTTGCGCTACATATAGATTCCGAGGATAAATTTGCTGCTGAGGATTGTAATTCATCTCCGTTTGCTCAATATGATGTGTGCCTTGGTGCGGCATTGTTTTGAAGATTTGATGGAGCGGCATTCTTTCGTACGTCTGCTGCTGGTACTCTGTTTGGTTAACGTCGTTTTGATTTGTTTCTTGAAACATTTGTTGTTGTGGCTGATAATTCGTTTGTTCAATGTCACTTCGATTTATTTGTTGTTGTGGTATTTTTTGGAAGATCTGTTGTTGATAATTTGTTTGTTCGACTTCGTTTTTCAATGGATAACGATCGAAACCGGCCGTCAGGATGGTGGATGGGGTGCCCTAATGTGGCATTTTTATTTTTCCTCAAATTTCCTATCGTTCAAAAACCGCAAAATGGAGGGCGTTTTGCATCAGAACCATTTTTAATTTCTTAATTTACTTGATCAACCAACAACCTGATAAAAATTTAAACATGACCATGGAGTCATTAATGGAAATTGAATTAAAATTGATCGTGTCAAATGTGTTCCCACTATATAGAGTTTCTGAAATTTAATGTGTAAACAATTCAATATTAATGACAAGCACGTTAAATCTTTTTGCTGCTTTCCCTAGATCAATCTCAAATTAAATCAAAGTAGATATGTTTCAATGATTATATAATCAAATAAAAACAAGATTTTTTTTCTTTTTATAATAATAATTTTGTTGAAAGTTTTGAATTAAACAAATTTAAAAATACATGGCTACATCATTAAGGCGAATATTGACCATATCCTTTGGCGCTATTTGAGGTGCTTAAGCAAACAATGCTGAAATTCATATTGCTGTGAACGAAACTATAACTTTTCTGTCTGAAAACGTTTACCACAAATTTAAAAAAAAAAAGGTTCACAATAAACAATGAGTGAACCAACTGCTGTGGTAATATTAATTGACAATTCACTATATTCAATCAATTCAGATTTTATACCTACTCGATTGGAAGCTCAAAAATTGACCGTTGAGAGATATTCACAATACTTATTAGATCGCAACCCAGAGTCTCAAATAGCAATAGGAACATTTGCTGGGAGAGAAGTTGGGATACGACTATCATTTACAAATAATATTCAAAGAATTCTCGATTGTATGAGATTTATCACAAGTGACGGCAAAACTTCTTTGCTAAAAGGAATCAGGACATCTGTACTTGCCCTCAAACATTGCAATGATGAGATAAAAAATCGACGAGTTTTAACATTTATTCATTCACCCTATGAAATTTCGAGCGAATTTGTTGACAAAACGATTCATACCAAAGCAAAACTTAGTTCCAAAATCCACTTTGATTTTGTAGTATTTGGTCAAACAATTTCAAGCAATGATCTATTAAAGAAATTAGCGACCAAAACCGGATCAGAGTTCTTGGAACTAAAAGAGTGCAAAACGATTCTATCTGATTCAGTCCTTGCATCCAAGATAGGACCAGGTCCAGACGTTTTAAAAATACCTGTGAATGCCATATTTGCAAATGATCCGGCACTTGCAGAGATAATTAAATTATCTATACAGGACAAAGTCGAAACAAATGAAGATGCCAACAATCCTCCTGCTATTGAAGAATTGGCTCCCAAAGAAAAGAAAACTCCTAAAAGAAGAGCTGTTAGCCAACGGCGAAAGAATACAAAAAGAAAAGAGCAAAAGAAATAACAAAATTCGTGCAAATGCTTATAATTGCTATTTATAATAATTTTTCCATGAAATTTACAAGAAGATTGAATGAAGAAAAGCTCAAAGCTTTGAGCATTTTGTTTGTTTTAATAAATAAATAAATATATAGGAATTAAAAATAAATAATAAAACAATTTATTATATATTCTATAAGTAAAAAATATCTTTTAGTATCAATTGAGTTCTGAAAAAATATTCTAAAAACGAACGTGACCGTTAATAATAGGACATGACTAATGAATTAGACAATTTCCTCTCTCTCCAAGTCAATCAAGCAGGAACAAGAGCTGCAATGTACCAGAATAATGAGGGAGAGGATAAGATTTTAATATATGCAATAATTGATAATATTACATATCCAAAGTTTCATATTCACTTAAATTCTCCATGTTCAAATAATTTTTCGTTTTTACCATCAGATTACGGAGATATCCTTATGGTATTGACAAATGAAAATATTTTACTTTTCCAAATTCCAGAAGATTCTTCAAATAGTAACGAATGTTCATTCATACCTATTACTACAAAACATCCAACTATGGAAGCCACGTGTCTTAAAATATCATCTTATCCACCAAACCTTTATTTTGGATATATTCAATCAAATAATATTTATATATATCTCCTTGAATCATTAAATAGCACCCCTCAAGCACTTCCAATCCGAAGATACATCCTAAATACTCCCTCTTTTCTTTGGTTTGATTTTAGATCAAGCACATCAATTTATTGTGCAACTCAGGAACACATACAAAAATATGATTTGAACCAAAGTGCAATTTTAGTAGACCAAAGTGATATCATAAAATTCACAGAAATCGATGGAAATATTTTATTCATTGATGCAAGCATAAGTCCAATCGATCCAAATATAGTTGTTATACTGTTCAAGTGTTCAAATGAAAGTGGCGATAGCACTAGGTGTGGAATTGCGCATTTTAGTCAATTAAATACATTTGAATGGATTTCAGAAGATTCAATTGACGATCCGAATCCAAAGACAGTGCGTTGGAGTAGCTTTGGTTCCAACATTATTATAAATGGAAGCAAGACCCATTTATTCCAAAAGAATTGCTCTCAATGGGTACTAAAAGTAAAGGATATTTAAATTAATAAAAATAATTTTACAGTGAAACAAATTGTTAAAATTTTTTTTGATTAAATAATTGGCAGTATGCCCTTTCCTGAGTGAAGTAGACGAATTCATGCCAATAATAATTTATGCAGTTGTTTTGCAACTACTCCGATTATTTCAAATCTCATAAAGCGAACAATCATTTCGATTTTTTCTATTGTCATCTGTACCTTTTTTATTTGTATCTCCGGAGTATTAGGGTACTTAAACTTTGAGACAAGTTGTGATGGAAATGAATTGAAATCATTATCCGATATTGACGTTGTTATTATCATTGTCTGTGTCGCGTTCTTTATCATAGTATCCTCTGTGGCGAATGTTTATCAATAACATTTATTCAAGTTAATAGCAATTAAACAATAAAATTTTTAATTAAATAATTGTATTAATGATATGTTCTAAAAAAAAAGTGACTTTAGCACTATTTCAAATAGACAATATAAGCTCTAGATTACTATAATTATAATTGGATTTAATAAAAGATATTCATTGATATTTTTAAATTCTTTCGACATGGCTTATACATAATTATAAAACTTTTTATAGGGGATTTTAACCATTAAGAGTTGATGTTGTACAACAAGTTTTCGTACCTATCCCCGAAACCGTGACCGATAGAGTTTTCAATTTGCCTATCGTGTGGCATCTTTTTTGGGTACTGACAATTGTATTTTCTCACAAATATCTCGAACACATTCAAAGATCTTTTGAAATATAACGATCAAAATGTATTCAAATTAAAATATCGTAATTCAGAAAATGCCACAGAAATAAACACAGTGCAAACGGTTAAGCCAGACCATATTTGTAATGAGTTTAATAACTCTATTACTTATTTGCTTTGTTTTCTCTGAAGAGGAAGGACAATTACCTCTTAAGCCAGAAGGCAAAGTTTTTCACTTTCAGTCTTTCAATGATCCAGATTGGGAGAAAAATTGGATAATCACTCAATTACCAAATTACACAGGCCAATGGAAAGTAGAAGAAACAAAAGAACCACAATCATTCCCAGGAGAAAAAATGATATTTATGAAAACAGCAATGTCTTATTATGGTCTTTCCACAAAGTTTGATACACCACTTGATCTTACTGACCAAACACTTGTTGTTCAATATGAACTTCGTCTTCAAGAAACACTTGAATGTGGTGGTGCATATATCAAACTTTTTGGTAATGATAATTTTGAACCAACAACTCTTTCAAATGAAACTCGCTATGTTATTATGTTCGGCCCAGACAAATGTGGTTCAACAAACAAAGTTCACTTTATCTTCCGTCATAAGAATCCAAAGACTGGAGTAGTCGAAGAGAAACACATGACCAATGCACCATCAATCAAGACAGATAAGAACAATCATCTTTACACGTTGATTGTTCGTCCAGACAATTCATTTGAAATTCTTATTGATGCCGAATCAGTTAAACAAGGTAGTCTTCTTACTGACTTTTCTCCTTCTGTTAACCCACCAAGGGAAATTGATGATCCGACCGACGTCAAACCTTCAGATTGGGTTGATGAAGAAATGATTCCAGATCCAGAAGCCAAGAAGCCTGAAGATTGGGATGAGACCGAACCAGAGTACATCAAAGATCCCAACAAGCTTACACCACCAGAAGGTTGGCTTGTTGATGAACCCAAATTTATACCAGATCCAGAAGCTCAAAAGCCCGAAGATTGGGACGACGACATCCATGGCGAATGGGAAGCGCCCACCATATCCAATCCAAAATGTGAGTCAGCGCCTGGATGCGGCGAATATGAAGCACCACTCATCAAGAACCCCAAGTACAAAGGCAAGTGGCACGCACCTCAAATCAAGAACCCAGCCTACAAAGGCGTCTGGAAACCACGCCAGATCCCCAATCCCGATTATTCTGAAGATTTGCATCCTCATAATTTCCCGACTCTCGTTGGCGCCGGATTTGAGCTTTGGATGGTCAACAAAGAACTTGGCTTTAACAACATTCTTATTTCCACCGGTGAAGCTGTTGTTCATAAATGGAACAAAGATCATTTCATACCAAAGCATACGGCGCAAGAAGCAAAGACAAAGAAGAAGCAAAGCGGTGCTAACGCAGAAGGTATTGTTGGCGCAGTTTCAAAGTTTGTTACGCCAATCAAAGACGCATGGCTGAACATGTACGATGAGAACCAAATTGCAACAGTTGCAATTACATCGCTCGCATTGTTTATCCCGGTCGTTTTGTTGCTTGTTGTGTGCTTCCGTAAGCCAGCGCCAAAGCCAGCGCAAGTTGAAACAGAAGAGAACAAGAAGAAGAAAGTCGAAGAAGTCGAAAAGAAAGAAGAAGAAGAAGAAAAGAAGAAAGTAGAAGAAGTGGAAAAGAAAGAAGAAGAATCGGAAAGTTCGGATTCGGAGTCAAGCAGTGAGGAGGAAAAGAAGAAGAAGGAGCAGGAGCAAAAGCCTGTTAAGCGTAACACAAAAGGTAAGCGTAAGATTGAAGGGTTTTAATATAATTAAAAACATAATTTAAGTGAAACTATATTAACGTTGTGAAAGTAATAATATAATTATTTCTAAATGACCTTTTAAAGATGCTTCGATAAGTAATGATTTAAATATTAAAAATAATTATTACCAAGAAGAAATAATAAAAAATAAGTTATCAGAATTTTTAATTTCTTCAATTTTATTTTAATAAACATAATGAAAAATATCATTGCGATGAAACTTAATTGCTGTTTTATGTGCACTTCAAATGATGAATGATTTTGTTCACATAAATGAATAATTTCTTCCTTTCCCCCTGTAACAGAAAATTTACCTGTATTCTTTAATGCAATTGCATTATTCATAAATAAATATTTAAAACATTTAACATCAGAAAAAAATGCTGCACAATCAATTAATGAAACATTGTCTTAATAAATGAACATCTTTCATAAAGTGATGGTTTAATTTTTTGATTAAAATCAAAATCATTTTGTGATGATATTTCTTGAAGTTTTTCTATTTCATCATTTCGAATTATTTTTGCAATTTCATTTGGTTTATGTACTTCTTTTACATGCTTTATATGAAGATCAAAATTATACTTTGAAAATTCTTCATAAGCTTCATTTTGATATCAATTAGAGCCTTAATGATTTTTTTAATGAATCTTGGATTGTTCGGAAAATGGTATGCAATAATAAGTATTTCTTTGTTCAACTGATTTCGGCGAAACAAATTTAGTTCAATCATTTTTTCAAGGATAAAATTTGATTCATGAGAGTATATACCAACAAGAAAATCCCTAAATGTATTAATCAATTCGTGATTACTTTTATTATGTTCTTTTTCTTTGTTTTCAAGTTGTTTCATAAAATCAAGATATAAATTAAAACCTATCCTCTGTGTCAATTCTTCTATTTAATATTATCATTTTTTTTGACAAAATTTATCAATTTTTATTATTTACGTAAAGAGGATAATATTAAAATCCAAATTACTTTTGGAAATATCTTTTTAAATTATAAAATGATTTGTTTAATTGAATGATATAAAAATTTATTATTAAAAAATTATAAAAGTCACATTACTGACTTAATAAACATTTATTTAAATATGAAAAAAATCGAATTTTTGATATCAGATATATGATAATAACTAATTATAATTAAAAACAACAGTGAGGACTATTGTACTTCAGCGATTCTTGTATAAAAATGGAACTCCGCATATAAGGATGATCTCTTTAAAAGCCTACATATTTATTTACATGTGGAAATATTTTAGAACAAATATGCAGCTTTAAAGTTTTAAATAAAAGTTTATGAATTTTCCCCTCAAATTATTAAGCCCAAAACATATTTTGACTTTTCTTGAGTTTACATTTTACAAATACCATAGAATCCTCATGTTGCTGGCTTTCCTTGCTTTTGGATGCTGCTGGGGACCTGTACTACATCAAATTATATCTGATCAATTTTCCATTGAAAATTTTCCAGGCATTACAGGTGAACAGAAAAAAACTTTTATTTTAGGATCTATTTTTGCAGATGGGATCAACAAACTTATGACACATCATATAAATGGAATACAAAATGAGATAGAAAGGGTTGCTTCTAACAACACAGACAGTCAGATTTATTGGTTTTTGAGCGGAATTTTTTCACATATTCCTCCTGATACATTTGCCCATGCTGGAAAATCAAAATCATTTATTGTAAAACGAGGTATGAAGCACCGTGTTTCTGAGCTCGTTGTTGACTCACTTATGATGCATTTATATCATCCAAACTTTATTGAACTTCCCAATACCTTGTCCAATCAACTAAGCAGTCTTGGAATAATTGTTAACAAACCATTTGGCATTTTGCGACGTTTTCTTTTTTATTTATCCAAACTTCCATTTTATAGACTTTTGCCACAAATTCAGCAAAATTCATGTCCAAAGCCCAACTTTGAAGTTTCACTATGTAACTTCCAAAGGCATTACGATGCAATGCTAGAATCGCTTCGTATGTCCATTGGAATGATGACTGATCACAATTTTACCGATTTACAAGTGAAACAATTGGCAACAGCGCTTCTTTTTGATATAGAATGCTGCCCTATAGAACCTAATGAAGAAGAAATCGATGCACCTCTGTTAAGTAATATTCATAACCCATTTGTTGTACAAAGCAATTAGTTGTGTTTCAGTATATAAAATATTTTTGTAATATAATTTTTGTTTAACAGAAAGCTTGTGACAAAAGAAAGAATTTCAATCATTCAATTTTCCTGTTATATTTTGCATATAATGGAATTTCCAAAGGATGGTTAAAGCTATACATTATTATTATTCGAGTTTCCACAAATTTCATTAATTTTTTTTTGAAGGGGAAATTTCCTGTGTGATGACATGTGATGTAAAAATATAATTTGGGTATTGAATTTTCAATGGTGTAACCATGAATCAAGAAACAAAAAAATCAAACTCCTTTGTTTATAATAAGCTAGTTTTGAGCTTGGAGGGAGATGTGTTCACGCACATTTCTACTTGAACTTCTTGTTGATTTGCTCGCCGAGCCAATCTAAACCTTCATAGAGACCATCACCAGTTGTAGCACAGCATCCTTGAACTTGCCATGGACGGTTGGTGATTGTGTTGAGTCTAAGACGATTTCCTAATTCCTGTGGCTTGATGGCATTTGGAAGATCTTGTTTGTTTGCATAAACTAAGAGAATTGAGTCACGTAATTCATCTTCTTCAAGTAACTTGTGAAGTTCATCACGTGCTTCGTCAACACGACCAATATCGTTTGAATCGACAACGAAGATAAGACCTTGAGTGTTGTGGAAATAGTGGCGCCATAAGGCACGGATACGATCTTGACCACCAACATCCCAAACGTTCATGTTGAATCCCTTGTATTCGATTGTTTCGACGTTGAAACCAATTGTTGGAATAGTTGTGACATGTTCACCAAGTTTAAGCTTATAAAGAACTGTTGTCTTACCAGCAGCATCGAGACCAAGCATGAGACAACGTGTTTCACGGTTTCCGAACCATTTCTTGAAGAGATCGCTGAAAAAAAGACCCATAATATTAAAATGAATTGATAGTATTCAAAAACTTATTCAATCGTCTACAAACTGTCAAACGATGGCCAGTTGAATGCAAGTGGCCAAACGACCAGCCACAGAATAAAACCGCCAAAAATAATGTCTAACGGTCGTCAAGTTCATCGTACCTCGGAAATTAGCCTTTGTCATTGTATATATACATATCAATTTTTGTGGAGACATTTCGAGTTTAAGACATATCCTTTGTAAATAATCGTTAACTTTTATATTGGTTGATGATGAATTTATTTTTTTCTTGTTTTCATTCTTTAAATATTTAAAAATTAAATTTCGATAATAAAGTTATTTTCTCTTACACCACGTTCATGTCATTTGTTCCTTTCCCTGCCGTTATAATAGTGCATTGCATTTTTTATCTAAAATGTTAGGATGGAAATTTATTTTACGAATTATTATCATTCTTGAATTTAACTATATTCTTTTGCATGTATTATGTATGAAATGTTTATCTTAAAAAAATTGAAATTTTAAATGATTTCTGTCATAAGTAGAAGAAGATAATAACTCTTTTTGGTAATATTCATTTACATTTTTTGAGACAATTAAACTTTTATTTATTAATGATATAAAAAAATTTAAATTTTTGCGATTAAACTGTTTATATTGGTGACTAAATCAATTTCATGTGGTTTGAATTATAAAATATCATATAAAATTATTCATTGTATTACATTTTATTCATTTAATCGACTTCTTCAACGCGTGGCCCTGTTAAATGCCTGTTAAATCAAATGTGCCAAGTAAGTTGTTGTCGCATGTTCGAGAACGTTCTCCTTCATAAACTTTAATTGTAACTGCAGGCTGATTATCTGAGAACGTTGTGAAGACATTTGACTTCTTCGCTGGAATTGTCGTGTTACGTGGAATCAGCACTGTCATCATTCCGCCCGCTGTCTCGATACCTAATGAAAGTGGTGCAACATCTAACAATAAAATATCTTTCACTGTATCTGATGTGTCGCCTTTGATAATTGCTGCTTGTACTGCTGCGCCATATGCAACTGCTTCATCCGGATCAACACCACGGCATGGCTGCTTGCCATTGAAGAAGTCTTGTAACAATTGTTGGACACGTGGAATACGTGATGAACCTCCAACTAACACTATGTCGGTGACGTCTGACTTCGACATGTTCGCGTCCCTTAATACTTGTGCAACTGGTGTCATCGTCGATCTGAATAATTCATCATTTAAGTTCTCGAACATTGCACGTGAAATGTTATCCATGAAGTCGTGGCCTTCATATAATGAATCACAAACAATGGATGCGGATGTGGCTGTGGATAATGTTCGCTTAGCTCGTTCGCATGCTGTTCGTAATGTACGTAATGCACGTGGCGATTGCCTTAAATCACATTTGAACTTCTTCTGGAATCGATCTGCAAAGTAATTAACCATACGATTATCAAAGTCTTCGCCGCCAAGATGTGTATCACCTGCTGTGGCACGAACTTCGAACATGCCGCCATCGATATCAAGTAATGAAACATCAAATGTACCACCGCCAAGATCAAATATTAAAACATGACGCTCTTTATCGGATTTTTCGTTAAGACCAAATGCAATTGCGGCGGCTGTTGGCTCATTAATAATACGTAATACATTTAATCCGGCTATGACACCGGCATCTTTTGTGGCTTGACGTTGGCCATCATTGAAATATGCTGGAACTGTAATAACTGCATCTTTGACTTTGTCTGTAAGTTGACTTTCTGCAATTTCTTTCATTTTACCCAAAACCATAGCTGAAATTTCTTCAGGATAAAATTGTTTCGTTTCGCCTTTCCATTGAACTTGAATTCTTGGACGATCTGCTTCACCACGAACAACTTTAAATGGCCAATGTTGCATATCTTTTTGAACAACTGGATCACTAAATTTACGTCCTATCATACGCTTGGCATCAAATACTGTGTTTGTTGGATTCATAGCTGCTTGGTTCTTTGCGGCATCACCAACAAGTCTTTCATCTTCTGTAAATGCAACATAAGATGGTGTTGTACGATTACCCATATCATTTGCTATAATATCAACACGATTGTGTCTAAAAACACCAACGCAACTGTATGTTGTACCTAGATCAATACCTATAGCTGACATAATAAAAAAATGATCTTATGAAGGCATTTTTTAGTTGAGCATTTATTGATTCAATTTAAATATTCGACCATTTAAAGTATTGAAATTTCTATAAGAACGTTTAATAAAAACGGTTAAAAATCAACATTAAATTAATTTTGATCGTTGTTATCCCAGTAAATGATTTGTAACTTATAAAAAGATAATTAGCTTTGAATGCTATCTTACCCAGCTCCAGGGCACGATAATTTGTGTCTTTCTCATAAGATTAAAAAATCAAAATTATTTATTATTAATAATATTTTATTCAAACAATTTATATTCCTATAAAATCATCATACTCTTCTTCCTCTCCAACAAAGAACAAAGGTTTTGTCTTTGAGTAAAGAGATTCATTTTCATTTTGTATCCATTCAGCTCCAAGAACATTTTCAAAGAATGGATGCTCTGTTATCTCTAAAGCAGATATGCGCTTCTTTGAATCGACCTCAAGTATCTTCTGGATTAGATTCTTCATGTCTGGATATTGTTCAAATATTTTTTCGACGTTGCCATGAATCAAGAATAAAAATATGAAACCATAACTTAAGACATCTGGTGAGTATGAAATTGGATCATTATCATATAATTTAATCGAATTTTCAAAATTATTAATTTGTGGTTTTGGATCTTCACTTTCTATGTCATTTATAACAATATTGGATGGTTGGATATTTCTTAAGAGGATATTGCTGCTATGTAATGTTGAAAGAGCAACTGCAATTCGATACATAATAATTGAAATAAGGTGAATTGAAAGATTAGGAAACTTTTGTAAATCAAACAATGTTTCGCTGAATGTGTAGGGCATAACAAGAACTCTATAAATTTCATAATCAAATTGTTCTAAAATAGGTGTTATGTATGGATGCTGGATTTCTGCTTGCAATTGGCTCTCAGCGTAGGCCCTTCCCATGTTTTCTTTTGTCATAGGAATAAATTTGAGTAAATATTTTTTTTGAGATTTTGTTGCAATGTACATGTACTTGCAAGAAATATCAGTGCTCCAACAGAGACACACAAGCCCATATCCATTTATATCATAATTAAGTTGGCTGAACATTTAAACACAATGATTTCCCATGGTGACGTTATTAGCCAACAGAGATTTTTGCTGGATTTGTTTATTAAAAAAGTGGCATTTATGATTTTTTGCATTTCTTTTGTTGCTTTCAACTTGTTAAGCAAGATACATTGATGATTTTTCCAGGAAAATAATATCTTTAACGAATAATCTTATATATCTAAATTTTCAAATTTTGCCTTCATCTAAAACCAAATTTATCTATTGAAATTCAAAAAAAAGTGAAACAGCAAACACTACCTGATCTTAGCATTGTTTATTCAATAAATTATCCTATATCATAACAAAATTTTTCATAATAAATTAAATTTTATACATATTTCATCATGAGATAACATTATCATCATTTTGGTTAATAATACAATTAGCTCATTGGTTTTCCTATTTAATATATTAAATCGCTAAGAATGCGCCTGCAAAAGACTTCATGAATCATCACAGGATATTCAAAAGTTTCATCGTTTTTCACACAAAAAGTAGGAAGAATTATCGTTCATTTAGAAACTTTAAACAATTTAATCGTCTTGATTTTCGAACACCAAAATCGATGTATCTATCATTCCCTTATTTCCGAATAAGTCCTGGCACAAGCATTGCTCCTGTCCCTTCTCTAACACAATCACCAACATTCCCGGAACTGTAATCAAATCGTTTTCAGTCTTACTCAAAGTCGTATTTAATGTTATCGCAGTTGGCATATCAATAGCCTCAACAGCCTCAGATGGTACGTAGCCGAGTTTTTTGTTGTTTTCTAGTGAAGCTAAGCACCATGTGTTGACTGGGTTTTCATACAACGATATGTACTGACCTTTCTTAAAAGATAACTCGTTTGGGTTTTCGCCATGGAAATTACATTTGGCTTTAACTACAAACATTGGCGTTGGAAGGTTATATGGAATTCGTAAAAATCGTGGAGCTGGAAATGTGTCATCTGCAACTTTAATGGGCTTAAATAAGCTCATGGGCGTGGTGCGCCTGGTGATGCCTGTGATGGTTAAGTAATTGATGAACTCTGCTTTGAAGTCGCCAGCGTTGGAGAACGTTATCAGTTGATTGGTGGTGTTAACGGTCGCGTTGGAGAACTCGCGAAGTGTTTTACGGAGCCAAATAACTCTACGCTTCTCATCCTCGTAAATGTTCTTGAGAACGTTGTGCGAAACATTAAGAAGTTCACGATGTTCATCATTAAAGGTTTGGGTAAGTGTGAGTGTATTGGTAATGCAACTTTGATATTGAAGAGTGCTTCGTTTAAGATCTTCGAAAAGTTGGCGTTCGATTTTGGGATTTGGTGAAAATTTTAATGAATTGTATTTTTGAAATGCTTTGGTGACTTGTTTGTATAAAGAATCGCATTGTTGTTTGGATTGAAGCATACGTTGAAGTGCTTGATTTCGTACATTAAGTTGAGTGAAATAAAGATCAATTTGCGTTTCAATATTTTTAGTGAATGTGTTAAGATAATTTGTCAACTCTGGAAGAAGCCAATCTGTTACATATTTATGATTTTCATTAATTTCTTTTTGAATGGATTCAACGAAATTGATTGAAAAACAAATGTCATTGAAAATTGAACCTGGAATACCTGGTGCTAAAGGACCAGATGACTTAGACATAATATGCACGAATTGGTCAAGTGTGATTGGACCTTGTTTTTTCATGGATTTATTGTAACTAGCTGTGATTTTATTTAGAAATTGGATAATAGCTGTGAGTCTTTGTATAGAAACCTGGCTTCTATCTCTTGCAAGTCTGATTTGTTCAAGTGATTGGTTATACTGATCTTCTACGTTTTCAAGTCCAATCATCCAAATGTTAACTTTTTGACTTTGTAAAAGAATTGAAATGTATTTAAACCTCTTTACACTTCTGAGAAATGACAGTCATTACACTTAACGGTCACCATGTCTTGACTTGTCACTTTTGTATCATTTTGGATTTCATTTTGTGACTGTTTCTTGTCGACTCATTAATATTTTTTGAAAAATTCTATTGTTATCTTAATGTCCATGGTTAATATAAGCCGTTTGCATTAAACTCTGTTTGGTGAATCAAAATATTAATTGAAATGTAAACAATTTATCTTTTGTGGAATTTTGGATAATTTTTTTGTTTCCTTTTCATACTATGGTTATATGACACTATTTATTATTGCTTATTACATGAATCACACCATCCACGGTGAATTTTTGAGTTTTTATGTGAGATATGAGCCGATAAAATCGTATACAATTTTGGTTTATATTCAATAGTTTTCCGCCAACATTGTGTAAAATGCACGTTTAAACTCCTATCCGTTTATTAGGTGCTTTTTTGGCATTCATCGGGCAACGTGTATTAGGCATTGAAAAGGTTCGATTTTGAAAGAACGGCATTCAAATTTTGTCACCGGATCACACAAAAATAATTACTCAGGTTTGGGTAACATCACATCATCCCATCACATCATAAAAGTTTATGTACATTACAGATTTCTTAGCTCAAGAAACAACAATGGGCCAATCAGATATTAAATACATTCTGGTTGCTGCTGTATGTTATGGGATATATAGGGTCTTTATGAACAAATTTGTCATGACTCCATTATCAAAATTCGTTCCAGAAAAGAGCAGATTCAAGTTTATACACCGTGGATTCGATTGCATTCACTATGTTTTGTGTGGAATGATTGGTATCCTTGCTTTCCTTCAAAGACCATACGCTCACTGTGCATTTTATTTTGCTGATTGCAGAGAATATAACGTATGTACTGGAGAATTTGTTTGCAGCATATTCCAGAAAATCTACTTCTATATCTTCATTTCATATTATATAAGTGATATATTCTGGATCCGTACAACAAAAGATATACCAATTATGTGCATTCATCATACAGTTACATTGTCAATGATGTTAATTTGTATCATTACAGCTCGTCCTGCCGCTGGTATTTCAATCATGGTTCTTCACGATATTGTTGATATTTTCTTATACATTGGAAAAATTGCAACATATCTTGGAATCAAGAAAATAAGCGACTCGTCATTGTTTGTTTTTGCAGTAACATTCTTCTATCTCAGATTATTCAATCTTGCAACAATCATTTATACTGTCATCACAGATAAATCAGAACAACCTCATCACAAGACATTGTATACTGTAGGAAGGGGATTACTCTGTCTCTTATACTGTTGTCATCTTGTTTGGGGATCACAAATTGTAAAGGCAATCCAAAGAATTTTAAAGGGAGACAGAATACATGACACTCGCTCCGATGATGGAGTTAAAGCGATTAAAACACAATAAATAAAACTTTCGTTTGTAATCTCATATTAAATTATTTTTTCAATGTCTTCCAAAAATATTCATATTTTTATGAATTAGTGAAGTAAAAATAACGTTCTCTTCGAACGTTTAGTTTCTGATTACATTCCACATAATTAACAAATGATTTCCTTAATTGTATCAGCTTTAACTCACATATCCTCATTTTTTCAGCAAGGATTGAAAAGGTATCCAAAAGAAGGAGAATATTTTATTTATTCAGCTAAAAATCCAGAGATAAGTTTTTTACCAGATCAAACTCCATATCCTTCTCCTATGCATACACCTTTCCCTTCACCAACGCCTGATGAATCTCCAAAACAAACACCAACAATTTCTCGATCTCCAACTATTCCACCGCAAACACAAAGGCCACAGACTCCATTCTCAACACCAACGCAGAAACCACAAACACCACCTCCATCACCAGTGTATACACAAACTCCAACCACACCACCTCAAACATCAATACCAACATCTCCAAAACCACATACGATCACACCACAGACCTCAACTCCCACCACACCACCTCAAACGCCAACGCCAATATCTACACAAACCCACACTATTCCACCCCAAACTTCAACTTCCACCACACCAACTCCAACATCCACACAAACCCACACAGTTCTGCCACAGACCTCAACTCCAACACAGATTTCACAAACTTCAACAAAGGTATCGCAAACGCCGACTCCAACCAAAACTCCAACTCCTACGCAGCAAGCACCACATCCATCGCCAACGCGCGCTGAGCCTTCCATCCCACCTATTCAAGACCCATCAAAAGCAGTAGGCGATTATCAGCGTAATCTTAACACACTTCAACGTTTCGGCGAAAATCGCAAAGGCATTGTTGGCGATCTCTTCGACATTGTTCACAAGCTTCGCACGACGGCCGACATAATTCTTCCACTTAAGGTCTCTACTAAAGGTCGATTTGGACTTCGCGAGGTCAAAAGCGTTGACGGGAGATGGTGCGTTCCGACACGTTCTGGCTCTGCTGAGTTCGTCATCACATTAAATACTTATACGAATGCATTTTTCAAAGAGATTTCATTTGTTTCTGTTCCAAATGAATCAAATGCAATACGGAAATTTAACATTCAGTTTTTGTACAGCGGAAAACATTATACCGTTGGATTTGATAAAGCGCTACAGAAAAACGTGTTCGAAAAACAAAGATTTGAGTCAGAGGAATACGTAAGATTTAGTCAAATGATTATTCACGTGTCTGAGAATTATGGAAATGAAACGGAAACATGTTTGTACCCATTCGAAGTATATGGTTATGTCCCTGAATAAAGAAACTTTTGTGAACGAATTATTTATTTTATTGTAAAATGAAAACAAATATATGAAATTTATAGAAAAATTTGATATTATTGAAGAAAATATTATGTAGAAAGAATTTACTAAATCTACTGCAAATGAAAGTTTCTAATGTACCAATTATTGGATAGTGTTGAATATATATTATTATTTTTATATATGCAAATTATGTAATTATTTTCACAAATTGCTGAATACAATGTTAATTAAATTTATTCAATAAAAATACAAATTTGACTCAAAAATAAAAACGTATAACTTCAATTTAGATTGAAGCACAAAATTCAAATAAGCATATGTTGAAAATATTTGGATATAGAGACACCAAGACAAGGAATTTTCTTGTTCATACGTTTAGTGTATTCAAATTTTTTTATGAGGAGATTCAATTCACTTCATGAAGAAAGTCTGGATTGATACAGATTGTGGTGTTGATGATTCACTTGCAATTATTTTAGCACTTAATTGCCCTAATGTAGAGGTTTTAGGAATTTCATGCATTGGTGGAAATACTTCTGTTGATAATGTAACAAATAATGTTTTACGTACACTTGCTGTATATGGCAAACAAGACATTCCTGTTTATAGAGGATGCGAACAAGGTTTGATTGCTGATCCAATTCATATTCCTGAAATTCATGGAAATGATGGACTTGGCGATGTTGATTTTGCATCATATGGAATTAAGCTCACAGCCAAAGTACAACCAACCAATGCAATTTTTGCTATTATTGATACATTTCTCCACAATGATGATATTACATTAATCACAATTGGCCCATTAACAAACATTGCTATTGCAATTCATGTTGAACCAAAAATCATTGACAATATTAAGAATGTTTTTATTATGGGCGGTGCTGAAGATATGAAAGGGAACACCACCAAATATGCAGAATTCAACTTCAAATGCGATCCAGAAGCAGCTCACATGGTCTTAAAATCAATACCAAACTTTAAAATCACGTTAATTACATGGACACTTAGTTGTAAGAACATTATCAAAGGTAATTTGCTTCATGAATTCTTTGGCCAAGGATGTACAATAATGGAAAGGTGGATTCGCGACATATGGCAAGTCGCTATTAAGCACGATTCTCACAGCGCAATCATTGCTGACCCTTTGACAGCTTTTGTCGCGTGTTACGGCGAAAAGGCAATTGTGGACACCGTTAAAATGAAATTCGAAATTCCGTTGTTCGGTGAAAAGATTGCAGCAACAGTTGGCAAGGAAGATCCATGCGGAGTAACTGTTGTAAAGGCAATCGATTTTGAGTTCCTTAAAGAAGTCTTTAGGAGGATCTTGAAAGATCATTAAAACTTTACAAATGATTTTTATTCTTTATTATAGAAATATATGAACTAACTCATTTTGCACTTGTTTTACATATTCGGTGATAGAATAACAATTTTTTTATCTTATTAATTGAAAAACTTTTATCTCTTTTCAACAAAAAAAATCAAATTTGTTTAATTTAGAGATGCATTGGAAAAAAAGTTCTATTTTGTGGTCTATAAACAAACAGATACATTGAATTCTCACCAAAACAATGGACTGCTTAATTTGAATTAATCCATTGATATTAATTCTGAATAATACGAAATCCGTTTTTCATAATAATAATGTTTCTAATCTTCAAAAGAATCACAATGAATCAAAATTTTTTATCTACTAATGCTTAAAAGATGATCAAAAATTTTGGTAAAAAAGTGTACAATTTTTTGTGAAAATATTATGTAAACTTAAAATATCCAAAAATATTTTTATTAAAACTATTTTGTCTATAGCTGGATTATTTGAATATATGGTTGTTTAGTTTAAAAGTTGAATTTAAAAGTATTTTTCAGGTAATTTGTTAAATTTTTTTTCGTGATTTTTCAATAATTCTAATAAGTAAATATACGCATATATGCAGCCATATTTAAAATATGAGGAAAATAAAATATACATATTCGCTGCACAAATCCACCAAAAGTATGAAGAGAACGTTTATCATATTTAATAACTTTACTTAATTTAATTTTTTCAATTAGTATTGAAAATTATATAATTTTGTTACATAATTCATATCAAAAAGTGGACGAATTTTCACTATCTCATTTCGAACACACTTCGTGAAAATGACAACCAAACACAGACATAGAATAATTGACAGTCTTGGTCGGACTTGTTACGGCCTTTTGCAACAATGTCTTCCAGAAAGACAGTCAATGTATACAACATCAAAGGCGAAAAGAGTTCAACAGCAGCTCTTCCAAAGGTTTTCGACACACCAGTTCGTGCTGATCTCGTTGCCTCTGTTTACAAGGATCTTGCTAAGAACTTAATGCAACCACACGGTACTTCACCAAAGGCCGGTATCCGCCCATCTGCTGCATCATGGGGTACAGGTCGTGCCAAGGCTCGTGTTCCACGTGTTAATGGATCAGGTTCAAACCGTAATGGTCAAGCTGCATATGCTAACTTTGCACGTGGCGGTCATCGTTTCGGCCCACCAAAGCTTACATACAGATGGTTCCATGCTGTTCCAATCAAGCAACGTCGTTATGCTATTGCATCCGCAATTGCAGCTTCCCAAGTTCAAGCTCTTGTTGAAGCACGTGGTCACGAAATCAAGGAATTAAACGAAATCCCAGTTGTTGTCACAGACGAAATCGAAAAATTACAAAAGACAAAGGATGCCGTTGCTTTCCTTAAGGCAATCAAGGCTTATGCTGATGTTAAGCGTGTTATCGATGGCAAATACCACCGTTCATCAAAGGGATCAATGCGTCGTTCATCAACCAAGACAAAGCGCGGCCCACTCGTTGTCTACAACAAGGACGAAGGAGTTGTTAAGGCCTTCCGTAACATCCCAGGCGTCGAAATCCAAAGCGTTCATCGTCTTTCCATCTATCAACTTGCACCAGCTGGTAAAATGGGTCGTCTCGTCATCTGGACAGAATCCGCTTTCAAGGCACTCGACGAAATCTATGAAAACAAGAAAGGTTTCACACTTCCACATTCAATTGTTACCAATGCTGATGTTGAACGTATCATCTATAGCGATGAAGTTCAAGCAGTCATCAAACCAGCCCAAGTCAACGTTGCTCTTCCAAAGGTACGTTGCCCATGCCGCCTTGGTATTGCATGCGATGAATGGAAGAAGGCATTAGACGAAATCGCAGCCCTCCGCGCAGCAGAAGAAGCCAAGAACAACACACCAGAAGCAATCAAGGCACTCTTCGACGAAGTTGTTGCTGCACAACCAGAACCACCTGAAAATCTCAGCATCGCAGTCGACGTCAAGCCAGGCTACTTCGACGCATTACACCAAAAGGAGGATGACCTTCTCGAGGCACAACTCGAAGCTGATAAGCCAGTCGAAGAAAAGAAGGAGGAAGAACCAGCCGATGCTGCTCCAGCTGCAGGAGCCCCAGCTGCAAAGGCTGCACCAGCACCAAAGAAGTAAGAGAGTAAATTACTCATTTTTATTTAGTTTTAATTTCAAGTGAAATTTTTGTCAATATTCAGATTAATTCTTCACAGGAAAATGCAAACGATTATGAGCAAACGATAAACAGTTAAATTTTAACGGTCTCTTAAAGCTATGGTTTTGAAATAAAAAATAAAAATGAATATGATGTTTTTTTAATGCTAAATATATCTAATCAATAGTTTAGCATATAATACAAAAATTGCATAACCGTTGGCTAGGCAATTTTTGAAATTGAATTTTGAAATGCATTGTGCAACATAAGAGAATATAAATGCAGATAAGAACACCACCAATTTGTATGAATGTAGAAATTATCAATTTTGCTTTTATATTCATAAAATGGATATTCCACACTGATAATTGTTATGAAACGGTTTGTTGTATTTTCCTTCGCCTCCTGCAATGCTGCACTAAATGTTCTTAAAAATGTGTTAACTCAAAGTGATATAGTGAACTTCAATCAGTGCATAAAAGGTTTTGTCCAAAATTATTCTGAAAAATATCAATTTTACTCATGGACCACTTACTTATGCTGGTGTATAGAAACTTTTTGGCGTTGGTATTCCGAATGACACAATCGTAGCCATTAGTATACCAGCATTAACAGCGAAGGACATCAACAAACCGGCGAATCTCTTTTCATCATTTGTCAACAACGAATGATTTGAACCATGAATCAAAACTACAGTACCGAAGTAACCATTTGAAGTCGCGAATGGAATCATCCAAAGGAACGTCCAATAAGGTTCGCCCAAATTTATTACGCCTTGCAAACTTAGCATAAATATTGGATAGCTTAGCAACCTAAACAGGATTGGTATCCATGCCCACTTTTGGCTTGGCCATAAGAACTTTGCGGGGAGATATCTTCCAACCCAATCAAATACGCAAAATATCGATGTGACAATAACTGGGGTCCATGTCTTGATGTCTTTAGTCTGTGAGACATATCCTGGGAATAAGGACAACGTGATCATATAGTTGCAGAATTCACTAAGCCAAAGTGGCCAAATGATTTTAATCGTATTAAGGGTACTCTTTGAAAAAAGTGGTGTAGCTTCTTCTTTGGATGGTTGCGCCATTTTAGCTGCTATAAGTGGATCTTGAAGCTTTTTGATGAGATAGATAAGGGTACCAATAATTATAGCATCTGCAAGGAAAAAGTAAATTGCTGATGAGATGGTTTCGAGTGACTCCTTATTAAAGGCTGCTTTTGTAACAATACGAAGAACAGCAGCAATGACACCACAACATCCATTACCAGATGAAATATATCCGGTAGATTGTGGTGAAACTTGGGTGGCAATGGAATATGAACTAGAGAAAATACATGCAGAGAAAATACCAACAAAGCTAGAAAGAATCATTGTCATCCAATAAACAGCAGAATCACTCATTTTGATGAGAATAGCAAGTGGCATTCCAACTAAAAGTAAAGAAAGAGCAGTTAATGCAATAATGAGAACAAGTTTGAAGTTCTTTGGTTTTATGATACAAAGTGCTAATGAAGTAAGAGAACACGGAATATTATAAAAACGATTGAGAACTGCGCCAATATTATTGTTATTCGTTAGTCTAATATATATATCAATAGCATTAATAATAATGTTGAATGCAAGAAGACTTGCATTTCCTAATAAAAAGAATAATGCTGGGTGTGTTTGAGTGTTTTCTTCAGGTCCTTCACTAGCCAGAAGATTATCTTCAATATGATCACTTAATAGTGGGTTCGAAGAAATCTCAGATGCCATTTAGATACGACGAAAAACGTTTATATCGACTTCTGCCTTCATTGAATTTTGAACGGAAATTGTTCATCGTTTTATTGAGGTTATGTGTTCATTTTTGTTTATAAGAAAATGTACGTTAAGATTCAATGAGTTTTATAAGGTTTATATTGTCGGTTATTTTTTAAATATTATTAAAGAAGAAACCAGATAATTTTTAGATCGTATTTAATTATCATGTTTTACATATGATTGGAATATGCTTTTAGTTATTAATCAATTTTTTATTAATTTTCTTTTACTGTTTCCATTTTCTGTATTTGGCAAATATCGCCGATACGTGTAAAAAATAAATTACAGAAAAAATGAAAACGAAATTTTTTTGCTGACAGAAATTAAAACCGCTACGATAGATTTCATCAATTGATTTGAAAGTAATTTTCGGTTAAAGTTTCAACTTTTACTAGTAATTTATTGCAAAAGTGTCGCTTAAGTTCAAAGCACAAAGAAAAAGTGAACAACTAAAAGCTAATGTCCAACACATCATCCTACTCATACTCTTCAGATGATGAATGTGTTGGGTATCAACAAAAAAGTGGACGATATTTTGGTGGTTCTATGATTCCTCGAACGTCTGGTATAGAACGTACATATAATTCATTAGGCTCAGATCAATCCGAAGAAGATAATTATGAGTCATTTCCACTTTCGGATTGCCTTTCAAATAACAGCCCAATTTATCTCGATTTTTTATCTCGACAAAAAGGCGGGCCAACACAATTATATCTTCCCCCTGAGATATTTGAAGAAGATCTCGAGATACCTGAAGTCATCAGTAGTACAATCGAAAAGGCAATTGTCCATTTACTTGATCTTCCAGTTCTTGTTGGTGAACGGAAAAAAAAATTATCTCATTTCATACATAGTTGGTGTGACATTTCATCCATTACAAGTGTTGAAGCTAAACGCGTTATAACGGAATTTTTTACACAACAATATGCAAATCTTGAAACAAAATCCTGGTCAATCAAGCCAGAAATCTCATGGGCGAAGTCATACAACGGGCGAATCTTTCGTAAAAACACACAAATTCTCAGTCACTCAGCAAGTATTCGAATATTCCATTATATCGGATTAGGATTTCCTCCACCAAAAGACGGCAAAATATGGCTCAACGACACGTCATACTCCAAGCAATCGTGGACGAACTTACAAGATCTTATATTAACGCCACCATGTTTACTCATTTTTGATTGCGATAAATCATCAGTTCTCAAACCATATCTTCAAGACACGTCAATCCATAGTATAGACATCTGTATGAATCCTAGTAATTCCATTTTTTCGACACCGTTTGCCCTATTTTCATGTTCTCAAAATGAGCAATTACATATTCCTTCTAATTTGCCGCAAAACTTTTTCACGTGCATATTACTTACGCCCGAACGTTCATATTGTTCGATTATGAATTTTCATTCCACTTCGTCGTCATTATTTGAAACGTTGTTAGATATATTTACCGAGACAATTGCATTAGATTCATTAACCACCGAAATCTTTTATAAGTTATTTCGATCTAATTCACTTGTAGCAGTGATCTGGCGACGATTTTTACTTGCGCAACGCTTAATGAAAACGTTTGGATTACATGTCCAATCAATACCAGACTTACCAGATATGAGTGACCATCATTTATGGCAACAATTTGATTATTCGTTAAAGTTTTCGATTAGTTCCAATCCGATAATTCATTTAACGAAATTATATCAAAATTATTTCGAATGTGTACTTTATCCGCCACGATATGTCTGTGCTTTTATTAGCGAATTATTAACGACAGATATGAAGTTAGAAATCTTAGGGAAAATCGCCGAATTTATGAAACAATCTCCTTCAAATTGTCGGATAATGGGCGAGTTTTTGAACTTTAAAGTTATTGGCGATTTTAATTCTTATCGAGGTCAAACTAAAAGTATGCGCGATTGGTGTATAGTCATTAGTGGGTTATTATTAGTTGCGCCATCGATCACATCATTAATTAATTCGACTGTTTCATTCCAAGATTTATTGAAAATAGCAATTGATGATAATTATGATGAACAATGTCGTTATTTATTAATGTCTATATTTGTTTGTACTAAGTTAACAATGCAAAACATAAATTATTTCATAACTACAAATCAAATAATTGAGAAATTATTAAAGAAATTATTTAAATCATCGGAAATAATACGTGAATGGTATATATTATTAATATATTCGACAATGTCTCGTTATAAAATAGAACCTGATTTAACTGGTAAATATAATTTACATGCATATTCAATGTTGTTATTATATGATAATAATAGATTTACTAGAACTATAACAGTAATCATCTTAACTCAAATAATGTCAAATGGTTGGCCTGACTTTAATGAGAATTTAATGTTATGCGCTTTAAAGGCTGCAATTGATGGATCAAGTTTTGTTCGCTTTGCATTTTTATGTTGTGTTTCACGATATTTTAAAATTAATGGAATCAAATTTATAGATAATAATGAAGAAGAAGAAGAATTCGAAGATATTAATTATATATTAAGAAAAGATCCAATTGATTTCGTTAATAATTGTCATAAGCCGAAACTTAAACATTTACTTTTATTAATGGAAAAAGATCCGAATTCGAAAGTAAAAGAAATCGCTCAACAAATATTAATTGATCCGAATAATATTAATGATGAAGTTAATCATACACAATTTGCATTACATGTATATAAATATGCACATTCATCTTTGTTTTGTCAATCAAAGATTCATACAAAAATGAAACAAAGATATATTAATGTATTAATCGAAAACTCGAATTTGGATTTATTCGAAAATATAAATTTAACAAGTTCAAAGATTTCTTCAGTAAGTTTTGACCTTCAACATAATAATGTATGTATTAGTGATGACAAAGGTAATTTGTTTTGGGGAAATAACAAATGGAAAATTAATAATGGAATTACGAATGTAATACATTTACCAAATTTAATTGTATTAGCTGCATGTAATGATGGTAATATATATTTATATCAAAATAATGGTAAAAATTTAATTGAATCTTTTCGACCTTCAATTTCTTTACCAAATAATAATAACAAAACTTTAATTTGTGCAATTCCGAATACTTATATTACATTTATCAGTCAAGGATTTAATGAAATTTATGTTTGGGATATTGAAGCATTATTAATGATCGATTATATTAAAATTAATTCTGATTCAATTCCAATTTCTTTATATTATTTCGACGGATTCATTTTCGTTGTACTTAATAATGGTATAATATTAAAAATCGATGTAAAAAGTTATAAAATTATCGATGAATCTGATTTCTTAATCAATAAAAATATAATTCGAATTGGTGAACATAAAAATAAATTATATACAGTGTTAAATTCTGGTGATATATATGTTTGGGATGATTTTAAGAACCCAATGAAATTAAATAAATCGATAATAGGTAACGCTGATGACGTATTATTACATCCAATTTTGGACGTGGCATTGAAATCAGTTGGAAACAAAGTGTATTTGGTGGAACTAAATAATAATAAAGAAAACGAAATGAAATATGATAATCATACCTGTACCTGCTTTACTTTTGACGGAAATAGATGTTTGGCAGCACTTGGTTATGATGATGGAAACGTTGCAGTGTGGAGTATACCTTCTTTTGTGTAAATAAATTTATTTTAAATTTTTGATTTTTTGATGTGTTTCGTTTTCAATCAAAAATAATCGTTTTCAACACAAATAATTAACGAATAAATTTCCGATTTTCTTTGCAAATGAATCAAAATGATTTTGATTCATCCATAGAGAAAATAAGAGATATACCATACACTTCAATAGAAGATACAATTTTACATAGTAGAAAAAAATTAATTTATCCTCGTGAAATTATTCCAAGAAAACAACCAAAAACTTCAGGATCATACCATTCGTTATTTATGAATTTTGGGTCTTCTTATGATATCTCACATCTTAGAGATTCTAAATCAAAACCTAAAGATGATTTTACAATTAATCAATCCTTAGAAAACCCAAATTTTATTAATATTTTTCAACCATCAGGAAAACGCTGGGTTTCAAAGCGTCGAGTTACATCTTTAGAATTAAAAAATAAATTATCAAATTTAAAAACATTTAATCCCAAAGAGATTCACTCAGATAAACTTGAAGTCATTGATTCCAAAACTAGATCTATATTAAATGAGTTACCTACATATCAACAAACACTTGATGAATTTATCACAAAAGATAATGAAATATCACCAGAGCGTTCATCATTACTTAATAGAGTTTCCTCATTCTATAAACAAATTTCTAATGAAATAACATCTGTAGAAACCAAATATCAACCTCAAATTTCAGAATTTAATTCATTACTTGAAACACAATTAAAAAGAAAACATTCGCTAAAACAAAACAGAGATAAAATACTATTAGAAATCGACCAACTAAACAAATCAATTAAGGATTTAACTAAAAGAGTCGAAGAAATGAAACAAAAATGTTCTGATTCAGAATTACAATTTCGTGAAGCAACAAATGAAAAAGCATTTTTACGTAATAATTCGAAAGCAAATCAAAAGGAACTTGATGAACTTGACGAAGAAATCCAAAATAAGAAGCAACAAAAGAAATTTATTCAACAATTAATTGATTCGTTATCAAAAGACATTGAAGAAAAAATGAATAACTTAAATAAAATAGAGCAAGAAATAAAAGAAATACAACAAAGCAACAATGAAATCAAAAATCTCTTAAACAAAACTAAAGAAGAAACAAATGAACAAAAGAAAAACCTCCAAAAATACAAAAAGTTAATTCAATCAAAAAGTTCGATCGAAATTCAATGTAATTTAATACAAACCGACGAAATTGAATTAACCAAAACAATTGAGAACTTTACGCAGACCAAAAGTGACATGCGATCGATTCAAAACTTATTTAATCTCAAAAATGATGAACCGATAATAATTAATAATCTTCAAGAACTAAATTTAATATATCAAACTATATCACGTAATAATAATAAATTTGATCATAGTTTAGATTCAATATCAAAATCATATCAAGGTAATTTTCACATAAACAAACAAAACAAAGAACAAATTAAATTATATTCACAATATCTAATGAACAAAATTATGCAAAATTCACTTCAATCCAAAAAATATAATGAGAAATCAACTCAAACAGAAACAAATGATTTTATACAACTTAAACCAACTAAAATCGAAACCAAAAAAGAAAAACTTCAAATTAAATCGCCGAAAAATTTACGCCAATACATTAATCACTCACGTTTCATCACATTATTAACAACAGATTACTCAACGCGTAAGCCGCGTTCATTTGATTGGCTCATACATTCTATCCGTAATATCTTTGACGAAAAGACAATTGATGACAAATCCACTGACAATAAAATAATGGAATTACCCGAATACTTATTAAAATGGGCTTTTCGCCAATTTGGTAAACCTGACTTAATACAAAAAGGATGTTGGGACATATACATTACATCGCATTATTATATGAAATCATTTTTAGAAGTTAATTTGTTTGTTAAATTTTTGGATGAGATTTATAATGTGAAACAATTGACTTTCTTCTTGAACGCAAGGAAATATTTACTTGAAAGAGGTATATCTATACCTATACAACATGTGGAATTCGATTCGTATTTCGTTGATACATTTTTAACAGTTTCACAAGTTTTTGAGTTTTTTAAATGTTTTTTCCCCAAAATGAAATCGGAATTAATAAATATATTAACGAAAAGATGTGAATTATATGTCGATAAACGAAATGAATTTGCAAATATTAAAATGATGAAAGTGATTGAAATCGCGTTAAACCAAAAAATCGAAACGAAAATATTAAAATTACGAAAATTATTTTCATTTTATAATATAATTCCGAAAATGAATTTCGACGAATTTCGAATATTTGTTAAGAAATTAATTAATAATATTAATGAAAATGAAATCGATTCATTATATCAAAGTAGTAAAACACCAAATAATTTAAGAATCGATTTAACATCTGAAAGATTCGTTGAGATTTATAATTCGAATTCGGAATTAATTCCGTTAAATATTAATAAGAAGAATTTCGATTGTAATGAATTCGCTAAATATTCGAAAATTTATGAAATCGTTTTAATTAAAGAACAACAAAACGAAAAATTTTTAATGGAATTCATTGATAAATTAGAAAAAGAATTTAATGATAAAAAATTGAAATGTTTCATCGATGAAATTATTAATGATTTGTTTAATATGTTATTGGCGAAGTTCTCTTTCGACGGAATTTTGTTCTATCAAATGTATCATAAGTTGTTACAATCGCTGATTAATATATCATTGAAAATAAATTTGCCTGAAAAGGAAATTATCTTGAAGCAAATTAATGGCTTTCATAATTTGTTGGTTGAAAAGTTGAAAAAATAAATTTTATGAAAATAACAAAACAAATTAATTTTTAATTATTATGTTAGTAAAAATTGATAAAAAAATTTTTGTTAGAAAAAAAGAAAAAATTTATTCCGATACGGGGAGTCGAACCCCGCTCCCGTGGATGAAAACCACATATCCTAACCGATGAACGATATCGGAATTCATTTAATAGTTTTGATTTTCATATAAAATTTAATTAAAATCGAATAAATGAATGAAAAAATAAGATGATTTATATTCAAAAACTGTATTGTTTGGGAAATTTTTATGCAGCCACTTTAAAATTTGAAAATGATGTTAATCTTTGTAAAGAAAAAGATAATACAAAATATATTTTACAAACAATTTCTGTTTTCTAATTCATTTATAGCTTGCAAATAAAAGTAATCCGGGATATGTATAGTTTCCAAATATTCCAAAAATTCTTCTTTTTTCACTTTCATTTTCTTTCGAATAAATTCCACGCATATTAACACTTCGATTCTTGTGAAATCCATTTCATCAGTTTCATAAATTATTTTCCAAAACATTTTCTTCCCAATTTCGTTTCCTTTCATCAATTCATTTCTATAGTTCAAACAGAATTTCTTTTGTTGCTCAGATTTCACGTAACCATTTTCTTGTACAAACTTTACGAATTCGTTCCATTGCATTTTTCTTGAAGGCAATGAAGAAGAATCTGTTTTTGCTTTTTTAGAAGATATTTCCCAATTCGAATGTCTTCTTCCTTTTGATTTTCCAGGTCCTATTGTCGCAATCCTTTCGCAATCACTTTCCAATAATTCTAATTGTCGTTGAAACGCCGCTTTCGATTCGAATGTTTTTTTAATATATTTCTCTCGATCAGAAATAATTTTTTGGTTTTGAAGTTCTTTTTCGATTATCGGCTTTTGTAATTGACTTTTCCACGCGTTTAAATGATTAACTTCTTCGCGTGTGAATGGAACTTTATGTTTGGTCCAAATTATATCATATTTACTGGAATCAATGAGCATAGATGGATATTCTGTTTCGATCTTGTCGGAATTATTCTCTTCGGAGTCAATTGTAAGTGATCGATCAGAATTTTCTGGATTTTCAAGACCATTTAGAGGGAAATCATCTTCATTATCAATGTTAGTAAATGGCGTTCCGCTTTGAAATACTCTTTTGATTTGTTTATGAATAAGATCTGTACTTGGAACATATGATGAACTTCGTTTCGTACGTGGTTGAACAATGGGTTTGGGTTGACAGGTTTTAGGACGTACTGATTTAATGTGAATTTTGCCGATGGAATCAATAATGTCATCTGATTGAATATTCCCAAAGATTCCTGTTTTTTGAAATCTCGTGGAATTACTGGTCCTTGATCGCACAGGCTTTGGATTTGTTTCTGTCTGTGGGAATATGTATGTTATTTGATCATTTGCTAGATTATTTACATTATCATTTAATTCATCTTCGATTGATTTTGCTCGTTTATCTAAAGCTGCCATTTTTTCATAAAGCTGGTTTATCTGGTTTTCAGACATTATTGGTAATCCTCTTTCAATGTTTTTTAATTTTCCACTTGATATCCACGCATGTTTCTCAATTGGAACTGTAACACCTTGTTTTTGGTTAACAATTTTACGTGTAGTTTGATGGACTTTGATTGGCTTTGAATTATAGGGAATTGGATGTTTCAATCTTTCCATCTTTTGTACGTTTTTTGGTGGCCGTTTACAACGATAGAAAAATAGATGATAATGTAAAAGATCATTATATGTGCAATTTTGGTATCGCCTTACTTTGGGTGATTGGTTTGATCATTTGCTTTCGCAACACTGGTAATTCTGAATATTTTTTTTATTTAAATTGTCACACCTTAAATTTGATTGTCATGTTTCATTATGCACTCCACCAACTAAATTATTATTTACATTATTACCTTTGTCAATTTCATTTTGCTGGCGTAAAAGTATAATGTTCATGTGGTTATCTGCATTCTTTATTTTAGGAATAGTTGCACTGTGTTTTAATCCTGGTTTTTAAGACATTATTGTGTTAATATTTTTCTTTTGGTTTTTTTATCATTTATTTGTAATCGTAATAATGATAATGAAATAATGGCACTGATGCACTTCTTTGCATATTTTTCACATCAAAATCAGACAAAATTGATATTAACCATGTTATATAGATTTCGATTTTAGAAGCTGAATTGTTTTGATCATGTCTATGATGCAAAGATTCGAATATAAATTGACTATGATATGCAATAATCTTTAGTTTAAATAAAGATATCAAAAAATGTATCAATTGTTTCAGAAATTATTCTTAAAAAAAATTACAGTTTTATCATTTAAGAAATTATTTCATTTGTAATTATAGTTTTAACTTTATAATAACAAAAAGAAGGTAAACTATCAAATTAAAAAAAAAAAAAAAAGAAATTAATGGGTAATACACCAATGAATCTTATCAACAAATTCCAAATTTTCATATATTAATTCATTAAATCTAAAATCATTTGTATATATTTTGATGAATCACAATAAAATATTTTTGTAATATAATTAGAAAACTCAAAAACTTTTGTTAAATATATTTTAATTATGATAATAATTTCAAATCAAAGCTATATTGACGAATTCCATATCTAAACTAATATCAGCACACAAAATGTGTAAAACAATTTTTGGCTATTTCGATTTCGGTCTAACTGAAAGTGTATCAAATGTTAAAAATATTTAATAATATCAAATAATTCAAATGCTTTTGATATCATTTTTGTTGTAAGTTAAAAAATGACTGAAATATTGAAGAAAAAGTTTTGAAATTTTGATTATCAAAATGATCAACAGAATATTTTATTATTGATTCTAATAAATCGATTGATAATTTATGTTCGTTGAATATGATTTTATACATTTGGAACTAATACAGAAAATGTTTTGGTTTCTATATTTACAAAATAATTTTCGCCTGATTTGATAGAAATAGGAGTTTGTTTTCTCCGAAGATAAACCCTATAAATTTTTTTCCTGATGAGTTAAAAAAAGAAATTCTTCATATTTAGATTCAAACAATGCTTCTTCCCAAAATTTGAATGAAATTATTCGTAGTTTGATTTCTAAAATATAATGATTTCAAAAAATATTTTATTTTTTATTTTGGTTGACGATAGCGCGAAACCACATTGGTTCGAAATTTTGTTGGACATGATATTTTCAAAAATCCGTGTATAGAGAATTCAAAGCAGTAAATCGCATTGTTCTGAAAATCAAATATCGTTAATAGATTTTCCTATCGGCTGTACACGGATTTTTGGAATATCAGCATAACTATCAAATTTCATTAGAGTACATTTCCTCTCTCAATTTAAAACATTCGTCTTGCATTCTTTACCATTCGTAAAATAATTATAGACAAGAATAAAGACTAATTTTTTTAGCTTCACTATAATGTTCATCATACTTGTTACAAATATATTCTCATATTATCTTCCTTATGAAGAAAAATCCTTTGTCAGTTGGATGAAATCAACAAATCAAATGTTTGTTGGAAAAGATTATGATATGCGTTTAGGTATTTGGATGTCAAATCGTCGTCTTGTTCAAGAGCATAACAAAGTTAGTTCATTCAAGCTTTGCATGAACAAATTTTCAGCACATACACCAATGGAATATAAGGCACTTCTTGGTTATATCCCTGAGGTTGTTACAAGAAAAGCATTGAAATCCAATTATAAGCCCGTTGATTCTATTGATTGGCGTACAAAGGGAGCTGTTAATTCAGTTAGAGATCAAGGACAATGTGGTTCATGTTGGGCATTTTCCGCAATTCAAGGAGCAGAAAGCGCTTACTTCATTAAGTGTGGAACTCTTCATAAGTTTTCAGAGCAAAACTTAGTTGATTGCGTCAGCACATGTTTTGGATGTGATGGTGGTTTAATGACCTATGCACTTGATTATGTTATTAATAGCCAAAGTGGTAAATTTATGCTTGAAGATGATTATCCATATGAGGAATTTCAAAACGCATGTAAATTCAATTCTTCATTAGCAACTGGCTCGATTTCAAGCTATGTTAGTATAGCTCAAGCTGATGAAGCAGACCTTCAAGCTAAGCTTTCAAACCACGGACCAGTTTGTTGTGGAATAGATGCCTCACTCGCAAGTTTTCAACTTTATAAAAGGGGAATTTATGATGATCCACAATGTTCATCCACATTGCTTAACCATGGCGTTGGTTGCGTTGGATTTGGTGCTGAAGGAGATAAAAAGTATTGGATCATTCGAAATTCTTGGGGTACAACATGGGGTGAAGATGGTTATATTCGTATGATTAAGGATAAGAATAACCAGTGTGGTGTTGCCTCAGGAGCTATTGTACCAATTGCATAACTAAATGCTTTAGAGAGCAAATTAAGTTATTTCTTAGAAATGACCGTTTAGAAATTTTATATGGCTAAAATCAATACCTGTTGTGATGGAATAGGTCTCATTATTATATTAACACTCTTTGTATTATCACATTTAATTATTTTTGTTTATTCTATCGTTTATTACTTAAGTATCAAATCTTATTTTCCTTATATTCAGAATGACCCAACAAATCAACTGTCTAATATTCCAAGTCTAACTATCCAGTCATTTGTTTATCCAATTCTTATCCCAATAATTGCACCTTTTGTTACGTCTGTATTAATTTTCAAAAAAACAAAGAATTCATTTTGCAAAAATGGATTCATTGCATTGACGACAAGCCTTGAAAGTGGGTGCAATAATGGAACTGAAGATCATCGTACTTTAATTACAAATTTTCAACAAGAATTTGAACACCATGGAATTTTTAATTGCTCAAATATCAATTTCACTGACCAAGCATGGCTTTCAAAATGGTTTGATGAACGTTGCAAAACACCGCACAATATATATAAGTTTTGCATTATTATTAGATCATGTGAAATTTCTCTTTTCTTTCTAATTCTTATTATTGCATTTCTCATTGCTGTTATACCTATTCCTTTCCGCCTCAAAAAAATTCATAAATATCCTAAACCTCCTCCTTTAAATATCATTTTAAATAGAAATCCAAACGATGATGAGAATATTCAAACACGTCTTTTATGTGATTAATTTTTCAAGAAACACAAATTAAAAAATTTAGCATTACAAGAAAAATAAAAAGATGAAACTTAATTGAACCATTAAAATGTAAAACATAGTTTAAATAAAGAATTCAAAATGAATTACAAAGAAGTGATAACATATTTTAATTTTCTTACATCTAATAGCGTAAAAGAATTTAAAAATACATTAAAAATTTATGTTTTACTCAGAGTTCATATGAACAAGTTGGTCAGATCATTCAAAATTCTATCGTTATTTAAAAGTGTCTGGCAAACAACCGTTTGTGGAGGCACCCTCCAAATGCCACTTTTTTAATCACGAAGGTCTTCTCCAATGATTGGAGAATCAGCGTTTAAATTGTGAAAATTTATCAAATGTTACTATTTTTGCCAACACTTTTTTTTGTTGGAGTTTTTCTTATAATTCACTTTATAATATTATTGTATTTATGTATTTACATTTTGCTTTGTCAATATATTTGTTATAATGTATATTGCGATTTTGATGATTTTCATATGCTTGTATGTTTATATCAACTTTTGTTTTGGTAATTTTCTTTCTAGATTTTTCTGTGAACATTTGATATTCGAGTTGATTTTGATTATTAGTAATGTATGCTTCATTTCTATTTCTTATTGAAAGTGAAGATTTGATATTTGTAGAAGAGGAATATGTATTAGAATTTTCGTTTGTACTTTTTTCAAGGAGTAATTTTACTATTTCTATATTATTATTTCTAACTGCTATATGAAGTGCTGTTTCAAATTATTAAAATATATTATAAATTATTAAAACATATATCCACATTAAACTGGTGGAAAATAATCGGTAGTATCGGTTAGACTTTTTGAACGTGATTCTATTAAAACCGATCAAAAAATGCTGCTAATTTTTTACAACCAGTTTAATTATGAACATAAACGGTTTGCAGTCAATTCTTATTAATTTTATCTCAAAATACATCGAAAGAAAAAGATTTAAATCTTTAGATTACTCTTTTTCTGTTGGATAGAGCTTTTTCCTATGACCCCACAGCAAAGTCAAAAAACCGTTTATTCATAAGGGAAGTTCACTCATCCTTAAACGGTCATCCCGCCAGCATCAAACACAAAAGCAATAAATGACCTTTAACTCATTCCTCAATGATCTTAATGAGGAACAACTTCAAGCAGTTCATGCCTCTTTTGAAGAGCCTTTATTTGTATATGCTGGCGCAGGCTCAGGAAAGACACGGACTTTAATATGTCGAATTTCAAACATGATTACAAATGGGATTAATCCAGATAACATTCTTGCAATTTCATTCACAAGGAAATCCACAGAAGAAATCAGAGAAAGACTTCGTGCTTTTATTGGTCCACGTGGATCTAATGTTGCCACTATGACATTTCATAAACTCTGTTTTCAAATACTCCGAGAAAATCCTTTTATTCTTGGTTTTGGTCAAAAACCATTTCATGTTGCCGATCCATCAACACAACGAAAAATTGTCCAAAATGCATGTATTCAACTTCTACAAAAATCCAAAAACAAGAACTTATCAGCCCAAAATCCAAATGTCCTTCGTATTATGACCATTAAAATGCTTAATTTTGTTCGACGTGCCAAGACACTTTTTAAATCACCTGATGATTTCAAAGATGATTTATCCTTTGTACTTCACTATTATCAAGATCAACTTAAACTTCATCGATTAATAGATTTTAATGATTTTATGTCGTTTACTGAACAATTACTTAAACAATATCCACGAGTTGCATATGAATATCGGAAAATATATCAATACATATTAATTGATGAATTTCAAGACACTTCAATTAGTAACTTTACAATCATCAAATATATATTAGGTAATTCCCAACGTATAACAATATTTGGAGATTGGCGTCAATCGATATATGGATTTCGAGGGGCTAATCCATCGAACATTAGTTCATTTTTAGAGTTATTTCCGAATTCCAACAAAGTTATCTTAAACAAGAATTATCGAAGTACTCAAACCATATTAAATGCAGCACAATCATTAATCGTTCATAATTCAGATGATAATTTTTCATCACCATTAATCTCCAAGCAAAAACTTGGCGATTTAATACGTATCATTGAAGCTGAAGATTCATTATCAGAAGCAGATAAGATATGTACTGAAATCGAAAAACTTGTATATCCTGGAAGTGAATTCCAATATCGTGACATAGTTATAATGTTTCGTGTCCGTAAAATCGCAACAGATATTGAAATGGAATTATTTCGACGTAATATTCCTTATACACATAAAAGAGGCTTTGGCTTCTTCATGAAGAAAGAAGTCAGAGATTTGATATCATATGTTCGATTAATATTATCATATGATAATGTTGAAATGTTATCACAAAATGAAAATGATCAAATTATTACTAATGATGTAGAATCAGTTATTAATGTACCATTTCGAAACATTGGACAAAATGTAATTAAAACACTTAAAAACAAAAGTATTAAAGAAGGGAAAAACTTATTACAAATCATGAAAGAAATTACAGAGAATGAAATTGGTAAAACTACTTATAAACGAATACAAAAATTCCTTAAATTACTTGAGAAAATGAATCGACAAATATATATAATCAATAAAAGCATAGCAGTAAACACAGCATTACAAGAGATTATCGAAGCTACGCATATATTAGACGAAGAGAAAAACGAAATAGAAACTAATAATGAAACAATCATTGACGAATTCGATGAAATTAATGACGCGTTAAACGATTACTTAAATGATAAAAAAGAAACTATGGAACTATTAGTCGAAGAAGCAAAACGTTTCCAATGGAATATATTACAATCGAATGAACAAAATCAAATTTATTCAACTGCGGAAAACTTAAAAAAGTTTATAAACTCAATAACATTCGATATAACTGGCGACACATCGAAAAACGCTATAACTTTGTCGACAATACACCAAATGAAAGGGCTCGAAAGCCCAATCTGCTTCATAATGCGATTCAACCAGGGGGTGCTCCCGGTGTCTGATAGCGTGACAGCAGAAAGCGGAATCGAAGGCTTCGGCTCGGCAACAACGTTAGAGGAGGAGAGGAGAATCGCGTACGTGGCGCTGACGAGGGCGAAGCAGAAGCTGTTCATCAGCTTCTGCAAATACGCAAAAAATAAGCCGCTGGAGCCGTCGCAGTTTTTGGACGAAATTAGCAACAGCTGCATAGCAAAGTCACAGATCAACTTGGAGGACAAGAAGGAAATAATGCAGCTGATGTCAATGGCAGACGACTTCGATGACATAGAAATAGAGTAATTGATGAAGCGATTTGTTGTGTAAATCGAATGACATGTGAATGAATTTGTATGTTTTGAATGAGTAATGTGTTATGTGAATGAATTTGTATTTGTTGGATGAGTAATGTGTTATGTGAATGAATTTGTATGTTTTGAATGAGTAATGTGTTATGTGAATGAATTTGTATGTTTTGAATGAGTAATGTGTTATGTGAATGAATTTGTATGTTTTGAATGAGTAATGTGTTATGTGAATGAATTTGTATGTTTTGAATGAGTAATGTGTTATGTGAATGAATTTGTATGTTTTGAATGAGTAATGTGTTATGTGAATGAATTTGTATGTTTTGAATGAGTAATGTGTTATGTGAATGAATTTGTATGTTTTGAATGAGTAATGTGTTATGTGAATGAATTTGTATTTGTTGGATGAGTAATGTGTTATGTGAATGAATTTGTATGTTTTGAATGAGTAATGTGTTATGTGAATGAATTTGTATGTTTTGAATGAGTAATGTGTTATGTGAATGAATTTGTATGTTTTGAATGAGTAATGTGTTATGTGAATGAATTTGTATGTTTTGAATGAGTAATGTGTTATGTGAATGAATTTGTATGTTTTGAATGAGTAATGTGTTATGTGAATGAATTTGTATTTGTTGGATGAGTAATGTGTTATGTGAATGAATTTGTATGTTTTGAATGAGTAATGTGTTATGTGAATGAATTTGTATGTTTTGAATGAGTAATGTGTTATGTGAATGAATTTGTATGTTTTGGATGAGTAATGTGTTATGTGAATGAATTTGTATGTTTTGAATGAGTAATGTGTTATGTGAATGAATTTGTATGTTTTGAATGAGTAATGTGTTATGTGAATGAATTTGTATGTTTTGAATGAGTAATGTGTTATGTGAATGAATTTGTATGTTTTGGATGAGTAATGTGTTATGTGAATGAATTTGTATGTTTTGAATGAGTAATGTGTTATGTGAATGAATTTGTATTTGTTGGATGAGTAATGTGTTATGTGAATGAATTTGTATGTTTTGAATGAGTAATGTGTTATGTGAATGAATTTGTATGTTTTGAATGAGTAATGTGTTATGTGAATGAATTTGTATGTTTTGAATGAGTAATGTGTTATGTGAATGAATTTGTATGTTTTGAATGAGTAATGTGTTATGTGAATGAATTTGTATGTTTTGAATGAGTAATGTGTTATGTGAATGAATTTGTATTTGTTGGATGAGTAATGTGTTATGTGAATGAATTTGTATTTGTTGGATGAGTAATGTGTTATGTGAATGAATTTGTATGTTTTGAATGAGTAATGTGTTATGTGAATGAATTTGTATGTTTTGAATGAGTAATGTGTTATGTGAATGAATTTGTATGTTTTGGATGAGTAATGTGTTATGTGAATGAATTTGTATGTTTTGAATGAGTAATGTGTTATGTGAATGAATTTGTATGTTTTGAATGAGTAATGTGTTATGTGAATGAATTTGTATGTTTTGAATGAGTAATGTGTTATGTGAATGAATTTGTATGTTTTGGATGAGTAATGTGTTATGTGAATGAATTTGTATGTTTTGAATGAGTAATGTGTTATGTGAATGAATTTGTATTTGTTGGATGAGTAATGTGTTATGTGAATGAATTTGTATGTTTTGGATGAGTAATCTGTTATGTGTATAAGTACGTAATGTTTATGTTGGCGTACATACTTAAAGAGAGATAAGTAAAGTATTGATTAAGGTAAATGTCAAAAACATTCTCCAACAATAGGGAAGATGTAATAAATTAATTTATAATACATTAAGTTATAACTGAATTCATTTTCTTAATTATAACACACATATTACTATACTAAATATTGTTTAAATAATACCACTTTATCTTAGTAATAGGATAAATTAACTTAAGTGGTTTTTTCCCTTATGTTGCAATGATTTTCTTTAAAAAAAACTTAATAACGATATAAAAAAAAAAGTTTTTATGAAACTGATTTAGCCTCATTCAACCTTAAAAATACTGAAAACAGATTGGGATATTTGAGAGAATTTTTATGCTTTTATAACAAAATAAATTTATTTTAATATTTTCCAGAAATTTGAATAAAAATAAAAGTGCCACTTCATATGAACGTCTCTTTTGGTCAAATCTTTGCATGTGAGCTTGTTAACACAAAAGTAATTCCATTTAAACTTCCATTAATCCCTAACAAACCAGAAAGAATTTTAATTTTATCAGACACTCACATTGGTGCATATATTGCACCAGAAAAATCAATTCCTTTATTTCTTAGAGAACTCCAAAATGTAATCAACATTGAACAGCCAACAATAATTTGCCATTTGGGTGATATTGTTAATGGCTCTTTTCCAAATGGTGCAACAATTCTTCAAGATGTTCTTACAAAAATGAATGATTTTAAAATACCCATATACGCTATAGGTGGTAATCATGACAGAGATTATTTTGCCAGCTTGATTCCAAGGTGGAAAAATCCTCAATTTATTCATCCATTAAAAGAAAATGCCATTCTACTCACCACTCCAGCAGGGCCCACTCACCCAAATCCAACTAACATGTACCTAGCACATGATCTTCTTAATAATTACAGAGTTAGAGATCAATTTGCATTATCATTTCTTACATGGATTAAAAATGGATGTAAAATCAATAGTGCAGATTGGCTTATCACTGGCCATACGCATACATCTCTTCTTAGCTTTGCTACACGTACTGCATGTGTTGGCCAATTTTCACCTGAGATTAATGTTTTCGGGTATACAATAATTGGAATTAATGGCGAAAACGTTTCAATTGAGACCAAATATATGCCTGGAAAACAAGCACCAAAACAATGAATATGTAAAATTTCAAGAAACACATTAATAGAAAATTAATTTAATAAAAATCTAATTAAAAACAATTTAAACATTTTGAGCCATTGAATTATTAAATAATAAATAATTACTTGAATTTATTTGATATTTTAATAATTTAAAATTAAGATTTGTTTAAAATGAATCAATTTTTATGTTTTATAAAAATTAAATAATTTAATGATTTTCAAATAAATTAAAATACGTCTTTGTAAAAATCATGTTCATAAGCAATCTGATTTATTTTATTGATTATATATTTAAATTAGTTTTGAAAAATAAGTAATTTGTGTTTTCGAAATGTGAAATGATTTTATCATCTGATCCAAATTTCTAACATCGTAAAGGTATAATCATTTATATAATTAACAATCATGTATAATATAAAAATTACAGCTAATTAATATTCATATGTTAAGAATTATTTTATAATAAAACAAGATATAAGCATTGATATTATAAGATAAAATTGAATGCAAATAAACTTTTTGAATTTTATGCCGATTTTTAACGGTTCGTTTCCAAATCCTTATAAAGAAAACCCCAAACACATGGGAACAGAAGCAAGCCGTGAAAAAGCTCAAAAAATAAAGAACAGCTCGGCTAAGACAATTTTCCTCAACTTTATTGAGTGTATTGAGAAACAACCCAACGATGTAAAAAATAATTCCAACTTGAAAAAAATGGTTTATTCATTTTATCACTCATGCAAAGCTCAACCAGAAGGAAGCACTTACCTATCTCTTGTGATTAATGGGAAGAATGTAGGGCCTTGTTTTACGCGCATTGGTCTAAATTTCATTCATATGTATTCTATGGTTACAAAAATATCTCTTCGTGGATCATCCCTTACTTCCAAAGATGCAGATCCCATTGCTAAATTCATAAAAAGCAGTTCAACTATTAAAGAAATTGATCTTTCAGAAAATAAATTTGGTGATGCAGCCATCAAAACTTTATTAGAGGCATCGCGTAGGCATCCACGCCTTGAAGCCTTAATCCTTGAAGAAACTCACATTACAGATGCCGTATCACCAGAAGTTTACAATATTCTCAAAGCCAAGTCCTGTCTTAAAATTCTTCGAATTGCGCCTGTTAAATTTAGTTCTAACTCTCTTACCAACATTACTGATGCAATTAAAGATAATATCTACATCTCATTATTCACATATTGTGATCCCAACACTGAAATTCCAGCAGGTATATCCCATATCCTTCGACGTAACAACGAAATTATGGGTATTATTGAAGAATGCATTACTTCTCCATGGCATCGAACCTTTCGAAAGCGTAATGACCTTTACAAATCAGTTAAAGGTCGTCGCATGGCCGAAGGCAAAGCCCAACAACTTCAGTCCCTTAAAGGCAATACGCTTTTCTCTCTTTACGCATCAAGCGAACAACGTGCAAAAACCGCCGCTCCAAAGCACACCGTAAACGGCTCCGGGTCGATACGTATCGGCACGTCAGAAACCGTCGGTCTTCGTGAGACTATGGAAGATTTCACCGTCGTAAAACAAGATTATTTCGGGCCGAAGACTTTATTAGTCGGACTCTTTGATGGCCATGGCGGTCGTGAAGCCTCCGAATATGCCGGAAATAATTTCCCGACAGTTTTAAAGAGCCATAACAACGAACCACTTAGCGAAGCATTTAAGAAGTCATTCCAAGAAATTCATCAGTCGATTCAACCATGGTGTGTATATTGTGGCACTACTGCATGCGTCTCCAAAATTAGTCTCGATAAAGTCATTGTCGCAAATGTTGGCGACACGCGATGTATAATGGTAACCAACAAATCATTCGAACGACTTTCGTTCGATCACAAGCCAAATTTACCAGAAGAAAAAAGTTACATCGAAAGCCACGGAGGTAATGTGTCAAGCGAAGGAAGACTTAATGGCGTCTTAGCCGTCTCCAGAGCACTCGGAGATGGATCTATTGGAGACGCAATTAACCCAATTCCTTACGTGTGCGAAAGGGATATCGAGGAGTCATGCAAATTCGTGTTCGCGTCTGACGGTCTGTGGGATGTGATGAGCGACGAAGAGGCGGCAAATGTGGTGAGGTCGGAAATCGATCCGATGCTGGCGGCGAGAAAACTTAGAGACACCGCTGTGCAAAAGGATTCGAAGGATAACGTGTCAGTGGCTGTGGTGTTTTTGACAATTGAAGAATCAGATGAATAAATAAAGTAAAATTTTCGAATTTATTATGTTAAATTTCGTTTGAAATGTTTTTGTTGATGAAATTATAATTTGTTTATACGAAAAATATTTCAAATGAAATTTCTAATTTAATGTAAGATATGATATGTACTACTTCTTCTTTATGTTTCATTTGTTAAGCTATGATTATAAATTTATTAAATCAATAATTTCATTGTATCTTGTATGTTACTTTATTAAGAGCTTAAGCATAATATTTGACATAATATTCAGCTTAATAAATTTATAATCACCATATAGAATAACTGGGTTTAGCTAATTATCATAAAGATAATCTCTTTGATGTAAATAAGTTTAAACTTAGAAGCATCAGAATTAAAGACCGTTTAATATCTCGATAAGTATTTCAAAACATTACAAAAAACTAATTATAAATGACTTTTAATGAGTAGCAGCATTGATTGCTGATGAAATTGCAAGGAACTGTAAGTATGGGTCAGCTCTGTTTGTTATCATTCCATCAGCGGCAGAAATTCTCATTATTAATTCTGGTTTTACCTCTTCTTTAATCGCTTCTGAGGAAACTAATATCCTTGTCAGTATTTCTAATATTTGCGATATGTCGAAGCCGCTATAGACAATATGTGAGGTCGCTTCTTCGATTTCATTCCATGGGGAATTAATACATGTATCAAAGTAATGGTGGATAACATCAGGATTTGGAGAGCCACTGAGTTCCCTAATGAGGTTTCCTGAGATAACTCCTGTGATTGATGAGCTTTGTAAAAATGTAATAGCTTTTCTTAGATCTCCACCAGAAATATCAACGAGTGTTTGGAAGGCTTCTTCTGATTCAACCTTTAGGTGTTCTTGCTCGGCTATAAATTGAAGTCGGTTAATAATATTATCGCGTTCAAGAGATTTAAACCTAAATCGGGCACATCTAGAAAGGATTGGATCAATAATCTTTGACACGTAGTTGCAGATAATAATGAAACGTGTAACAGCTGAATAGTTTTCAATGACACGCCTCAAAGCATTTTGAGCATCTCGAGTCATGGAATCGGCTTCATCAAGGATAATAATCTTGTATGGGACGGAACCTTGTGGTACGCTAAGGGAAGCAAATTGTTTAATTTTAGAACGAACTGAATCAATGCCACGGTCATCAGAAGCATTAAGTTCCATAACACGTCTACGGAACTCCTTTGGTTCAAAGAGTGTATGACAAAGTGCAATTGCAGTTGAAGTTTTACCAGAACCTGGGGGACCATGGAAAATTAAGTGAGGAAGATCTCCTTTTCCTAAGGTTGAGCGAAGTGCGTTAACAACTTCCTCCTGTTGGACAATTTCATCAATATTATGAGGCCTATATTTTTCTACCCATGGAATGTTTTCTTCCATTTTTGTTTTGCAGTGTCAAAACCGTTACTGGAAATTGTTAACGTCTGCTGCTAAGTTCACATATGCACAGCTTCTGTGAACTCACATTTTCATACCAACAAAGCTGTGGTATACCACACCAAATGGAGAATGCTAAATGGAATTAACACTTATGATGGTGGTTTAAAACAATTTAAGAAGTAATTAAAAATGATAAATTAAATTGAAATTTTAAATAATTTTTCTGGGTTCTCTCACAATGATATAAATGTTTGAGTAGTTATTTATATTAATTTATTTTTTCTTAGATATTTGACGTCAACTTTCATGTGATTTATTAAAACAATGGCAAAACTAAACGGCTTCATCAAAATGTTTATGAAAAAAAATTGGCATTTTTTATATCCTCACTGTTTTTGATGGAAACCAACAATGGAATACTTGGTATAGATTTAGGTAACAAAAAAATTAGAGCTAGTGTGCTTCTAGACGTAGGCAAAAATCTTAGAGTTAGAACGACAATTATTACAGATCAGATGGACAAAAGATTTACTCCTTCTTATGTTTCATTTACTAACGAAACCAGATATTATGGAGATTTAGCAGCAACAAGTTGTGGAAATCCTAATTTAATAACAATTTATAACATAAATCAATTAATTGGTTTAAAATATAAAAGCAATCGCCGCGAAGAAATTGAAAAGAATGTTCTTTTCGAATTGTGTGATTTAGGTGATGGTTTTACAGGTATTAAGGTAAAAGATGAAATAATTCTTCCAGAAGAATGCCTTGCTTACTTAATCAAAGCCATTTTTTCATATACGATAGGAGATAGATTTCCTGATAAAAGTTTTTCAAGTTGCGTCGTTACAGTACAGCCATGGTGGAATCTTAAACAAAGGCAAGCAATATTTGATGCTGTAGCAATCGCTGGCTTCAAATGCATTGGTACAATTAGTTCCACGACAGCTGCAGCAGTTAAATATGCAGTTGATAATTTTCAGAAATACCGAGAAAAATCCACAAGAATCAGAATTCTAATTATTGACACTGGGGACACATCAATGAGTGTTTCTTGTGTTCAAATATATTATAATCTTGCGCACCATGATATTAAGCCAATTCAGATAAACATTTTAAGTTCGGTTTCTGATACAAGATATGGTGGCTCACATATCAACGAAATCATTTTTCAACTTTTTATGGAAAAATTCCAAGAAAGTCATCCAGATATTAAACTTGAAAAGATGCATTTATTAAATATCTTTTCTAAAGCTATTGAAGCCAAAGAAAAACTTTATCTCAACAAAAAAATTCGAGTTGATATTAATGTTGGTCATAAAGAACTTCCTGATGGTTTTGAATTTGATATTGAAAAACAAGAATTTGAAAGTAGACTTCAAGGACTTGCTCAAGATATAAAAAAACTAATTAAGCGATCCCTAAATAATGCAAAAGTTGACCAATTATCAATCAATGATTGTTTAATTGTTGGTGGAGGTTCACGTATAAGTCCATTTTTAAGTGAAATTTCTGGATGTTTTCAAGATGTTAAACCAAGTCCGATTCAAGATGAATATATTGCACAAGGAATCGCATATTTAACAGGAGTATTAGATCCAAAATCAATATTACATAAATATGTTGAGATCCAAGAGAAATATCAAGAAATTTTAAATGAAGAAGAATCTAAAGAAATTATATATTGGCCTAAAAGTTTTTGGCATTTCTCAAAAGTATTGTTTAAAAAAGATGAAAATCTTCCGAAAGAAAAAGTGATAACTCTTTATCCAAAAGGAATAAAAATTAAATATTCGAATAATGATTATGTGATATTTGAAGATCATAAAAAATTAAATATTACAATTACAATGAATATTTCACATACAATTGATATCCAAAATGTAGAAGGAGTTAAATATGAATTAAAATATGGTATTAAAGATTTGCAAAAATATATTAATAAGGAAATAGAAATGGAAGAAAAAGATCGCAAATTTGAGTTATTGGAAGAAAAAAGAAATGATTTACAATCACTTATATATTCAGCAAAAAGATTAGTAAATTATTTGAACATAAATTTGAATAATTATAACGAAACATATGATAATATTGAAGAGCTTGATAAAAAAATTGAAGAACTTATGTTGAAAATCAAAAATGCAAATGAACTTAAGAAAATTTACGTTTTGATGAATGATTTTATGGAAGAATTTGGTGATAAATTAGCAAAAATAAATCTGAAAAAGTTTGATTCTGATTTTGTTGCATTATACAATTGGTATAATAGTAAAACTTATTACGAATACCCACAACTTAAAAATATGAATGAAAAAAATATTATAAATTATGTAAAGAAACTTCTAAAAAGTGCAAACCTTATAATGGAAAAAGATGAAGAAGAAGAATCAATTAAAGAAGAAACAGAAAAAACACAGGAAATCGATGATACTAATGAGGAAAATAAGGAAGAAATCAAAGAGGAAATTAAAGATGAAACTAAAGACGTAAATATAGATATTAATGATAATGAAAATAAGGAAGAAACAGAAGAAGCTAAAGAAAATGTTAATGAATATGAAAATAAAGATGAAAACAAAGAAAAAGCTGATGAAAATAAAGAAGAAGAAAAAAACAAAGAAACTAAAGAAGAGGAAAACAAAGATGATGAAACTAAAGAAGCAGGAAATGAAAATAAAGAAGAAGAAAATGAAAATAAAGAAGCAGAAGAAACTAAAGAAGAAGAAAATAAAGAACCAGAGGAAACTAAAGAAGAAGAAGAAACTAAAGAAGAGGAAAATAAAGAAGAAGAAGAAAATGAAAATAAAGAAGCAGAAGAAACTAAAGAAGAAGAAGAAACTAAAGAAGAGGAAAATAAAGAAGATGATGAAAATAAAGAAAAAGAAGAAAATGAAAATAAAGAACCAGAAGAAACTAAAGAAGAAGAAGAAAATGAAAATAAAGAACCAGAGGAAACTAAAGAAGAAGAAGAAAATGAAAATAAAGAACCAGAGGAAACTAAAGAAGAAGAAGAAAATGAAAATAAAGAACCAGAAGAAACTAAAGAAGAAGAAAATAGCAGCGAAGGATCATCTGAAGAAAGAGAGGACGAAATAAATCATTAAAATCTTCGAAATAAATATTCAGCACCAGAAAACGGAAAGAATTGATGTAAGTTTCAAAGTTGACCATAAATTATAAAATAAAACACAAAATATCACTAAAAATATTTAAAACTTTTTTCATATGTTAAAATGTCATTTTTTCAATGTATTGGAAATACTGATGCATTGAGGCAAATGGCACAATTACTATTATGGAGGTAATACATCTTTTGATTTAAAAAACATTTCTCAGAAATCATTTTGATGATTTTCTTGTGATGATATTTCATGAAGTTTTCCTATATCATTTCGAATTATTTTGTAATTTTATTTGGATTTAGCTCATTCTTCTATTAATTGCTTATGAAGTTCTAATAAATCTTTGAAAACTTTTCATTATTATTAAAAAAGTATCTTCACATGGATCTTTATATTTCCTTTTTTTGTTTTCTTCAAAAGTATTACTTATGGTTAATCCTTTGTATATTTTATTTATTTAGTATTTTTTATTTTAGTAATGTGCAAAATATTTTGAATTAATATTTTTGGAGATATATTTTCTCTTTTTTTAATAATGATATCCTTGAGAATTGATTTTTCAAAAAGGAATAAATAAAAATTTTTATGATTTTGGAATTATTTTTTCTTCTTCTTTATTTTCCATTATCACTAAAATTTTGAACATGTATCACTTCCAATATCTTATGAAAAGTAACCGAAGTTACCGAGCAACATTGGTAGATTCAAATCAAATACTTCCATATTCTGTTGGTTAAATGATAAAATATTATTTTTTCCAGATAAATAAAATAATGTTTGTTGAAGTTTTATTAATTTTTCCTTATGAATTATTCTCTTTTAGAATAAATTACAAAATTCATGAACTTTGTATAGTTTACAAAACAACCGTTTGTGAATGACCATATTTTTTTTAATGGAATCTCTCATCGCTAAAGCAGATTCTGGAGATGTCGGAGCACAAAATGAAGTTGGTATGAAATATGAAAAAGGAATAAACACACCAAAAAATTTACAATTAGCAGCAAAATATTATAAATTAGCTTCCGATAAAAAGGATGCTCTTGGAGCATACAACTACGGTAGGCTTCTTCAAGAAGGTCTTGGTGTTAAAAGGAACCTTGAAGAAGCAAAGAAACAATTTCAATTCGCAAGTGATGAAGGAATTCCAGAAGCTTCATTTTACCTTGGCAAGATTTTTGAAAAAGAAAAAAAATATCAACAAGCCAAAGATCAATATCGTAAAGCAGCAGATAATGGTCATGTTGAATCCCAAATCAAACTTGCCAAAATGATTGAACAAGATCGTTCTCAAGGTCCAAACAAATTTGCTGAAGCCGCTCGTTACTACCAAATCGCTGCTAATAATGGCAATGCACTCGCCCAAGCTCACCTTGGCTCACTTTTTGAGAAGGGAAAGGGGGTACCCAAAGACATAAAGGGTGCCCTGAAATTATACCATCAATCAGCTGAGAAAGGATGTGCACAAGGGCAATATTACTTAGCCAAAATGTATCAAAAGGGGTATGGTAACACAGTTAAGCAAAGTACAGAAAACGCAATCAAATATTACAATATGGCCATCAAACAAAATCACATTCAAGCAATGATAGATTTATCAGATATGTATGAGAAGAACAACAATATGCAAGAAGCATTACCATTGATAAAAAGAGCAGCAGAGATGAACAATGTATATGCAATGATGCACTATGCAACTCTAATACAAGAAATGAACCCAAACGAAGCATTCGCAATGGTCAAAAAAGCATCAGACATGAGAAATGTGGAAGCATTAACGAAACTTGGTACAATGATATTAAATGGAATTGGTATCCAAAGAAATGATTCCGAAGCAATGAACGTGTTCAAATTAGCTTCTGATCATGGGAGTGCCGAAGCAATGTTTTATGTTGCAAACATGTACAGAGTAGGCAGAGGAACAGAGAAAAATCAAGCAGAATCACGAAGGTACTTGAAGATGGCTGCAAAAGCAGGACATCAAAAGGCAAAAGAAATAGTTGCAACACTACCAGAAGAGCAGAAGCCACAGAAACAAAATGCACCTCGAGGAAGAGGCGGAAGGAATGCACATGGACCAGAACAAGATGATAACAGAAAACCACGCGGCGGAAAAACAGATGCTGCACCACGTGGCGAACGAGGTGGAGGAAATCAACGTGGCCGCGGCGGTGGAGCGCAACAACGTGGCCGAGGCGGCGAAACACAAAAGCGCGGCCGAGGCGGCGAGTCACAGCCTCGCGCACCGCAGCAACAACAAAATAAAACCACCACATCAAACCAACCGCCGAAAACCGCTCCGATACCGCCACAGGGTGCCCCTAAACCAACTGAACCTCAACAGCAACAAGCTCCAAATCCACCTCAACAACAACAAGCTCCAAAGCCACCTAAGCAACCTAAGCAAGAAGAACCCAAACAAAAGCCAGAGTCATTCCATGAAGCCAAATTAGATCAAAAGAAGAGTCGCGGAGGCCCCGAAGCCCAATATGCACTCGCAAAGCATTTCCTAGAGAAAGATTCTTACAACATTACCCTTGCATATCATTTCATGCGTCTTGCTGCAGAGCGCGTACCGGATGCTATCATGCAGATTTCGGATCTTCTTATTGACGGTACCTTCGGCACGCCGCCTGGCACACCAAATGTCCCCGCTGCCATTCATTATCTGAACATTGGCGTTCGATTCTCATATGTTCCGGCCATGAAGAAACTCGCACAGATATACATCGAAGGTAAACTTATCGATAGAGATGTTAAAGCAGGTGCCAACTACATAAAACTTGCTGCGGATGCCGGCGATGCTGAGCAAGCCTTCAGATTCTCGAAGATGCTTCGCGAAGGAGAATATGTTCTCCAAAACGCAGCGAAAGCTGATGAGTATCTGAAGAAGGCGGCAGACTTAAAGTTGCTTGACGCGCAGCTAATAGTCGCAGATAGATTGTTTAAGTCGAAGAATCCGAAAGCAGCAGAATACTATGAAGGTGCTGCAAATAATGGAAACGTAACATCGATGAGCATTATCGGAGAAATGTATAGAGATGGAGACTTCATTAAAAAGGATTATAAGAAGGCAAAGAAGTATTTGGCAATGGCGGCACAAAAAGGAGGAGATGAAGAGAAAGAGGAATATGAGGATTTCTTAAAGATGATAGAGAAAGAAAAAGAAAATATTAGTGAAGCTCAAAAACAATAAAATATCTTTATAATTATTTAATGTAATCAACTGAATGTGTTCAAGTCTTCAGGAAATTTGTGTCTAAATAAAAATTTTTTATTTAAACAAAAATAAAATTTGATGAAAACATTAAACAGAAATTCTCTAAGTTTTTCTTTAACATGAAATAATTGAAATATATATTAGATTATTTTGTAAAACATCATTCTTTATATATCACATTTTATATGTATACGTGAATTTCTCTTGAAATTTACAATGTAACAAATTATTTTTTTTGCTTGTTGAATCCTTATCATTTCTGCTCAATTTTTGATGAATTTTGAATTAACGATACACAATCCATGGATTTGAAACAAAAAGTTCAGAACACCGATTTTCTCTAAATAAACCATTGTAATTTTTATCAAAAGTATTCAAAAAATCCGACCGGATGATCGTTTCTCACTCAAATTCACAGTTTATTTTTTAACCGTTTTGATTAATCATTCAAATTTCAATGAGAAAGATTTAGTGGCGGTTGGGAACATGATCATGTTTTTTCGTATAATCTTTGTTGTTAAAGGAAAAAGGCATACGATTTCTTTATTTGAACTTCTTGTTGATTTGCTCGCCGAGCCAATCTAAACCTTCATAGAGACCATCACCAGTTGTAGCACAGCATCCTTGAACTTGCCATGGACGGTTGGTGATTGTGTTGAGTCTAAGACGATTTCCTAATTCCTGTGGCTTGATGGCATTTGGAAGATCTTGTTTGTTTGCATAAACTAAGAGAATTGAGTCACGTAATTCATCTTCTTCAAGTAACTTGTGAAGTTCATCACGTGCTTCGTCAACACGACCAATATCGTTTGAATCGACAACGAAGATAAGACCTTGAGTGTTGTGGAATTGGTGGCGCCATAAGGCACGGATACGATCTTGACCACCAACATCCCAAACGTTCATGTTGAATCCCTTGTATTCGATTGTTTCGACGTTGAAACCAATTGTTGGAATAGTTGTGACATGTTCACCAAGTTTAAGCTTATAAAGAACTGTTGTCTTACCAGCAGCATCGAGACCAAGCATAAGGCAACGTGTTTCACGGTTTCCGAACCATTTCTTGAAGAGATCGCTGAAGAAAAGACCCATAAGAAAAGTGAATAGACTAACGGTTTATGTGAATATTGAATGAAAATGCTATTGACTTGGCGAAATATCGGGGAAAAAAGATTTTTAAGCGCTTAAAAACAAGAAGATTCCACTTACTGATCGAAAAATTGTGCTCTATGGGAAGCATATCAGGTAAGAAAGAATATAAGATGGTTATCTAAATTAAGAATATTAGATATTTGATAAAATTTTTCATACTGGTAAAGAAAACTAATATTAGTTCTCCGTCAGAGAAAGTTTCAAGTATAATTTTCAAATTTTTGTTGGAATCATCACTCAATTCTAATTAAAAATTTATTGAATTTTCTTTATTTATTTATCTAATTAAACACTCAAGCCTTTTGATGATTGTCTTTAATTACAATATCAGCATTAACTCCATCGATATCTTTGATGATTTCCCCAACTGATGGTACTTCTATGCGCCCAGAGTATGGGTTCTTGATACTGATGACTGGTGTAGTGACTGTTGCTTCGACATCAGATCGTTCAAAGCATAAATCAGCATTTAACATTTTACAGTTGATAACTTTTAAGTTTTTGCAATAACAGAATGGCTGTGTGCCAGTGATTGTGCAGTTGATCAATGTAAGATTTTCAGAATACCATGCAAGATATTCGCCTTTAACAAAACTATCTTTTACAATAACATTTTTTGTGTGCCAAAATGCATCCTTTGTATCAAATTGACAGTTTTCAAATACAGCATTTTCTGAATATTGGAATGAATATTTTCCTTGCATTTTCAAATTCGTAAATTTAAGGTTTTGGCAACGCATCACGAAGTATTCACTTTGTGCACTGCAATTTTTCATTTCAATGTTTTTAACAAACCATCCAAATTCTGGAGAAATTATATCGCAATTATTCATGACAACATTGCTGCATTCTCTTAATGCCTTAATCCCATGCATCTCTGTATTAGTAATTTCAATATTGTCTGAATACCATATTGCTGCTCTGCAAAGTTCAGTCATCTTCGAATCATTGATTTTCAATCCATGAACATGCCAAAATGGATAACGCAAGTTAAAGAATGAGCTTTGAACTTGTACATTACTGCTTTCTTTCATTGCACTTTCTCCATCTGCTGGTCCATCAAAGGAACAATTCTTGACAAGGATATCTTTTGATCCGTAAAGAGCACGTTCTTCATCAAACTTTTGGTTTTCGAAAGTCTTCATCTTTCCAATTAAAAATATGAACAAAGATTTCACCCATAAATACACAACAGAATTTTCAATTGCATACGATAAAAATTTAAGTGCATTCATTTCACATTTGTTTTGATTTAGCATTGATAAGATTGGATTGTAACAAGGGAGCACTTTTTGTATAGTTTATAAATATTGGGTCATCTAAATACGTTAAAAAATGGGAATAACCGCCATGATTTGACTACTTTTTATTTGGTTTACGTATTTTGACAAAACATCTCAATTGTGAGTTGAAATGTTGTCACTAATTTTCATAACTTTATTCATTCAAAAAGTTGAATACATTAGAATACATCAACAAGTCATTTTATTTTGCACAATATAGAACTTTAGATGAACTCAAAAATGATTCATTCGAACCTCATTCAGAACAATTTTTAGGCAATTATGAAGAACTATCAAAGAATGATTGGGAGCTTCACAAACAATTAATCAATGAAGGACATAATCCAAACGAAATTGCAAAAATAATTCGAAATGATGATATAGAAAAACTTCAAGATATATCATCACAAGAAAATTTTGATTTTAATCAATATAATGATCCATCACTTTATGAAAGACGTTCATTAATTAATCAAGTAGGTGTTACATTAATTGATTACGCAGCATTTTTTTCTTCTGTTAAATGTTTTAAATATTTACTTGTTAATGGTTCTAATATAAAAAACGCAGGGAAATATGCAATTGCTGGAGGAAACTTAGAGATAATTCATTTATGTGAGCAAAATCGTTCATCATTCGAAGGTGCGTATTCAGCAGCAATTGAATTCCATCTCAGTGATATTATGCAATATGTTCATGAAAACGAGATTTTAGACGTAAGATATATAGCCAAATTTGGGAGACAATGTATTTATCATAATAACTATGAACTTTTCACATATTTCAAAGATGAAGGAATGGAAAGCGATGATACTTTTATTAATGAAGCAGCGAAGAATGGAAATATATTTCTTGTTCAATATTTTAATGAAGAAGTTCAAATACCTAATGAGGCTTTAGTGTCAGTTTCAAAATCAGGTAATTTAGAATTGGTTAAATATCTTATAACACAAAAGAAAATCAATGTAAATGTTAAAGATATTAAATATTTCTATTTAATGTTAATTTCGTGGAAAATGGATTTCTTTAAAATTTTTAATTTTTTTTTGTATTGTTTGATACAGCGATTATAGTTGCTTCAGAATATGGGAATTTTGAATTAGTGAAATTTCTTCTTGAGCAAGAAGAAATTAATGTTGATGCAAGAAATGTTTTTTGGTTTTGTTTAAAATATCTTTCTAATATTTGATGTATTTTAATGATATTTGGACTTAATTGAAATCATTTAAAACTACACTTATTTGGGCATCACAATATAATAATATTGAGATATTCAAAATGCTTATTGAACAAAATGATATTGATGTCAATACAAAAGAAATTTATCAAATTTATTTTAATGAATTGGATTTTATTTTGTTTTTATACTGCACTTATGTATGCATCTTTAAATGGTAGCATACAAATGGTTAAATTACTTCTTGAAAATAAAAAAATTAAAATGAATGTCAGCGATTTTTTTTGATTTTGGTTCGAATTTGTTTTAATAATTTGATATTTCAAAATAATATTTAAAAATTATTTAAATTATTTGAAACAGCACTTATTTTGGCATCTGAAAATGGTCATACAGATATAGTTAAATTACTTCTTGAACAAAAAGGAATTGATATTAATGCTAAAGATATTTATATGTTTTATTTGGTATTCATTTTAATAATTTTCTATTTCAAAATAATATTTGGAAATTATTTAAATTATTTGATACAGCACTTATGTGGGCATCTAATAATGATATGTTGAAATAGTTAAATTACTTCTTGAACAAGAAGGAATTGATACTGATGCTAAAGATATTTATTTGTTTTGATAATTTTATATTCCAAAATAATATTTGGAATTTTTTCATAGATAGTTTAATAAAAGAAAAAAGTGACAGTCTTGCAAGTAAACCTTCATAAACGGTTCGGCTGTTTACACCGACTTTTTGTGTGCGTGATTGAATTATCAGCAATGGCAGCACCGATGTAACCCCCCTTTTATTGTGCCTTTGTTTGATAAAAATACTGAAAATTTTATACTCGAATCAGCTCCAAATGAGGATTGATATGATGGTGTAACGATTAGTTTCTCTTTTGATTATTCCTTTTTTTGTTGTGTTATCTCCCCCAGCGTTAATACTGTCAGCAATGAATTTTGTTTACAGGCCTTGTGCTTTTTGATTTGATTGTGCAAATTTTTCAATGTTTCGTTGTAAAAAAATTAAATGCTATCAATAGTCAAATGTTTCTGATATCCAATCAAAAAGCCGAACAATAGATAGCAATTTTATCCAAGTATGTCACATATCAGACACTTGTATTCTCACGAAAATAAATATATAATATAATATCTGAACATTCTATCATGGTGTCGTCAATCAAATATTCGGATGTCATAAGCAATATAAACGAATACATTCTTTCATTATTGAAAAACACTCGATCATCAATTGAACTACCTCAAACCATTATATAAAATTTCATGTGTATCGCATTTTGTCAATATTTTCAGACTTTTCAATTCGAGAAATTCTAAACGATTCATAATTTTTTTTATCTTCTACAAAAATATAAATCATTTTATAAACCTACAAGCCTAGGCAAGCCTTTTAAGTAACAAAATTCCAAAAGATTATGTAATAAGTATATTCATTTATTAAGAGATCTTATTACTTTTCTTTACGACTAAGAAGTTCTTGAAACTCCATTCTTTGCTTGTTAAAAGTATAACATTTCATTCATGTAAAGTTGTTGTAAATTAGTTATGTCAAACTTCACGAACTGTTTATTCAAAAATTATTATGAATAGTGCACTGGCCAGCAAATAAACTTATACAAACTTTGAACAATTGCCTTTAATATTGAAGATATAAATAAAAATTAATTTTGCAATAAATCAGCATAGACATTAGTCATGAGCAAAGGCAACATATAATCCAAATTAGTTAAGCTCTTAATGTATTATCATTTTGATAATTATTTCTGATTTATTCTAAAATGATTTCTATTATCTAAATTTGCTAAGAAAACATAATTACATTTTGATTTTCTCTTTTCTTCAGTCATGTTACGCCATGTTTCAAACAAAAATTCTGAATTTTGAAAAAAAATTAATTTTCCCAATTTTCCCATTTGACCTATTGTCAAACTTGCTGAAATAACGCATTATGTATGATATTTCCAAATACAAGAGTATGAAATGCCAGAAAAGTTCACCGCAACCTCGAGTGTGCTGATGTTATTTTCAAATTCAATGCAATATAAACACGTAAACCATTAAATAATTCAAAGGGCATACAATTTTTGTGATGACGAATGATAGAGCTTAACGTCCTTCTTTATAAGAAAACTTTTTATTGTTAGATCATGAATTTAAGTCATAATAATTCTAATCTATATGTATGTGTATGATGAAAATCACAAAGAGCATAAAAAATAATGAATTAGAAAAACGAAACATTTAATTGAAGTTCTTCTAAAGCTATACGAAGTAGGAAAGAGAAATTGTTATTTTTATTTCTAATTGCATAGTACTTATCTTAGAACATTAGATCAAAATATTGATATCCGCCCGAAGATAATGAATCATCAAAAAATCCAGTTTCGAAAATATCACCTGCGATAAATTGTAAGTTATCTTTTGAGGTGCAGATGGTATCATTCTTTTTCTCTTGTGATTTTGGTGCACTATTTTCTTGTTGCATGTTTTTGATTGATTCCGTTAAAAAAATTTGTCTATTGTTATGCCTTTGTATAACATGCCAACGATTTTTAACGCTAACATCCGTTCTATTGTGGAAAAACTTGGATATTTTCACCCATTTTTGTCCAAATTTATGGACCAATATAATCAACATTTTATCTTCTTCTGGGGTAAATGGTTCATATCTATTCATGGGCGAGAGGTATTTTAGCCATCTTTCTCGACATTGTCTTGGATTTCTATCTTTCATTAATGATGAAATTAAATTCCAATTTTCATCACCAAATTGCATTACTAATAGCCTTAATTTGATGTCCTCCTCTAAGCTAAATTTTACCTTAGGATGCGGTTTGCCAATCTGGGTAATTCTTGACATGAAAAATGTGACTTTAAAAGTCGAAACTTTTTTAATGGATCGGAGATGTTTTTCAAAACGTACTCAATTACCGTCCCATTCAAATTTGATTCAAACCCATGAACCACACGATCAGACTCCTTCAGAAAAATCAATGGCCTCTCAAATTGGTTTTGTGAGGTTTTCTGTGAAATAAAAACATCAAGAAAGAACCAATGAAATTGATTATATAGGTTTTGAGAAGAATTATGCCAAAATAAATGATGAAAATGAATTTAACAAATAATGGAGATGATAAATATATACGTAGGCATGAATTTATTTGGGAAAAATTAATTATTATTTACAAATTATCAAAAATTATATTTTGATCAATGATAACAAATGAATTACAAATAACAAGTTATTTATTTGTTTTCATTTATTATAAAAGGGAAAAAATATCACAAAAAAAATTCAAAATAAATTCGAATCATAATGCCATCAGAATTCAAAAATAAACCAAAAAAAATTTATAGATATGAACAGTAATCGCAGACATATTAAATAATGAAAATTATTATATAATATCAGATATTCGTCAAACGAATTCTTCAATTTCATACACCAATTCATTGGGCATTATGTCCTAGTTATCATGATATGATTATTATCCATATTCTTATCAGAAAACAATTAAATTTGACAAATACAAATTTCAAACATTTCAGGAAATCATCTCATTAAATGACGTATACATCATTAGCATGTCACCGCCACTCTATTCATATGATTTTGGTTCTTTTTATTAGATTCTATTTGTTCCAACGCTCAAATACCTTTTGTGAGGTTTCTGATCTCAGAAATTTGCGCAAATTTGAATGGATCAAACCGAAATTGCTCTGAATTTTCAAACCTTTTATTCGCAAATAAAAATATCGTCTCAATATAACCAATTCAAATTCACCTGTTACACATAAAAATTGTCTGCGACGGTTTATACGTTATGTGATATTCAATTGAATACCTCGCAAAAGTATTCGATCAAATTCAAAAGCAAAAAAATTTCCATTCAAGTTCTGTTTCTTGCAATTTTCCTTCCTATTGCAATCATATGAGCAATAGAAAGTGAGTGCAAAACATTTGCATAAGTTCCATACAACTTTAAGAAATCAAATTTGATAACATTTGAAAAAAAAATTACAAATTTTAACTAAATGCAAATGATTTACATCCACTACACAACAGCACATTTTATGTACTTCAAATCCATTACCAAATTTTACAAATATCTCAAAAATTGCAAATTTATTTGCTCCGTTTCTCATTTTGCGCACTTTAACAATTGCACATTGATAACATTTCGTTTGTTTCCTTATGCGCTTTCGTTTCATTCATCTTATGCATTTACCCTAAAAACGTTACAATTTGTGCACAAAAAGTTCGTTACCACAAAAAATAAATTGTTGTGGGGTGGCATTTTTTTAAAAAATTGGTGTTTAATTGAAAAAAAATAAAAAAAAAAAAGTTAAAGCTCATCAAGTAAAGTAACGAGCTTTTGTACTATCATCTTTGAAGATTCACGTTTCTTATTTGTAAATGCACTCTTGACTTCGGACTTTATGTCTTCTCTAAAAAGGTTTATATGTTTCTCTTGGTTTGCTAACAAACTCTTCTTTTGTTGTGTAAACTTTGCGATTATTTCTTCGGCTTTCTTCTGTATGTTTTGGCAATCTTTAATCATTTGTTGAATATGCTCTGATTGTTGTTCTCCAAGTTGTGCAACAGTTTCTTGTTTTTGTCGGATTTCTTCTGATATTCGACTGGACTTATCAATGAATTCTGTACGAAGTGCTTCAAGATCTCCATCACATTTTAACATAAATTCATTAACTTCTTTAAGTGATTCAGTGATTTTATCATCGATTGCTTTGTTCAAAAGTGTTCTCTTTTCAGATAAACGCGTTTTAATCGCATTACCAAATGATCGCAGCTCATCAAATGTTTCAAGTTCCCATCTTTCTGGTGTATATAAACGCCTTTTTTGTTGTATCTTTGGAGATGGTATTGACGTAACATTTGTTTGTTGGATTTCTACTTTTTCTTCTTGTTTCAGTGGTTGCTCTGGTTGTGAAAACGGATCTTCACTATCATCTGATTCATCGAGATCAAATGATTGAGAAATATTTGCAATAGGAACATCATCATCTAACTCAAGTTCATTAAGTGATTCTTCATCTTGTTCATTATTCTTTGGCTGTTTACTTTCATTTTTTTGTTTTGACTCTTTTTTGATATTTATCGATGGAATAATTTTTGGTTTTGATGTTGAAACTTCTTCAATAGGTTCAACTTTTGGTTCCTTTTTTATATTTATTAATTGATTAAAGTTATTTTCATTTGTTTCTATTTCATCACTATTATCTGAAAGAATTTCAATGATTTCATTTTTGACTCTTTTTGATGATTTTGTTGGTGTTGTTGACTTGACTTTACCTGATGAATAAAATATTTGTTTTGGTAATGGCGTTTTTGATTGTTTTTGAGGTGTTTTAGGTTTAAGTACTCTAACTTTATCACTTTTAACTTTTGGCGTTGCTGATTTTGTTTTGGATTTTGCTTTAGTTTCAACGGATTTCTTTGGCTTTGGTGTTAATGATGTCATATTTTTTATTTTTGGTTTTGGTATTGTTCGAAATGGAATTGTTCCATATCTTTGTTGTGCAATATTAAACATTTCTGGTTCAGGGTCAATCGGTATAAACACAATCATTTTATCATCATTCATAAAATATTCTGTTAATGTATCGAAATCTTTTGTTATACCTATTGCCCAATACTTTTCATTCGACCCAAAACCAGAGATATTTTCACTTTTCAAAGTAATTAATTCTAAATCATTATCACCCATTGAAAATTCGGTATTTTTTGAGATCCAAAGTAATATTGTATCGGACCCAATATACAAAGTATGTTTTCCTGACCCTAAGTTATTTCCAATCATAACTTTTTTAATATAACATTGAACAATTCGATCATTATCTCTTCTTTCGAGATTAATTGTCTTTATAAAGTCTAAGATTCCATCTCGAAAATTGTCCGCTGTAATACTACAAAGTTGATTTCCATATTGTCCAAAAATTTTTGTTTTGAATTCATTGGATGGTTTCATCGGAAGAACAATTCTCCATAAGAATTCAACGGAAAATATTTGAACCATCGGATTTCCTGTTGTTAAAATTAGGTTAAAAACAGCTGATATTTTCCCTCTCGATGTATTTTGCGCAAAAAATATTCGGTTTTCTTGATGATGAGTAACAGTACAAACAAGAAGTTCCATAGCTTTAGAAAGAAGACTTGGATGAAGAGTTGACTGTTCAATTGATGTTAGTAAATATTCATGAATTGACATGCATAATTGTGATTTCAATTTTTGAGATATTGATATAAGATCATATACAACTATTAACATTAGTTGCTCACTTCCATCAATGCTCCTAGATGATGATGCATATGAAAGCATCTTGTCAAGAATTGATGAGAAAACAGGTCCTTGATCGACAATTTGATTGATTAGTGATGTATTTCTACTTAGTAATAATAAAATTTCGGCAATGATACTTAACAAGCCATCTGAGTTCATCGACTCTTTAAGTACTTCAAGTAACTTCTTTTGAGCTTTAATTGTAATCTTTGGGCCTGGATGTTGTTTGAGCAACTCCAGAATCGAATTTGGCGTTGGCTTTCCTTTAATAAGATGATCATTTAAGTTCTGCATTCAGATATCTAATTTGTGCATCAAAACATTGATGCGATTTTTGTGAAAATAGTCAAAACCGTTTATCGATTTGTCACTTTTTGGTAAAAAGGTGAAAGACGTTTATTTTGCTGATGAAGCTATATTTGAATAGTTTACTTACAGATTATGTTACAACATTTGCAAATCTTCAAATATTTATATAAAACATATGATTTTACAAATTTGTCAAAAAAATTTTGGTAAACTTTCTAATAACCAATTATGGAAGTATGAGAAGAATTAAGAAGATCACTTTTTATAATAAAACTTAAGTATAGTTTTACATTTTAAAAAAACTATTTCTACAATAGATGTTTCTTTTCGAATAACTAAAAAATTTAAACTAAAGTTTCGAAACTTGAATCTTACATATGCATAATTTAAAAAAAAATTAAAATAATAAAACACAAAAGTTTTATTCCCAATCATTTATCAAAATTCGAAATCTCTAAAATGCATATAAAGTTTCATGTTTTTTTTTATCATAAATTCCCCAAATGAAACAAAATTATCTTTTATCCACTTATGATGGAGAGCTTCATCAGCTGTTATCCTTTGATTGGGATTTGTATTCATCATTTTCACTATTAAATCTTTTGCTTCTTCCGAAATTTGAGGGGTTTTTGGAAATGAATCGAGAGTAATTCCGTTTACAATTTGTTGAAACATTTCATTTTGATCAGATGGATTAAATGGTACAAATCCTGTTAGGATGTAATACATAATAAGTCCTGCAGCCCAAATGTCAACAGGACAAGAATATGATTCATCACGAACAATTTCTGGAGCCCAAAACAATGGATTCCCAAGTTTTTGGTGAAGAGAGTTATCTTCAGATATCGTGGCAGTAAACGAAAGACCTGTCAAGCGAATATTTTGATAGTCATGGTCATTATTTGTGATTAAAATATGAGTTAAATTAATATTTCTATGAACTAAAAATTGCTGATGAATGCATCTAATCGAACTTAAAAGCTGAAACATGATTATACTTGCTTTTTTCTCATCAAAAATACTATTAGTCTGAATATATTCAAAAAGATTTTCATTGTGCCAATCAGTGATAATGCCAAAATAGCTTTGATCTGTGGAATGAATTGTATCAATAAAATCAACTATGTATTCAAATCTGCTAAGTAACTTCAGAGCACTTACCTCGTTTTCGAAAAACACTGAATTTGACCCTACATTTTTTAATAATTTGACAGCAACTCGGGAATTATTATAAAAAGCTACATATACAGTTGGATAGGAATCATCAAGACCCTTAACAATCATTTTGTTAAAGTTGAGAGATTTAGAACTTAGTTCTAAACCACTTGAATTAATGTAGGTTTTGGTCGGAGCATCATCATCCATGATTTGATGAGATTTTAAGTTGTTTCCAAAATCTTTTTTGGACGATTTACACATGTAAAATACACAAAAAATTTATGTCGACATTGTAATACAATTCAGAGATTTGAAATGTCAAAACAACAATTGAATACTTTATTTGAGAAGGAACTTGCCAAGTAAAAACGAAAGCTTTGATTGATCGATCAAGGAAGGGTGCTATAAATATAAAGATATTAAAAACAAGTTAAGGGTAGTTTCAAATTCCCAAATTGAATATGATAAATGGAATTAAAAAAGAAAATAATAAACAAAGTACTTTATTATGTTGTATTTTGTAATTTTATAATAAATAAAAATGAAAATATTTTGAAACTCAATGATGAAAAAAGATTATGGGAATAAACAGCACAAAATTATGCAAAACATCATTAAAGAAACCGTTAAACGGATAATTTATCGTCAACGGTTTATGGTTTGAACGGTTTGGTCCTCCTTTTATCAAATGGGTAAAGTTCACGGTTCACTCGCACAAGCCGGTAAGGTTCGTTCTAACACTCCAAAGGTTCCAAAGATGGAAAAGCCAAAGCCACTTCGTGGACGTGCCGCTACACGCAAGCACTACAACAAGTATTTCCTTTCTGCCAACCCAGATGCCAAGCGCAAGGTTGGTCCAAACTCACAAAGCCAATAAGTGAATAAAGTATTAATTTTTTAGTTTTCGTTCTTATAAAACTATTAATTTTACAATAATGTGAAAAATTAAATTCTATGTAAATAACATCAGTTATCTTTACAGTATTCATGAGTTAAGCTTTCTTTGTTCTTCATGAAACGTAAGAATTATATAAAATAAAGTGGTTGATTATTTTTATTATTGATGTAGAAGAATATGATTGATCCCAAATCAAAAAACATTGATCTCCTAGCTGTTAGCATAATTTGTGTACAATTTCAAAATCTTTTGGCATGAATACCATTAAAATTTTATGTTCAATACTCGAGTTTGTATGAAAAATGTTTTTTAATGAATCAATCAGTTGCAACCTAGGAAGGTATTGATTTGAAAACTAGTTCGTTTAGCTATGTTAAGCTCATTTGTACAAAATAACATGTCAAAATAAACCGGAAAAATTATTGTATTTAAACTTCATGAGTTTTGAGCATCCAAACACTTATCAACTATTTTTTGAGATATAGCAGAAACCCTTTTATGTTATATCTTGTGTTAAACCAAAAAACAAAGTTTACCATTATCATATTTACTCAAAATTTTTTTAGAAAGGAATTAATCACTTGATTGGTGTTTAAATTTTCTTTACGTTAGCTCATATTTATTATTGTTGCTATGACAAACAAAAAAATTCCTAACTTGTGTTTATAAGCATCGTTTTTTTGTAGCCACTCCGAAGGTGTTGACAAAAAATTGAATGTTGACAAACATATAGCCCGGTCGTTAATGTCCTGCTCACTTCACTTTGATAGAATGTCATTGACTGCAATTAAAGTTCATGATGACTGCATGCCAGTTTGGAACGATATCAAGATCGGACACAAGTACCGTTATGTTATCTTCACATTCAGTGATGATCTTGAATATATTGTCGTAGAAAAGACAGCCCCAAAGGAGAAGACATATGATGATTTCCTCGACGATCTTCCACAACGTGATGTTCGCTATGCCGTTTATGATTTCGACTTCACTGCTGAAGATGGAACACAACGTAATAGACTTGTCTTCGTCGCTTGGGCCCCAGATATTGCTCCAGTCAAGAGGAAGATGCTCGTTGCTTCCACCAAGGCATCACTCAAGAATGCACTTGCCGGTATTTCATTAGAAATCCAAGCCACCGATGATTCCGAAATTCAAGAATCTGAAATGCTCGCTAAGTGCTTAGCATCAATCAAGTAAGCTAGCAGATATGACTTCAATGCTGAATAAACATTTAGCATTTTTTTATTCTTTTTTAACTCATTATCGATAACACAAAATTAATGCATTCAAAAATCAAACAAAAATAACGTTTTTAAGAAAATTTATTTGTCGTCTTGAGTTGAATTTGTTTTGAAAATGAATTCGGTAATTTAAACAATTCAGAACGTTTTTTTTTCCAAAACGATGAAAGAGCACTTTTTGAATGGTTCCGACTTAATGTTTAGAGGTTAATATTAATTTAAAATTAAATTAAGTAAAGTTATTAAATATGATAAACGTTCTCTTCATACGTTCAAAACATGAATAAAATAATTGTTAATTTTTTTCCCCATAATTCTTACTTATGTTATTTAATTATATTTTTTGAAAATGTATGATAATTTTTTAGAGTATCTTCTTCTGAATTTTGAGAAAAAGTTACGTAAATATGCTATCTTCAGACCAAACGATTATTTCATATACAAAAAATAATTAACCGTTAAATACTTGAATGCTAAATTACGGTTAAAAAACCGCCATAAATAATTCTACTTTTTCTCGAAATTTAGAGAAAGAAATCAAGTAACAATATTTCAATTTTATATATTTCATCTTCAAAAATTTTTTTGTGTTAAAAATTCATAATATCCGGAGTCCGAATGATCTTTCAGTATGTAATTTTTTTCAATGGAAATACTTTTTCCAGAAACTGATAATATAAATTTAATTTTAATTCAGATTTTAAATCTGATTCCATATATGCGTATATTTATTTATGAGAATGATTGAAAAAATCAAGATAAAAAATTTAACAATTTTTTTCGAAATATTCATCTTCAAACAAGAAGCACATTCTGGTGAGTATAAAGAAAAATTAAATGTATGATAAAAATTTTTAATTAACGAATATTCGAGATCTTATTTATTGAAGGTTGTGTGTTAAATCCAAAATAAAAATATTTTTCAAATTGCTGTAAATGGAATAACAAGAATTCTTTACACTTAAAATAAATTTATAAATTCAATTAAAAGTGACTGTCACTTTCATTCGATCTTCAACCAATTCTAAACGTACAGCAAATGAAGAGAGCCCTCTCTCGCATTGACACAATAATAAAGAAAATAGTTGATATTAAAGATATGGCTCCCGGAACTCCATCTTCAATAACAGAATCCGAAATATATTTCTTGTGTGACACAGTAGAAGAAATTTTTCTCAAACAACCAATTCTCCTTGAACTTCAAACACCGCTCACTATCTGTGGAGACACGCATGGACAATTTCACGATTTAAACAGAATTTTTAAGAAATGTAAGTATCCACCATATACAAACTATCTTTTCCTTGGAGATTATGTTGATAGAGGTGTTAACAGCATTGAAAACGTTTGCCTTTTGTTCGCATTTAAGATCAAATATCCAGAAAACTTCTTCTTATTAAGAGGTAATCATGAGTGTTCATATATCAATCGTCAATTTGGTTTTTATGATGAATGCTGTGAACGCTTTAATCAAAATGTTTGGGGTCGTTTTTGTGATGTTTTCAATTGTCTTCCAATTGCAGCAATTGTTGATGACAAAATCTTTTGTGTTCATGGTGGAATTTCACCAGATTTAAAGGATCTTGATGACATCCGCAAGATCCAACGACCTACTGAAATCCCAGAAGAAGGTTTATTATGCGATTTATTATGGTCTGATCCAGATCCAGATACTGATCAATGGGATGATAATGATCGCGGGACAAGTTATATTTTTGGCGTATCGCCATTAAAGAGATTTCTTAAGCGCTTTGGGTTTGATCTCGTTTGCAGAGCGCACCAAGCAGTGATGGGCGGTTTTGAGTTTCCTTTCGGGAGCAATGAACAAGGAATTGTAACATTATTTTCAGCTCCAAATTATTGTTATGAATATCAAAATTATGGTGCAATGATGGAAGTTAATGAATCTTTATTCTGTTCATTCCATGTTTTAGAACCAATAGATTGGAGAGATGTAGAATACTTTGCTTCAGAAAGACCTGGTACACCACCAAGAGGAGTTCCTAATGGAGTTCCACCAGAATTACATTTAGAATAACTAAAAAATTAGGATTTAATTTTTTTACAAAAGAACAAAAATCAAAATTGATTTATATTACATATTTTCAGATTTTTTAAATTTTAAAAAAATTAAAAAATTGCCTGCGAGCGGAGTCGAACCGCCGACCTTTCGCTTACAAGGCGAACGCAATAACCACTATGCTACGCAGGCTTTCGATATTATTTTAAATGACTTGTTTATATTTTATTATAATAAACAACAAATTTCAAGAGAGATAATGTCACTTTTATTCGATCGATTTAATTCAATTTTCAGTACTTCGAATAAAAATCAAATGGAACAAAAAACCTTCCAAACAAATATAGGGAAAGAATATACTGTTCCAAGTTGTGACTATTTCCCTCCTCCTATTGAAGGTGGATCAACAACTGTTTTCTCTTCACCAAATTCACGAATTTTAAATCGTCAACTTCAAACTATTAGTGAAATAACTGATTTCCCACCTATGCCTATCATCACTGATTTCAATTCAAACGAAGAATATCTTAATAAACTTGAAGAATGGAAAATGGGTATCAATGAATTTATTAAAAAAGCTACTTTACCAGTTCCTATGTCCCATTTTATCCCTCGTTATACCCCACCTGAGGTTATATCCGCTGAAGATTGGTCTGATATTATTGTTCGTCGACGTTTAATCCGTAATTATTCAAATACCAAATCACCCTTAAGTCCTCAAAACTTTCTCTATCAAGATTCTGTTATTCAAAAAGGCGAAGAGATAGATGAATCCGGGAAATTCCAATTCCAAGGCCTTGATGATTCTGATGTACCAATAAATTGTCATTTAAGCAAAAACTTAACATGGGGTTCACGCCTTGTTATACCCAAACCCGATCCATCACTCTACAGTAACTTTTCTGAATATGAATCAGCCATGATGAATTGGAGCAAATATGTAAATGAGCTTGACTTCTTACCGCCAAACCCACAACAAGTTGGAGAACTCATAGGTCTTCATGAAGAAGGTAAACCCGACATTGAATCTCCGCCACCTCCACGCGAACCTGTTGAACCACCAGAGCCATTATCTGATTTACCAATTGATGAAACCTCATTAAAACTACAAATTGGTAAATTATTTACAGCATATAACAAATTAATTATAGCGCCTGATGAAATTTCTAATATCAAACCCAAGAAAATCCATACAGCGACTCCACCACATTGTAATAAATTAATTTCATCGAATACACTTATACAACATATGATATTATATGGAGTACCTATTCAAGAAGGATATGAAAACTTAACAAACATTATGCGAATAGAACATACTTATAAAGATTGTGGCTTTTTAGCTAAACCAGATTTCACACGTCGTTCACATCGATATGATTTAACAAAGAACTTAAATGAAATATCGAATTTATTAGAGACAAATCCATCAGAGTTTTTATTAAGTGATTTCTCGCCATATGAATTTAAGAAGTTACTAAAAACTAAAATACCAAATACGCATATGACATTTGGTGAACAATTACAAAGTAAATTAACACTTGAAGATATCATTAAGTTATCAATGTATTCAACGAATCAACGATTCTCATTAAAGTTTTCATTTTTAGTTATTTATTTAATAACATTTCCAAAGATTCGCCAACAAATCATTGATTTAGAACATATATTATTAGAACGATTTATCGAATTATTTATTATGGTTGGGCCTAATTCATTTTCTGTTACAAATATTAGTGAAGAAGAAATAGCAGCAGCTACACAACATGGCTCATTAAACAAACAATTAATTGAATCATTAGCAATGGAATTTAGTCAATCATCATTAATACATGCATTATCGACAATTGTCTTAAGTAGTAAAGAAACATTATCAAAGTCATTTCCATTTATCCGAGAATTAATCCATAAATCATATCAACGAATTACTACAGCAATAGCAAATGAATCAATATTCCAATCGATAATGTCTGACTTCTTATTTTCTGATGATGAAATTGCACATAATTTCTTTTATAAATTAATTCATATAGTTATTGAATTAGAATATTCTAAAATAATTCATGCATTATCAGGTTATGATTTATTATCATTTTTACAAAAAGGTATTGATTCAAAGGTTAGTTATATCTCACGACATTCTAAATCGATATGGCAATTATTTTTACATACGAGTTCATCATTAGCATTACAACAACAATTATTACAAACGTCGCCAACGTTTATCTTACAAATGTTATCTATTCCACAAACGTTATTTAAAGATATATTATATTCGATATTTTCTATCTTTAAACATACGAATACTATGTCGGAATATTTAACATTTAACTTTATCCAATTCAAAGGTTTCTTTAATGTCTTTTCAAGTGATTTAGATAATGGTTCATATTTACGTTTTTTACAAATATTATTAAGTTATATCCAAAAGAATGAAGAAGTAATATATTGTATCGATAAAGAAGAATTTAAGAATTTCATTAATTCATATGGAGAAACAATATCATTACAATTTAAAGATCATGCATCATTATCTAATTCTAAATGCTTAAGTACATTATATAAAACAAATTTACTGAACGAAGAATCAATACATATATCCGAGTTATGGGGATTCATATTAAATGAAATGGGTTCCAAAAATGATATGGCTGATAACTACCGACAATCGTTATGGAACATATTTAAGAACGCAATGTTTTACTCACGTAACATAATGAATAACATATTAATCGATCAAGAATTAACGAAGAAGTTGGACAGCGCGTTCTCTTCCTTAGATATGGCTATCATCGCTTGTATGATTAGAACGTTAAACGCTTTCGGTAAAGTGTTATTAAACCAAAACGCTTTAGGAGAAGTCCCGAAGCAAAACTTGCAGCTCCTCTTCGAGCACTTAAGTCAGCCAACTGTTTTGGTCGCTGGAAAGTTGGTGTCAGCTTACAAATGGTCAAAGGAACAGCCCGAAATGAGGCAGCTCTTCCCAGTCACATTGGACTTCTTCGCAACAATGCTCGAGTCGAAGCCCGATACAATTTTGTACTCGTTCATGAACGCAGACCCAATAATTAATAACATAGGAGAAGTGCTGTCTGAGGTCGTCAAGCTGATGAAGTTTAGGAAAAATAATGAATAAAAGAAACTGATGAAACAGTCAAATTTTGCTGTTTATTAATGTGCAACGTTCAAATTAGGCGCGTTGTTAAAATATGTGAAAGTGAACACTTCAAACTTTTGCGTTGTATTGGTTTTCAAAAGTTAAAAAAATCATATTTCTAAATACATTATTAAAATAAGTAAATGAGCTATTAAAATAATATTAAAATAATGTAAATAAAAGAGTAAATGAAAATACTTTTCACACATTAAAAATGTATTGAAGTAATATAACTAATGCAAAAAATATTAAAATTCGCATTTAATCTCAGAAGAGCTACAAAATGCCATTTGGAGTACTAAAACAATTTTACTTACGAAAATCATTTAAAGATGTGAAACATTGCACAAGAAACAACAAAAATTATTACTTTGAATGCTTTATCCAAGTACTCAAACAAGGACATCAGAAACCAAAAAATACAAAAGCACTGCGAAACTCAATGCAAAGAAGATATTAAAATCGTTTTGCAATGTTTCCTCGCCGTTCAACACTTGTTGCACCATTTCGTTCTTCACTTTCTTCTTCTTTTTATCGCTGACTTTCTCTTCTTTATCTTTTCCATCGCTTGAGTCAGAGAACGTAAATTGTTCTCCTTCGAGTTCGATGTCTCTCGAAACGATTTCCGGTTCGCTATCGCTGCTGCTGCTGCTTTCTTTCTCTTTGTTATTCTCTGCGATTTTCATTATCTTTAAGTTAATCTCCTTAAATTGTTTCGAATTTTCCGATTTCTCTGATTCGATCTCTTTTTGCATTTTATCGTTCGTTGTCAATATGTCTTTGATTGTGTCATTGACTTTGTTCAGTTCGTCACTTTGCTGATGAAGTGCTCCAGAAATTTCATCGATTTTATGTGTGAGCGATTCATACAAATTGTCTTTCGACTTGTCCTTAATTTTGGCTTCGTTCTCATCTTCGCTATCACTGCTGCTGCTACTGCTGCCGCGCGATTTGTTGTCGCTTTCGAGTTTCGCTTGTAGCGCAGTAAGCTTGGACTTGAGCTCAATGAGTTCCTCGGCCGGAGCCTCCGCCTTCTGGCTGCTGCTGCTGAGCTGGCCGGTGATCGTGACAATATTCGCTTTGATGGTGTCGATCTCGTCGACTTTGTCTTCGAGTTTGTCTTTGAGCTCTTTGTAGTCATCTTTGATCTTCTCGATTTCTTCTGCTTTGTCTTTGAGCTCTTTGCACTCGTTTCTGAGCGCGTCGATTTCGACTGCTCTGTCTTTGATGCTTTCGATGTCGTCGAGCTTCTCTTTGAGCTCTTTGTATCTGTCCTTAAGCTTTTTGACTTTGTTCTTGATCTTCTCCATGTCGTCGATCTTCTCTAATACCTTTTCGATCTCCTTAATGTTCTCGATGCCCTCGAGTTTTTCTTTAAGTCTTTCAAGTTCTTCGATCTTTTCGACGATCTTTTCGATCTCTTTAATGTTTTCGATGCTTGCGACATTTTCCTTAAGCTTTTCGAATTCTTCGATGTCGACTTTGATTTTCTCTACTTCGTCGATCTTAACTTTAAGTTTATCATATTCTTCAACTTTAGATTTAAGCTTATCGAATTCTTCGATATCAAGTTTCACCTTTTCAACTTCTTCAACTTTAACTTTGAGTTTATCATATTCTTCAATGTTAACTTTGAGTTTCTCGATTTCTTCGACTTTAGTTTTAACTTTATCATATTCTTCGATCTTAACTTTGAGTTTTTCGAACTCTTCAATGTCGACTTTGATTTTCTCGATTTCTTCGATCTTGACTTTAAGTTTATCATATTCCTCAATTTTAACTTTAAGTTCTTCGAATTCTTTAATGTTAACTTTGATTTTCTCGATTTCCTCAACTTTAACTTTAATTACTTCGATTTCTTTAACATATTCTTTGATTTTCTCTATCTCTTTAACATATTCTTTGATTTTCTCGATTTCTTTAACATATTCCTTAATTTTCTCTATCTCTTTAACATATTCCTTAATTTTCTCGATCTCTTTAACATATTCTTTAATCTTTTCGATCTCTTCGATTCTTATTATTATCTTTTCGACTTCTTGAATGTTAACTTTGACCTTTTCTATTTCTTCGATTCTAATTTTAATCTTTTCGATTTCCTGTATAATATATTTAATCTTCGGAACATTTTCAACTCTATCATCGAACTCTTCGACGATAATTTTGAGCTCATCGAAGTCGCCTATTTTATCTTTAATGTCATCTATAACATCTTTAATACTTTCGATTGCTTCAATTTTATCTTTAATATCGTCGACTTTATTTTTCACCTTATCAATTTCATCAACTTTATCCTTAATATCATCGACCTTTTCTTTAATTTTATCAATGTCGTCAATTTTATCATTAATTTCATTAATTTGATCTTTAATCTTTTCAATTTCTTCAATCTTATCTTTGTTTTCATTAACTTTATCTTTAATCTTATTCATATCATCATTGATATCTTTAATATTTTCAAGTTTATCTTCAAATTCTTTAATCTTTTCATTTGTTACTTTCTTATCTTTCTCTAATTGTTCAACTTTGTTCTTTAATTCTTCCATATCCATCATCACAACTGGTGATGCTTCTGGTTTATCATCATTTTGTTCTTGTGCTGTTTTCGTAGCTAATGTTCTGATTTGATCTTTCATTGTCTTTGAGTCTAATTCGGATTGTTCTTTAATTCCATTAATGTTTTGTTGTAATTCTTTAAGTTTCTTTTGAAGTTCATCAATTTCTTCTTTACGTTTCTTGTTCTCTTCCTTACGTTTCTTGGACTTCTTTTGTAATTTCTCAATGTCTTCTTTATCGCCTTTCTCATCAAGTTTTCCATTGATTATATTAATGTTATTTTCGATGTTTTGTAACTTGGAATAAATCTCACCAATCGATTTGAGTTGTTCTTTAATTTGTTCAACATCTTTGTTATCGGCAATTCGCTTTTGTAATGCCTTAAGTTCATTCCGCAATGCTTGTATTGCATTGTTCAGTGATTCTATCATTTTCTCAAGTGTTTTCATTCGTTGGACATGTGATGTGAATTTCTTTTCAATTAAATCGCGTTGTACTGAAAGCTCATCCTTTTGTTGGGTAATAAGATTGCCTTGTTTAACAAGAAGTTGATCATGTTCTTGGACAGTGGAAATTAAGTCTTCATAGCGTTCCATTTGATCTGTTGCCATTGGAACATCTACTGATTTGTTGGTGGATGGTTGTGAGGTGTCTTTTCCAATTCCTTTGATTTCTTCTTTGACTTCTTTGATGATTTCTTCTTGTTGGCGATTGTTATTTAAGATATCTTGGATTGTCTGATCAAGTTCGGATTTGAATTTGGTGAATTCTTCTTGAAGCTTTTCGACGTCTGGCTTAAGGTCTGGGATTTCACCATTGGCTGAGGCTGTATCATCTGTAGGAACAAGATTTGAACCTGCTTGTTCAATATCAAGCTTGGATATATCTCCTTTGGATTTACGATGTGCACGAGATTTCTTTTTAGGTGTACGAGGACTTTCTGTGAGTTGATTTGCTTTTGAATTTTCCAAATCAGCTTTAAGAGTTTCTACCATTTCTCTAAGTTGTGTAATTTGGATGGTTGTTTCAGTGACATCAGAAGAACGTGCTTTAGAACTCCTTCTATGACCATGACTTTCTGATTTTTGCTGAATTGCGTTTGTTAACTCTTGAATTTGTTTATCTTTCTCTTCCCTTAATTGTTCGATTACTTGGTTTTGATTTCGGATTGATTCACGAAGTGCTTCAATCTCTTGCTTCAATCCCTCTTGTTGTTTTAATTGTTCCTTCAATTCTTTTATTTCGGAACTAAGTCTTTTAATAGACTTCCTGCTTGAGGAACCATGTGGTGATGTTGCCTGTTTAGGCGGGCTACTCGATGAGGAGTCGCTCATTTCAATTGAAGCAGACCCTCTGAAATTTTTTTTTGTTTTTATCAAAAATGAAAAAGCTTTCAAAAATAGAAAAGTTCATCAGAAAAAGTAAAAATTGAGAAATTACAGTGGTGGTTTATCGACTATTTTTTCTTGCACCTTCGTTTATGATTAAAATGAAATTTTTGAAGATTGAGCAACTGGAAACATAACGCCTGATGAAAGCGAAACTTTACTTCATATAACTTTTGTTTTTTAATAATAATTAAAAGATTATTCATTTTTTATTGAAATAATTTCATGTTATTTCTAATTAAAAATTAAACTAATTGAATAGTTTAATATTGAGTTTAACATGAAATTACTTTTTTTTCATTTCTTATCTTAAATGATAAATCATATTTTAATGTATCAAAAATGTTTGATTTATTTGATAAGCAACTAATAAAGCTAGCATTGTCTTTTAATGTTGTAAATGTATTATGTAATGAGATAAAAAAGTTTTTAATATTTTTAAACTTTTTCGAATCGGGGTGCTCCAAAATAATATTAAACGTTCATATCACCTCCAAATGCAACAACTTCTAATATCAGAATTTCCAGAACCAAAGTTTCTTGACGAAGGAAAACCTGGTGTTGATGGTAACATATATCACACAGTAGCAGAAGTTGATGACATGACAATAAATGTTGGAGATTCTGTTTTATTACTTTCAGACGGCCCTTTCACGTATGTATGTAAAGTCCTTTCTATGTTTGAAGACAAGGATAAGAAAATGCTTATGAAAGTTAATTGGTATCATCGTTATGAAGAACTTGATAAATCAAATAGCCAATATCTTCTTCTTCGTGAACTTCTTCAAACAGAGGCCACTGACATAGTTCCAGTTGATTCGGTTAAAGCTAAAGCAATAATTTATGATAATCCAGCACAACTAGGAGAAAATGCCAACAAAAAATCAGAACCTCTCACCAACGAATTCTTTTGTAATAGAGGCTTTATTACGCCACGCAACGAATTTGTTGCTCTTTCAACCCTTCACAGGTTAATGCAAAATGCAGATTATACTGTTGAAACATTTGAAGGTAACACGCCATTTGACCTAGCTCGTGCACGCCTTCAACTTAACTTTGTTAAATCAGTTGCTGGTCGTGAGAATGAAATCCGTAAAGTCAAAGGTTACATTGAAGGCTTTATTAAGCGCGATGGCCTTGGAGGTTGTCTATATCTTTCTGGTGTGCCTGGAACCGGTAAAACTCTTGTAGTTCGTGAAGTTATGCGTCAACTATCATCTGAACAACTTCATGGCAAAATTGGGAATTTCCAATTTTATGAACTTAATTGTCTTAGACTTGAATCCACACGAGAACTCTTTTCGGAACTATGGCTTTTACTTACTGATGAAAAGCTTGGACCAACGTCAGCACAAAAGGCACTTAATGAAATGTTTACTACTGAGACATCACCGTTTTATATCATTTTACTTGTTGATGAAATTGATGTTTTATTAACGCAACAACAAAATGAACTTTATTGTTTACTTGAATGGGCATCACTTCCTAAAGCAAAGTTTGTTGTCATTGCAGTTGCTAACTTAATGGATCTTGAAACCCGATTAAAGCCTAAAATAGCTTCAAGAATGGGACATACATCAGTTAAATTCTTTGCATACAAAGCAAATGAACTTTCCACAATTATTAATTCGCGTGTTGGAGACTTAAAAGTGTTTGAACCAGCTGCGATTCAATTATGTTCGCAGTTACTAACACGAAATGGAGGTGACGCAAGAAAAGCACTCGAAGTATGTAAAAGAGCTATTGATATGAGGAAAAAGAATGATCAGAAAGTGAAGACTGTCGATATTAAGAAAGCAATTAATCAAGTCGATTCAGTGAAGGCGAATAATATTTTGATGAATTTGTCGGAATTACAAAAATTGGTTTTAGTTGCTTTCTTGGTGCAATCAAAAAAGGTACAAAAAACGCAGTTGTCTATTAGAGATATTATATCAAGAGCAGCTGTAATTGCAAAAGCAACTGAAATTAATGACGTGAGATCAAACTATTTGATCATGATCATAAATCAATTGTTGGAAATGAATATAATCAACTCAGGAAAAAACAAAATTATTAATACAAATACAATGATTTCGTTGATTACATATGAATCTGATTTGATACAACACTTGAAAAATACAGAAAAATTTGTTAAATTTTTGCCTAAATAAATAAAATGTTTAATTGTTAAAACTTGTAATGAATTAATTTTTTATCAGTATGCGAATGCCATTTGCACCATTAAACATGAATTTTTTTTAATGGAATATCTGAATGTACAGAGAAGATAGAAACAAAAACAAATTTAAAAAGCAAAAAAGAAAAATGTGTAAATCAATTAAACAAATTTCATCTAATGATCAAAAGAAAACATGAGTAAATAAACATGAATTGATGTGCATTTTTATCATCCAACATTGGATGATTATAGTTCATTTGCTATAATTTATAATAGATTTAACGAGTGATAAGTATACGAATTTAAAAAATCAAAAAAAATAAAATTTACAAATAATTTTACAGTAGATTTTTATTGATCACAAATTAGTGAAATTTCTTCCCATTTAAAAACTCAAAAATATTATATTTTCTGTAGATTTTTTAATAGCGTTAGCGGTGACGATAATAGAGTATTTATATTATTTTTGCCTCATGTAACGAAAGTTGACACTGCAATTGAAATTTCAGCTGTGATAAATATTATATTGAATATTCAATCAAAAACAGATTATTTCACAAAAATTTTTTTTCAGAGAAAACTTGTTGAATTGAATACTGTTTGACGCTGGGTGTGAAATGGTGGTTGAGATTATTTTTTTTTTTCAAGTTTCTTGTACTCTCTTTAAATGCGATATTTTTCCTTGGCCCGTCCATTGCTTTTTATTAAATCACTTAACACTTACATGAGATCAATGATTATAAAAAATCAATTTTCATTTTCGCTAATTTTAACGAAAATAACAAATGCATTTGTATTTATATTCCTTCTTCAAAATTCTTACCCAATGGCATATTATGATAATCAAACACTCTTCATTAATCATTCAAGCGATTTACAATCAATCACACAATATAAAAGCACAACAGTACATTTAATTTTTGGTGAAGGTATTACTGAAATTCCAAAGAATTCGTTCAATTATTGGGATGCACTTGTTTCTGTTAACTTAAGTAATATGATTTCAATAATTGATCAAGCATCATTTTATGTTTGTACATCTTTATGTGAGATAAATCTTGGAGATAACATAAAAACGATTGGAGCTTTGGTATTTTATCAGTGTTCTATTCAAAACTTAGAAATACCAAATTCTCTTCAATCAATAGGAATTTCTGCATTTTCATCATGTTCTTCATTAAAAACTTTGATAATTGGTACTGGTTTATTGAATATTGATTCAGAAGCATTTAATTATTGTTCTAATTTAAAATGCATTTACTTTTATGGAGAAATTTCACCATCAATTAATAATGGTGCATTCCAATATATTCAAGCATCGAATGTTATGACATATTCTTTTTATAAAGGGAATAAATTTGGTCGTTTAGGTGTATTAAAAGGAGGCATTGTTCAAGGGTGTATTTCATTACCAACTCTTACATTTACAATGTCAAATACATATTCAAATACATTTACACACAGTAATACATTTTCTAAAAGCAATATATTTTCACAAAGTAATACATTCGCTGCATCACATCTATTTACACAGTCAAATACATATTCACAAAGCACTACATTTTCTAAGTCGAATACATATACGCAAAGTAATACACTAAAGCAGTCAAGCACGTATTCAGAATTAAGTACATTTTCTAAAGCGCTTACAAGTTTATCTTCTGATGAATTAATAACAAATGATATAAAATCAAACGAAGCACAGGAAAACAATAATTCAATTATTATTATTTCTGTGTGTGTTGCTGTAGCAGTCATTATCATAATAGCCATAGTTTCAATAATAATTTATAAACGAACAAAAAAGAATAAGCAAGATTTTACAAAGGAGACAGAAACCCAATCACAAGTTGGTGATGACCATTACAATGAATCCATGGACAAACTTTTTCTCTAATATAATAAAAACTAATACACTGTAAATCATATTTAAACACTAACACTTTTCTAATGACAAATGCGTTGAAAATATTCGATATTTATATCTAATTATGAATATATTAAAATATTCGATATTTATATCTAATTATGAATATATTAAAATATTCGATATTTATATATTTAATTATGAATATATTAAAATATTCGATATTTATATATCTAATTATGAATATATTGAGCAAACAAAGTGATTTAACTAATGAAAAATTTAACACTTTCCAAAAATTTGCTTAATAAGTCGTTTTGCATAAAACAATTTCATAACTTAATTCATTTTACTCAAAGAGCATTCTTGAGCACTTCGTCGTCTATTGTCCACGGCTCATTTAAGCAATTTACAAGAACCGAAATTTGCTTGAAGACTTTACCGCCTGAGTGTCTATTGATTGTCGCTTGCTCAGCACCGAAATCGGATGCGACTCCAGCGCCATAAATTTCCATCATATGTCTATAAGCCTTTGTGACTTCTCTTGTATCAGGTACATTAAATTGTATCAAAGGCTTTAAGCCCTTAACAGGTTCATATAATTGTGTCATATCGGGGAATCTATCGCCGAATTTGTTTCTACCGATTAAAGCATAAATTCCGGTAATGTTAATGTGATCACTAATTGTTACGAATCTATCAGTTAATTGAGGATTTGTTGCTATTGCAGCGTTGATCGCAATAATTTGTATTTTCTTTTGTGCGATTGCACGAACTAAAGCACGTGTAGCGACTGCAATCATTACTTTCTTACCGAATAACTCTCCATGATTTAACTTAAGTCCTTTAACTTCTACAACATTTGGTAATTTAGATTTAAGATCATTATAGAACTTAAACTCTTTCTTGAATAATAATACATCTTCAACATCTGGTAATGCTTCAGCAATTGCATTAACTTCTTCTGGATCTTCTTGTTGATTTTGCTTACGTGATGGAGTATCATTCCATTGTATGGCCTTCTTGTCAGTGGCATTGAAGGATGGTGTAGCACCTGCACTTGTTCCTGGGAATTTGCTAATTGTTGTTTTGATTGCTTGTGAAATTTCATCAGACTTTGAGCGACATGATGATAAAATGGCTTCAATGTTATCATTAGAGGTAAGAATTGCATTATATGCACCATCAACAAATCCTTGCGCTTGTAATCCAATCTTACGGGCCATCATCAAACCTTTGACTGTACCTAATGTAATATGTGTAGCACCACACATTTGTAAATGCTTGGCATCACTTTGCGTTGGGAATTCAGGTCCATGGAATGACGCAAGAATTGACTTGTTCTTGATGCTTGCTTCTGGAGATTCGATTGGACACTTGCAGATTTCGGGTATGACTGTTGGATGTTCAAAGAATGGAATAACATCAGTAACAACTGCTAATCCTTTTTCACCAAATGCACCAGCTTGGAATGTTTGGATATATGATTTAGCTCCAAGACGTTTAGCTAGTTTGATTAAATAATATAATTCATGTTCTTGTAAACCTGTCAAATTGCGGAGACCGTTAACAACAAATAATTGTTTTCCATTTAAGATACCAATGTTAAGTTTCAAGGAGGTGTGTTGTAATATTGGGAAGTTGGGTAATTCATTGCAGTCAATTGTAACTTTGACTTCGAAGTCTTTAAGTTCATGACATGCGCCAAGAACAACAAGACCATCAATCTTTGTCTTTCCAAATTGTTTGGCGTATTCATCAATTTCTTTATCAGTGACAAATGATTCTGGAATGGCCATATTGATGTTATGATCATCTCCTTCGATAACTGGAATTGGGAATTCTTTGAGTGGAGTGCGCTTAATGACTTCGGAGATTAAGGCGCGCATGTTTGGTTCACCAGCTTTGGCTGCAATTGTGACATCTTCATGTGATAATTTGACACCGTCAACACCAGCGGCCTTGTTGGTAACAAATGACATGGCAAAGACTGGAACACCTAATTCTTTCATTGCAACAACTTCAGGGACTGTTGACATACCAAAGTTAGTGGCACCAACTTTGAATTGTCCTTCAACTTCAGCTGATGTTTCATATGTAGGACCAAAGTTGTACATGTAAACACATCCTTTTGTTTGAAGATGCATTTCTTCGGCAACTTGTTTAGCTACTTCAGTAGCAGCTGCATCATACATATCAGCTTGGATAAGATGATTAAAGTCTTTGAAACAAAGAGGTTCTTCGGTGTAACCACGATGTGTAGTATTCATGTGATCAACAATTGGGGTAAGATCTCCTGGATTAAGATCAGGATCACGTGTACCAGCAGCATTGGTAAGAATGCAAAGCTTGCAACCACACATTGCAAGAAGACGTATTGCAAATTGAACTTCATGTGGAGCAAGTCCTTCATATTGATGAGAACGACCAGAAAGACAAAGAACTTTGCGATCACCAACGAGACCATAGATAAGGCAACCGAAGTGACCTGGAACTGTGGTATCAAGCATTTGTGGGATTTCACTGTATGGAATACGGATAGAATTTACAAGGACATCGCCATAACTTCCAAGACCACTACCAAGGATAATTCCTATATCTGGCCTATCTTTAATTCGGTCTTTAACATAGTTGCAAGCTTCATTGAGCCTTTGAACGTAAGTTGATGCTTTCATAAAGAAAAAGTGAAGTGTCAATTTCAATGCTGTCGCTTTTTAATTTGATCGTTTTTATTTGTGAGCAAGAAGCGGTTACAGATACCGCTCATTTCAATACTTGAAGCTTAAGTCCAACCATTTTCTTAAATGATACCATCATTGGCTAAAACACATGAATGCTTGACTCTAATTTTTAGAAATATATTTATCAGTAGTTTTAAATTTGAAAATTGCTTATCTGATGTAAATAAAAAAAAGTTTTTAATTTAAGAAAACTTCATAAAATTTATTAGCATTTATTTAAATAAATAAAACAAATGTTGTTTTATGCCTAAAAAGTTTTTATTTTTATTATTTTTATTTTTTTAATTTTCTTTGTTTTGGAGAAAAAAAATTGCAATTGAAAATTCAATCAGTTTTACGTTAACCGAAGTAATTGCTCCACTCAAAGCTACCAATTCATCAATGGAAAAAGAAATCAGGCAATTCCTGAGGCCAGTTTTTAAATGGTTCAAATGGATCCTCACACAGAGCATTGAAGATATGGAAGAACTTGCTTTTGAACCACTTCCATTAAATTCTTTATTAGATATATGTTCTTATTGTACGACATTATTTGCCAAAGAAAGTACCCTACTTCGACTTGAAGGAGAATTCAGAGTTGTTGGTGATTTACATGGTCATTTACCAGATTTAATTAGAATTATCAAAAAATGCGGAGGACCGAAAAAACATAATTATATTTTTCTTGGCGATTATGTAGATCGAGGAAATTTCTCAATTGAAACAATTATGCTTCTTTTAGCACTTAAAGCTGAATATCCAAATTCAGTTTATCTTATCAGAGGTAATCACGAGTTTGAATCAATTTCCAGAACCAAGGGTCTTCATGACGAAATTTTAAAAGTATATGGCAATGATGTTCTCTTTCAAAAATTAATTGAATGTTTTAGTTTTCTTCCAATAGGTGCTTTAGTTAACAACAACATTCTTTGTGTACATGGTGGCATTGGTCCAGAACTTAAAACACTCGAAAATTTTGATAATATTGCTCGACCACTTAATCAATTATATGGTGGTCTTGCAGATGACATACTATGGTCAGATCCACTTGACAAAGGGACTGGTTTTAAGGTATCAAAACGTGGTAATGGAGTTTTTTTTGGCGAAGATGTTACAAATAAGTTTCTTAAACAGAATCATCTCCATTTAATTATACGTGGGCATACCAGCGTTAAAGAAGGAATTCGATTTCAACATCACAACAAAGTTATTACAGTTTTTAGCGCATCGAATTATTGCGATCAACAGAATAAAGCGGCGGTTCTCATTTTGAGAAAGAACAAAGAAGAGTACATAACTTTCGAACCATTAGCAGACATTAAAAGGAAAATATTTCCGAAGTTTGGTGGACTTTCTTTGAGGACAAAAGAATCTCGATCACTGCCTTTGCCACCAAATAGACATACAAGAAATGAGTGTAAAATTAGATCTGCAAAAATATTGCTCAAATAGAAATCGCAATCTGTTAGTAAATGTTTCTTTCTTTATTTGTTGGAATTTTTTTTATATATTATTTTTGTTTTTAATAGCAGCAAAGCTTTTGATGCTTAGAAATAATATTTTAAATAAATAATTAAGTGTTATATTTTTATTATATCTATTTATATTTATATATAGTAAATATTTCAAAAAATGTTTTAGATCTTAAAAAAATTATGAATACAAAAAATAATTAAAATAGAAAAGAACGCATTTCTGGAAGGAATATGGAACAAATTTAATACTCATATCATTAATTCTTTAAGGTTGATGATAATCTTCAAAGAATTAAAATCCGCTATTCGGTTTATTTGTCATGACAAACTGGGGAATCATGGCGGTTTTTTTATAAATTAACTTTTTTGAAAGAAAAAACAGGAAAATAAGGACATATAAGACAAATTATTATTTCATATTTAAAAATTATTGAATATTAAGATAATCTCACCTATTTTTCATCACGAGATAAAATTTCAATAGATAGCGAATGAAATATTAATAGATTAAATTTTAAATGACCACCATTCAAAATTTAGAATAATCTCATAGAAATTAATCAACAAAAGTTAGTGAAAAATAGGCAGTTGAATCGATAGATGGTTGATCTTAGCCAATCAAACTCCGAGGTCAAGAAGATCCTTAAAATACTTGTTGTCGGTGAAATGGGCACAGGTAAAACTTCTCTTATTCGTCAGTATGTTCAAGGCTTCTTTTCAGAGTTTTATAAAACAACAATTGGTGTTGATTTCGCAAACAAAGAATATGTATGGGACCAAAGTACAAAAATAGACATTCAATTATGGGATATTGCTGGTCAAGAGCGATATGGAAATATGACACATGTATATTATCAAGAAGCCTTCGCAGCTTTTGTTGTGTTTGATGTTACCAGGTTACCTACTCTCGAAGCAGTTACCGAGTGGAAGAAAGATATTGATTCAAAAGTTTTTACTTCAGAAGGAAAGCCAATTCCATGTATGCTTCTTGGAAACAAAATAGATATGTGCAAGGATGGCAAATGGGTTAAGTCGCAAGAAGAAATGGATGAGTTTGTCAAGGCAAACGGATTTATTGGCTTTTTCCCAACAAGTGCTCGTGAGGGAACAAACATCGAACAAGCAGTCACTGAGCTAATAACTTATATTATGAACAACAAAATTGAACCTGCTGCTGAAGAAAAAGGTGTTGATCTCAAAGAAGTTCCAAAGAAGACTAAAACAGGATGTTGTAAGTGATATAAATCAACAATAGATAAAACACACACTAAAGTAAACTCTTTGCCAGTTCTTTCCTTTATATATATTCTTTCATGGGATCAAAACGCGTTTTTTGTGCATTGCACTTGCAAGAACCAGAAAAAGCGAACGAACTTTTTGTAAGAATAAAATTTTATTTCAGTGAATTATCTTTTTTTTTTTGATAGCGAAATTCCGGTTTCGGTTCAGGCGTGACATGACCAAATTAGGATTCGAATTCTTTTGTCACTTCGAAAAAAATAATTTATTCATTTTTAATTAGTTTTTTCAGCTTCTCTCTGAAACAACTTTTTTAAAAACTTTTTTTTTTAGATTTAGGCTCATAAAGAAATTTTTTTGTGAAATATATTATTCTAAAAACAATAATTAACAACTAAAAATATGTTTATTTCTACAAACATTAATAACAGGTAATCTAATTTTCGTCTCCGCTTCCATCTGAGTATTCATACTCAAGTTTAGATTGTGATGTCAGAAGCATTAAAGCCCTTTCTTCACCACCGTTTTTCTCTGCAAAGTCGACCATTTCCTGATAAGAGTTAAAGTGAGTGATTGGTTGTAATCCGAAATATTTTGATCTTCTGAAATTAATTGCATCGACTCCAAGAACTCTAAATACGAACTTGAAGCACGTGTTGTACCATAGCGATGGACGATTACCATTATGGCCTCCATCGAACTTTATGAATTGCTTATCTTTATTTGAATATGCATTAAAAACTTGTTCTCCCTGGATAAAGGGTATAAACTTGTCATCCACGGCATGACCTAAAACAAGAGGCGCTCTTCGTGGAAGTTTGGCATATTCTATTGGAATAACACTGTCAATATCAAATCCGGCAATATCTTTTATGTTGAGTTTAAGCCACCAAACAAGTGGCGGAATGAAGACCTTTGGAACACCAAAATCAGATGCAATAGAGTAACATAGGTCTGTAAGAGTTGAAAATGTTGAATCCGCAATAATCCCTTTGACATGAGAGTGATCCGCCATTATGGATGAAATAGCACCCATAGATCTTCCCCATATAACAAAAGGACCAAGATTAAATGTAATCATTAATTGTTTCATTAAAAATGATACATCTTTAGATTCGTAATATCCCAAAGAAACATACTCGCCACCACTGTCCCCACAACCCGCACAATCATAAAGAAATACTGAAATACCGTATTTGCATAAATTGGGTATTAAAAAAAGTCCTTCGCTTTGCGAAGAAGCATTTCCATGCATGAATATTACACACGGACCACCATCTAAAATTTCGCGTTTTGACTCAATATATATAGATCCGATTATTTTTTGGTTTCGAGGATTTGTGAAATTGATTGGCTGTCGAATATATTCAATTCCGTTGTTAGATTTAAGGTATATTGGTAAAGAATCGAGTTTATATGTATTTCGAGGAGGACGTACAATCGCATTTACTGCTTGTTGTGCTAGATTACTTAATTGATTCATCTGATTTCGGACATGTGATGTAAAACCAAAAACAACATAAACAATTCAAAATTACCTTCCTCCGAAGAAATAATAAAATCATTAACCTGTTTTGATTGCTTAGATTTGAACTAACATTTGTATATAATCAAAAATATTGCCTCAATTACTTTAACTTTAATTCGAGTAATTTCAAAAATCTAAAATGATAATCAAATTTTCATTTTTTTTACGCATTTCATGCAACAACATTAGAAATAACATTATATAATGTACCCATATTGATATTTAAAAATGAATAAACTATAAAAAATTTCATATTAATATTCACTCTCATAAAGGAAAATTCAACAATGCATATATGAGAACAAGATTTCATTAATTTTAGTTAAATCATAATAAATTTAATTCAAATACTAAAATTCAATCGTAAGGTATGTAATAATATAGAGAACAAAATAGTTAAGCTTTGTGTTACTGTTTATTTCTTAATCAGGTTTGGGATTTTTAAGGAAAAAAATTATTCCATGTTATGTCACTTTTTAAATTGGAAGATATTCTCAACCAAAAAACACAAAACATTAAAAATCAATTTGGAATCACTCAAGCCATAATGGACATGAGTGATGACCCTATTGAAGTCATGAATGCTGACGATTTACCACCGTTAATTCCTACTAATGATGATAAAAAAATCAAAATTTCACATGGTTCTCCAATAAAAAAAGCCACACGTAAACGCAAAAAGCAAAAGCAAGAAGAAAATGATGATTTGCCTTTTAAAGAAATTACAGAGTTTCAAGAAAATGATTCCAAACCGATCCGAAAAAAATCAAAACCTAAAACAGAAAAACAGTCCAAAAAAAGCGAGGTGCTGCCGAGAAAGAAAAGAAGTAATGTAAAAAAGAAAGAACAGCCAAATCATGGAAAACAAGCTAAAATTTTTAATTTTGGGGAAATACAAAATGCTAAAGTGGTATCAAGTGATCCCAAGTATGAAGTTGTTTTAAAAATTTACTATTTTTTTAATCGAAAAAAATCCATTCCAACAATTTTAGAAGCAATTCATTCAGAAGCAGGTGATTTAAGAAGAACAATTATCAAACTCACAAATGATTCATACTTTGTTGATGAAGACTCAATAGACTTCAGCTTTTCATCAATTATAACTGAAGATGAAGATGAATTAATCGAATACTTCAAATAAAAAAAATGGCGTTTAATTATATGTAATTTAATAAAAATTATATTTAACTAATAAATTTTCATTCATATTTCCTTTCATTTTAGTTTTTAATGGGAACCATTCCAGCCGCCGATATTTGAGTGGACTATAGTCAAATGATTAATCATTTGAATAGTTTATATGTACATTCCTCGAGAAATTCCTTTACACACAAAATATTTTGTCATATGGTTGATGTGACGGTATATATAGCAATAATGCAGAGCAAAGATTTTGTATTTGGTTTGGCAAGTAAATTTTTTTTATTACTTTTTTAAGCATGATCGTTTTTTCTTCTGAAAAGAAACTTATATCAAAAAGTGGGAGTTGGGTAGTGAATTATTCCTTCATTTTTGTATATTATACAAATTCAACATATGAATATAAACCATCATTTCAAATGAAAATTTTTATAAAGTCAAATTCAAAAATTTATCTGTACAAAATAATATTTATCTATTAATTAAAAGACTGAAGGCCATTATAAGTTAATTTGATTAATATGATCTAATATTATAAAATGAACAATTTTTTTTAGAAAAATAACCACAAAGAATCGAAAAACGTTTAGAGTTCAATTACACGAAATTTGTCATATGTTAATCTCGATTTTTGTGTAGTTTACAATAAATCACAACAAATGGGTGCTGCGGGAACTATAGTTGCAAAACCATTCGCTTCAATGGATCCAATCAAAGACGTTGAAACATTTATGGATGGTGACGAAGTTAATTTTGATGATTTTGCAGATCCTAAATTTTGGTCAGAATTTTACATTGCTCAACTAATGCCATGCGGTGAAAAGTCTTTGACCAAGCATAATGTGTTATATGTTTCTTCGGCAGTCGTTAATAATTTATTTTTTAATTGTTATGAGCACATAACAGACGTTCAAAAATTCCTTAACATTATGATTCATGCATCTGTTAAACCAGATAGAGCAAATGATGATATTGAGCAACGTTTTCAACAGTATGTTTTCTATGGTCAATGTCGTGAAATTTGTTATTCCATTAATTCTGTTTATCAAAATTCTCGGTTAAGAAACACGTTTGATTTTCTCAATATCTCCGCACAATCTTGTGGCCAAATTTTCAAAGCTGTTGAACTTCTGCCAAAGCTATATAAAAATAGTAATTTATTTAAAAACATCAAAGGCGATCAAAATGCAAGGTCGCTGGAAGATTTTTTCAGAAGCTTTTCACCATTACCAGCACTTACACCACCAATACCAAGTTTTTATACTGATCAATGGACGCAATTCAAAAATGTGCATTTAACGAGCAGTTATTATGTCAACACAATAACCAGCAATGGCGAATTTCTCTTCTTTGTCAGTGGAATTCGCATATATTATTTTTCATTATCAAATACCTCATGTTTACATCAACAAAATAGTGTTATTATTCAAGAATTAGTTAATCGGAATGATTCAAACTTTTCATGTTTTGCTAGCAAAGCTTATTTATATCTCCAAAAATCAGATTATGTTATTCGAATATCAATTCGAACTTTATTAATCAAACAAGAGATTGGTATCAAAGATGTTCAAATGATCAAAAGTTCTAATTCAGGTTCATTTGTTTATGCATCTGATGGTATTACATGTGTTGAAGTCAGTAACAATGGTTTAATGAACTTAGCGAATGTTGAAACTTTAGAAACATATAATTCATTATTATGTATTAGCAAATATCATTTAGACTTTACGTCACATATTTATCTAACAAATGGTGCATTTTTAGGTGTAATTCTTCCACCAGTTACAGAGAGTAGTACAACACGATTTAATATCTATTCGACAATTAATGGTAAATTATTAAGTACTGAACAAATTAGTTCATTTCCATATTTATTAGATGCATGTATTGATACAATTAATCGATGTATATGGTGCGTAAATAAGGTTGATTCAAATAGTAAAGATATAATTATCCGAAGAACTAATTTCTTAGGTTCAGTAAATCCTATTTTATTAGGTTTCGTACATAGTCAACCACCATCTAAAATGGATATCATTAAAAATCCATTTAAAATATTAGCAGGCGCAATGAATGAAAATCTTATTCATTTACTTGGGTCACAAATGATACCTAAAACATTAGAACAAATGAATTCTGGAAAAGCTTTAATTACATTAATTAATACTACAAAAGAATTTGCTGAAGTTACGGAAAGAAAACATGGAAAATTTTTCTATCAAATTATTACTATTTTAGTTGATAATTATATGTATATAGCGCCTGGTTTACCTAATGATGTTTTTGATTTATTCGAATATTTATCGCCGAATTTTTCATTGTATTTAATATGTAATCATTTTACTATTTTATGGAATTATAATCCACAAATTTTATTAAAATATTTAATTAAGTTCCTTAAAAAAGTTACTGATTCTAAACTTTTAGCTTATTGTTATCATCAATTAGAATCAACAGTTGTCTTAGCAAATATTACATGTGAAAAAGAAAATGAAATTTATAAATTAATACCTCAAACATTAGATCCTATTTCTAAAATCTCACCACAAGTAATGAATCTTTTATATATTCATCAACGAGTTTTAATATCAGTAGCATCTAAATTTATTCGACAAAATCCATTTGTAACAATTGAGTTTTATCGAAAAGAGGATTCAAATGTATTAGATTATTTATGTGATTATGCACAAAGTATTACAAATAAATTTGATATGGCTTTAATTAGTGAATATACTATCGAACAACTTCATTCATCAATTATATTTAATTTATTCGATAATTTCTTACGATGTATTTCAGTTTTATCTGAAAGTCATCGTTTAGCTCAATTAATGACTACTTTACTTTCAATTATTATCCCTAAAAACTTATCAATACCTGATGAAAATCATGAATTTAGGAAAATGACATTTTTCACATTTGCAAGATTCGCTGCTACTTTAGTTAAAGGTGGCGGTGATTCAGAATTTGAAAAACGATTTTATTGGTTTATAAAATCGAATTTGAAATTACTTGATAAAATCGATTTAATTAATAGTTCAAGTAATGAAAATATTGATCCTAATAACTTAAAAGATCCAAAAATTTATGAATTTTTAAATAATAATAATAACACACAAATGGATATGTTATATAAAAAGATAAAACCTCAATTTAATAAGAATTTAAATGATGATGTTAAATATGTTGATCGATTATCAATTATAACATTTTCTAAATATTCCAATTTAATTGATACATTATTTAACTTAAAAGTTGAAGACATTAATAAATTTAAACATATATTTGATCAAGTTATGCGTATTAGAAGTGCATATCGTAAACTTATACAAGAAGAAAAGAATCCATCAATTATAAAACGTCATTTATTAATGTTAATTCGATTAAATTCGATAACTAATGATCCTAAACAATTAGCCGATTTTATAATTAGTTCATTTGAACCTGAATTAATTATTGGTATATTATCACAACAACGAAATCGAATCCAATTAACATTAATAGGAGTTGCATTAATAGTTAAAGTATTTCAACAACAACAAGATCCTAAATTAAATGAAGTTATAGCTTATAATCTTGCTACGATTAAACGATTTGATGGTTTATCATCTATTTTAAGAATTACAGATTTAACACAATCACAAAAAGAGAAGTTAATATTATTCTTTAATTCATTAATTGATTCTTATCATAAATCAGGTAATACACGTTATATCTTAGTTATTCGAAGATTCTTTAGAGATATTACAAATTTAAATGATATTCAACAAACTATATTTGAACGATTATATGATGTTAGAACAAAATATGTTGATGATTCTGGATTTTATGCATTAGTCTTTTCTTTAATGAATAAACAATTTAGATTAAAGGAAAATAATTTCTCAGTATCATCATTACAATTCTTAATGAAATCACTTGAATATTCAAATGATTATTCATCTGATTTACTTAATAATTTAATGAATAATATACCAAAAGTAATCGAACAAAAATCATCAAAAATATTCTTTAGGATTATTGAAAAAATAATTTCATCTGAAGCAATAAATGAAGAATTAATTCAAGAAACATTTATTAAAATGTTTAAATTCATTGAAGATGAATCATTTGATGGTAAAAACACTGATTTTGTCTCAGATATGATAATATTATTTAGATCAATTATAATTTATAATAATCCACGTAAAGAATTACTTATTAAAATAATGAAAACTACAAATTATTATACAGCAATTTTCACAATTTTAGGTCAAAAGATGGAAAAACTTCGAGATTATTGTAATTATAAAGACACAAAACAAAACTTTATTAATAATTACTTATTAATTCCAGAAGGAAAAGATAAATATATAAGTTTCCAATTACCTTTAGATATAGAGAAGAAACCAATTTCAGTGAAAACTGATGACAATCATATATATGCATATCCATTATTAGAATTAAATGATGTAGTATTTTCAGATTTAGATTTTATATTATCATTTTTAAATGAACAATCATTACGAAAGTTAACATATTATGAACAATTTTTATATTTCCAAGTCATTGCACATTTTTGTAATTTCAAGACATTTATTAACAAAATGACGAATGAAATGATATATTTATTATATAAATATTTATATTCATTTACTGGTATCATTAAAACATATAAATCATTAATTAATACAATAAATCAATTTACAATTGTTGAATCACCAATTAAAGGATTTTATTTCATGTCCAACAAATTCTTTAAATCATATTTATCACCTTATATATATAAAAATACAGTAGTATCAATCAAATGTTGTTATGGTGGTTATGTTGGTATAATTAGTGATGCATTAGAAAAGAATAATACGCGTGCAATATTCTTGAATTATCCTCAAGGTACAATCTTTCCTACTAAGATAAGTCAAGGATTTAATTATCGAATTGATGTTAATGAAGACCAATATTTTAATATCCAAATTAATTTAACAAGTAAATTTTTTGTTATTGGTGAACAAAGAATTGATTTTCCTTTTGGTTCTACTTTTAGATTAGTTGTAAGTGTACCATCTACTGAAAGAGATCCAGATATTATTGTTAACGATCCTACCGCATTTAATGAAGCTCAAGATATAATGTATGTATATAAGGAACCGAAATATTTATTATTTACTAATAGAAATGGTAATAATATAGAGCCACCATTTTTATCCGATTTACAAAAAGGTTATCAATATTATATACCTCTTAAAATCCCTTATCATATTAGTGATTGTAATAAAGTATCAGTCGAAATAGTTAATGCTTTAAAGCGTTGGCTTTTATTAAAACTTTCATGTCAATTCTCAACTATAGCTTTAACAAGAATCGCTATTCATCAACCAGAGAAAATTATAAATTATTCTCATTTATTAACTTCAATATTAATTAGTTCAACTGAAACATATAATTTCCATCCTGACAAAATAGATGCAAAACTTTCTATTTCTTATGATTTATCGAAACCTATTTGGGATAATAATTATAATATGTCGAATATGTTTATGTCTTTACAAGTAGAAATTAAAGAAGCTTTACAAAAGTTATTAATGTTCCCTCAAGTTATCGATAAATTAACTTTATATACTTATAATTTATCTAATAATTATTATACTTATACTGGGCCTATAGGTAATAATTGTATATATTATTTCCCAACAAAATGTAAAATGCAACATAAACCTATCAAAAACAAAAACATAATAATTTATACAACTGATTTAACGGTAGCTGGGCCTCCCCTTGTAAAGTTTTCAAAGGGTTCAGTGGATAATCTTCTTGAAAAGAAAGAACAAGATTACACTATACTCAAAATTGATAATGGTTATCAATATCATTCAATATTTGAATTGGTTTCCCTAATTAAAAATTTAAGTTTTGTAGTTACATCTGATACACAAAAAAGTCTTTTGAAGTCATCAATTATTAATATGTTCATGTCAAGAACAGGTTTTAACTTAATCTTCTTAGAGGATTTATTAAGTTTAATTAAGACGAATATGCCATCAACACCATTTGACTTTACAAATGAATATATTGATGACTTAAACTTTTTACAAAAAGGCTTAAGTTATCATTCATTTAAACCTATGGGTAACTTTTATGACGAAGAACGAAAAATTACAAATATTGCAAGTGACAAAAACATCTTTTATTCATTTCCGGAATTCTTTGTACAAGAAATGTTACCACCTACAAAACCAACAATTACTATTAACATTGCACATTTAAATGCAGTTAATTTAACTCCAGATTCAGCAGAAGAAGAATTACGAATCTTTAATATCTTTAATAAAAGTTATATGTCAATAAAAGGTATACCATTTTGGCATATATTACCATATTGGGTTGCATTAACTAATCAATCATTAGCAGATAATGATTATGTACCACCAACGATTACGCAAGATAAACATTTGAAAGTTATCGAGAATCAAACAGGTGATGTAATCAATGTTACTTTCTTACAAAACAAACAATTGCCATTAGATTCATTAATAATGTATTCATCTTCATCAATGTTTGAAACAGTTGAAGTTATTCGTCCGAATGATTTACCTACAAAAGTTCGAATGAATGAAGGTAAAACATATGTATCAGTAACAGGTTGTGATTGGTCATATATTACAATTGAGTTACCTAAAGAGCCACCTAAGAATCGAAATCGAAACCAAAATCAAACTAATATTACTGTCAAAGTGGACAAGAAGTTACATGATGAATTCATCAAAGATATGGAATCATTTGCTATTAAATGGACGAATGAAGACACGAGTTTATTATCAAACTTATTACCTATGAATGAAATTACAAATGAATCATTTTCTAGTATCGAAAATATTGTTCCTGATTTAACAACATTAACAGATAAGTTTACTGTAAACGCAATAAAGTTAAGAGCATTAATTACGAATCATGTAAATTATATAAGTGTTAAATTTGCAAAACAAATCGATGAAAAATTGTTGGAACCATTTTCAAGTTATTATTCAAGTATTAAAGTGGCAGATCAAATAATGAAGTTAATTAAATTCTCACAAAAGTTCACAGAAGAAATTCATATTAATCGTTTCGAAGCGCATAAACTTATTAATGATAAAAATGGTCCGCCAAGTAACTCAATCATTGCGCAATTATCTAGAATAATATCAAAGAACCCTTCGAGATATAGAACTCTAGAAATACCTTTCAAGGTTACTTTCAGAGGTGAAAACGCTATAGATGCTGGTGGACCTCAAAGAGAATTATTAACGGAAGCTGCAAGTTCGATATTTGAACCAACTTCAAAAATTTGTTACGGTTTGGGCGAATTTTATGTGCCTTACATCAGAACGATAGACGAGAACGATAAGATCGTTTTGACAGGTATCGGCGTTTACATAGGTATAATTATTCATACTGGATTCGTACAAGATTTACCTTTCTCAGATTTGGTTTGGAAATATTTGGCAAAAGGACATATAACTAAGGATGACATAGTGATAAATGATCGAGAATTATCTGAAAATTTCAAAAAGATTAAAGCTGGTACGATTAATGCAAAATGGACTATCAAAAATTGGGATGGCGAAATCGTACCATTACCAAATCATTCACCAAGTGCTGATGTTGAAGAAAGTCAAATCGATAATTATATTGATGAATGTTTGAAGTTCAGATTGAATGGAATAATTAATACGTTAAAACCAATTTACAACGGGTTGACCGTTAATTTGGGTATACCCGATAGTTCATCGAACTTGTTGAACGATCACGTCTTATCGTTCTTGGCTCAGGGATCAAGTGTCATAACCGTCGAGCAAATTAAAAAAGTTACGGTTGTATTCGATTTTCAAGGCGGAATTAAGAATAAATATGTTGAATACTTATGGGCGGCACTTGAAAGGTTTACACAGGAACAAATGGTTTTGTTCTTGAAGTTCGTGACCACTTTAACAAGATTCCCAACTAGAGAAAAGGCGAAAGATTTTGTTATTAAGATCGATATGTTATCGACAAGAGGTTCGCCTGATAGGGAATTACCAACTGCATCAACTTGTTTTAATAAGTTACATTGGATTACTTATAGTAATGAGGAAATTGCTTACCAAAAATTGTTATATGCTGTAACAAACTGTCAAACAATGGAATTGCAATAAAAAATTTGGTAAATTTTTTTAATTAAGAATTTTTCTATCGTCTTATAGAATTTTCTGTAGAACGATGGTATTGAACCGACGAATTTCGCCACTTTTTATTAAATTATTTTTTTGTTTATGTAATGGGAAATAATCAAAGTCATTCAGCAGAAATAAATTCAACTACAAAATATGACGAAAACCTTCATAATTTACAACAGCTTGAAAAGGTAATTTCTGGTTTAAATGAGGATAATGTCCAAGAATCTGTTAATTCTACCATGAATTATTTTGTTGAAGAATATACATATTCATATAATTTTGTTGTTTGTCGAATGATATATTCATATTTTATCTTAAAAGGTTTTCAGGAAGTTTGTTTCGATTACTTAAGATTACTAGGAACAAGAGAACAAAACATTACGAATTCCAATTTAAGTAAAACATTTACAAAATTTGTTTATTCTCTCTCATCGAAACAACAAACAACGTATCTTTTAATAAAGATGAATGAATATGGATATACACCGAAATCAAATAAATCGCATGAAAACGAATATAATAATGTATCCGATGTTAGTTTGAAACTATATATATCTGGAGTTAATCCTAATGAATTAGCCACAATAATACGAAATGACGAAGTTGAAAGACTTCAAGAAATATCATCACAAGCAAGTTTTGATTTTAATCAACATATTGTACCATCTAATTATGAAAGATGTTCATTTATTAACAAGTCAAATGTTTCATTAATTGATTATGCAGCATTTTTTGGATCAGTTAATTGTTTTAAGCATTTATTATTAAATGGCGCAAGTGTAACAAATACAGGTAAATATGCTGCTGTAAGTGGAAATGAAGAAATCATTCATTTATGTATACAAAACAATTCATCATTTAAAGATGCATATGAAACAGTTATTCAATTCCATCGAAATGATATCTTTCATTATCTTTATGATAATAAATTACAATCAATTGATAACTTAACCAAATTAGGAATCGAATGTATTTTACATAATAATTATGAGATTTTGTCATTTTTGATTAATGAAGGAATGGGATTTGATAAATCAATTATAATTACAGCTGTTGAAACTGGCGATTTATTACTTGCGCAATATTTCCTTGAGAAAAATCCAATTTCTATAAATTATTTCGATATTTCATTGATATATTGGAATAAAGAATTGTTTTCTTTACTTCTTAATAATAAATATGTTAATCCAAATAGTAAAAGTATATGTTAACTTAGTTTATAATTTTTATTATTAATTTGATGTTTTATATAAAATTTTGGAATTTATTTAAATTGTTTTGGACTGTACTTGGTTTTGCATCTCAAAATGGTTATGTTAAATTAGTTAAGTTACTTCTTGAGCAAAAAGATTTAGATATCAATGCTAAAAATTTTTATTTGTATTGTTTTGGGTTTGTTGTGATGATTAAATAATATTTTAATAAAATATTTGGAAATTGTTCAAAGTATTTAATACAGCACTTATTATCGCATCTGAAAATAATGATATAGAAATTGTGAAATTACTTCTTGAATATGAAGGAATCAATGTTAATGCTAAAAATGATTGTTTGTCTTATTTAATATTTATTTGAAAAATTTTGGGTTTCAAATTAATATTTGGAAATTATTTTAAGTGTTTTATACAGCACTCATAATGGCATCTGAAAAAGGTCACACAGATATAGTCAGGTTACTTCTTGAAAGAAAAGGAATCGATGTTAGTGCTAAAAATATTTATTTGTTTTATTTGGCGTTTATTAAATTAATTTATTAATATTTCAAAATAATATTTGGAAATTATTTAATTTATTTAATACAGCACTTCATTGGGCAACTAAAAATGGTCACACTGAAATAATTCGATTACTTGAACAAAAAGAAGAAGAAATCAACACAAAAGTAAATATTTATTTTAATGTTTTTAAATTTCACATAAGTAAAAAGTGAAATATTGAATAAAATGAATTCATATACATGCTTTAGTTTAAGTAAAACCAATTTTATTTCCGATTTTTAAATTGGAATCAAATTTTAATTACACAAAAAAATATTTTTTTTAAAGAATATGATTAATTATATTTTATATTTTAGTTTATATATAAATTATATCATTTCTGACTGTTAACATACTCTGAATAGTCATTAATTGTTTTACCAGGATTTTCAATTTGCCATTCGATAAGTTGCAACATGAATTTTTTGTTTTGAGCACCCAAGTTCTCCATTCCATGAATTTTTGCTAATTCTTTTGCGCTGGCAAAAGGTTTCATATGAATCACTTCAGTTAAATTTTCTTTACGGACAAAAGGAACTAACTCATCGTTGAAAAACTGGTAGGTCTGTGGATCAAAAAGAAGGCAACTTGTCAGTTCCCAAACTTCGTCTGTTTCTCGAAGCCATCTCCCAACCGCCAGACGCGTTAACGGTCTCTGCATTTCACTGACGGTTTTGACACTTTTCAGTAAATGGCAAACGTCTCTTGAAACCTTCGCAGGCATCTTCAGGAATTGTGTGACTTTTTGGTGAATCCTTGGCCCATCCTTTTTCTTTTTCCCTTGTTCAACTTTTATGTCTAGACTAAATTTTGATAGATCTTTATAAAGTATTGATAGAATCAAAATTAAATAATAACTTTTGTCATTGCATCGAGACAAAGCAATCTTGACTCGATTAAAGAATTCTTTTTCATCAAAAGGAGGTGGTGCAAAAATTGCATTAAAAATGTTCGTCTCAACCATAAGTTCCAAACCTCTGACTACGTTTTCGCTTTTCATCATTTTCATTACCTCTTGCGTTACTCTTTCTCTTGAAATATGTTCAATTGAAAATTTGTTTTCCAAAATTCCTTCAAATGCTTTTTGTTCAATTTTGAATGAAAGTACTGTTGCAAAGCGAATCGCCCTAACAACTATCATTGGGTCATAGTCATAAGCAACTTTAGGTTCTAAAATTGTTCTAATAATTCCATTTTTGATATCATTAATTCCCCCAACAAAATCTTCAACTTTATTTGTTATGACATTTAAATAAATTGAGTTGATTGTAAAATCTCTTCTTCGAATATCTGATTCTATTGTACCAATTGATGTAAAATTTTCATTATAATCATACTCTTTTAAAGCACATACATCTAAGTTGTTTCTATCAGCAGAAATACTAATGTGCCCTACTGTGAGATACTTGGACATATGAGGTTTAGCTCGAACTATCCAACATTTTGTATGTGGAAATATTTTTTCAAATTTTTCAAGAAATGTGCTACAATCGCAATCAATTGCAATGTCAATATCATCGTTATCTTTTCCCATTAATTTATCTCGAACCCATCCTCCTACAAATCTTGCAACAACAGGTTGTGTAAATGAGGTACAAACTTGTCGCACCATGTCAGCCACTGATTTTTCATAAGCTGTAAGTGATTCACCGCTTTCTAGCCTTGAAATATTCTCTTCAATCATTAATGAGCTCAAGCAAGAAAACGTTTAAATTCAATTACGTTGGCAAATTATATTTTGAAATTTTCTTTCAAATTAATCGGCAAAGAACGTAAACGGTCGTTTGATAACAAAAATTTTGTACTTATTGATAAAAAAGAAATATGTTGTTTACTCTGCTTTGGTTTCTTCCGTTGGTTCTATGTTCTTTTCTTTGACAATTTCTTGAATCGGTTCGCCAAATTCAATGTTTTCGATTTCACCAACTTTCTTTAGATATTCCATTGCTTTCCTATACTTTTCGCTTCCAAGTTCTTGCTCCATTTGTGAAATTCTTTGATATAAATCTATAATTTCACTCTTATCTGCTCTTGGTCTTTCAAGTGGAATTTCGACATTTGATGACATATTTAGCATAAGTACAATGTTCTCAGGTGTTGGAAGTCCATATACTTCTCTATCATCTGATTTATTTACTGATGGGAAATAATGAACATGGGGAACGTCAATGAAAAGTGGGAATTTCATTGGTGACGCATTGCTTGTTATATCAATATAACCAAACTTTATTGGAAGTTTGAATTCGGAAATCATATTTGCAACTTTATCGAAGTAATCAAAGTACACCTTATGGTTTGTATTTATTGCACTGTAGTAAAGTACAACAGCAGCTTTTGATTCATCACTTACATATGATTGATAATTTAGACCAACAATTTGTTCAATGTATTTCTTAGATTGCTTCTTAGGAATTGGTTGGCTAAGGTATGTTGGAGAAACAGATCCTTGCTCAATTAGAGATAAGAAAGTACTTATGTATTGAGGATTTTTCCTTTTGTCCTCATCAAACTTGTAGTAGCAACGGTTTTGTAAATTGTAAACCATTAAAAATGGGTACTTTTTGGGCTTCTCGCCAATGATGAATTGGATAACTTCTTCAGTGGTACGGTCACCAAGTGCAAAGACAAAGTTGTCTGTATGATTTTGGGAGACTTCGATTAAGAAATCACCGCTTTCAAAAGATAAGTCGGGATCAGTGAGAAGAACAACATTATCAGTAATTTGGGAAAGATAATCAGCATTGTATGTGGAAAAGCTTGGTTTCATGTTTTTGTTGAAATCTTCTTCTGTGGAATTAATATTAACTATCGACATATCTTGCTGACGATAAAGAACAAGTTTATTAGGATCTAGTCCAAGAGAAGAAATTACTTCAGGAGTAACAACAAAAAGTTCGAGAAGTCCATATGATTTGCCAACGAGAATTTGTAACTCTTTTGCTTCCTTGATTGTGGTTGGTGTAGCTATTAAACTATGTAAGCTTTGTCCAAGCATTGAGAAAAGTTGTGCTGATGTTGAGATTGGATTTTGTCCATCATCACCTAAAGAATTTATGAAATTGATTATAGTTTGTTCAAAAGATCTCGAGTTGAAAGAAGTAACAAAGCTTCCATTATCGTATAAGAGAATTGATGGTATTGTAAGATTTAATTCAGATCTAAGTGTTTCTGTATCTTCTGAATTTAAGCCAATAAGGTTAGCCTTTCCATGTAATAGATCTTTAAAATGAGCGAACATATTGAAGAAAGTCAAATCATCATTAAAAACAAGGAATACAATACTCTTTTTATCAGTTGTTTTAATTAATGTTTTCATTTCATCTAATGTAATGCTTTCATATATTGGCTTAGCTGTAACATTGAAAGGTACAAATATTGAACTTATCTGAAAGCAAAAGAGCAAAAACATTTTTTTGGGAACGATTAAAACGGTTTCAACAAATTGAGAAGTTTATTCAAACGAACTCAAACGGTCACCAACAGTTTACAAAAAAAAATTATTTTTTTTTTCTGTTTTATTTCAAGTTACTTCAATTATTTTCTTCACTGTTATAATCAGAATCAGACAAATCGCTTAACATTTTCTTTAAATCATCGATATTAAAATCAGATGAATCCGAATCCGAACTTAATGCAACAGCATCATCATCTTTAACGCTCTCCTTTGATGGCATATTATCTTCTTCTTCTTTATCCTTCTTTTCTGGTGACAAATTAATATCATCAGATGAATTATCTTTATCCTTTTTAAGTTGTTCCTTCATCGAACCAATTAATTCATTTCCATCACTTGTAGAAAATGTAATAATTCGTTCTTCTGGTGTTACATCACCGATAATTTCAAATCCTTCATCACCTTTAGATGAGTCATTATTCGAACTATCTGATTCTTGTTTAAAGTTAAAATATTCATTTAATGTTTTATCATCTTCATCACTATCAAGAACATTTTCTTTTACTTTAATGCGCTTTGGATTTTCGCCTTTTTCTGCTAAATCAGAGCTATGTTCAGATGAAGAAATTTTAATTTTGTCTTTTAAGTTCTTGATGAAGTCTGGATCAGATGAATCCGATGAAGTTTTAATGTTTTCCTTCAACTGATTTAAGAGATCAGCGTCAGAGGAATCAGAAGTTACATTAATGCTTTCTTTCTTTGGAATGATAACTTTGTTTTCGTTTCCTAATTTCGGAAATTCTGGCGCTGATGAATCAGATGAAACTTTCGCTTCTTCTTTATCTGATGATGATATATCTTTTTGGTTTTCTTTTAACTTCTTTAAAAAGTCGGGCTCTGATGAGTCAGTTGAAACTTTTGTTTCTTTTTTATCTGATGATGAAGAAAGTTTAATGTTTTTCTTAAGCTCATTTAATAGTTCTGAGTCTGAAGATTCAGATGAAATATTTGTTTTATCTTTTTTCGCTTCTTTATCTGATGATGAAATGTTAACTTTATTTTCTTTTAACTTCTTTAAGAAGTCGGGCTCTGATGAATCAGATGTAACTTTTGCTTCTTCTTTGTCCGATGACGAGATATCAAATTTGTTTTCCTTTAGTTTTTTGAGGAATTCCGATGAATCTGATGAAAGTTTTGTTTCTTTGTTGTCATCTGATGAAGAAAGTTTGATGTTTTCCTTAAGTTCATTTAGGACTCCTGAGTTGGATGAATCAGATGAAACTTTTGCTTCTTCTTTTTTGTTTGGTGATGAATTAGAACTTTGTTTTTTGAGTTTCTTTGAGAAGTTATCAGATGAATTTGATAATACATTAATTTCGTCTTTCTTTATTTCCTTTTTGTCCGTTGAAACTTTTGGTTCTTCTTTATCTGATGATGAAATGTTAACTTTATTTTCTTTTAATTTCTTTAAGAAGTCATCTGATGAAAGATTAATTTCGTCTTTCTTTATTTCTTTCTTATCCAATGAAACTTTTGGTTCTTCTTTGTCTGATGAGGATATGTCGAATTTGTTTTCTTTCAATTTTCGAAGGAATTCTGATGAATCAGATGACATTTCTATATTTTCTTTCTTTGCTTCTTCTTTATCTGATGATGATATATCTTTTTGGTTTTCTTTTAACTTCTTTAAAAAGTCGGGCTCTGATGAGTCAGTTGAAACTTTTGTTTCTTTTTTATCTGATGATGAAGAAAGTTTAATGTTTTTCTTAAGCTCATTTAATAGTTCTGAGTCTGAAGATTCAGATGAAATATTTGTTTTTTCTTTTTTCACTTCTTTATCTGATGAAGTTATATCTTTTTTGTTTTCTTTTAACTTCTTTAAGAAATCGGGCTCTGAAGAATCAGAAGAAAGATTGATTTCTTCTTTCTTTATTTCCTCTTTATCTGATGATGAAATGTCGAATTTATTTTCTTTCAATTTCTTGAGGAATTCTGATGAATCAGTTGACATTTCTATATTTTCTTTCTTTGGTTCTTTCTTTGATGATGATGATGATGTATCTTTTTGATTTTCTTTTAGTTTATTTAAAATGTCTGGTTCTGATGAATCTGATGAAATTTTTATTTCATCTTTTTGTATTTCTTCTTTATCTGATGATGATAAATTAAAGCTTTGCTTCTTGAGTTTCTTTATAAAGTCTGGATCAGATGAATTGGATGAAATGTTTATTTCTTCTTTTTTAATTTCTTCTTTATCAGATGAAGAAATGTTAAATTTGTTATCTTTTAATTTGCTTATAAATTCTGGTTCTGATGAATCGGAAGAAACATTTATTTCTTGTTTCTTTGGTTCTTTGTCTGAAGAAGATAAATTGAAACTTTGCTTCTTAAGTTTCTTTATAAAGTCTGGATCGGATGAATCTGAGGAAATGTTTATTTCTTGTTTTTCAATTTCTTTCTTTGGTTCTTTGTCTGAAGAAGATAAATTGAAACTTTGCTTCTTAAGTTTCTTTATGAAGTCTGGATCGGATGAATCGGATGAAATGTTTATTTCTTCTTTTTGTATTTCTAATTCTTTTTCTGATTCTAAGTCGGAAGAAATTTTCATATTTTTAATATTCTTCAATAACTTCGAAATAGAATCTGATGAATTACTTCTGTTATCATCATCAACATTTTTCTTCTTATTCTTTTGTTGCTTTAATATTTTCTTTTCATTATCAGATGGAATATTAAGTTTGTTTGATTCCACATCTAATTTTTTACTTGGTGAAATTCTTTTATTTTCTTTAGCAGGTGAAATTTTTTGTTTTTTGTTCTTGTTTTCTTGTTCTTCTTGTTTCTTCTTCTTTGCATATTTCTTATGTTCTTGAATGCTTTTAATTTCACTTGACAATGAATCATTTGATGATTCTTTCGACATCGAGCGAATAAATTTCTTTGAACTTTCGAGTAATGCTTCATATTCAGCTGATTTTGATTTTTTCGGAATTTGTTCTTTATTCTTTTTATTTATCTCATGAGATTTATTCTTTTTAGTAGGAATTTCATCAGAAAATGAAGTAGAAATGTCAAAATCTGATGATAAAGATTCGATTTTCTTTTTATGTTTTTTCTTCTTCTTTAAATCGGATAAATCTGTTGAATCACTTAATGATATATCATATGATTTCTTCTTTTTATTACTTATTACTTTCTTTAATGACTCATCTGATGATAATGAAATTGATATATCAGAACTATCTGTTATATCAGAACTATCACTTAATGATGATGAAATACTAAATGATGATGATGATGATATTTTATGTTTCGTTTTTTTATGTTTTTTGTTATGAAATGAAACTTCTGATGATGTTGAAATACTAATAGATGAGTCTGTTTCAATGATGTTTTTGCGCTTCTTGCGCTTAATTTCAATTGATGATGACGATGTATCGGAAATTGATGAACTTATTGAAAAATCAGTTACTGAACTTTCTGTTTCGGTGGAATATTCACTAAGAGAATACTTACGTTTCTTTTGTGACTTCGTGTATGCACTCGAATCTGAGGAAGATGTTGAAGAGGTACTAATGTTAAATTGATTAAGGATATGTGATAGAGCTGATGGTTTTTTATCATTGCGATATTTGTTGCCTTTGTGATGGTGTTTTCGTTGAAACTCTTGGCTTGAACTCAAACTTTCGTTTGAGTCAGAATAATTTCTTTTAGACCAATAAGGTGAATTTTTTGATCTAGGAGAATGATTTTTGACAAAATATTCATCTGAGTCACTTGGATATTGGCGATACCTCTTGTTTTTCTGAGATCTGGGATTTTGTTGATATTTTGATTTTTCTGGTCTATATGATTGTCTTGGTGTATACCTGTCATTATGGACTTCATCGGATGAATAGTCACTTACACTTGAGCTTGAAGTATCTTCATATGATTTCGATGGTATGATTTGTGGATAAAGTGAAATTCTTGGCCTTTTTGGTTCTTTTTGAGTTCTAATGTTCTTCCTCCGATGATGAGATGGTTGCTTATTATGACTATGATGTTTTGGTTGGTGGCGCATATGATGTTTTTCTTTTCTTGAATCTTTTTTACTATTTTCTGGATGTTTTTCCTTGAAATGCTTTGATTGAGGTGGAGAATTCAAAATCTCACGGAAAGTCTGAAGTTTTTCCTTTACTGCTTGAAGTTGTTCTGCGACTGATTTTTCCATTTGGATTCCAAACAAAGGGTGAGAATTTTGTATTAGACGTTAATTTTACCGCCAAAACCAACTGGTCGGATGTCATTGGCTAAATAATTATTTCTAAAAAATCCGAATTTTTGATGAAAAACTTGTTGTCAAAAAATTTGTACTAGACCGTTAAAACACATTTTATGAAAGGTTCGTTTACTGATTCATTGTTTGTTTTTATTGAATATAAGTATATATACATATCTTTTTATAAAAAGTTAAGAAAAAAAATACTTAAAATAATCAAAATAATAACAGACCTGGTCAAATCATACTGTATTCAGATTTAATCAGATTATTTTTTATTTGACCCTATTCACCGAAATATGATTTTTTTTATACTATATTTTGTCTTCCACATATCTATAGATTTAGGAGAAGAAAGAAGTAATTTCGAAATTAAAAAACATTGTTCTTTGAGTGATTTACATCGTTCGTAACTGGACTTTTGCATAAACGTTTTGCGCTTTATCGTACTTGATTTTGAATGGATTTTGACAAACCACATGCCGAATGATGATACTACCACCATAAATACAGGAGATAAAAATTTGAATGATTTATCAACCAGCTTGAAATTCTTAATTGAGCTTGAGAAAACTATATTCAGTTTAACCGAAGAAAATATGCAGCCATCCATTAAAAAAGTATTGGAATTATTCGATTCAAATTATCCCCATACATTTAATGTTGTTATAAGTAACATGGTTTATAATGCATTTTCATCACTAAAACATGAATTTGATATTTACTTAAATTTTTTAAAAACACTTCAAACGAAAGAAGAAGAAAATAATCAAATTGTCTATAAACTAATTTCAATTTTTATCAAACGTATAACTGAAATCAACACACAAGAATCATATTATTTACTTGAGAAACTAATTGAACAAAATTTAATTGATAAAAATATCACTAAAAATATTTATTCAAAATATTTTTTCTCATTATAAAACAGAAGAAGAAAACCAAATCTACATATCATTTGATTCTGATATAAATGATCCAATACTAAAATACTTTTTTGATCATTATGAAGAACTATCAAAGAATGATTGGGAGCTTCATAAGAAACTAATTGAAGAAGGACATAATCCAAATGAAATATCAAAAATAATTCGAAATGATGAAATTGAAAAACTTCAAGAAATATCATCACAAACAAATTTTGATTTTAATCAATTTATTATGCCATCACTTTATGAAAGATGTTCATTTATTAATCAAAAGAATGTTACATTAATTGATTATGCAGCATTTTTTGGATCTGTTAAATGTTTTAAATATTTACTTATGAATAATGTGAATGTAAATAACACAGGTAAATATGCAGTTGCAGGTGGAAATGAAGAAATTATTCATTTGTGTGAACAAAATCATTCAACATTTGAAGGTGCATATGAAGCTTCAATAGAATTTCATCGAAATGATGTCTTTAAATATATTTATGAAAACAAATTAGAAGAAATACGACCAAAGTCAATGCTTCAAACGCCTGGAGATAGAACTAATTATTTGGTAAGTATTTGTATTAAAAAAGATAATTATGAAATTCTAAAATATTTTGAAGAAAAAAAGAATTAATGTTAATGCTGATAATATAAATGAATCAGCAAGAAATGGAAATTTATATCTTGTTAAATATTTCCTTCAAAATAATCAAATTCCAAAAAATATTTTATTATTTTCTTCAGAAACTGATAATATCGAACTTGTGAAATATATTTTTGAACAAAAAGAAATTGATGTTAATGCAAAAAGAATTCATTTTAATAATTTATAATATGTTTTAATAATTTGTAATATGTTTTAATAATTTGAAATATGTTTTAATAATTTGAAATATGTTTTAATAATTTGGAATATGTTTTAATAATTTGAAATATGTTTTAATAATTTGAAATATGTTTTAATAATTTATAATATGTTTTAATAATTTGAAACAGCACTTCATATATCAGTTAAAAATAATAATATAGAAATAGTAAAATTACTTTTAGATAAAGGAATTGATGTTAATGCAAAAAATATTCATTTGAATAATTTATAATATGTTTTAATAATTTGGAATATGTTTTAATAATTTATAATATGTATTAATAATTTGAAACAGCACTTCATACAGCAGTTAGAAATAATAATATAGAAATAGTAAAATTACTTTTAGATAAAGGAATTGATGTTAATGCAAAAAATATTCATTTGAATAATTTATAATATGTTTTAATAATTTGGAATATGTTTTAATAATTTAAAATATGTATTAATAATTTGAAACAGCACCTCATATATCAGTTAAAAATAATAATATAGAAATAGTAAAATTACTTTTAGATAAAGGAATTGATGTTAATGCAAAATCTATTCATTTGAATAATTTTGGATATGTTTTAATAATTTGTAATATGTTTTAATAATTTGGAATATGTTTTAATAATATTTTACTTCAATTCAAATTGCACAAGAAAAAGGTTACACAGAAATAGTAAATTTACTTGTGAAAAAAGTATAAACGAAAATTTTCAAACAAAATCTTCTTCTGTAAGCATCAAATCTTCATTTTCAATAAGAAATGGAAATGAAGCGTATATTGCTAATAATCAAAATCAACTCGAAGATTAAATTTTCTCAGTAAACACTAAAAAGAAAATTACCAAAAGTGTTGATGTAAACAATCAAACATATGAAAATCAACAAAATCACAATATACATTATAATAAATATATTCGCAAAGCAAAATATAAATACATAAAAACAATAATATTATAAAGTGTATTATAAGAAAAACTTCAACAAATAATTATTGCAACAATAGTAAGATTTGATAAATTTTCACACAATTTAAACGATAATTCTCCAATCATTGGAGAAGACTTTCGCGGTTAAATATTATAAAGTACTCAAATTTCGAATTATGCAATATTTTTTCAACGATAATTTTATGCTAATGGTGGAATCGGTAGGAGACCACAAAAATACTCTCATTATGAAATGGCAACAAACTTAGTGAAATTTATTTCAAAACCCATTCAAATATGTTGTAAAATAATGTATTCAATATAACCGTTGGCATTAATTTTACAACCACGTAAAACTACCAATTTTTGTCAACTTTACATATATGTAAAGTATTCATATATTCACATAAACACAGGCTTTTGACAGGCTTGAAATGGTAGACTCACAAGCGGTGACTTTTTGAGTTACTTATGGCCCAACAGTATACAAAAAGTTGCATAACGATTTGTGCATTGAATGGCCATTTGCGCACAGAAATAATTTATCGTCAACGAGGAAATTTGATTAAAAAAACATTTATTACAAACAACATGCTTACTTTGAGTAAAACCAGAGGTTTTTGATGGGACGTACAAGAGCATGCGCTCTAATACTCTTTGGAAGATTTTCATCGTTTGCAATTGATATGAGAAGTGGGAGTAAATCATCTGTGAGAACTGAATCTGAATCATCCCCATTGAATTTTTTGATAACGAGAACATTCCTAGGCTGTAATGCTGCGTTTTGTGAACAATCGTCTACCAAAATGGTTCTTGATATGTTTCTGTTGATAAGTTTTAAATCTTTTAAAGGATGCTTTGCGCAAAATCTGATTGAGCTTTGGTAAAAACGATTTTCCATTGGGATAAAAGGTGCTATTTTTTCGATGATTGGGTCTGCATATTCTTTTTTTGAAGCTGTAAATATAAATAATTCGTATAAATGGCATAGCTCTGAAAGCAGTAAACTAGCTCCTTTTCTTACTAAAATATTTTTAATTTGTTCATTAACTTTAATTGAAATTGAATTTGGAAGTTTTCTATTTGTTAAGTGTACGAGCGTTTCATCTAGATCAAACACGAGTGATGGTTTTTGCTGATCAATCGAATTCTTGCTGATCTTATGTTCGGCCATTATAAATTAGTTTGATTGTCAATTGTAAATTTTTTTTCGGTTTGTTTTGATTTTTGAATGCTAAATTTAGCGGATGCCATTTTGCATGAATCGAGTAAATCCATCTATTCATTGAATATTTTCATATATAATCCTAAACATATAATCTCTTATATATATTATTATTATATATTTAATTTAAAATGAATATATTTAATACTCTATAAAATAATTACATTTTCACATGTTGCACTCATTTCCAAGAATTCTTTGCTCTAATTTTAAAAAGCGAAAAGTGTCATTTGACACAAAACGAAAGAACTTTTTCAACAGTTTCCGCGGGGTTTCCACAACGTTTTTTGGGGCCACCGTTACGTCAAAATATTCGCACGGACATTTTGACACATTCAAAAACGAAAAAAAAATTTTATGAATTAACTATTGATTCAACAACAACACAACACAAGCGTCTTCATCCTGTGGTATCCTTTTACCATTAGACACAAATACCGATTCTGCTCTTTGGAAGACATCCTTTACATTTTCAACAATTTCCTCATCCATCTTATCACCATTTTCACCCATAGTTGATAACATAGTTATTCCATCTTTCTCATCGATTACTGACAATTTTCCACTTGACAATTTCTTATTTTTAGAAATCTTCAAAATCACCTTAATGTTACTGAACAATTTTTCATCATTAACTTCATCAATTAACAGACAACAAGCGAAAGTATTAATGAACTTTTCTAGCAGCACTTTCGTTTTCGAATTTGGACATGAAACATATAATGGTAAAATTGCAACTATTACTTGATAAATATCAATTTGTTTCTTCACAATATCAATAAATTCTTCGATTAATTCCGCGTTATTTTCCGGGTCATCCATAATTATAGGTCTAAATATACTTCGAATAATAATTGATGAGTTTTCATTAATCGATGAAATATTGGAAATCAAATCCGTTGATATTTCCTTATCGAAGTAATTATTATTATTTTGTAGATGCAACAAATATGACTTAAAAGCCGAATCCCATTGATGATTCATTGTACATAACACAGCAGTCCCTATATATGATTTTCGTTTTGCGCAAAATTCGTATAAGTCTTCATCATTTAAACATGTATTTTTTTTCCGTAAGAAGTCAACGAATAATTTGATTGAATAAGTTGATAAGAATTCCAAATAAAATGAAGCGTCTTCATTTGTTGCAAATTTTGGGTAAAATTCGAATAATTGTTCATAATATAATTGCGTTACACTTGAGTTATTCATTGATCGGATAAAGTTTGGATGTAATTCTGGAAAACGTGTGATTAATAAGTTTACAAACTTCTTCGGATCCAAGAACAACAAAGGTAAGAAGTTTGTACATAGCGCATGCTTCGCGTTCTCCTTCGATAAGGTTTCATCCTCCAAAAATGTAAGCGCATCGTTTGGCGCATCACTTAAGAGCATTGACGTGATAATTGATTCGTAATCGTCCGTATCCTTAAGTAAAAGTTTCACCACTTTGGAGAACCCTGCAGCTATACATAACTCGATATGATCTTTTAATAAACATATTCCTTTAAAATCTATGTCGACTATACGTAAGAATAACTTTTCACGAATAGATAATGGTGTTGTTGATTCAAAAATAAATGACATGACAATGTCATACGATTCTTTTGGTATACTTACGTCATTATTTAATGACATCTTTGCTAAGAATGTAAATAATGAATCTGCTTTCCCTTTAATAGCATTCTTAAAACATAAGAATGATATGGTTATCATGTCTTTAATCCCAATGATTTGCCCATTATTATCAATATATGGACCATTCTCAAAGATGAGTTTCATATATTGTGGTGCTAATTCCCAATCAGATTTAAAACATCGATGAAGATATTGATAATTACTTGAGAATAATAATAAGATACATTTAAGATATTCTTCTAACGTAAATATACCCGATAAAAATATGTATTGACATATAAATGAGATTTCTTCATCGGTTCCAATATTAATGATATATCCAAACGCTGGTGATATATCGCGATATATAACTCGGAAATGTTGGATCAATAAGCGATGAAAATGTTGCTTGGTTGAGATTTTAATAAGTTCTTCTGTAAATGATGGCGGAAATGTGACATTTAATAACACGTTTTCAATTGCTACATGATCAAAATCATCAAATTTAGATGCAATTCGTATGATTTTGGATGGCAATTCGGTTTGTAAGGATTTGGACTCAAATAAACCTATAATTAGAAGTTGTTGTGTGATCTTATCACAGTTTTGTGTGACAAATCTTAATAAATATTCGGTTAAATTGGTGGCAATTGTCGCATATGTAATTAATGAAACTTGTGATGGATCATTAATTCCTTCAGTTACCATCTTGGTAATACAATTCTTAATAAATTCTTTGATTTCTTCTTGAGTACATGGACAATAAAAATGAAGTGACTTTTTAGTAAACAAGTCAATCGACTCTTGTAATGCTGTTTGATATTGATGTGATGAAAGAAGCTCAGTTAAATGCGTCATCCAATTAGTTAATGTAATTTTATGATATGGTGGAATTATTAAATCATCAGAAATTGGATAAATTTTATTAGCTGGAAAATCAATAGAAATTACTTGAGCGACTTTTCCAGTAATATGATATATGGAAATATTATCAGTAGAAACAGCTAAGAAATCCGGGGTAATGAAAGTGAAGAAATTGATCTTTTGCGTAAATTTGGATTGAAATATTTGTTTAGATACTCCACTTTCACTAATTTGTATGATTTGGAAATCAGTATTGTTTGATACAACAGCAAGATAGAATTTGATACCATTGCCAGTAAAAGCAATCATTGGATTTACAAATGAAAATGAGGAGATTTGTGTAATTGTTTTACTCGACTTTAAAACAAGAACACGATCTTGAAAAGCGAGTGCCAATAAATGGGTGTACAAATCATCTGTAGCTGCGGCTTTAATATCTGATATTCGAGAATCAAATTCAACCTTACTATCAGAAGTAATGGTTAGGAACCCCATTTGTGATGTAATTTTAAGCCTGTGTAATTGGAAGTTATTTAAAACAACAAATAAATATGCAGAATCTTCTTGAAAAACTGATAATGTAATGCTTATCATTTGTTCAGTAACAAGGAATGAAGCCACATGGATGTGAAGTTTTGTATCCCAAACAAGAACTTGTCCATTTGAATGACATGTTATGACATATTTGGAATCCTTTGAAATATTAATAGATGTTACTGTTTCAAATGATAAACGACGCTGTTGTGATTGATCAGGCACTTTAACTTTTCCTTCATCAAAGTAATAGAAATATGGAAATGGTTGTGAAGCACCTGCAAATGCAAGTATATTTCCATTACAAGCTGACACTGTAATTTCAGGAATTTTTTGTGATTGTAAAAATTCCTTTAGCGCATTGATCTCCTCGATTTTTTGCATATTATAATTTAATAAATAGTTTACATATTTTTAACGTTCTCCAGTTCTAATGAATTTTTCTGAATTACGAGAACGGGGTGGACCAAAATCCCTGATTGATTTTTTTGATATTTCATTTGCTTCGCATTGTTAATGAATTTGCCAAAACTACATTATTGGAACTCCAATTATCCTAAATTCATATTTAGATGTTACAGGTTCAATTCCTTCGTTTGAAAAATCATTATGAACCAAAAATATTATAATTTTATTTAAATTCAAATGTTAAAGTGATAAAATTGATTTATAGCTAAAATTGATTTTCATAATTAAGGAACATTCACCAGAATACTTTCAAGGAGTAGCAGTCTAATTTAAACTCAGTTTCAAAAAAAAATATATCAATTATCATTCTCATTAGAAAATGGATCCATTTGTTGAAGATTTCAAAGAAGATCGTTTTGTTCATATCTAAATATAATTATATTTATTGAGCATTTGCAATTTGAATTTTTTTAAATCAGTAAATCATTTTATTATATAAGATATGAAAAAAAATTAAAATGGATTCAAAATATTTTTGGTGATTCAGAACTGAATCATTTCAATTTCTATGAGTATTTTCATATCATAAAATGAATCAGAATTTAAAAATGAATATTCATTCATATTTAATATTTTTCATATTTAATCAAAGTTTGATTTTTCATTAGTATTAGATAGTTCATAAGTAAAAAATCAAAATAACTTAATTATTTTTAAATAAAAGTATCGATAGAAATGATATGATATGTATTAACAGTTAACAGACCTGATTGTTTTTCTTCAGTATCCGATTTCAAACCCAAATATTCAAAATCACAAAACAATACATTTGAAAACTAAAAATAGAAATCAAATAAATTATATATATAAATTTTTTTTATAAAATGCATTAGTTACTCTAACTTGCCTCCACTACGAAAAATTTTTTATTCATTTTTTCCGATGATTTGAGTTTCTATGACATAATAACTAATAAGAATCTTATTATAAGAAATATTGAATTTAAGGGATATCTTATTATTTCTATATATAGATATGATTTGATTTGCCAAAGTATAAATTTTTTTCATTATCTCTTTCTAAATAAAACAAATAAGTAAATTTAAGATTAATATCAATTCCCTTATGTTTATGAAGTAATTTAGCTTCAGCTAATTCATTTTTAGCACTTTATCGATATAGACCAAAGATTTGAATGAATGTTTTATTCCAAAGAATTTTAATAATTTTTATTTCTATCTAACAGCAATATGTTTCATAATTTATATTATGAAACTAAAAATTATTTTTTTTAGTGAAAAGAAAAAATTTATTTAAACAAAATATCATTTTAATAAGAAAATATTCTTTCAAGTGATATATTACAAGTTTTCACAGTCATCAGCTCTATATAATCGTCGATAGTTTCCTTTCCATTTACGTCGAATATCTCCAATATCGACTGCGCTTGATTTAACAATTCGAAATCGAAGTCTTCTTCCTGAGCTATTTTCGGCTTATTATTATCCAATTCTTTTTGCACCATATCCCACGAAGTAATATCACTCATTATAATTGTTGGCGATATTGCTTTCTTATCGAGCATTATTCTTTGTAACTTTAAAGTGATAAATTTCCGAATGTTTTCAATCGATTGTTGCTTAAACCAGCCGAAAGAAAACGAGAAGCTATCAGATTGATGCGCGAGTTCTTCAGTTATTAAAGGCTCATTTAAATCGCAAAGTTGATAAGCATAGAATAGTCGATCGGGAAGTGCATTAGCTTTAGATGCATTTAATGGAAGGTTTTTGATCTTCTTTGAGACATATTTGTTTCCGCGATTTGTTCTTTTGATTAATTCTTGCGCATAGTCCCAATTTCGTAAGGATAAAATGATGGATTGTAACATACAATAGCTGTTGGTCATTAAGGGATTGATGCCATATCGCACCCAACACATTTGAAAGGGGCCGTCTTTGATGTGATATGCAATGACTGCAAGGCTGTGGAAGATTTGTGGGTTCTGCTCATTGAATTCTAATATGTTCCCACGCGTTTCATGGTTTTGATTAAGTTGATCAAATAAGGAATTAATTGTCCAAATTGGTCGTATATCAAATAATTCTTTGAAGATTTCAACAAACTCTGGAATGTATTCTGGTAATGGATTGGGTGGTGGAGGGCCATTGATCATAGCATGAAGATCGTTCTGATTAACAATCCAGGTACAATCGCCTCGCCACATTTTGGAGGTCTCACGTTGTTTGGAGTTAAAAAGACGTCGCTGAATATATTGGGCAGTGTAATGATAATTGTGTACAAAAATAGGTGGTGGAAGATATAGAAATGATTGTGGTGGAGGACATTCAACTGTGGGTTCATTAAGTGTGGATGCAAGTGGAGGAAGAAATTGAAAATCACTTGGCGAGGTAAACTTGTTTGTTTGAATTGATTTTCCGAGATATTCTGGGATGAGCTCAGTATCTATTAGAATTTTTTCCCCATTCCTAATGACGAATCTACGTACTGCATTAATACGTATAAGAATGCATGGATCAACAAGTTGCTCTGATTCGATTTTATGAGACATTTCATCATTGGGTCTAAATGAAAATTTTAATTTTGGTGTATCATTGCTCAACTGATTGTATATTTCTTTGCTTCCACCAAGTATATGTACTGCTCTTTCTACATTTTTTATGTACCCTGGAAACTCGACCCTATAAATATTCATCTGTTTTATTTCTTTCTGATTTAAACGTATTGGGGTACTCCAAAATTGCACTTTTCTTAGTTGTAAAGAAAACTGACACAAACAGATTTTTCTCTAAAGAGTTAATGTTTTCTTGGCTGTATTTTTGTTTTCTAACAATAGGAAATCTGATAAAGGATCTTTTAGACCAAATAGAAGTTTGTCTTCTGAACAACGTCAGGCTCAACTTAATGATGTGAACCAAAGATCAACATTAGGAGCAGGTGACCTTCGCCAAGCAGTCAAGCTTCCACCAGGTGGAAACATTGATGATTGGATGTCTCTCCATGTTGTCGAATTTTTCAATCAAATTAATTGCCTTTTTTCTTCTGTGATGAATTATTGTACATGCCCAGAAATGACAGCTGGCCAAGGATTTAAGTACTATTGGAAAGATGATAAAAAGAAGAAAACAGAATCTCTTCCTGCAAAAGAGTACATTAAAAACGTACTTTTATGGGTAGAATCATTTCTTGATGATGAAAAGGTCTTTCCAAGCAATCCAGACGTGCCATTTCCTCCTAATTTCAGGCAAATTGTTTCCAATATCTTCAAGCGAATCTTCCGAATATATGCGCATTTATATTATCATCACCGCCAGGACATGTCAACAGTAGGAATTGAATCCCACTTAAATACATCTTTCAGACATTTTGTTTTCTTTGCGCAAGAATTTAATCTCATTCCAGAAGATCAATATGAACCTTTGTTGCCAATCATTTCCAAACTAAAATAATGTAATTATATCACTAATTTTTATAAAATTTTATTTAATGTGTTTTCTTGGATTACTTTATTCCGTATATAACAATTTATTTTTTTCATGTTTTTTTATGTTCACAAATAAATTAATGTGTCTTCATTTGTTGTAAATTCACATATTGGCAAATGATATCATTGTTTTTAATTAGATCTTAATTAATAAGAGGGCATTTTCTCGTTATAATTTGCTTTAAAATTTTTAATTTCTTTTATCAACATAAAAAACAAAAGATGAATTTTGTAAAATTTTATTGGAGCATTTTTAATATGCAATTATTGTAATGCGAGCATTGAAATTAAATCATCAGTTAGATTTAAAGAGCAAAATGCATCATTCATTGAAATTACTGAAATACGTCTTGATTGAAGTGGGATTCCAAGGAAACCATAAATTTCCCTTTTATGCTCCAAATAAATACATGAAAAAGAATGTATTTGAGGAAGATAAAATATCCCATCTTCAGAAACGAGTCCATCGCTTATTGAAGTTGATTCTCCATCAGGAACAACATAAAAAATAAACCACTTTTTAGTTTTTATAGAGCACCCATATATTAGCGTCCAATAATCTTGTGTTAACCCACCAATATAAAATAAATATCCACCTGCTTTTATAAATCCAGCATTAAAAATGTTATATGGGCAATTTGAGTATGTAGGGATTGTTTTAAAACCACCTCTTTTTATGTTAATAATGGTAAGATTTGTACTTTGAGATCCACCATATAATATAATTCTACTTCCTAAAATAACAGATGAGCAGCCTAAATTATAAACAATATTTGAAGGAATTGCTGTCCATTTAAGTGTATCGAAATCCATAGAGTATAAATAGGAACCATTATATTCTTTCCCACTATCCCCAGCATAGATGTATAATTTTCTATCATAGATTGCAATACACCCTGATTGACAAGGAGGAGGTTTTGTTCCATACGTATTAATCATGATAACTTCACCAGTTGTTATATCTATTGTGTGAAGATCAGAATGATAATTATCATTTTCATCTTTTCCACCATAAACAACAAGATATTTATCCATAAGTGTTGCAATGGAAAACTTTCTAGGCGTTATTTCAGCTCCATATAATTTTAATTTCTCCCATTTTAATGTATCAACATTCAAACACCATACATCATTTGTACAAATATTTTTTTTGATTTTCCCATATCCTATAAAACATAAATGCAATTCTTTTGAATAAACTGTAAAGTGTCCAACTCTATGCTCAGGAACTTTCCCACTTATTCGAATTATAGACCATATTCCAGAAAAAGGAACTCTTACATCATTTGATTTGGAAAATTCCATATAATCATCAGAATCAGATTCTTCGTAAAAGTTAAATTTATACATATCATCATCATTCATCTTTATGAAATTCTCATTATTTTCAAGTATATATTTTCTTCTTAATCCAGATATTGAGTTTCCCATATTCCTTAAGTAACATGTTTTTTCTAAAAACCATTATATAATATATAAATAAATCCATTTTTAGACAAATTTTTCCAAGTTATGATATATTTAGTTGCTTTTTTATGAGAAAGGATTTAAAAAGGATATTATTATAATAGGTTCATAATATTAGATAATATCGTTGTGAGTTTCCATATAGCATAAATTTATATGAAAATTTTCATATTTTCTACTATACTTTAATTAACATAATTGAAACTTTATCATTCTCATACAATTTCATTGTTCAAATTAAAACGAATCAATATTCTTATCATTCATACCAATATAAATTGTCTCTTGATCAATAAGAAATTTGACCATTTGATAAACGAACATATCTAAGTGTTATTTTGAATATAACAATAAATTAATTTAACAAATTGAATTAACTTAAGCCATAACTTGATTGTGACTGGTGTGCTCAGAATTAGCAGCACTTCGATCGGTTTTAATAGAATTACATACAAAAAGTGTAATCGTTTATTTCATACGATTTTTCTTAGGAAGTAACCACCGTTGATATGAAAAAGTTATGATTTAACACAATAATTGACCGATCAAATGACATTTTTTGTTTCTCCATTTTTGAACCGCCATACCTAAAAAGTGAAATCTTCAAACCGTTCTCTATCGTTGCTTCTTCGACCAAAACAAAATGGAACCAGAACGCATTCCAAAGAATGAAGAACTTCGTAAAACAGTTTCAATTCCTCAGCTTGTTGCAATTGCTTTCCTCCTTGTATCTGGCGGACCTTTTGGACAAGAAGAAGCTATTCAAGCTGGTGGAGCCAAGTTAACTTTTATTGCAACAATATGCATACCATTACTTTACTCATTTCCTTTATCATTACTTTCAAGTGAACAAGCTACAAGAATGCCAGCATGTGGGGGTGCAATTGAATGGGGTACTATTTTAGGCAAATATCCATCCTGGTTTAATTCCTACACAAGATTTGTCAGAAGTGTTGTTGATAATGCGCTTTATCCTTCAATGGTTTGTAATTACCTTAAAGAACTCATTCCTCAATTAGACAAAATTCAGTGGCGCATTCTAACAGTTTTGTTGTCAAACATATTTTCGCTTGTTTGTAACTATACTGGTCTTGATACTGTTGGATGGGTATCAATCGTATTATTTATTCTCATTATTTCACCATTCGTTCTCTTTTTCATTTTCGCTACCAACAAGATGACTCCTAGCGCTGTTTTTGCTGATTATCCACCCGAAAGTGGAAAGCCGAACATTGCCCAATTAATATCCACCATCATATGGCAATGTTCAGGGTTTGACACAGTTGCAGCACTTTCCAAAGAAGTTCGTAACCCACGAGTTACATTTCCCATTTCCATGCTTATCACAGTATTTCTTGTAATTCTTGTATACCTTCTTCCAACCATTGCAGGCATATGTACTGAACCAGATCCTCAAAAATGGGGTGATACCACGTTTGCTTCCATTTCTCTAAAACTTCCGCACTGTTCGAGCGGTTGGTTAGAAAAGTGGATATCGTTTGCGGGCGTTTGTTCGTCACTTTCACTCCTTAACGTGGCCCTATCGTGCACTGGTCGAGAACTTTACGCCTCAGGCCGAATTGGCGCATTTCCCTTTTCGTCTTATCTAGGACGTCTTACTAATAACTGTAAGAAGGAACCAACACCAATGATAGGCATTATAGTTATGTCTGTTTTAACTATACCACTTAGTTTAATTGATTTTTCATCATTACTTCAATTAACCGGAATTACAACAGTACTTGCGCAATTGATACAAGTAGTTGTATTAATCTTTGCAAGGTACCCTAAGATTAATTGTGCTAAAAAGAATTTACAAATATTAGAATCACAAAATCAACCTTCAATGACAGATGAATTATTAAGCCAACAGCCAAATTATTCATCTAGTCAATATTTAACATCCGAATTTTCTGAATCTAAAAATCATGATAAATTTATAATTCCTGGTGGAATATTTTCTCTTTTAGGAGTATGCATTCCACTTGTAGGAGTTTCTGTTTTCTTACTTGCGATATCCAATTGGACAGATATTGTCTATTCATTTTCGGCAATTGTGGCATTCTTTGTGCTGAGGGGAATTTCACTCTTCTTTGAGTGGAGCATCAAAAAGTGCAAAGACTCAAAGCAAAACAAAATCGGAATGAAACAAATTGAGTAAATGTTTAAATGTCTGAAGATAAAACATTGTATGTAAAAAAGTCTTTAGACAACTAATAATATATTAATAAATGATGTGAAATAAAAGATAAACAATAAAATTTATAGATATATTTTTTCTGTTAATGATTAAATTCAAAATCGGTCATCTGTAAATGTGTTCGCGTTGGATTTCAGTTTTCTTCGCTTAATGTGCTGTGTTAGGAGCTGCTTACTTCTTCAGTAGTGCCATCAGTTGCTTCATTAGTTATTAGTGTTTTAACTTCATTATTTACTTCGTTTTCTTCATTTGTTTCATTATCCGAATAATTTCCGTTTTCGTTAATGATTATACTTTCTTCTGTTACTTTTTCATTTGGTTCTTTAGTTGTTACTGCATTGACTTCATTTGTGTCATTGCTTTCATTACTTATTTCTTTTTCTTCATTTGGTTTGCTATCCATATAATTCTTGTTAATAATTACACTTTCTTCATCTGTTTTTCCATTTTGCTCATTATTTACATTGTTACCTTCATTTGATGTACAAGGGCTTTCAGCGTTTTCATTAATTATTTCGTTTTTTTCATTATTTAATTCGTTACTTCCATTACTCGTTTCGCTTTCTAAATGAGAAATTTCATTTTGTTCACTGTTTAATTCATTATTTTCATTATTTATTTCATTATCAAAATGAGATATTTCATTATTTTCGCATATTATTTCGATGTTTTCATCATTTTCTATTTCAGTTTTTTCTTCCAAATCATTTTCATTTATATTTTTGTTCTCTTCTTTCTTTTCTTCTGATGATTGTGGATTTATTCCCAAATCAATTTCATCAAATTTTTCATTTTCATTTTGTTTCTTTTCATCTTCGATTTCTTTTAAGGTAAAACTTTCTTGTGAGTCATAATCACGTAATTTTTCTTCTTTAACACCAATTTTCTGCTTAAATTCTATTGATTCATTTTCTAAATAAACAGATTCTCCCTTAAATTCACTTTCATTTGATTCCATCCAAATTTGTTCTTCATTTTTTCTTTGATTTTGTTCAATATCTTCTTTATATTTAACATCTACAGCTATTACTGATATATTATCAGTACTATGAGCTGCATATGCATTATTTCTTATATTCAAAGCAAATTTATTTGCATTTTCGGAAACAACAGCAATTTCTTTTATCATTTCATTTGTTACTACATCGAATACTCCATCGCACGCAATTAATATCCATTTATCATCATCTTCTAAATCTATTTCTTGAATTACAGGTTCTGATGAAATTCCATCCACAGCAAAATCACCTATAGATCTTGAAACTCCTAAAATTCCTTTGGTTCTTCCACTAACAACAGTAGAACCAGCATCACGAATTCTTTCGAATTCAGCTCTTACTTCAGGTTTATGATCAACAGTTTGAAATCTAACGACACCATCATCTTTAATTATCAATATTCTAGCGTCACCTAAATGTGCTGTTATAATTTTATTCTTCTTTTTCAAGACAAGTGCAAGTGTTGATCCATCTTTATAATTACGCTTTTGGATTAACTCGTTAATTCTTGAGATACATTTAGATACAAAATTACTTGTAAATGCACCATATTGTGCAACAATTTTAACATATCTAAAAGCAGCAAAATATGATGTTCGACATCCACCATGACCATCAAACACTGCATAAGTAGAAATGTCATCTTTAATATTATTTCGGACAACTATAGAATCTTCCATATTATCTCTAATTCCACACATTTCAGAAAATCCGACACCAAAATTGGAATTAATGACTTTCACTATTGACTTTGTAAATAATTCGTTTTGATTTGTCATTAATTCTCTCACTTCTGGTATATCATCAATTGAATATATAATTCCTGTTTCATCAACATCAAGAATTTGAAGATTCGGAAACATTTCTTTCGTAATTTTATGTTTTAGATTTATATTATTTGATAACTTAAGTGATTTCAGATTTGGACAATTTATATTTGATGGAAAATCATTTAATTTATTATATGATAAATCAAGATCAATCAAAGATGGATAAGAAAATGTATCATTTGTTGATATATTATTAATGTCATTCATTGATACATCGATAATTGTAATATTTTTTGGTAATTTTGGAAATGTTTTTAATTTATTATCAGACGCATAAAGTTTAGTAAGGTTTGGAATGAATGGAATTTCAGTGATTTCATTACCAAATATTACAATTTCATTTAAGCTTAAACATTCCGTAACATTTGTGGGAAGTTGAATGAGATTACAATATGAACAATAAAGTCGAATTAATGTTTTAGGTAATTCGATATCGAAATTTATATTCGGGTTATTAGAGATATCAAATACTTCAAGTTTACAATTGGAAAAAGTTTCGGGTAATTTTCTTATGTCGTTTTTAGCTGCAGAGAAACATTTTAAATTTGGAAGTTCGAATATATGTTTTGGAATTGATTTTATTTGATTATATGAGATATCAATGAATGTTATAGTTTCCGGGAAATAGAGGTTATCAATAGACATAATATTATTCTTAGAAAATGTAATCTCTTCAATTACATTACCAGAAAAATTTGGAATATTAATTAAAAGATTATTATTTAATAGACATTTCTTAAGATGCGGCGTTTCACATTCAACTATTTCAGAAATCCGATTATTGTACGCTGAAAAATATATAATTGACTTGGGTAATGATGGAAAGTGTTCAATTAAATTGTGACAGACCTCAAAATAGTGTAAACCTTCGAAATAACCGACGTTTTCTGGTACAATTGAAATTTGATTATTACGAAAAGTGACTTCGCATATCGTTTCAGGTAAAATGGGAAATTGAATAAGAAAATTATCAGAGCAATTAAATATTTTAAGTTTTGGTGTGCATGTTGACATGTTCGGTAAAATACTAAGTTTATTCTTGGAGAGATCAAGAAACTCTAAATTAGGTAATTGAATAGTTGGTGATATTTCTGATATGTTATTTAAAACTAATGATAACTTTGTCAACGAATCAAAACTAACATCAAATCTGTTCATTCGATTGAAATCTATATTAAGATGCCGAATACTTTTTGGAAGTGTTGGAGCTTCTTCAAAACAATTTTGCGATAAATTTACATCTTGTAATTTGGGCATCGTAAGGTTCAGTGTTGTTAACTTATTACCTGACAATGTTAAGCGTCGAAGTTTCGTAAGTTTATTTGCTTCATGTGGAATAAATTTCAGATCATTATATGAGAAATCAAGTTCTCGAAGATGCTTATATGTTACTATTGTGTCAATCATACTCTGAGGAATCTCACTTAGTTTGTTGTTTGCTAATTCAAGGACTTTTGTTTTTCGCGCTTTTTTTGGAAGTTTTCGAATTTGATTATTATTTAGGTGCATTTTTTTGATGTTGTTATTTCGAATTCGATGGGGAATTACGGTTTCGATTTCTTGCCCTTTTACATCGAGATCTTCTTCATGGGGATCAAAAACTGGGCGGGAGTCTTGTGCTCCCATTGCTTCTGCCAAAATTTTCGGCATTCAATTTTCAAAGGTCAATTTGATGAAGTGGGTGATACATTGAAATTGCAATCTTCCAATTTCTCAATTCTTTGAAAACGCAAAAAACAACGAAAAGCTATCGTTTGCCAAAAAAAAGGGTTTCAACAGTTACTATTCTTGATTTTCTTGATTTTATTTTATGAAATACACTACATCAAATAAGTTATCGAAATGGGAAAAAACAACTAAAATTAACTCGATTGAATATATCTCATAAAATAGATATATTAAAAATTATGAATGATTTAAAATACGAAAGCATTTAATAATTTTTTTAATCAAGATATTTGAATTTAAAATTTATTAATACCGTTTTGTTTCAATTTTTTTTTCACTCTAGTTGTATGCCAAAAAATTCAGAAATATAATGCAATTTACACTATTAAAGCATATCTGTATTTCGAGATTATATATATTAATACATTTGTAATGATGTTTCCAATAATTTTTTGTTGAAGTTTTTCTTATAATACACTTTATAATATTATTGTTTTTATGTATTTATATTTTGCTTTGCGAATATATTTATTATAATGTATATTGTGATTTTGTTGATTTTCATATGTTTGAGTGTTTACATCAACACTTTTGGTAATTTTCTTTTTAGTGTTTACTGAGAAAAATTTAATCTTCGAGTTGATTTTGATTATTAGCAATATACGCTTCATTTCCATTTCTTATTGAAAATGAAGATTTGATGCTTACAGAAGAAGATTTTGTTTGAAAATTTTCGTTTATACTTTTTTCACAAGTAAATTTACTATTTCTGTGTAACCTTTTTCTTGTGCAATTTGAATTGAAGTAAAATATTATTAAAACATATTCCAAATTATTAAAACATATTACAAATTATTAAAACATATCCAAAATTATTCAAATGAATATTTTTTGCATTAACATCAATTCCTTTATCTAAAAGTAATTTTACTATTTCTATATTATTATTTTTAACTGATATATGAAGTGCTGTTTCAAATTATTAAAACATATTACAAATTATTAAAACATATTATAAATTATTCAAATGAATAGATTTTGCATTAACATCAATTCCTTTATCTAAAAGTAATTTTACTATTTCTATATTATTATTTTTAACTGATATATGAGGTGCTGTTTCAAATTATTAATACATATTTTAAATTATTAAAACATATTATAAATTATTAAAACATATATAAAATTATTCAAATGAATATTTTTTGCATTAACATCAATTCCTTTATCTAAAAGTAATTTTACTATTTCTATATTATTATTTCTAACTGCTGTATGAAGTGCTGTTTCAAATTATTAAAACATATTTTAAATTATTAAAACATATTCCAAATTATTAAAACATATTATAAATTATTCAAATGAATATTTTTTGCATTAACATCAATTCCTTTATCTAAAAGTAATTTTACTATTTCTATATTATTATTCTTAACTGCTGTATGAAGTGCTGTTTCAAATTATTAATACATATTTTAAATTATTAAAACATATTCCAAATTATTAAAACATATTATAAATTATTCAAATGAATATTTTTTGCATTAACATCAATTCCTTTATCTAAAAGTAATTTTACTATTTCTATATTATTATTTCTAACTGCTGTATGAAGTGCTGTTTCAAATTATTAAAACATATTATAAATTATTAAAACTTATTATAAATTATTCAAATGAATATTTTTTGCATTAACATTAATTCCTTTATCTAAAAGTAATTTTACTATTTCTATATTATTATTTCTAACTGCTGTATGAAGTGCTGTTTCAAATTATTAAAACATATTATAAATTATTAAAACTTATTATAAATTATTCAAATGAATATTTTTTGCATTAACATCAATTCCTTTATCTAAAAGTAATTTTACTATTTCTATATTATTATTTTTAACTGCTATATGAAGTGCTGTTTCAAATTATTAAAACATATTCCAAATTATTAAAACATATTCCAAATTATTAAAACATATTATAAATTATTAAAACATATTTCAAATTATTAATACATATTTCAAATTATTAAAACATATTTCAAATTATTAAAACATATTTCAAATTATTAAAACATATTTCAAATTATTAAAACATATTTCAAATTATTTAAACATATTTCAAATTATTAAAACATATTTCAAATTATTAAAACATATTTCAAATTATTAAAACATATTTCAAATTATTAAAACATATTACAAATTATTAAAACATATTATAAATTATTAAAACATATTACAAATTATTAAAACATATTTCAAATTATTTAAACATATTTCAAATTATTAAAACATATTTCAAATTATTAAAACATATTCCAAATTATTTAAACATATTTCAAATTATTAAAACATATTTCAAATTATTAAAACATATTACAAATTATTAAAACATATTTCAAATTATTTAAACATATTTCAAATTATTAAAACATATTTCAAATTATTAAAACATATTACAAATTATTAAAACATATTATAAATTATTAAAACATATTACAAATTATTAAAACATATTTCAAATTATTTAAACATATTTCAAATTATTAAAACATATTTCAAATTATTAAAACATATTCCAAATTATTTAAACATATTTCAAATTATTAAAACATATTTCAAATTATTAAAACATATTACAAATTATTAAAACATATTTCAAATTATTTAAACATATTTCAAATTATTAAAACATATTTCAAATTATTAAAACATATTCCAAATTATTAAAACATATTTCAAATTATTAAAACATATTTCAAATTATTAAAACATATTACAAATTATTAAAACATATTATAAATTATTAAAATGAATTCTTTTTGCATTAACATCAATTTCTTTTTTTCAAAAATATATTTCACAAGTTCGATATTATCAGTTTCTGAAGAAAATAATAAAATATTTTTTGGAATTTGATTATTTTGAAGGAAATATTTAACAAGATATAAATTTCCATTTCTTGCTGATTCATTTATATTATCAGCATTAACATTAATTCCTTTTTCTTCAAAATATTTTAGAATTTCATAATTATCTTTTTTAATACAAATACTTACCAAATAATTAGTTCTATCTCCAGGCGTTTGAAGCATTGACTTTGGTCGTATTTCTTCTAATTTGTTTTCATAAATATATTTAAAGACATCATTTCGATGAAATTCTATTGAAGCTTCATATGCACCTTCAAATGTTGAATGATTTTGTTCACACAAATGAATAATTTCTTCATTTCCACCTGCAACTGCATATTTACCTGTGTTATTTACATTCACATTATTCATAAGTAAATATTTAAAACATTTAACAGATCCAAAAAATGCTGCATAATCAATTAATGTAACATTCTTTTGATTAATAAATGAACATCTTTCATAAAGTGATGGCATAATAAATTGATTAAAATCAAAATTTGTTTGTGATGATATTTCTTGAAGTTTTTCAATTTCATCATTTCGAATTATTTTTGATATTTCATTTGGATTATGTCCTTCTTCAATTAGTTTCTTATGAAGCTCCCAATCATTCTTTGATAGTTCTTCATAATGATCAAAAAAGTATTTTAGTATTGGATCATTTATATCAGAATCAAATGCTATGTAGATTTGGTTTTCTTCTTCTGTTTTATAATGAGAAAAATATTTTGAATAAATATTTTTAGTGATATTTTTATCAATTAAATTTTGTTCAATTAGTTTCTCAAGTAAATAATATGATTCTTGTGTGTTGATTTCAGTTATACGTTTGATAAAAATTGAAATTAGTTTATAGACAATTTGATTATTTTCTTCTTCTTTCGTTTGAAGTGTTTTTAAAAAATTTAAGTAAATATCAAATTCATGTTTTAGTGATGAAAATGCATTATAAACCATGTTACTTATAACAACATTAAATGTATGGGGATAATTTGAATCGAATAATTCCAATACTTTTTTAATGGATGGCTGCATATTTTCTTCGGTTAAACTGAATATAGTTTTCTCAAGCTCAATTAAGAATTTCAAGCTGGTTGATAAATCATTCAAATTTTTATCTCCTGTGTTTATTGTATTGATATCATCACTAGGCATGTGCATTGGCGAAGCTGTATTCTAAAATAAAATGAAACCAAGCACACATTGTCTAAATTTGAATACTTTTAGAATCTGAAGTTTATTCTGAATCATTCAATTTCTGAGTAATATATTCAAAAAGTGGGAATACAGAGGATAATCGGTCGTTCAAAGCCGATATGAAAAGTGATTTGGTATGTTATTTATGGATCGAACTGAGAAAGTATAGATTTTTCGACCGTTAAAAGTACGCTAAGACCGTTAAGATCCATTTATTTCCAAAAAAATGAAGCGTACAAACCGAAGACCATTACCTGGAATGTCCAAAATGGAACTACACGAGACCCTATCAGATTATTTCTCAGAAACAGATCCTAGGGTACCCATCTTCCGACAGAATTTTCATTTTTTTGTTTCCACTCTAAATAATCAAATATTCGAAAAGTGAATCTGTCACTTTTCATTTTTTCAAAATGAAGCACAATTTAGAGGAAGTCCCAATTGAGAATTGAGAGATTTGAATGGTTAACTTACATGACGACGAAATTAATAAATTCCTTCAATTTTTAGTCTTGTTTCCCCATATTATTCTAATATATAAGAACAGAACAGACGGTTGACACTCTAACCGTAATTTCTCCTCAAAAACAATCATTCAATTTCATCTATCGGAGCGGCTCCCAGTTTTAACTATAAAATTTCGGTTATTTTTTCTGATGTTTATTCTTTACGTGTATCGTCATTCAATATTGAAAACTTTATTATTAGAAAAAGTTCCATCTTCAAATTAAATGATTTACTTACGCACTTTTTCCTTCTTATTGTTCGTTCTGGCCATTTTTTACTATATCATGTCAACCTCGGGGGTGCGGTCTAAACGGTCTCCCCAAGGTTTGTTTTTTTTCCAAGAAATCTCGGTGGTTGAATGTAATACATACAATTAAAAATAAACAATACCTCTACCTAATGATGTACTATTTATTTATTGAAATATTAAGGTTTTTGATAAAATATGACAAATAATCAAATTTTATATTAAAATAAGATGAAAAAAATCGTTCTATTACATTTTTACAAATTCTAAAGTTCTATTGGGGTCCAAAAATCAGAATCTTTCAATAATGCGGGGTTATAATTGATGTTGTGTCTCAGCTTTGTACTTTGGTTTGTGTTTTGTGTTTATCTTTATTTATTGAGATAATGTTGTTTAATATCTTAAAATCCGATTAAAACTCATTGAAAAAAGCATAAAAGTCAAAATAAGAAAATAGGTTTTGAAATATATTTAATCCGTAATTATATAGATCAAATCCAATTTATCATTAGTGAAAAAATTACATGGATGTATAAATTATATAAACAGAGTATAATATTAATATTTATTGAAATGTGTTCGCGAATTACATTTGAAATTTTCATCTTCAAATCTTCAATATCTTTCTATCATTTGATTTTGATTTATTTTGCAATTATATATTTGTAATTTATTTTGTTTTATCACTTATATTCATCCCTCTCGATTCATTTGAAATTTTTTTATTTTGAATGCAATTTAATCGATTTGAATTCAATTTTTTTGCTAGCGGGATACCCTGTTTTTCTGCCTGTTTGTAAACCTTTCAATTTTGGGTATTTACTTTTGTCTGAGGGGTATTTTGTTTTGCACGCGTCACTTTTTCGATACTTTGTTGATGAGAAAAAAAATTTTGCGGAAAAGTCTATTTGACAAAAATGTTGTATTTTATTTAAAAGAACAACTATTTTAATATTCGACTAGATGCTTTGATAAGTGCTGTTTGAAATAACATAATAAGTTTCCAGAAATGATTTTAAAATTTCAATTTATTTAAATAAAATTTAAACAAAACAAATCAACATTTTCAGCATTAATGTCAAGTCTTTTCAACAATATTTTTATTATTTCTGAATTTTCATTTTCAGATGCTTTCATCAATGATGTTTCAAAAAATTTAAACTGTTTCCAAATATTATTTTTACACAAGAAATGATCAAAACAAAAACAAAATAAAACATATAAATATCTTTAACGGTAATAACTTTTTGTTGAAGAAGTATTTCAATTATTTCCAGATAATTTTCTCTAATTGTAATACTGTTTTAATTGATATATATATATAATTTTTAAATTTTATTAAGGAATATTAAACTCGATATATAAACATACATCTATAGCATTAATATTAATCCCTCTTTGATTAAGAAAATATTCAATAAGTTCTTTATTTTCTGAATATATATTCTGCTAGCAGATACTAAAATGTTTTTAATACGCTTAGCATTTTGAAGAAAATACTTTAAAAGATAAATCGTTTTTAAATAATTCAGGCATATTTCAATTTCATTCCTTTGTGATAAAAATGCATAAAAAACCAAATTACTTATTATTAAATTAAATGAGTATGGAAAATATGTATCAAACAGTTCCATTGTTTGTTGAATTGCTTTGTCAAAACTTTCATTTGTTAAGTTAAAGATGATTTTTTTTAGTGCAACGAGCATTTAGATAGTTAAACATGCATCTTTGATGAAAATTTTCATTCTCAAAATTGTATTTGTTCAAAATCAAACTGAAATTGTGACCAATGACAAAATATTTGCATATTGATAATTTTACAGCAATTCAAAATTTGCAGAATTTGCCATTTTAATTAAAATTTTCCATGGAAAATTTTAGGATTTCATTTTTATAAATGGGAGGACTCCCATCTGAGCCAGAGAAAATCATGTATTCATCAGAAGCAGAAGATATTGCCAAAAAATATTCTGTCTTATCTGCTGGTGAGTTGATGCAATATTGGAGTAATCGCAATTTTTGCTTATCAAGTTATCATAAATCTATGGCAAATGCTTTCTTCACAAGAGCAAATGAATTAAGAGATCTAGGTTTATAAGCATATATATGTACAGAAAAACGCTCGTTGGGTAATTATATTGTTTTATGCATGTCTTTTAAATAAAAAATTTCATACAATTTTTTATCATGAAAGTATGTTAATTGTATTATCGGGATAATTAATATCATGATGATAACTTACTATTGATAATATTTAATCTGATTAGTGAAATCGACACTTAAATATTCAAAAAAAAAGATTCAAAAAACAGAGCGAAATTTTTATTAAAATAGCCCAGAAGCAGCAAAACGAAAGAAAAATCAATGGGTTTACTTTTGCATTAGGGGTATTTGTTTTTGCAGACGGTTTGTAAACTTCTCAATTTCGGATGTTTTGCTGACCTTATAAAAGCAATTGCAACGAGCTGTATTTAATTCATATTGCGTTTTTTGTTTTTTCTATCTTATTTTCTTGGATTCTAAATTTGTTTCAGAAAATATATTATCACATTATTAAATGGAATTTGGCATATTAATTTCAGGATTGAATTTTGCATTCATGATGATTTATTCATCATTTTTCTTAATTTTCTTCCTTTTCTTCTTCTTTCTCAATTTCTTCTTTTTCAAGACCATGCATATATAAGGAAAATTTATAAAAAGAACGATTTTTTCATCTTATTTTATTATAATATTTAATTATCTGTCATATTTTATCAAAAATCTTAATATTTCTATAAACAATGAGTACATCATTAGGTAGAAATATTGTTTATTTTTATTCGTAAGTATTACATTCAACCACAAGATTTTTTCGACAAAAATTCCTAGGAGACCGTTTATGCATTTATCGAATAATCGTTTTCTATTTAATTTAGTGGACCCCACCTTTAAATAATATTTTCTTTTCTTTGTTAAATTTGGATACTTTGAATATTTTATAATATCCCTACAAATCAATTTTTTATAATAATATGAATAATGGTTATTCTAATTTTAATAGTATAATAATTTCTTTCCTATTATATATCAATTATATAGATGTACATTGACTCTCATGTTGATTGATGCATTATCCTTTTTGATCTAATAACAAAATAATCATATTAAACTTTGATTTTAATTTCTATATATGGATTAACATTCCTTCTTACATTATTTATATTATCTCTTACAGAAACTTGACTTATTAAAAATACAGATCACGATCGAAATTGGGTGATTAATGTTATGTTTCAGAATTATATTCGGAAATTATCCAAAACATTCAAGAAAGCACTTATGAAACCATCTAATAATGGTAATTTAGAAATAGTTAAATTAAAATGATGGGTTTAACCATTTTAAATAAAAAGTGTTTGATCCTCAAAAAATTAGAAAAATTGATTATTTATTTTTGGCTTTTCCCTTTTTGCTCGAGTGATATGAATTATTTTTCAGATATTAACTTCAATCATCGAATCATTTATGATATTTTGTTTTTATTATTTTTGATTTCGTGAGTAATTTTTAGTTAGAATATTTATGTTTTCCAAATACAAAATATCATATTATTAATTATTGTTTTCTCGAAGTTAATTAAATAGACATGTAAATTATATCATTAATTAATATTAAAATTAGATCAATTATTTTCTCAATAATTTTGTAAAAAATATTCGTTGGCGGAGACACTTTTTGAGCAAAAAGTGGCATTACTTGTTGATCTTCAAGAACTGATATAACCATCTGATATAACCATGTGAATTCACATTCTACGCCATCAGAAGATAGATAATTAAAATTCATTAGCTTTTTCTCCAACTTCTATGAAACCGAAATATGACATTTTGTTCCATTTAAATTTGAATGTATTATCAATATCTAAAAATGGGTACTCAATTAAAACTGGGTACCGTTCGATTGAAAATGTTAGTGAACCGTTTCGAGATGCCCCACGTATCGTTTCATTCAAAAGTTGATGGCGGTTAACTGGGTACCCATCTCCACATTCATTACACATCTTTCAACGTTTGGAGTGTTCAAAAAAGAGATGTTGAGAGTAACATCAAAATATAATAAAGAAACAATTATAGATCGAATTGCAAGGGGATTGAAATCAATCGAAAAAGCAACGATTTCAGAAAACAATCGTTTAGCATTTGAAATCGATGGTTTTAATATTGATCAATTTCTCCATATATCCCGAACGAGAATTAATCAACGGAGAATTTTTGAGAGAAAAAATGGACAAGTATGGGTTCATTGATAATTATGACTATGAAGGTTCAGGTGAATTTGGATAAGACAATAAAAACAATTTTGTTTTATTTTGATCTTTCTAACTCGAATAATCAGATAATTTTCATAATTTATAAAAAAATACATCATCAATGAGAGAAAATTATTATTTTCGAAAAAAACATTAATATGCTCACAAAAAGTGATGTAGGTATATTCAAAAATCTAAATTCATAGAAAAAAATTACAAAGACATCTACTAAATAATTCTTAGGATATTGAAAATCGTAAATTTGAAAATCATGATAATAATATATATTAAATTAAAATTATTAATATTTATGTTATTACTTGATTTCTTCTGATGAATTTCGGAAAAATTTTTCCGAGTAAAATTATATAGTGTTTCTATTTTTCAATGCTTTATTATGAGTTTTTAATGAGTTTACTTGATCCAAAAATCTATTAGAATAAACTATTAAATTGTTTCCAAACAAACTGGTTGTAAAAAATCAGGGGGGCATTCAGCATTTTTTGATCGGTTTTGATAGAATCACGTTCAAAAAGTGAAACCGATACTACCGATTTTTTTCCACCAGTTATAACAGTTAACTGTTTTATTCAATTTTCAGTGAAAAAATTTCGAAAAAATGCGCGATAACAAAATGGGTTTCTGAATATGTTACTTTTTCAGCTTCAGGTTCTTTCAGGAGCTTTGACAAAATGTTTCGAACATATTTTGGCGATTTCTGAAATGTCTCATTTTATTTTTATGAAAAAATATGTTTCCAAAAGCTTCAACGGGATAAATATTTAATCAAAGTCTTCAAGCACCGTCAGCAAAGGATCAGACGGTATTACCGGTATCAACAGTTCCTTATCGTCAACAAACTGCGGCAAATTGTTTGGAACCTTCGAATCATGTAAATGTATATGTTCGGCATAATTACCTAACACAGGCTGCGCACACACGAAACATCTTTTCTCATTTTTCATTTTTCGTGCGTAGTTAACGAACCTTACCAACTTATAAAAATCGCCTCCGACCGCATTCTTTATCTCGTTCATGTAGAATCCATGGTAGCGCCTCATGTGCATAATTGTTTCGCGCGGAGAAAACGAAACTAAGTCGCAAATGAGGCATTTTGTTTCTTCGCCTTCACTGAGATCTCCGAAATCTTTAAGCCCTTCTTCGATAGATTCGGGACCACCTTCTGCATCGCCATCTTGTGCTATGTCTTGCCATTTCTTACCTTCTTCGAGATAATTGACCATATAAAACTTATCGTAATATCGAGAATCTGGAATTTTGTCATGTGGCTTCTTCTTCATGTGAGCACGAAGAAGATGTGGCTTATCAAAGTGTTGGTCGCAGTGAATACAACGGTTGCTGTTGATCTTTGAGCGAAGATGATTAATTAAATCTTCGATGTAAACAAGATTTTGTGGACGACCAGGGTTAAAACGATGGACTTCAAAGAGCCACTGAAGATATTGATGCCATGTGCCACTAAAACTGTCCTTGCAAAAGAGACATGGAATATTATCGATTTTGGTTGTTCGTTCATATTCGTGTTGTGCCATTGTGCGATCTAAAAGCATCTTGTGAAGTAGCCTACGAAGAGATTTTTCTTCAGGGCTTGTTGGATCAATCGTTTGTTTGACACTTCCATAAATTTTGGCTTCGATAAGTGGTGGAGAATGGATACGCCAATCTTGGAGGTAGCTTGGAAGCATTGCTAGAGATGAAAGATTGGAAATTACAAAATTATGTTGAGTATTCATGTGGTTCAAGCATTGAAGAGGATCATTGCTTTCAAAGGAACAAAAAATACATGGAAATACATCTGTTGGAGAAAACTTTCCAATGCATCCTTCTAAATCTTGTGCAATTAAATTTGATATTGCATTTCGATTCGACATGATATGAAGTCGAATTGTCTGACCATTTAACTCGTGTCAAAACCGTCATTCAAAGGACACAACTGTTGTCATGCTTTTTGGTGTTTAACCCTAAAAAAGGAAATTTAATGTTAAAAAGTTTTATATCCACTTTCTCCAGCAAATCTTTATGATAATTATAAATAATAACTGTAGAAAAATTGTAAAAAAAAAAGGAAACTGAAGAGAAATAATCGAAACGATAAGCCAGTTTTTAATATAAAATAAACGTCCGATGTATAGTATACGATCAATTTTCACTCAAATTTATCGATTTCACGAACCCCAAAAAAATGCAAAAAATCTCAATAAAACAGAATCACCTAATTAATAACAATATCCATGCAATGAATAATTTAACTTAATCTTATAATAATTTGAAAGTTTACTAAATGTATGAACATTAATGTTTCATATAATATCACATATTTACAATTCATTTACTTTTCATTCATTTTGTGGGTTGGATTTTAGATTTATTCATATAGTAAATGCAATTATTCAATTACTAACTTCAATGATTTTACGTATGCAGTATACTTGTCCTTTTTAGCTTTGTCAGTTGTGTTTTCTATAAGCAATTTCCAAGCTTCAGTGTCTTTTTCATTCATTGTGACGCATCGGCAAAGTTGCTTGATTGCAATGTCATTTCTCTTCTTTTGAGTTTCTTCATCGTCACTGTTTATCATGAGGCGGTATTTTGCAGCATTTTTATAGTATTCACTGCAGTTTGGATCAATTCCAATTGCTTCATCAAAACAAAAAGTAGATCTTTCATATAACTTTTCTTTGGCATAGAGCTCCCCAAGCCTTCCCCAAGAAAGGTCATCTTTCCAAAAGTTTTCTAAGTGTTGAACGTAAAATCCAATTAACTCTATGTTATCCTTTGATCGTGACTTTAACCAAAGAACAGCCCTTGAGTATATGATATTGTCAGGATGCTTCCCAGCCCAGTCTTCAATTTGTTTTTCAATATTTCCATTTATATCTTTTTCATTTTGAATTTGAAGAATCCACTTTAAAAGCATGTATGGTGGTGATTTATCATGTTTGTCTCTTAGTCTAGATAATATTGATCTAGATTTTGCTTGTGTATCTTCATCATCGCTCATAGCAAAGAAAAGTCCAACGCAACATTGAGCTTCATCACTTAGCTTAGTAACGACTTTTGAGCATTTTTCAGCAAGTTCATCATTTGGAAATCCAGAATATTTTTGGATTTCTTGCTCGAGGGTTTTCAATGGTTCCATCTATTTGGCTATGTCACTTTTCAAACCCCTTTAAAGGGCAAAAAATTCAATGTAACGAATAAAATCAACACAATAATGGAAGGTGAAACCGCTTCATGCGATCAAATGCTATTCATTTGACTAAAACGATAGCTTTGAACAGCCAAAAAGTCTTTTTTAGATAAAGCTCTCAAAATATTGGTTGAGTTAAACCGAAAATAAACTAGGCAAACAAATTCAAAGTGATGTAACTTTAAAAAACCTATTTTTGAAATGGAGAAAAAATTCAACACTTCAAAGTCATTTTGCTTATATGAATAGTGATAATGTAGATATGAAAAACCAAGCAGCCCAGGAAATTATCAAAAAGATTTCCAATCAATTCGTTGATTCAATTCAAGTTTAGCTTTAATGATGAAAAGCAATAATTTTACAAATCAAACAAGACATATCTCAGCAATAAGATTGTATAAAATTCTTATATAAAATTTAAGAACTCAATATCAAATCGTTGAATAAAGAATTAAGTGCACTTAATAATATTAACGAAAATATCATTGAAGCACAAAGTATTGATCCTATTATATTTAATGATATAATTAATCAAATTCAAAAAAATTAATAAAAAAAACTCAACCGAAATATTAATGAACAAATAGTTGACTTTATTTTTGCATTTTTTTCTAAATCTTATTATGTAAAATGAACAGGATCTATTAAGATAAGTTCTCCGATTATCAAATATAAACAATATAAATAATACAAAAAAGTTAAATTTGAAACTTGGGGGAAAAAAAAAAAATGTTTATATTAATATGCAGATGTTAAAGAGTTTATGCGAAGAAATTTTATGTAATGAATTCCGATATATCATGGAAAATGAGTACACAGTGAAAATTTACATCTAAAAGAAAGAAATCAATTGATTGTATTGGTTAAATTAGCAATTAATATTTTGTTAATAGATAGAAATTATATATAAAATAACATTTATAAATGTAATTTTCTTCGAATTTGTGTATAATACTACAAACTTATAAAATGTTATGTTCTATTTTCTTCTGAATCTTTGTGGTAATTTCTTTATCCGTGAACTCTGAAATGATTTAAAAGGTGGAATTTGAATATCCATTTTGCGAATAAGATATTGCGTCGTCTTAATATAAAATTCATTATTTTATATATATATATATATATATATATTGATCAACACCAAAATTAACAATTGTTTCACAAGAAGGAATCGAATTATTTGCATAATTTTTAGATATTTTTCAAAATAAAATAAATTCATGTCATTTTTTTTGCTCTAAAATGTGTTTTAATATGTCTGATATTTTAGTTTCAACATAAAATATTCAATAATATTGATTATTTTATAAAAAATCAACAGCATGCTTTTTGATCTTGAACAAATTAAATTTTATCTTATCTGTTCAGCTCACATTATTATCTAAGTACGATGTAAAATCATACAAAAAGTCAAACCGTTGTCATAAAATGTGAGTTTCAGAATTCAATATCCTTTTACAAAAAGTTAAAAATCTGGTTCGTTTGAAAATTGATAACCTTACGATAAATATTGCGGTTTTCACTTCACTTCTCCTGAATGTCTGCTTTAAGGGTCGTTTTCCCTCAATGGCAAGGGGGTGAAACAAATAACATTTGCTCATATTGCCCTGAGCTCGAGCGCAGTGACGCAACAACAGGGTACGTACTCGGATCCCAATTGCTTAACTTTCTTGCACCAAAAACAGACAAACAAATTACTATCCCTGTTGAAATGAATGTTGATGACGTCGCAACAGAAAACGGTATCTTTGCTAGACAAGTTCTTCTTCGTCAACACAAAAAAGCAATTGAAATGATCAATGAAGCAAATCCAGTAAGAATAGTTACACTTGGTGGAGAATGCTCAGTCAGTGTTGTTCCTTTCAAGTATCTTATTAACAAACACCCAGACGATTATGCTGTTGTTTGGATTGATGCACATCCAGATATGGGCGAACCTGGAGATGCATACACTGGTTATCACGCAATGGCTCTTGCTCTTGTTTGCGGGAAGGGAGACAAAGAATTCATTGAGGCTGCCCCTGGAGTTGCAGATCCAAAACGAGCAATAATTGTTGGTCTTCGTCCAGATCCTAACAACCCAGCCATTCCTCGTTCGGAAGGTTACGGCTTAAGGTCGATTTCTGTTGAAGCATATCGCCAAGATAAAGAATCTGTGATCAAATTCCTTGAATCCATCAAAGCTAAACACGTTGTAATTCATCTTGACCTTGATGTAATAGATCCCACTGATCTTATTGCTGCAGTAGGAAAGGATCCAAATGGATTATTCACAAAAGAAGTAATTGAAATTATCAACGGAATTCACGAGAAATTCGACATTGTTGGTTTAACAGTCGCTGAGCACATGCCAAGTGTTGAACTCCGTATCAGAAATCTTTTGATGCAATTACCGCACATCGGAAAGTAAACAGATTTTCTCCGTTTTGTTTGTGAAAACATCTCTTTTTTCGATAAAATATTTACTCTTGGATACTTGAGTACATTGAAATCTGAGCACTTGTGCTTGCGATTGTTGTCACTTTTCAAATAAATAACGTGCAATGTAAACTTATCAAATATAATTGAATAACTTTGTTTTGATTTGTATTGACCACTGATTTCTCTCCAATGAGCGAAATCCCAGATACCTCAAAATGGCCTTTGCTCTTGAAGAACTACACTCAACTTTGCGTAAAAGCGGGGAGCTTTACAGCTCTTCCAGATGGTTATTCTCCACTTAAACGACCACTTAATGAACATCTGAAATACGGAGTAATTAATCTTGACAAACCAGCTAATCCATCATCACACGAAATTGTTTCTTGGGTTAAACAAATTTTAAAAGTTGATAAAACCGGTCATTCTGGAACATTAGATCCAAAAGTTACTGGTGTTCTTATCATTTGTCTCAACAGAGCCACTCGTATAGCCAAATCACAACAAAATGCAGGCAAAGAATATGTAACTGTACTAAAACTTCATGATACAGTTCCTCTCCAAGAACTTGAGTCTGCTGTTAAATTCCTTACAGGCCGTGTCTATCAATGTCCTCCATTAGTTTCTGCTGTCAAAAAAGAGCTTCGTGTTCGTCATATATATTCCAATCAAATAGTTGAGTATGATCCAGAACAAAAACTTGCAATTCTCAGAGTTTCATGTGAAGCTGGTACATATATCCGAGTTCTTTGTGAACATATAGGTTTAGTATGTAAAGTTGGTGGAGAAATGGCAGAACTTCGACGTACACGAACAGGAAACATCACAGAAGAAAGTGGCCTTGTGACCATGTACGACGTTCTGGACTCCAAATGGCTTCTCGACAAGCACAAAGACGAGTCGTACATCAGACGAGTTGTGCGACCGTTAGAGTGGATGTTAACAGAATACAAACGAATCGTGATCAAAGACACGTGTGTCGATGCTGTATGTCATGGGGCCAAGGTAATGATTCCAGGTATTATTCGATATGATCCAAACATTGAAACTGGTGAACTAATTATTTTAATTTCCACAAAAGGTGAAGCAATAGCTTTAGGTATTGCACAAATTCCTTCGAATTTAATAATGTCTTTGGAACATGGCGTTGTTGCAAATATAAAAAGAGTTATTATGGATAGAGGCACGTATCCGAAAAAATGGGGTTTGGGCCCTGTCGCTTTGGAAAGAAAAAGGTTGATAAAGGAGGGGCTGTTGACAGATAAGGGAAAGCCAAACCAAAAAACACCCCCAAATTGGCTGCGGAATTTTCTTGAAGGAAAACTTAAAAATGAATAAAAATTTATTTTTTTCAATTATTAAAAATGCCATTTTTTGTGAGCAATTTTTGAGTCAAATCGGTTGATTAATGTATCTTTTTGTAATAAAATTCGGAAGGCTTTTGTTCAAAACTTTTTTCCATGTTTCTATTTTTTTTCTTCTATTATTCAAAGCAGGATTTCATATCAGATAATTCCACACTCATAATAAATGATTTTTATGATGGAACTGATTATTCTCAATATAAAGATTACACTCTTCATCTTTTAGTTTTTGAAGCTACTTCAGTACCTTATGATGCTTTTCACTCTTGGACTTTATTGCAGTCAGTATTTCTTGGAAATACTGTTGATTCTATTGAAAGTTCAGCTTTTCATACATGTACATCTTTAACAGATTTAACACTTGGTGAAAAATTATCGTTTATTTCAACATTTGCATTTAATAGTTGTTCTTCACTAGAAAGTATTATTTTTCCAAGTTCACTTACCATGGTTGACATGTTAGCTTTTGGTGACTGTAATTCACTTAAATGTATTTATTTTTATGGAACAACAGAACCATCATTTCATACCTTGGGACTTAGTGGTATTCCAGCTACGACAGTTATGGTATTTAGTTATTATTCTAGTGACACGTTTGGAGGCTTAACAGCTCTCAAAGACACACCGACAGAAGGCTGCGCACCGATTCCAACACTTCCATATACGCCGACACCATCAAACACATATTCACAATCAAACACATTTTCACAATCAAACACATTTTCACAATCAAATACATTTTCACAGAGTAATACATATTCTCAATCAAATACATATTCACAAAGTAACACGTTCTCTCAATCAAATACATATTCACAAAGTAATACATTCTATCAATCAAATACATATTCACAAAGTAATACATTTTCACCATCTAATACATATTCACTGAGTAGTACTTATTCACAATCAAATACATATTCACTGAGTAATACATTTTCACAATCAAATACATATTCACTGAGTAATACATTTACAAGAAGCATTTCCCATTCATTTGTTGAATTTTCCTTCTCATTAATATTTACAATATCACCTTCCATCTCATTAACTATATTAAATATATCACATGTTAATACATTTATTATTTCATATTCTGGTTCAAGTATTTATTACTTTCCCACAATATTCGTAAGTTATTTATTTGGAATTGTTCGATTTTCAACTTGTATCAGTTATTATACTGATTATATTATTTATTCCGATTTGCAAAATGAAAATAATTCGAAAAATATTTCCAAAATTACGATGATAGCAATAATTTGTTCATCAGTTTTCGTAATTCTTCTTATTGTTGGAATTATTATATTTATGGAGAGAAATAAAAAAATGAAGCACTTAGCAAAAGAAGCAAAAACAGAATCAGAAGGAATAATCGAAGCAAAACAAATCGATAGAACATTCCAAGAATTAGCAACTAATGAAAAAGATCAATGGCTATAAAAACAGAATAAAAACATAAAATTATGTGAATGCAAATATTTTGTGAATTGAAAACATTTGGTTGTTATAAAAATTAGAATTTTGGAAAAATGTTTTGAATATTTTCTTCTTTAAGAAGAAAATTTTTTATAAATAAATTGATATTTTGTGTAAATATTTTCATTCATGTTTTATATCATTTTCAAATATATTCATATTTTTAATGTACTTTTTAAAGAATGAGTTGTTCATTGGAATTTTGAATGCATTTCACCAAACCATACTTCATGAGGTTCGTATATTTATTTTCAAATTTATTACATTCTGTCGATTTATAATACTATTATAAGTTGGCTATTCAATTTTTATGTAAATTTTTATATATTCATGGATATATTACAATATACGATATATTTTTTTTTTGTTTGTTGAAAATCTACAATTAAGATTAATTCGTCTAATTTTATATGAAAAACGAACGTCTTCGATAACTTTTTGATTTATTTACCCAGCGACTTTTTATGTTATTTACATTATTAACTTTTTGACAAGTTTATACCATCGACTTTTTGTATTTCGGGAAGTCATGACTTTCAATGTTGTATCAAAAAGTAAAGAAATTAAAAATTCAGTACAAAGCCCACTTTTTGATAGCTCTCATATAAAATTTTCTTCTACTCGTTGTAAAATTCACTTTTTGAATCTCATACAAAAAATTTTATGATTTCACTCAAAAAGTGGAGAAAGTGAAGTCAGGCACTTTTCGTCAGCAGCCGTTGAAACCAATCAAAATTTGAAAGACACGTGCCTACCATATAGCACTTTTATTCTTGTCAGTTTAAACATTGAATAAGGTTTCATCAATGGAAAATTACGAAAACATACCAGAATTCTATAAACTGTTCACATACGCCAAAAGTATAGAAGATGGCTGTTTAATTCTAGGTCAAGAACAAACAAAGAACTTTCATAATCAAATTAAAACTTTTCTCAAAATATTTCACAATGAAAGTAATTCCAAACTTATTAATCTATTTATTCTTTTAATTAATGTTTTAATCAATCAAAATCGAATGTTAATAAATTTTTACAATTTTCAAAAAACTCAAAGTGATTCAACTGATGAAAGAAATCAATCAGACATTAATGAAGATAATGTATCTCATAAAAAGGACACAAAAACATTTGAAGAAAAAAAATCCCAACTTCAAAGTATGATAAATATTGAAAATATAATAGACAATTTAAATAAATCAAATGTTGATATATCCGTTCAAAACACAATGAGTTTATTCCAACGATCTTTTCCATACTCATTTAATTTTGCAATATGTCGTTTTGTTTATTATTCTTTTATGTCAAGAAAAGAAGAATTTAATGTTTTCTTTGAATATTTAACAGAAATCGAAAAACATGAAAAATTAGAAGCAAAAAGTTCACAAATATTTTCTGTTTTTGGTAATCAAATGTAATACACAAGAATCAAATTATCTTCTTCAAAAGTTGATAGAACAAGAATTAATTGATCAAGAAATTGTTCAACATAAAGATTCGTTTTATTTCTGTTATTTTAAAACAAAAGAACAAATTAAAAGAAGTAATACTCTTACATATTATAACCAACCACTCTTTTACCGACAATTCATTACAAACATTGATGAACTTTCAAAGAATGATTGGGAACTTCATAAGCAATACATTAAAGAAGGAGTTAATCCAAGTAAAATATCAAAAATCATTCGAAATGATGAAATTGAAAAACTTCAAGAAATATCATCACAACCAAATTTTGATTTTAATCAAACAATTGAACCATCACTTTATGAAAGATGTTCATTTATTAATCAAAAGAATGTTACATTAATTGATTATGCAGCATTTTTTTCTGCAGAAAAATGTTTTAAATATTTACTTATGAATGAAGCTACTGTAAATAAAACAGGTAAATATGCAATTGCAGGTGGAAACTTAGAAATTATTCATTTATGTGAACAGTATCATACGAAATTTGAAGATGTTTATGAAACAGCAATTAAATTCCATCGAAATGATGTTTTTCATTATTTCTATGAAAAGAATATGATAAAAATTAATGATTTAGCTGTATTAGGAATTCAATGTGTAAAATATAATAATTTTGAAATTTTTTCATTTTTAGAAAATGAAGGAATGAAAACCAATTGTTCAATGTTAGAAAATGCTGCATTAACAGGAAATATATTTCTTGTATTGTATTTACAATATAAAAGTAATATAAAAATTAATATCCTTGAATCAGTTCATGCAGGAAATTTAGAATTATTAAAATATACTATTCAACAAAAGGAAATCGATATCAATATGAAAAACATAAATTAATTATTTTTCGCGTTTATTCCGATTAACTAATGCGTGATATCATTGATTTGGTGTTTCTTTTCATTGTTTCAAACAGCACTTATGTATGCATCTGAAAATGGTTATGTTGAAATAGTTAAATTACTTTTAGAACAAAAATGAATTGATATTAATGCCAAAAATATTTAATCACATTATTTAATATCAATATTAATCATATGGAACTTATTTAAATTATTTAAAACTGCACTTATGTATGCATCTGAAAATGGCTATGTTGAAGTAGTTAAATTACTTTTAGAACAAAAAGGAATTAATATTAACGAAACAAATATTTATTTACTATATTTAATATTAGTATACATAATTTTTGGTTCGCTTTTATAATTTGGTGCTTATTCCAATGATTTGAAACAGCACTTATGTATGCAGCTGATAATGGATATATTGAAGTCGTTAAATTATTACTACAACAAAAAGAAATAAATATTAATCAAACAAATATTTATATGATAAATTCGATATTTATTTTAATTTTTTGTTATTTGTTTTATTCATTTGGAATTTAATTCCTTAATTTGAAACAGCACATATATATGCAACTAAAAATAATTATTTAGAAATTGTTAAATTACTTCTCAGACAAAAAAATATTAATTCTAATATAAAAGATGTTTATTAAAACAAATTGATATTTAATGTAATAATTTAATATATATTTTATGTGTTTGATTTTTATTATAATCATTTTATACAGCATTTATGTATGCATCTGAAAATGGTAATCTTCAAATTGTCAAATTATTTATTGGGCAAAATGAAGTTAATATTAATGAAAAAAATATTTATTAATATAATTTTGGATATATTTAAATCCTTTTGTATTTATTATAATGATTTAAAACAGCGCTTATAGATGCTGCAGAAAATGGTTATTTTGAAATTGTTAAAATACTTCTTGAACAAAAAGAAATTAATGTTAATATAAAAAACATTTTTTTACTTTTTTTAATATTAATATTTATTTTATTAATTTGGAATTCATTTTAATGATATAAAACAGCACTTATTTATGCTGCTGAAAATAATCACTTTGATATTGTTAAATTACTTCTAGAACAAGACAAAATTGATATTAATATAAAAGATATTTAATTTTTTAATATGATATTTATTATAGTGATTTAATATTTATCATTTAAATTTAACATTTATTTAAATGATTTGAAACAGCACTTCTTATCGCTTATGAAAATAATCACATTGATATAGTTAAATTACTTCTTGATCAGAAAGGAATTGATGTTAATGCTCATAATGATTAATTGTTTAATTTCGTATCTATTATAAGAATTTAATATTTATTTTATTAATTTGGAATTCATTTTAATGATATAAAACAGTACTTATGTATGCAGCGGAAAATAATCACTTTGATATTGTTAAATTACTTCTTAAACATAAAGGAATTGATCTTAATACAAAAGATATTTGTTTGTTTAATTTGATGAGCTTTTTTGTAATTTAACATTTGTTTAAATCATTTAGAATTTATTCATTTGTTTCAAAACTGCATTAATATATGCAAATGAAAATAATCATATTGATATTGTTAAATTACTTAAAGAACAAAAAGGAATTGACCTTAATCTTCAAGTAATTTATTATAACAATTTGAAATTTATTTTGAAAATTTGAAATTTATTTTAAAAATTTATAATTTGTTTGAATGATTTAATGTTTATTTATATGATTTAATATTTATTTAAATGATTTGATATTTATTTAAATGATTTGATATTTATTTAAATGATTTGATATTTATTTAAATGATTTATAATATATTTAAATGATTTATAATATATTTAAATGATTTATAATATATTTAAATGATTTGATATTTATTTAAATGATTTGATATTTATTTAAATGATTTATAATATATTTAAATGATTTGATATTTATTTAAATGATTTGATATTTATTAAAATGATTTATAATATTTTGATAATTTAAGAATGATATCACTGCTGAATTGCAATAGTGTTAAAATAGAAATAACTGGTTTTCATGAACTCTCTGATTGATATTTTTCATTTTATTCAAAAATTTGAATTTAAATTCATAAATGTAATAATGCTATTTTGGTTTGCATTTATGAGCACATAAATTTGTTATATTATTTTATGTTCCAATCATAACACTCATTCAATAAAATAATCTTTCCATGTTTTGAATCTATTTCGTTGTTTTTGCCTATATGATCATTAAAAGTATTGTCTGATCTCAATGTTGTGGTAGAACAATAGTTCATGTAGTGTGGGTTACTGAACAGACTTTTTGATCTGTATTCACATATTCTTTCTTGCCATACATTTTTCTTGTTTTAATTGATTTTTTTAGAGTTCTCAAGTAGTACTTTGAAGTATCATTTCATGTGATATAGTGTAAACTTATTTTTCGAACTTTTTTGGGTGAAATTTTTCTTGGTGTGAACAGTTCTTTTGGAAACATGATTTTGTCCCCAAATGAGAACTCTAAATTTTTTGAATATTTCTTATTACCGGAGCTCAAAACATAAAACACCAGAAATAAATTTCTGTCTTAATGCAATGAAAAATTTTTTTTTACTGTTTTCGATCAAAAATAATTCAAAATTTTCTATCGAAACTGGAAAAAAATATTTGAAATGAAAGTTAGATATTTGGACAGAGGTGGTGAACAGTAGGAAATAAAGTATGTGGGTTTGAAAAATATTGCAAAAGATTATGGAATTATGTCACAAATTTCTGATTTTTTTAATTTACAATTTAGTGGGTACTGTCAAATTGGAATTACCTTTACTGCGATAAATATCAAACGTAAGATAATATTCTAACTAGACTCCAATAACATGATTTCTTCATTTATTTGAAAAATGTCAGTTTACAACAGTTGTAAAGCGCAAGACATGTCTGAAGATCTCAACTTAACACCTGAACAAATTGCAGAATTCCGTGAAGCATTCAATATCTTCGATAAGGATGGGGATGGTAGAATTACGGCTAAGGAATTAGGAACTGTAATGCGATCATTAGGTCAAAATCCTTCTGAGGCTGAAATACAAGATATGGTAAACGAAGAAGATATTACGGAAATGGAACAATCGAGTTTGATGAATTCCTTTACATGATGAGTCGTCAACTTCGCGAAGGGGATACAGAAGAAGAAATAATAGACAAGTCATGACCGTTAATCCAAAATAACTGTTTTACAGAAAATTTAACTGCAGATACTCAACGGGTTCATCTTTTTTGAATGAGTCAAAAACGACGATAATTGAATAATTTGAATTGTATTTACTTAAAAAGTGAGTGGGTGTGCTTCAAAACTTTTTCCCATGTTTCTCTGTTTCTTCTTCTATTATTCAAAGCAGGATTTCATATCAGATAATTCCACACTCATAATAAATGATTTTTATGATGGAACTGATTATTCTCAATATAAAGATTACACTCTTCATCTTTTAGTTTTTGAAGCTACTTCAGTACCTTATGGTGCTTTTCACTCTTGGACTTTATTGCAGTCAGTATTTCTTGGAAATACTGTTGATTCTATTGAAAGTTCAGCTTTTCATACATGTACATCTTTAACAGATTTAACACTTGGTGAAAAATTATCGTTTATTTCAACATTTGCATTTAATAGTTGTTCTTCACTAGAAAGTATTATTTTTCCAAGTTCACTTACCATGGTTGACATGTTAGCTTTTGGTGACTGTAATTCACTTAAATGTATTTATTTTTTATGGAACAACAGAACCATCATTTCATACCTTGGGACTTAGTGGTATTCCAGCTACGACAGTTATGGTATTTAGTTATTATTCTAGTGACACGTTTGGGGGCTTAACAGCTCTCAAAGACACACCGACAGAAGGCTGCGCACCGATTCCAACACTTCCATATACGCCGACACCATCAAACACATATTCACAATCAAACACATTTTCACAATCAAACACATTTTCACAATCAAATACATTTTCACAGAGTAATACATATTCTCAATCAAATACATATTCACAAAGTAACACGTTCTCTCAATCAAATACATTTTCACAGACTAATACATATTTTCAATCAAACACATATTCAGTGTCAGATACATTCACACGCTTGGAGTCGTATGATGAATCAAATTTGCGACCCATATCGTATCCAGACACAGAAACAAATACATTTACTAATTCACCAGAACAATACGTATCCTTAACCCTAACGCATTCCAAAATCATGATAAGTTCATTATGCTTTACACAGTCTATCACACTTCATAGTATATTTATCACAAATACTATTTTGCAAACATTTTTAAACTCCACATATATATACTCACAGACAATGTTTATTTATTATGATTACACTATTATTAGTTATTCATATTATATTTCGTATTATTCCGATTTTTTCACAATTTACCGAATTATTACAACAGCAACTAATGACAATAAAGTCAATGAAACAATAATTGTTGGTATTGTAACACCAGTTGTTTCCATTGTAATAATAATTGCTGTTGTACTTGCTTATATTCGCCATAAAAAACGAAATATTGAAACTAAAGAATCAGAAGATTTCGAACAATATAAAAATGAAGAAATATCAATTGTTAATGTTTCTTCTATTTCAAATATCGAAGAAGATCCTTTCGCAAATGATTTTATTGAAGAATTTCCCAAGTCTCATTTAAATATATAATTTTGATTTTTCAGTACTGAAAATAACATTATTTTATGTGATTTGTTTTAACAATAATAAAATTTTTCTTCTTTCAGAGGAAATACTACTCAATAAATATTATTATTACTTTCATTTTTGTATTGTAAAATTTTATGATAAATATATACTTTGATATGTCTTGGATAATATGTTTATATAAAAAAAATAATTTCACCGTACCTTGTTATTTAAGATCTTAAAATTAAGGATATTGAGATTGGTAATGTTTATCTATTTATGAGTACATATCAAAATATGTTCAAAAATGGCTTTATTTTTCTGAAATCTCTTTCCAATCACGTGATCTCTATATTCCGTAATTTCACTTTTGATAATATACTGATTCAATTTAAAGAGATATATTAATAAAAAAATATTACGCTTTATAATATAGGATATAGATTTTATTATGTACAGATTATTCTCAATTTTGTGGAAGTAATTTGTGTTTTAATGAATAACTTTTATGATTTATCTTGGAGTATTAATTTTAGCCATTAAATAGAGTTCTTCAGTATCCTTAACTCGAAAATTTAATGTCAGTGAAAAATTATTTTCAAATAAGAGGAAATGTATTTTTTACTGAAATTTAAGAACTTAGTGAATATATTTAAATCCTATTATTCCTTCTAACAAGTGCTAATTCATGAATTAGATTACTAGCACTTTGCGAAAGTTTTTATTCCATGTATTGGCAACATGAATTAATTCAATATGAATCTCATTCGTTATTACGCTTTATTTACATAACATTTACAGAGTATTATAATATTTGATCAAATTTATACAAAACAAAATTATACATTTTACTTATTTATTAATATATATTTCTTCTTCTTTAAGTTCGTTTAATAGTTCCGACGCTTTCATTTGTAGTTTCAATTCGCATTCTTCAGATTCGAATACTTCAATTTCGTTTATTATGTTCATTTCGATCAAATATTTTTTCATTTCGCATTTATCTTCCAACGACAAATGTCTCAGCACGTACAACAGCACCTTAAACACATTATAAGTCAATTTCGATGAATCGTTTGATATATAATCCAAAACTAATTCTACGAAATGTTTTTCGAAACAAAATAATATCATTTCATTGTTGTCCATCGAATATTCCATTATTTTTAATATCAATTTTAATGTTTCTAATTTTAGTGAAAATTTTCCATTTTCGATGTCATCATAAAATGTTTCATTTAAGTTCATGTTATATATCTCATTAATTATTTTCGATTGCGTTGGAATTCGTTTTCGTATTAAATAATATGAAATGTTTTTGATTTTGTAGTCATCAGTAAAGAAATGTAACGAATTAAATACATTTTCATATGAAATATATGTAATGAGTTCAACGCTTTTTTGTTTATATGTTTTGATCATTGTTTTATAGAGTTTTAAACTATGTAATGATAACTTTTCGAAGTTTTCAATGAATATATATGTCGAAAGTTTCTCAAAAAAATTCTCTTCATAAAACAGTTCATAAATTTCTTTTGGATGAGATTTAAATATCTTTCGGAGGCCATATAAATAGAATGTCGGATCTAAGTCAGGTGTAAAGATTTTGTTCATTACGGATATGTATTGATCACGCAAATATGAAAGTGGCTTGTAAACAAGACTGGATGAACATAAGTATACAATAGAATCATTTGCTTCGGGAAATTTGTCACTAATTTCAAGTAAAATACTGAGATCAATATCAAATGGAATTTCTTGAGGATCATCGGTTGATTGAATGATGTGACTGATAACATTAAGGGAACAAATAATAAGATCTGGGTCATTTGAATTTAATAGGTTAAAAAATAATTCATATGTATCAGAAAAAAAGCTTGCGATAATGGGTGATTTGCAAGCTAAAATGGAGCCTAATAACCTCAGTGAGGCCTGTAAATAAAACTTTGTGAGATCAATTGTTAATATTTTTTTTAAAAATGAACATAAATTTGGAAGAAATAATTGAGCAAAAAATGGCGTTTTCTGATAAAAAACAAGTGAAAACTTATCTGCAATTTCAGTAAATAAGCTTACATTTTGTCCTTCAAAGTATTGAACCAATAATGGAAAATTTTGATCAATTTGGATTTTAGCGAATTCTGTTTCAGATTCCGTGTCACTTTCTCGTAAGTGAGGCTTCTTTTTAAGGCTTGGCCTTTCTGGACTTTTGTAATTGCTTTTCATGTGTTTTCAAGAATCAGTTCCCCTTTAGGAGAACAAATCCAAGAAACCGTTAAATAGAGACCGTTTAATAAAAGATTTCTCGAAATTAATTTAGAAATTAAAAAACCGATTGAATCCTGTAATGAATTCGAACAAAAATGATAATACAATAAAGCAAAAAGAAATAAAAATGATTTGTTTTAAAACGCATTATGAAAATAATTGAACAATTATTATTTAAAAGAATACACATTGTTTTTTTAGAACAATCTAATCAAGGAATGGTGAAATATTTATTCAAAATTCATGGGGAAATTTAATCAAAACTTTTTTTGAAGTTTATCGTTTATCGAGATTAATTCGAATGTTGCAAGCAAATTCACAATACTCAATAATTCTGGATGCTTTATGCTCGTTTCAAATCTTCTCGATATTTTATTCCATAGAACTACTTGCATTCAATCACGATCTTTGGGATTGAAGCCACTAAACAGTTATGAAATTATTATTTTTTTGCCGCTTGTTTTCTTTTAGTTTTGATTTAGATAATCAGGCATTTCGCTCATGAAAATCCTCAACTCCTCCTCACAATCATCGAAGATGCATTTTCAACAACATTTAATCGTTTTGAGTCAATTTTGGAGAAAAAAAACTGAGAAGTTTTTGGCCGTTTGATTATGTGTTGTCTTCTGAGATTCAGAGGCCAACTCTCACAACCAATAACTAGTTATTAAAATTGAGTGCTTGATGGTTTCAAACTGTTTTATCAACCAAAATAATAAACAATAAAGTATTCAAAATCATTTTTATTATCTTGGAATTCATCAGACATTTTCCCATCATGAAACATAATTTTCATCAAAATTAATAAAAAAAAACATATTTAAAACATAAGATGTTTATTAAAATAATTGACAAAAGTTGTTGATCATATGAAAATATCAATAATATTTTTTGTAAGATAAGTTTAGAAAATATTTTTGACATAGAAGAGTTATCAAGGAAATCGGATAATGTTGGTTGATGTAAGAATAGAAAAATTCAAGTTGAACTGACCAATTTTAATAAAGTGCATCAGCGTAGGTCTGGTATGTTTTAGATTTTTTTAAAACAATCAAAGAAGAAAAGGATTAACAGAATTAACATGTTTTAATTATGAAATTTAGTTAAATTTTATGATTTTGAAAAAGATAACAAATGATTTTAAAAACATCAACACATCTATTTAGCATATTATATTTTAGTTATATTACCATTCATAAAACACAAACATTTTGTTTTAATTGTTGGATGTTGTAAAACTAAACTTAAGTCCTGCTTTTGAATACTTATCCAACTTTTTTTGAATGGATCACAGTTTCTAAGTTATTCCTATTCAATTTTGAAAAGGAGCATCTATGATTCCAAATCTCGTCATAGGTGCTCATTCAATTAGAATCTGACAAAATCAAATCACAAATCATTATGAGCACGACACCAAAAAAGAACCATAGAAACCAATTCACACCAACTGAAGACGTGTTGCTTAAGCTCATCATCTCACAGATTGGAACAAGCAATTGGCAAGCTGTTGCTCAAAGAATTGGAAATCGTACCGCTAGACAATGTCGTGACAGGTGGAACCATTATTTATCGCCATATACAAACCTTTCTGAATGGACACCAGAAGAAGATGCAATTTTGTTAGAAAATTATAAACTACTAGGTCCAAAATGGGGTAAAATTGCAAGCTTTTTCCCAGGAAGAACTGATGTAAGCACAAGGAACAGATGTTGCAAACTCCTTAGAAAACAGAACGCCATGGCAAATAATGTTAATCCTCCTTACCAATTTGAAAATGAAGTTTCTTCAAAACCAAAGGTTGTTCTTCCTGGAATATCATCCCTTCCTTTCCAGGACTTTATGTTTCCACAACCTCTTTTTGTTTGTTAAGTAAAACAGATTTTTTGGAAAACTGTCGTGTCAAAACCGCCCTCCAATTCAAAATACGTTTATTTTCCTAAAATAACGATACAGAGGTTTTGCGATTCAATTCATTCTATCGTCAAAATATCGTTTATATCACCGATAGAATCCTTAAAATAACGGTCAACAAGGTAAATTATAATTATAATTGATTCATCCAAATATTCCAACGTTCTTCTTAGGTGGCTATAACCCTTTGTCGCACCTTAACCTCCCTGAGGAGGTCAAAAAGGAATTTGTAAAACTTCAAAATGTAACATTTGATATGGCTTGTAAATATGATCTAACTCAATATCTTCAAGTAATAACCACATTTTCAACGCCAAATAATTTCCTTGATATTTTGGAAGGACTTTCATCGTTACGTACTGTATTAGACCCAGCTCAAAAACTATTTGAAAGAACAATTCAAGCCATGTGTTCAACACAAGAAATGCAAACAAAGTTTTTTGAAATCTGTTCTACCTCTGGTTCTTTTGGAGAATTACATTGCTCTCCTCTTAGTCTTTGCCAATCACTTTTATATTGTGGTTTAGCCAAATCTTATCTTCATTACCTTGATGGCAAGACTCTCTCTGATTCTGAGGTATTTTTTCTTCATAATCTTAAAACCAATTCACCCGATATTTTCCAAGAAGATACCACTGCTGTTTTACAATACAAAGCCAAACTAAATCAAATACGATCACTTATTGAGTCCACACGAGTTCCATGTTACTATCCTATTGTTACCAATTCCGATTCTACTGATCCTCGTGTCACCAAATTTGGAGGACGTGTTCCATATATAAAACCATTCATCCCGACATGTGGCGGGTGTGAGCAGCCATTTGCGTTAATCTTTTCTTTGTACATTGGAACTCTTCCAGATGAAATCAAAAGTTATTTCCCAGCTAATGATCACGATTGTGTTATCATATGCTATGGCTGTCCCAACAACGAATGTTGGTATGAGTACAATCAAATAATAATTGCGAAACCAAATGAGTTACAATACGCAAATGATAATCCTTCGCGTGTGTTTAATGAGCCGCGAACAATCACTGGTTGGCGCAAAGACACAATGACAATAAAATCATCAGAGAATATGCGGGATTTGCATCCCGAATTAAACGAATGGGAACTGTATCTCGTCGATGAATGCAATAATGCGCCTCAGCAATTCACTGGCTTTCCAACGTTGGAACAGCTGCAGCAGATGGCGCTGGTGTTCCCAAATCAGGTTCCACTCGACAGAGAGAACGGAACTTATTTGGGCGGATACCCGAAATTCGTGCAGGATGTGATGCAGCCGCAGGACGAAGTGCTGCTGATGGAAATGGAGCACTCGGAAGCAGCAAAATTCGATTGGGGCGACGGAGGAACTGCGCAGGTTTGGCTGAACAAAAAATTCTGCGCGTTGCATTTGACTGCCGCTTCTTGTTAAGATTTGATGAAAATCATTTTGTGTTTTGATAAGTTTTAATGGATAATGCAAATTCTTTTTGTGTTAAAAATAAATTTAAAATATCGAATTAATACGTTAAATATTAAGAAATTATTTTATTTAATTCATTATATGAAAAACAGAAACAATTTGAATATGCTCAATGATAATTATCTTTTTATAAAAATAATATGAAATGAAATAAAATTGTGAAATTAACGATAACAAAATGTTTAATAAATCAACGTATAGAAAACAACATTTACACAAACAAGTCACTGATTACTTCCAATTTTTGGCCTTTGTTAACTTTGACAGTTTGGAAGTCGAAATTGATTAACAAATTATCACTTCCCGATTTTTTCATTATTTTTATTCCTTCTTTCGCCAGGCTTTCGATTATTTTCGTTTTCGCTTCGTTTTTATCCGAACAATGGACAACAAACGTATGTGAATGAACACATTTCGTTTCTTCCCCAACCCAAGAAACATAACAAAACTCAACTCCGTCGTTGGACTCTAAGTCTGCCTCATTTGTGGTTTGAAGTTTGTCAATGTCAGATCGCCATCTATTTCTTTCGAAGTTTGCCGATGAGCCCTTTGGTGGCGAAAACTTAAGCAACAGACTTCCAAAGGGTGCATATAACATCACGGATTCCATTCCATATTCAGATGCGAAATCCCATAATACTTCAGATGTCCTACATGAAAACTTGAGCTTGAACTTGTCACTGGTCTTTTGGATACCAAAGAGAATTGTCTTTTGGAACAAAATGATTGCGATTTTTGGATTACTGAAGAAACTATCCATACTACTTCCAAATGGTCTAAAATGTGTTATATGGATTGATCCTGTTTGCATTTGGTAGGTCTTTAATCCCCAGCTAGCTGACGTAGATATGATTGATCCTTCGTTTTCGGCAAATTTTGGCTTATTATAAGATTTCTTCTCAAATTGACCACGACATAAAAGAACATCATTTAAGATAAATGGTGTGCTCTTGTCTTTGATGGTAGTCTTCAAACGAATCGATCGAAGCTCTTTTTGTGACTCAGTGATAAGCTTCTTCTCTGTGATCGTTCTGCCAATATTTGAGAACTTTATATGAGCTTTTTGCAAGAGAGGAAAATCGGGGTGCCCCGAATCCGTTGCGCTAATAATTGCTTTGATTAATTCAGGATAATAAGTAAATTGTTGTGTTGGAACAATCATTGCATCATCAAAGCTGAGCTTTTGATGACCACTATGTTGACTAAGTACAGGTGCTAAAGTTTTGGAAGCTCTAATGTTTGATATAGTAACTGTATAAGAAGAAGCGATTTCAAGTAATGGTAGAAATGCATCAGCGAAATATAATAGAAATGGACCAATTGTTGTGGAAGTCTTTAAGCCAGCAAATATTTTTTGGAATCTTTGACGGAATAAGGTAAGTAAACGATGCATGTATTTAACTTCATACATGTACTTTTGTGTTTCTAAATCATTACCAAACAATTTTTCATTCTTAGAAATACATCCTAAAATAGGTACAGCATTATCTTGAATTGAAAGTAATTCATATATTGCACTTGCGCGTTTTTCTGGTATTTTTAGATAATCAGCAATTTCTTTTTGTTCATTTTCCTTTGAAAAGATTGTGACAATAGGCTCAATTAAAAGATTTGCTCCATTTTCAACCAATATTTTAACTACGTCAATGTTTCCTGTAAGTATAGCATGATGAATTGGTGAAAGATTATTTGAATCTTCTAATGATGGATTAGCTTTATAATTTATTAACTGTTTAACGCATGCTGTAATTTCATCAGGCTTTAAATCTTTTTGCTTGATCACATAGCTAATTAATGGAGTTCCATTAATATCAAAAACATTTGGTGAATAACCTTTTTCATGATGTTGAACTATTTCTTTAACAGTGACATGTGATGTGAAAATTGGTAACTGTTGGAATTTTGATAGAAAATGTGAACAGTTATATTCAAAATGTTTTGATGAAAGTTCGAGTGGAGTTTGATCGTCGATATCTTTTTGAGAAAGAAACTTTTTGAATTGCGCGTCATCTAACAAAGGAATTAACTTTTGTAATGTCTCCAAATTGTTGTGTTCAACAGATGAATGTAAAATATTTTGATTTTTAGAATTAAGTGCTTCTATATTAGCGCCATTTTCAATAAGGAATTTAAAGTTTTCTTCAAATTTTTCGGAAGAATTTTGCATTAACAAATGTAATGATGTTTCACCAAGTGCATTCTTTGAGTTAACATCAATTTTAAGATCAGTTACACTCGATTTAATACTTTCTGTTTGATTATAAATTGCTGAATGATGCAAAAAATTATTTCCCATTTGATCGATTGAATTTGATATATTTGGAATTAATTCCAAAAGTTTAACTCGTATTGCGTTTGTTTTATTTGTTAATGTATCAAATAGCAAATATTTAGTGTTTTGAATTCCTGTTAATATTTCTTGTTCGATAAAAGATTTAAATATATCTTCATAACCTTTTTGAATAATGATATGAAAACATTCTTCATAATCAGGTTCATATTCGATGACCTTTTTGCCTTTTTGCTTCCTCACCATTGCTTTCGTAAGTTGTAAGTGATTAGTATTGAGTGCATTCCAGAGTAACGACTTCCCATTTTGAAGTTGACCGTTTGTAAACGGTTCGTCGGTGTAAACTAAGTCAAAAAGTGCCTCAGAAACTGAATCGTCATGCGAAATCAGAAGGGATGAAATCTCAAGGGAATCCTCACTGATATCGGGTTTGGGCTTAACGATGGAACGAATGATCATAGGATTTTTGTTAGTCAAAGCACATAATAGAACAGTTCGACCACGTGAATCTCTTTTTGATAAATCTGGACTCGAATGATCTATCAGAAGAGAAAATGCAGACGCATTACCTAGCAAGGCACAATAGTGAAATGCTGTTGTGGTTCCTGTGAAAAAATTGGGATTGGCTCCAATGTCAAGTAATGCTGATATTGCTGCTAAACTATTTTCATTTATCGCGTAAATGAGAGGAGTCATTTGGAAAGAGTCAACAACATCTGCAAACTTTCCAGTATAATTTTTGATGAAATTGACATTATTTTCTGCTGCAGCTTTATGCAATTCTGATGGTGAAAAGCACTTACCGGTAACCATCCATTGCGTAGAGCGCTTAACAACATCGTTAATGAGTGTTGTAGATGCTTTTTTAACAGATGCATTATTTGCATATAACAATTCAACAACTTGTGCCGACTTCGCAAGTTCGATCGGTGACTTCTCTGTTTTGTTTACAATTGCTTTAAGGTCAAGATCAAATATTTTTTCTTTCATTTTTTTATTGTGAGCAACAATTGCTTTTAGGAAGTCTAATTTGTCACTAAGAACAACATGATGAATGATGCCAAGACCTTCTTCGTCTATTGTGTTGGTGGATGAAGCGGGAAGATATTCAATAAATATTTTAAAAGCATCTATAGAATTGTTTTGTATGCAAAGCCTAGCAACCTTAACACAGTTATCTATTGAATATTGCAAGGTAGGGTAATTATTGAATAATATTTTGAGTCCTTCTGCATAATTCGTTTGACACGCTAATTGAATCGAATTTATACCATTCTCATCTTCAACAAGCGGCGATGCCATATTTTCTATTAGTGCAGAAATTGCTATTTGATTTTTATTTTGAATTGCAATGAATAATGGTGTTCTTAATTGTGAATCTGTCATATCTAAATATACGAATCCTTGTAATAGAACATCCCATTTTGTAAAACTTGCGTTTGCTGCAAGAATATGAAGAAGGTTTTGTTTTTTATCATCAAATAAATAATCTAGTCCATAAGTTGTCGTAAAAATGCTTTCTATTTGTTGCTGCAATTGATTTGTACTCATGTTTAAACAAGCATCCAAGATTGTTGAAATGTTTGCTTCATTATAGTCTTCCATTTTTTAATCAATTAAAAAGTTTCATCAACGATACGATCTTTGTAAAACTAACCGTAAAACTCACTGAAAACAGAGCGCCCTGTAAGAAAAAGCAATTTTTAGCCGCCATTTGTCATAACGTATCTTCCAAATGTAAAAAGTGACACATATGAAAAATGTGTTTTTATCGTTTGTGTTAAGTTATAACTTTTCCATTCAAGAATACATAAAAATTCCGCATTATTCCAAATATTTTTTTAGAATATGCGCCTTAGAACTGTTGGAAAACATTTATGTCATTCTTCTGATTTCCATTTTTTTCCTTTTTTTATAGATTAAATCAAATATTAGTTTACCCTTGATAAGGGTAATCAATTTATGAATGACATTTATTTGTTAAATTGAAATCTTATACTGAATATGAGGTATTTTTTGGTATTCATTGAAAGTTTGCATATTTAATTACGAATAGAGGAAATAATACTGGAAAACAATCAGTACAGGAATGGAATGGTTTAAAAAATCAAACATTTATAAATGTTTTGCAATACGATGTGTTGTAAATGCACTAGCTTCAATGATTAAACAGTTTCATCAAAAAGAATTTTGCTTTGGATTGAATGATACAAACATGGAGAGGTCAAATTTGGCAACATCAAAAATGTTAATACAATTTCTTTAATAATCAAATCAAATTTTAATATTTCAAATCGCCACATTACGAAATATTTATATCTAATGGTATGTTGATGGCACTTTTTCTGGTAAGTGTGCTGGTTCTCCAGTTAGTTTGGTCAACACTTCGTGGTAAAGTCTGTTTCTGTAGTCTTTCACCATGTATCTCTTATTGTCTGATAAGCTGAGCTTTATTGGTTCGCCAGTGAGCGCTTCCAGCTCTGGGTTTCTAAACTGTGCCACAAATGGGTGATTAATTGCTTGTTCAACATTCATTCTTAAGTCTGGGTTAAACACAAGAAGCTTCTGAATGAAGTCTATTGTGTCTGCGTCGGCTAATGGAAGCTTCTGATGGAGTGTTATATGAGGTTGTGTATATGTGAGATTTGATATCATTGTTTCGGCAAAGTCAGATCGCATGGATTTGATGTCTGATTGACTAGGAGGCCCTGTAAGTGCTACAACTTTCTCCATTTGATCAAGTGTGGATGTGCCCGGAAATAACGGTCGCCCGCTATAGAGCTCGGCAACAATGCAACCTATTGCCCACATGTCAACGCCCTCGTTGTAGTTATTAGAACCTATAATAAGCTCAGGGGCTCTGTACCAACGGGTGGAAACATACTCAGTGAGAACTGCTTGTCCAATATTCCCTTCTGATAATGTTCGGGCTAATCCAAAATCACAAAGCTTAACTGATGAGTCTGAGTTGATTAAGAGATTGGATGGCTTGAGGTCTCGATGGATAAGATGTCGAGAATGAAGGTATTTAATGGCAACAAGAAGTTGATATGTAATGTAACGCTTATGAACATCTTGTAAGATGTTGGCTCGAATAACACTATGAACGTCACTTTCTAAAAGTTCAAAAATGACATATAAGTCAAGATTATTAACAGCTTTGTATACATTAAGAATATTGACAATATTAGGGTGTGGTGTAACTTGCCTTAAAAAGGTTATTTCGCGGTATGTTCTTTGCGCATCTGTTGCATTACGAAATGCGCCAAAAATTTTTTTCAAAGCAACAATGTTGTGGGTAACTTTGTCCATAACTTTCCATACAACGCCATATGCTCCCTTGCCAATTTTGTGGAGCACTTCGTATCTTTGTAGTACATGTTTATCGATTCGCTCTATATCGTTGGTTCTGTACGCCATTTGGGCTAAAAAGAGGTTTATTTGAAATATTACAACTTTTTGAATATTGGAACGTATTTTCCTTTGAAAATATCAAATAAAAATGTTCATTGAATTTTCAACTTTTAAATTGCACGGAAAATGGGTAAACGATCATATTGTATTCAAATTTCCCAGGTAAGACACGTTTTCAGTCAAAATATTATTTCATGAATTACCTTTTATAATCCTCTTTTAATGTGTAAAAACAATGAGGTATAGAATTTCACACACTTTGGCGAAGACAAATATCTTCAATTTTTCGTTTAGAATTTTGAATCTTCACTGATATATCTTCCAAAAATATTCTAGTTTCAGATGATGGGGTTTGCGAATAATTATATGCCCGTCTATTACTTTCTATTTCTTTTTTAATTTACGAAAATTACAGATATTAATAAATTTGACATCCTCAAACATTTTTTTATTTCCGAAGGGCACCCTGAATTGTAGCACTTTTTGCATATGAACTTTGTTTTATTCTGCTTCATTACTTATTCTCTTTCATTAAATTATAGCTTAGTTCCACCATTCATATTTACTGATAATGGAAATAATGAAATTGGAAATTGGTCTCTCAGGGGTTCTTGTATCAATATTAAAAATTATCTTCAAATGACATTAAAATATCCTTATGTAAGTGGTGGAATTTGTCAAAGACTCCCAACTTACGCAAAGAATTGGGTTTTTGAAGCTGAAATAATTTCAACTGCTAAAAGTGGTAATGGATTTCTTTTCTTTTACACACAAGAATTATGCACAGAAGAATTACTTGGATTCCACGGTATAGCACTTTGGATTAATCCAGGAATTCCAGGAAACAATGTTTATTTAATCAATGGAGCTGGAGATCCAATTAAAATATCTACACTTTCTCCAGTTTGTCACATTTCCACAACCAGCAAAACTCAAATTCGTATTAAGAAAGTTAACGACACAATAACTGTTGATTCGAAACCAACAAATAGCAAAGAATACAAAATTTGCACAACAAGCAAAATTTCAAATCTCGTTGAAAAAGGATACTTTTCGCTATTTGCTTCGAACAATGAAACCTGTTCTGATAATCGCCTCTTCAATGTTAAAGTTGATCTTTTGAGTCCACCCCAACAACCGCCGAACGATGAGTCTTCTATCGTAAACCGCAAATATCTCAGAAACGCATACTTTACGCAAAAAGAGAAAAAGTCTCAACGCCGCTTGGCGCTGATGCCAATCTCGAAGGTATACATCGACAAGATCAAAAAATCCAATGGCAAATTCGACCGGCGTCCATCTGAAGATTTTTCCAATTCATTCTTTGTGATTGGAGAAACTGTTAATCGTTCAAAGCTTTCAATATCAGCAGAAACCATCAACACCTTACTTGCACCGAAGGTACGAATGCAACTTCAAGCAATTTTATTGTTCGCGAAGATTGTTTCAAAAGAGCTCCCAGAAATGAAAAGAATGGTCAATGATCTATTGAAAAGAACTTCGTATAACCTCACTGACATTGCCCATGACATTGCTATCCAAATGAACAACATTAAATCTGATGCAATCAATTATGCCAAGAAAACCGTTGTTCCAAATATTGACATAGACAACGTTCTGGAGGCTGTACAGAATGTTAAAAATGAAGCAGTTGGCAATTCATCGAATTTCTTGAAAGATTACATTTTGGAAATAATATGTGCCATAGAGTTCGTTGGATACATCTTGTTTTTCATCCACCAGAGCATAAAAACAAGAAACTTCAAAAAACGGAATTAGATCAATGTTTGTGTATTAAATTTTTTATTTAATATAATTTTTTTTGGCAAATTTGATTATATTTTTTTCAATTGGTTTTAGTCAAAATGAAAATCAAAGCTTATTATTTTCGGTCTTTTTTGATGTAAACCAACATCTCCTTGTATAAAATTTGATCGATGATGCTCACGCCGTGTGAGGAATTTCTCATGAATACTCCTAATAAATTTTCATTTGAACTTATTGATGATGATTTAGTTTTGACTGTTTTTGCTTCCATTGAATTTGTAGAATTTATATAATAAGATATGGCTGAGTAAATATTTCCCAAGAAACAATAATTCCACTCTTCATATGGTCTTTGAAAGATGACATTAATAACCGCCAGTCAAGTTTGTTCAAATTAACTTCCTCGATCATTGAATTTTCAGAATGATTTACCTGTCAATTGTTCAATTAGTTCATTTGAACAAAAACAATGTGTATTCAATCCGTTTTTTTCGATTAGAGCCGCTTTTGTATGATTTATTTTTATGACTTTTGTCAAAATAATGATTCTCCCGTTTTTAGCACAAGCATTGTCTCAATCATCTTATCACAAATCTCAAATGCAAAGCTTATCTGCCCAATTTGATGTAAGCTGGTCAGTATTGTCTGGCAATAGCATCAAATCATCTAAACTCTCTAATGCATTTTTTCAGGCAAATAATGATCGTCCTTTAAATAATCATTTAAGAAAACCTCTTGCAACAGATAGTAAATGGGAAGCAAATGATCAAATGCGAGTAGATGTTGTAGGTGATGGTATAGCCTTTACTGGTAATGTATGGTATACCTCTTCTTCAAATGGTTTGTTTAAAAATAGTATGTTTTCAGGAGGAGTGACTTTCTCTGGAGGGACATATTATGTTATTACTTGCTTCTATCCTACTGCACTAATAACTGACACACGTCAAAATGGCGAAGCAACAATGAAAGCTTTAGATTTCATGTTTGGTCAATCAAGCACAATTCAATCCAATACAAACACAGTAACTGTATCACTTTCTCGGAAAATGGCTCGTTTGTATTTAACAATTCAATTTGACACAACACAAATCACATCACAGACGCTTTCAGAGTATACTTTATATATTAGTGGTTTAAAGCATGATGGAAATTATTACAATGATGGAAGAGCGGCTGTTAATTCAGATGCATCTATTATTAATAATTGGAACATTACAAATATTTGCACTGCTAATACAATATCTCAAACCATTGAATGTAAAATGACATTATTTCCACAAGAATTAGCAAATGGAATAACGTTATCTGTTGTCCGATATGGACATTCTGTAGATGAAGTAATTCAAATTGCTTCTTTGGATTCTGGCTATATATATGAATGCGATATTACTATGGATTTGATAACTTTAACTTTTACGAAGTCAAATACATTTTCTCATACATTTACATCATCAAATACATTTTCGAATACTTTTACACAATCAAATACATTTTCAAATACAAATACGTTTTCACAGTCAAATACATTTACTCAGTCAAATACATTCACTAAATCGAATTCATTTTCTAACACATTTACCTTATCAAACACGTTCACACAATCAAATACATACTCAAACACATTTACATTATCTAATACATTCACAGAATCAAACACATTTTCGCATACATTTACTGAATCGAATACATTTACAATATCAAATACATTTTCAAATTCATATACATTTTCTATGTCAAATACATTTACAGAAACATTAAAGTTTAATGAACAATATACGTATTCCATAACTATAACATATTCTATTGTATTTGAAGAGACTCATAGTATGACACAGATGTTATCTGATACATTTACATTAATGAATTATAACTCAACTTATTCATATACCAACACATTACTCATAGTTTATCAATATATTGTTGTTAAATATCCAACGTATTATCCAATATATTCACAATTTTATATGATTATGCCAATAGACAACAATACATACGAAAATAATAATAATACAGCTACAATAATAATCGTAGTCGTATGTATAGTTGTAGTTGTTCTGATCATATGTTTAGTTGTCATTTTATATATTCGTCACCAAAGAAACAAAATACAGCAAACAGAAATGGCCGAAAGTGTCGACGCGGAATATGGAGTAGAAACTGAAACAACGAATGATTACACTGCAACTAAATTGAATCATATTTTAGATGACCCATTTGCAGATGATTTTATGGAAGATAATCGTGTACGCATCTAGTGACTTAAATAGTTTTACGAAAACTTGTTTCCGACTTATGTTTAATGAAATGTTTTGGTCTGGACTCGTAAAGCAGAGAACTCAAAAAGTGGCTATTGCTAACTGTTCTCAAACGATGGAAATTTCAGAATGACGATGGCTTTTTTCTGTGGAAAACAGTTTCCTGATCATTTGGTTTGTCTATCTTTTGTCCGCGGATTTTTGCCACTAACAGTATCATGCTGAATGACATATGTGAAAGCGTTATCGCCAATGAAACAGAAGTAGAGAGATGGAACAGAGAAATTTCTTTGGTACCTAACATTATTAATTATAATTAAATGAAACGCCGATTTGAAATGTTTTTTAATTGAATCAAGAGCAAAACCAAAGTTGGCAAACCTGAAACAAGTTTGCTGCACCTGATTTACTAGAAAATGAGTTTTGTGAGGTCATAGAACATTTTGAAGATATGGCAAACGATCATATGTATTGAATTATTTTTTTTTTCGTGTAATTTATCGTCAGATATTTGAAACGAAATCTCTTTTCACTTCACTTACCAAATGGAAGTGCTCAAGACACTCGAACACGTAATATTCAGTCTAAAAGATGAAAATATTGAGTTATCAGTTCAAGAAACCATGAAAATATCCGATATTAATTGTTCATATTTATTTAATCTCATAATTTCCATCTTAGTTTACCATGCATTTATTGCACAAATAACATCAGCTAATACATGTTTAAAATATTTGGAAGTAATTCAAGCCAAAGAAGAAGAAAGCAAAAGTTATACAAAAATCATTGAAATTTTTGTTCGGTATCTATAATACAGATCAAGAATCTTTACACTTAATTGAGAAAATGATTGAACAAAATTTAATTGAAGCTAATATCACCAAAAAATTTCCTTCAAAGCATTTTGCGCACCTTCAAACCGAAGAAGAAAATCAAAAAAGAACGATTGGCTCCGATCAATTTTTGGAAAATTATGAAGAACTTTCAATTGGAACTCCACAAAAGATTGATTGAAGAGGGACATAATCCAAGTGAAATCTCGAAAATAATTCGAAATGATGATGTTGAAAAACTTCAAGAAATATCATCACAAAAAGATTTTGATTTTAATCAAAAAATTAAGCCATCACTTTATGAAAGACGTTCTTTTATTAACCAATGGGAAGTTACATTAATTGACTATGCAGCATTTTTTTCTGCAGTTAAATGTTTTAAATATTTACTTATTAATGGTTCTGATTTAAAAAATACAAATTTGCAAATACGCAGTTGCTGGTGGAAATGAAGAAATTATTCATTTATGTGAAAAAAATCATTCAACATTCAAATGCGCATGAAGCAGCAATTAAATTCCATCAAAATGTTATCTTTTTGAGAATAAATTGGAAAATTTGGTTGAAAGTTATCAACATATAAGGTCACCAATATTAAGGGAAAATATATTGGGATCTTCCTGTATCTCTAATGGGAATTATGAAATTCTTACGTTTTTGGAAGATAATTATTTAAAAATTGATGATCCGATTATCAATAGCGCTGTAATGGGTGGTAACTTATATCTTGTTAAATATTTTCTCCAAAAATATCCAATTCCAAATGATATTGTACTGAATGCCATACATTCGAAAAATATTGAGCTTATTAAATACGTTCTTGAACAAAAAGGAGTTAATATTGATGCAAAAACTATTTGTTTATTTAATTTTATATTTATTTTAATAATTTGATGTTTGGAAATTATTTAAATCGTTTCGAACACCACTTATATCTGCAACAATGTCTGGTAACAAAAGGAAATTGACATTGATGAAAAAGATGTTTATGTATTGTGTTCAAAGTCAATTTTAATGATTTTCAATTTATTTATTTATTTCGTTTGGTGATTTTTTAATTTATTTAATACTGCATTAACCTATGCATTAAAGTATGAACATAATGAAATCGCACAATTACTTCAATCTTCCCAGGAAGCAAGTTTAACAATGAAAAATCATTCCATCTGAAAGGTGTAGAAACTTTGATTGAAATGATAGATCTAAATATCAAAACTTCAATTTTTAAACTCTATCACCATAAAAATAAAAACATTTAAAAAAGTAAAATATCTGATTCTTTAATGCATTTTAATCAGAATTATCACTTTGTTTCTTATACTGTATTATGCTATAATATAGGTAAAAATTAGTTTTTACTTTTTTAATTCAACAAATTATTTGAATAATCATTCAAACAAAATCAACAAAAAAATATTTAGAAACATTATGGATAAAAGTTCTCTGATCTCACTGATATATGACTTTTTTCAAGAAGAAACCAATCTTAAAGCTTTAAGGTTCATCCATTAATAAACGATTATATTCCTAACAATATCACAACAATTGACAAAAATTTAATCGTCCTTACAGTTTTGAATCAAGCTCAAATGCACGTTTATTTTTATTGAGAGGATTAACCGACCCTAACTTCCATAAGTGGTCACTTCACAAAGAAAACATAATTTCTGTTTATATCCCACTTTTTGAATTCATCCGAACAAAAATTACCCCATTTTCGACGGTTTTTTTAACTCAAAATTGAACTATAGCATCGTTCTAGCCACTTTACAATGCGTAAGGCTGTTGTTGCTACAGCTGTTGCAGCTGCAACTGTTGCTACTGGTGTTGCCATCTACAAAGCAAGGAACCACAAAGGAGACGAAGAAGATTTCGATATTAAAGACTTCCATTGGGAAGATCCAAAAGAACTTACAGAACTCGATAAAAAGGTATACGAACTTGCAAAACTTTACGCCCCAGAAGCATTAAAACTTCTTGCAGAAATCATCCGTATTCCAGCTGATTACTATGAGGAGGATAAATTATGCGGAACATCCAATCATGAAACTCAACGTCTAGACTACTTAAAGAAACGCATCGTTGAACTTGGAGCCGTTCTTGATGAAAAGGATGTTGACTATGATGCATTTGGTAGCCTTGTTTGGACAGTCACTGATCCAGATGATGATACACCAGAAGATAAGAAGCGTGTTATTTTCCTCGATGGTCATAGTGATACTGTTTATCCACTTCGTGATAACTGGCATGAAGAACTTGGTGAAGGTATTGATTGTTTTGATGGTTTAAAGGATGCCAGCAAAGTCAACGAAGAACATATGCGTCGTGAACTTAACTACATTCCACCAAAGGACAAATGGGATCAACTTTTATTTGGTCGTGGTTCAGCCGATCAACTTCAAGGTGTTGTTTCACAAGTATTTGCCACAAAGATCCTTATTGAAACGCGTGAATTAGGTTCACTTAAAGGTGCCAAGATCGTATCCATCGCAACAATTGCCGAAGAAGACAACGATGGTGGTGCACCAATGCACATCATGCGCAAGCAAAATCTCCAACACAGCCAAGTCCCAGATTGTGTTGTCATTACAGAAGGTACAGGTGATCTCGATCTTGGTCCATGCGGTATCTACATTGGCCAACGCGGTCGTTGCCAAGTCCAAGTCGAAGTCATTGGTAAGAGCTGCCACGGATCAATGCCACACATGGGTATCAATCCACTTGAATACGGCTCAATGATCATTGCCGAAGCAGCCGAACAAGCGAAGAATGGCTTCAAAGACCACAAATTCCTTGGCAAGGGCACACGTACAGCCTCATGGTGCAAACTTGAGACTCCATCTGATTGCGCAGTTCCAGCCAAATTCACATTCCGCTTTGACCGTCGTTACACCAAAGGCGAAGACGCAGACATGGCCATCCAAGAGATCGAATCACTTAAGAGCGTCAAGCGCGCACGCGAAGCAGGATGCGAAGTCAACATAACAATTCCAATGTACACAGGAGTCAGCCACAAGGGCGTTGCAGCAGATAACAAACAAGACTACATGAGTTGGGTCACATATCCAACAGATCCAGTTGTCAACGCTGCAGTTGATGCATATAAGAGATGTGTCACACCTTATGTAGAAGAGAAAGAGAAGTACACACCAGACGACTTAAGAAAGCAGCCAAGAGTACAAAGGTGGATCTTCTCTACCGACGGCGTTGGCTACCCATTGCCTAAGGACAACCTTCCGTTCTCGATCGAAGGAAAGAACTGGACCACAAACGGAAAGTTCGTACACCCGCCAATGTTCGGTATCGGCGCCGGATACGAACACCACTGCCATAAGCTCGGCGAGTACTTGCACAGGGAACACATCTGGTGCCCAATTGCCGTGATGGCACGTTTCCCATCACTTTTCGTTGCTGAACGTGCAGCACAAGAAGAAGAACAACACTAAAGAGTTTGGATTTTTAACTGCTTTTGAGGTATTGAACCATTTGAACTGTTTCCAATCACTTGAAATGATATTTTGACATTGAAGCAAAGTTATGTCTGCAAATGTTTATGCCTTTGAAAGAAGTTACGTTTTGAATGTGGTTTTGTCTGACTTGGATACGATGTGTACGATATATTCAAAATTCGGTTTATTCTGTTGAATATGATCGTATTTCACAAAAGTTTAATTGTAAATCAGTCATTTGCTCCATCGTTCTGTATCGTGTACGGTCAAACTTCCATTTTTGGTAATTGCAAAAAATATATCGTAAAAATTCAAAATGGAACAAATCAAACCAAGAAAAGATATCGAATGGCTCACTGTTATACAAAAAAAGTTAATGAAATTAAACAAATTTAATTACAAAAAAATTAATCAAAAATTAATTAGTTATTTTGATACCAAAAATTCTGTTTCATTTAACTACGTGATTTGTCATTTAATATATAAATTGTTTGCCTCACGTGGGAGAGAATCTCTTGTTTATTTACAATTCTTACAAGAACTAGAGTCGAAAGAAAAAGAGTTGTTTAATTTTGATTCTAAATTAATTTCTACTTTTTCAACAATTCTCTCTAATGAACAATCACAAGAATCATATTATCTTTTTGAAATGATGATTATAAATGAAATGATTTCACCGCTAATTGGAATTGAAAAAAATAATATGTATTTTGCACACTATATTGGAAATCAAAATCAGAAACCTTTTGATTTAAGAAGGCAAAACTATGGAAATTATGATAAAGCAACCAAAAAACAATTTGTTTGTTATAGCGAACTTATTAATGTAATTAAATTTCATATTTATCGAGATGAATATCCATTTCATGATAAAATATTATACAACTATGGACCTCATATAGAATTAATAATAAAAGGAGCAAATCCAAATAAAATTGCAAAAATAATTCGAAATGATGAACTTGATAAACTTCAAAAATTATCATCACAAAATGATTTTGCTTTTAATCAGACAATTGAACCATCATTATATGAAATTCATACATTCATTAACCAAAAGAATGTTACATTAATTGATTATGCTGCATTTTTTTCAGCAGTTAAATGTTTTAAATATTTACTTGTAAATGGAGCAAAAGTAGAAACAACAGGTAAATATGCAATTGCAGGTGGGAATTTAGAAATCATTCATTTATGTGAGCAATCTCATTCATCATTCGAAGATGCATATGAAACAGCAATTGAATTTTTTCAAAATGATGTCTTTAAATATTTATATGAAAATAAAGTTGTTAATATTAATAATTTTGAAGAATTAGGGAAGATATGTATTCAATCAAGTAATTATGAGTTATTTTCTTATCTTGAAAAAGAAGGATTAACAATTACTGATGATATTATTTATGAATCAGCAAAAATTGGTAATATATTTATTGTTAAATACTTTCTTGAAGAAAGTAAATTACCGAAATATATTTTATTATATTCAGTTTTGTCATGTAATAATGAACTTGTTGAATACATTCTTAAAAAGAATGATATTTATATTGATTTTAACTATTTTTATTTTTAATATTCAATATTTTAAAATTATATATGGGATTAAAATGAAATAATTATGAATCCTCTTATATACGCAACAAAAAATAACTTAATTGATATTGTTAAATTACTTCTTGAACATAAAGAAATAAATGTAAATATCAAAGATGTTTAATTGTTTTGTTTAATATATATTAAATAAATTCGAAATTTATATATTTTTCATGGAATTTTACTAAGTTTTTTAAAACAGCTCTTATTTGGGCATCAATTAAAGGTTACATTAATATTTTAAAGTTACTTCTTGAAAAAGACGGAATCGATGTTAATGCTAAATATCTTTGTTTTAAATCTATAATATTTTTCAAAAAAAATAAGGAGATTATATCTATTATTTAAAAATGCATTATATTATGCAATCAAAAATTATCAAATAAAAGCGATTAAATTACTTCTTAAACAAAAAGAGGATTGATATTAATACTAAAGATATTTATATGTTTTACTTAAAATCTATTTTAATAATTTTGGATTTCAAAATAATATTTGGAAATTATTTAAAATATTTAATACAGCACTTATTTTGGCATCTTATAATGGTCATACAGAAATAGTCAAATTCCTTCTTGAACAAGAAGGAATTGATATTAATGCTAAAGATATTTATATGTTTTATATAAAATTTATTTTAATAATTTGATATTTCAAAATAATATTTGGAAATTATTTTAATTATTTAAAACAGCACTTATTTTAGCATCTTCAAAAGGTCATACAGAAATAGTTAAATTACTTCTTGAACAAAAAGGAATTGATGTTAATGCTAAAGATATTTATTTGTTTTATTTGATATTTATTTTAATAATTTTATATATCAAAATAATATTTGGAAAATATTTAAATTATTTTGTACAGCACTTATATATGCTTCTGAAAATGGTCATACAGAAATAGTTAAATTACTTCTTGAACAAGACGGAATTGATATTAATGCTAAAAATATTTATTTGTTTTATATAAAATTTATTTCAATAATTTAAAAATTCAAAATAATATTTGGAAATTATTTATAAAATTTGAAACAGCATATAGAATTGCATCAAAAAGAAAAAATGAAGCTGCGAAAATTATATCTGAAAAAGAAAGAATTAATAAGAATAATACAAAAATTAATTTTGTCTTTAGATAGTTTTTCTTAATAATTTCTTATTTCTACATAATGTATGAAGTTCCCACATATAATTTAAATCAGAATTTCTGGAAAAGCTTTTGAAAGGGATTTTAAACGGAATTAAATTATATAAACAAGAAGAAATTGATCATGAAAATGATATGTATACTAAGGTTTCTTAAAATTATTATCTACAATCTTTGTAAGTATAATAACCTATGGATTTGTTGAAATCGTCAAAAATTTACTTGAACTAGAGAAATATGATTTTAATGAAGAAAATATTTGTTTAATTTACTTATTTTTGGTAAATTATTTAAAGAAATATCAATGAGTAATATAATAGATACAATTAAATTGTTTCTTGAAACAAATATTTATTCTAATTGTAGTGATTATTCAATTTTTTTAATGTTTATTTTATTATCTTGATATTTTAATATAAGAAATAATACATCTACTAACAATTCACACAATGAATATGATTTTATTTTAAAATTACTTAATGAAAATCAGAACTATGATAATGATATGAAGGATGTTTAATTCTCAAATTTAAAACCCTTACAATAGAATCTTTTCAAAATCAAATAATTGAGTTTGTTTTATCATTTTTTGAACATGAAAATATCGAAATTTATTCTAAGATATTCTTATGTTATATTTTCGAAATATTTTTTTTTAATTATTTTATGTTTCAAATTTTTTATTGACATTGATTACAAAATATTAAAATAGAATTTATGAATGCTTGTAATACTGGAAATATTGAAATTGTCAAATCAATTCTTGAGAATAATGGTATTTACATCAATGCAAAAAATGTTTATCTCATTTATCCAAACTTTCATAAGAATATTTGGAATTTATTTAGTTTATTTAGAACAGCACTCATTATTGCATCTGGAAAAGGTCATATAGAAATAGTCAAATTACTTCTTGAACAAGAAGGAATTGATATTAATGCTAAAAATATTTATTTGTTTTATTTAGTATTTATTGTAATAAATTGATATTTCAAAATAATATTTGGAAATTATTTAAATTATTTGATACAGCACTTATTAAAGCATCTTATAATGGTCATATAGAAATAGTTAAATTACTTCTTGAACAAGACGGAATTGATATTAATGCTAAAGATATTTATTTGTTTTATTTAATATTGGTATCAATAATTTAAAAATTCAAAATAATATTTGAAAATTATTTCAAATATTCAAAACAGCACTTATTAAAGCATCTTATAATGGTCATATAGAAATAGTTAAATTACTTCTTGAACAAGACGGAATTGATATTAATGCTAAAGATATTTATTTGTTTTATTTAAAATTTATTTTAATAATTTGATATTTCAAAATAATATTTGGAAATTATTTAAATTATTTTGTACAGCACTCATTATTTCTGTATTGAATAATTATCCTGAAATTGTCGAGTTATTACTTAATCACAAAGATATTGATATAAATATTGAAAATGTATAATTTTTATATCGAATAGCGTCTAAAAATTTTATTTGGTATTAATTATAATCCTTTCGAACAGCACTTCAGATTATTGTCGAAACAGGAAATATTGATTTTTTATCAATGTTTTTTGGAACTGATGAAAATGAAATTGTTTAATCATTTAACTTTTAAAAAACACGAAATACCGTAACACATTATCATTATTTGTTCCAACTTTTTGAAAATCAACTTGTCAAAAATTTTGGGTTTGGGGTTTGTGTGGATATAATAAACTTGCTTTATCAATAATGTTGATTTATACTCTATTTTATTTACATATAATAAATATTTTCGTTTTATGAATCAATTTCGTTTAATATATCTGTGATCATCACAAATAATAAATTATAATTTTAATTATATTTCAATGTTTTCTTTTTTGATAATTATTGTTAATTATTTATAATAGATACACATTTCAGTAAATTCTCAAAAAAATTAAGCACTAGATTAAAGAAATTTGATTTTTATATCTTTGAGATTTAACAAATGATTCTCATCTATTGCACGAATGAACATTAACCCCAGAAAATTTTAGATAACATGTCAGTCATTTGACATTTATTTGGTTAGCGGTTGGAAGCCATATCAAAAAGTTCACTTGAAGAAATGCCCCGTGGCTTTGTCGTAGGTGTTATTTCAGGCGACACACTTGCCGTTAAAATGATTGAACAACCAGGATCACCAATTGGTGCTATTTCACTTGAATGTGTTCAATCACCAAAAATTGGGTCAATTGATGGAAGAATTCAAGATGAACCAAATGGATGGCCTGCATATGATTTCACAAGAAAATTAACAATAGGTAAAAGAATCATATATAGTCCAATCAAAGGACACGTTGATTTAAAGCGTCATCATCCAAACTATGGTTTATTACCAGTAACAATTGCACGCGTTTCCTTATTTGACAGTGGAAATAAAGACCTTGGACTTGCTCTAGTTGAAAGTGGATTTGCAAAAGTTCGAAACCAACAAAAAGAAGAAGATGACTATGTCTCTAACTTAAAATTTGCTGAACAATCTGCCAAAGATTCCAAAATTGGAATTTGGGCTGAACAAGGATTTGTCAGATCACTTCCCAAAGAATATGTTCCTCAAAAGCTAATAGCCCAAAAAGAATTCGAAGGTATGGTTTCATCAGTCATCAACGGCTCCACCTTTAATGTCTGGCT